>NC_092501.1:140491326-141122462 GCF_047511675.1 Marmota flaviventris | reverse complement strand
TGCTTTGACTCCGTCTCTGGGATGGTGCACGGTTGGCAGGGTGATCACCATAAAGACCCCTCATTATGTCTTGGTCCCTGAAGCATTCTCAGATGGGAGCATCTGCAGAAGATGAGTCCACCTGTGCATATTTTCAAACATTTAACTAGTTTTAGATTTCTTGGATTCACAAAAAAGAGATGAAAACCCAGGAATGTTTCTTTAACCTTTGACCAATCTTGCCCAACAGCCAGTTCTGCTCACACCCTTCATTGGTCCAAGTTGTGTCCTGGCCTGGAGACTGAACTGGGGATGCCCTGAGAAGCAGAAGACTTTACCTTTACTCTCAACACAGTTGACAAAGGAAATTTTGACCCTCACTGTCCTGGAGTAGGAGAGGTATGCTATGGCTTGTCATCGCGTGTCATCTCTCCCTTGCTCCATGCAGTCTGTGTCCACTCTCTAAGCCTAGGCCCACCAATATATCCACCTGTCTATGCTTCCTTGAGAGGTGACCAACTGTCTGTTTTAGCACTGAAGATTCCAGGAAAACCATCCATCCCAGTACAAAGAAGAAAGACTTGGCCAGATTGACAGGCAGGAGCTGGCTCTGGAGCCAGGCTGGCCAGCCAATACTTGCTGCCTCTCTGCTCGGCTGTGGGATGTTGAAGTTCACATCTTTCAAGCCTCCTTTCCCTCATCTCTTGCAGGGAGAAAGGGATACCTATCTTATGGGATTAGAAAGAATGTGAGTTAAGCCCTTTCACATGGGAAGTGCTCAATCAATGACAGTTACTTTCTGGGGGCAGGCATTTCAACAGTCACGATGTAATGGGTAAAAGCTGTATTGAACGTCTATCTGAAATGCGGAGGGCCCCAAGGAAGAGCATGCCATCACCTAGGGTGGCCACGGAAGTCTTAAAATTGCTCCCAGTTACTTATAGGACTCCCAGGTGGGGCTCTTCTGCCTCTCACATCCACTGGGGGTGTGAGGAGGTGAAGGTAAGGTAGAGTGAGACTGTCCGGAGGAGCAAGAGAATCTGAGTTGTGACTGTCATGGAGACAGTGACCACCCTTCCTCTCAACTCCAGTCCAGTTCATGTGGGAAGAACCTGGAGATGGAGATTGTGAAGGCTCCAAGTGCACTGAAGCAGAGAGCTGGACTGCCTAATAGAAAGGTATAGAAACTTCTGGAATATTCTAGTCTATTCTGGAGTGCTTTCCCTGTGAGTGAAGCCAGAGGGCAGGGAGAAGTACGCAGGATTCTGCTTGTGAGGAAAATTGGGGCTGCTGATGCATCTGTCTGTAAGGTGTCCCTCTGAGGAGGCCACAGTCATCCTGTCACTACATCTGTGTAGACTGACACCTCCAGAGAGTCCAGGAGTCCAGGCAGAGGCAAACCTCCTCCCAGGGAGGGCCAGGCCTGCTCTTTACTGTGATTTCTTCCCTGGAAACTCTGAAGAATGTGAAATGTGGAAAATCAGAACTTCCCCCGCCCCCAGCTGCTGTGTCCTCTTGGAGGTCATCTTTTGGGCTGAAGCTGTGGGAATGCTTTTCTTTCTTGTTCATGAGGCACAGTTCCTGGACTCCTGGGTTGTGTCAAGATTCCCGAGAAGCAAGCCCTGTGCTGAGAGCATCACATCACCAGCAATAATACTGAGCTAGAGTTGGGATGAGCAGGTCCCGACCATTCAAGAACATTCCTTCCTGCAGGATCCATGGCTCTTATTATGGTGCTGGGGATGATGAAGACGGGACTGCAAAATGCAATTATGCTTTTAGGGAACAGCTGATCTGGTGACACGGACTCTCCTATCATATAAAACGGTGGAGAATTAAATACCAGCCACTTCCTAGAGCTTCATGAGGAGGAAACTTATTAACAAGGCCGTTCTGGGTCTATTGTCCTTTGGGGACCAGAACAGATATTCTGCCTTCATTCTCCATTGAATCATTTTTCTACCACTCACCCCCGGTGGGGGACTGAGTGTCGTCACTTGGGCCTTTTGCATCTTCTTTAATTGTTGCCCTCCACTTTGGGGACACTGATGAGTGACGATGACCCAGTGGCATTTATCTGAGTTCTTGAACACTGAAACTTCCTTAGCAGATGCATTATGCCAGAGTTTCATCTCACCAAATGTGGCCACTTGGCAAAAGGTGGACAGTGGGTTTATATATTTTGCATATTTTAATGCGCACTTTTTAAGTGTTTGATAAAATGGTAGATTCCTAAGTAGGAACCAACAATTCAATTCCCGCCCCCCAAAATGGGCTTTTGTTATAATGGGGTAGATGAAATGATCAAACGAGTCTGTGTAGAGGGCATGAATCAATACCCCTCACTTTACATCCAGCTGTGCATTATCACAGAAATTCATAATGTACAGAAAAAAGATATCGTTTCCATTAAATATAAAGCAAAATTTATCGACATTTTGCAAATGTGGATAGCGTGGTAATGAGAAAGAAGCAGTTTGGGACAGAGATAGATCGTGGTCTGAGCTGGGAAAGGGGTCCTGGGACAAGCTTAGATGTTTAGATGCTGTGACCCACGTACCACCATCCTTTTTGTGTTACCCACGCGAGGCTTCATGGATGGGGATCAGACGGACTCTGGTGCACACTTACGAGCCCTAGGGTCAGGCAGTGGGGTACTGGGGCAGGGAGCCCCTCAGAACAGTGCTTGCCTCCATTCTCCAGGGGCCTGCCGGGGCTTCTGGATCTCATTAGGCCACAGCTGCTCTGCAGCCTGGACCCCAGAGTGTGCGCCTGGTTTCCATCACTTGACTGTTGATTTGGCCTGTAATCATCATCAGAGGGCACATTCCAGGTTCGTGGTTTAAGAGAAAAGCATACTTGAGTCTACAATTGAGGAGGCGTTCTGCTTTGAGCATTCAATGATTCTCTGAGGCTCAGCAGCACCCCTCCTTCTGTCTGCCTCTGACTGCTGTAGCTTTCGTTTCAGAGGCAGGCGGGCGGGATTCCTAGAGGCCACGTGCCCCCGCCCCCCCCCCCCCCCAATCTGGATCCACCTAAGAGCTCAAAAGTGCCAACTGTGGCCAGATGAATGTGTGCTGTGTTATTTGTGACGGGGATCCCCAGGGAGTCCTTGGGCTCTACATCTTTATTGGAAACACCCAATAAACCGCTGGCCTGAAGGCTCCCTGTTGTTTTAGTGCAGGGCTTTCAATGTAGTCTCCTTCAGGCCATCACCATTCCTTTGACCACGCTGCAGCTTGCAACCCCCCACCCAATGTGGCTTCTGTCCCCAGCCTGTATCCACAGAACCAGCTGGGCTCTGGTTTGCTCCCTGTGTCCAGGGATGATTTCTCAGGTTACTAGCTCACTCTCCTCTGTCCACAAAGACGACATGGTCATCAGGGATGGAGGATCAACTGTGTCCAGCCAGGCCCCCATCTCCCATATGAAACTTTCAGAGTCGGCTGGCGAAGGCTCAAGGGGTACTCAAAGCAAAAGGGCGGCTTGTCTTGGAGTGAAGCGAAAGCCCTCCATGTTTCTCTAGGTTGCGACCAGCTTACGCAGGAACCACTAGCATCTGATCCTCATGAAGCGGCAGGATTTCTATTGGCCAGATAACCAGAAAATCAAGGTCTCTGAGTTAAACAGCTTTATAAGAGAGAAAATAATGTGCTGTAGCTACAGGGAGGCCCGGTTGTTGCTGAAGGCCAGAGGAGCCCACTGACTCACAGTCGGAGTATGCCTTTGTGGCTGAGCTCAGCGGAACGCAGACGGGCTCAGTGGACACAGGCACAGAGGACCAGCGCTGGCTCTGGAGGCCGGTGATACACAGGGCTGGCTCCTGGCATGCAGGAATCTGGGGTCAACTAGGGATCAGCGGTGCCTGAGGATTTAAAACAATTGCAAGCAGCAGGATGAGATCTGGTTGCAGGGTGCACAGATTCAATTGTAATGTCCCTGAATTCAATTGTAGTGTCCCACCCTTGGCAAAGCCTTTTTCTCAACCAACAGGATTACCCATAGCCAAAGCTTAACCACTGGAGGTGGTGATGGCCAATGACCAAACCCTAGTGTTTGGGGGAAGGGCGTGTAGGTTCCAAATTCTGAGGAACAATTGAATCTGATCTAATCTGATTTCACCCACTCCTCACATTTTCAAGCTGCAGCTTTCCTTAATTCTTTGGATGACAAGAGAGTTAGGTCTTTAGCTACTCTCTCATCATTTCGTATTGTTGTGTCCGCTCCACACAATGTTCACTTGATGGGAAGGCTGAGTTTTGAACTGCAGGCATCAGTGACGTCAGAGAACCCAGCAGAGAGGGGAGGACAGGACGGGGTGGAATTTGACTCAAGGAAGTGAAAGAACAAGTGGGGTCTCTTAGGCATCAGGAAACCCAGGCAGGGGCACCTGTGACATGGTCACATGTCACATGAGAGTGACTGAGCCCTGGAAGGGCTCACTCCACCACAAGCTGGCATGAACACCCTTCAGTTGGTTTCCTGACTCAGGGTGAATCCTCAGTGTTCTTCTGCCTGACCCTCTTCTTGAGGGGAACTGCCTTTGGTCCCCCAACTGCAGTCATGTAGTTCAAATGGGGACTGTCATCCCTTTCCCAGTCTCTACTTCCTGGCCACAGTCCAGTTAATGGGAGAAACCTGATCCAGTTATGCTATCCAGGGTCCTTCCCTGAGATTTATCTGACCTGTAGCTAATGGGAACAGGGTGTTCTATTCCAGGGAAGCAGAGGAATGTAGAAGCTGTTGAAGGTTGCAATAGTCAGTTTTCTGTTTCTATAACAAATGCCCAAGATGATCAATTCATAAAGAAAAAAAGGTTTTTTTAGCTCACAGCTTTGGGGGTTTCAGCCCACGAACTCTTGACCCTGTTGCTTTTGGCCTGTGATGGCATATCACGGTGGGAGCAAAGTGAAGGAGGGAAACAGCTCACCTCATGGCCAGAACAAAAGGAGAGGGAGAGAAGCTGAGGTGCCATTACCTCTTTAAGGACACCCTCTCAATGACTTGAAAACTTTACATTAGGCCCTGCCTCTTAAAGTTTCTACCACCTGCCAATAATAATTGTTCCCCAATAAGGCCTTTGGGGAACAAATCAGATCCAACCATAGTTGTGGTCATGATTCCTGCATCTTGGGAAAAAGGGTCCACCGTGCTTAGTGAAAATAAAGCCAAAATGCAGAGGGGATGCATGTGCTTGATGCACCCTCTTTTTACAGCATGTTCTTGATATTACACTCACAGTTTCTTAGCACTCTACATTAGAATAGCACTACTGTTATTTCTGGGCCACAATTTTTGGCACTTGTTCAGTTTAGCAGCTCTGAACATGTCGGGTGGGCTTGGAAAGAAAACTTAGAAGACTGACTATGAATCGTCCCAGACTTAGCAAGCTTCTGGGGCGGTGCTAAGGCTCAGACAAGTCTTCGCTTCATACCATCACCCACTTAGAAAACAGGAGCAAAGAAGTGTTAGTTCCATTTGCACTTATTGCAATACTTACCAGGAAAGGCTAGAAGCATCAAAGAGAGATCAACTTGAGATGACTTCATAACCTTTGTGAAGGCTGGGGTTTGTTGTCTTTATGGGGGTTGGCAACCAATAACCCCACCTCTAGTGAAAAGTAACCCTGGGCAGTTCAGACCAGATCAGATTTCCTGTTCTTTCCCATCCATCTTACCAGTCTCAATTCCATTCAATGACAATGATTGAGAACGCTGAACATCTGAAGGTGAGTTTTAATCTTACAGACAGACTTGTTAGCATTCCTAACACATGGACTGCATCCTACTGTTCAAAAATCCTTCAACAGATGCCCCCTCCCACAAAGGCCCTCTGACTTAGTCCATTTTTGTGTTGTTCTAATACAGACTCACAGACTTGGTAATTTATAAAGAGAAGAAATTGTTTTCTCATGACTCGGGGGTCTGGAAAGTAAAAGGTGGAGGACTGGCATGTGGTAAGGGACTTCTTGCTGCATCATCTCATGATGGAGGGCGGAAGGGCAAGAGAGGGCTGAATTTGCTTGTGTAATGAGCCCACCCTTGGGACATTAATCCTTCACAAGGGCAGAACCCTCATGATCTAATCCTTACCTCTCATTGAGTCCTACCTCCCATCACGGTTCCATTGAGGGTTAAGCTCCCAACACATGAACTTTGGGGGACACACATATATCAGAGCATTTTCAGAACAAAGTTTTAACCGGAAACAGCTTTCAAAGTCCTGTGTGACCTTTGGCACCTAGACTGCTCACCCTCACTCTCCCTGGCACCCAGAGGGAGCTCACCCAACGAGCCTCCACAGGGAGAAAGTCCTACCATAGGTTCCAGCCCAACTATATTCGACTCACCTATTAAATTCCTACTCAGGTCGCTCCTCCTTAAACCTCCACATCCAACTCCACTGCATATTTTCATCGCCTCTGTTTTTAAACTCTCTGGAGTAGGAACTCCCATGGTTGTTTTAAACTGTAGCCCCACTGTATATCTGATTGTCCCTACAAAGACTGTATACTTTTGGAGTCTGCCGGCAAATATGTCAAGGGTGGAGTGTCCCCAGCGCAGCAGAGAGGGCGAGGTGTGTGTCTCCGTTGTGAGCTCTCAGCAAGCTGCTCCACCCCCTGCTGTGGAGGCCACTTTTGGGCACTGCTCCTGTCTCCTCTTGTCTGCCTGGTGGCCTCTGCTGTCTGCATTCCTTAGCTCAAAGCTGGCCTCACCAGAGGGACCTCTGCTCACCTCTACTCCCCACCAGTCTTCCTCTGAACTCCCCTCCAATCCTAGGCATGCCTCTTGTCACCTGGGCTGTCACCTGTCCTTGCTGAGATGTCTGCTCCCCCACCTGCCAGGTGCTCCTAAGGTCAGGTAGGCCATTCATTTCCTCTTGGGCCCCCGTGAACCTGGTGGATAGCGAGGTCTTTACACTCCTTCACGCAATGAATATAGGGATGAAGCAGACGTGCCTACACCCCAGGACAGGGTCTCCACACAAATCCCAATAAAAATAGAATTCAGCAGTAATAACACTATTGACGGACAGCTTGGCGAGGTGTCCAGCCCTGTTCTGAGCTCTTTGTGATCCACTCAACAGCACCATGCATGAGGCAAGGTTGGTTATCAGCTCCATCTCAAAGTCCAGCGTGCTGGCCATGGCGCTCGGGAACCGCTTGCTACCAAGAGGTTTTTTCCAAGATGAATTAGCTTACTATTGTGGCTGTGATAAATTATGGCATATTAGTGGCTGGAATCAACCCAAACTCTTTCTTACAGTTCTGAAAAGTCTAAAATCTGGCTGTTAGTGGGGCTGTATTTCTTCCAGGGCTCCAAGTTCATGGTGGATCAGGGAGAATCCCCTCTGTGGCCTTTGCAGCCTTTAGAAGCCCCCTGTTCTCCTTGGCTTAAGACCTCTGCTTCCTTCATGAATCCCTTATGACCAGCTATAACCCTCCAGCCTCCTCTGCCAGGCCCCTTGTGTTTACACTGGGTCCGCTTGGATAATTCAGGATGATACCGTCCATCTCCAGACCTCCGACTTAATCCTTCTACAAAGTCCCTTTTACCATGCAAGGTGATATGCTCCCTGGCTTCTGGGATTAGGACATGGACGTCTTTGGCAACCACTGTTCTATGATAATAAAGAAAACTAGAAATACAGAAGCAGTTCATGTGGAAACGTGCTGAGAAGTATAGATCACTTTATATGTAGAAGATGCTAATAATTTTCCCCACGGTCTCCAGCCCTTGGTTGCTGCTCCATAAATACTTTTGAGTTATTGAAGAGTTATGAAAAGTAAGATGAATTGTCCCAGCTACCAGTTAAAATAATCTGCTTGGAGATTTAAAAATGCACTTGTTTATTATCTCTGAATTCTGGGAGTCCCCTTATTCTTGTTTGTTTATGATCTCGTGAAAATATATATCGGAGTATCATGGAATCGTTAGTTATCCCTCAGATGATCTCTATGAGGCAGTATAACCATATTTACTATCTGAGGAAACAAAGTCATAGCGACTATCTTTGACTGAAAAAGTGTTGCATTAAGTCTGCAATAAAAACAATGCTCAGATGCTTCCTGTCACAAAATGTGAATTGGAAATTTGAAGTTTCGATTCCCTGGCCAGTCTTCATCCGTTCAGTCACCCGGTTGGCATTTATAGAGTGTCTTCCAGGGACCGTGTCCTGGGCACATCCTGGAGGAGTGTAGGTGAACACAAGATTTATCTTCTGGTGAGCCGTAGTTCACAGAGGTATAGATAAATAAGCAGACGATTGACGCCATCCAGAAAGAGTATGGACTCGGTGGAAACAAGAAGGTCATTCCTTTTTTAATGAGCGTTTGTGTTGCTGTGGCCAAAAGAACTGACAAGAACAACTTAGAGGAGGGAAAGTTTATTTGGGGCTCACGGTTTCAGAGGTGTCAGTCTGTAGATGACCGGCTCCATTGCTCTGGGTCCAAGGTCAGCCAGCATGTCACGGGGGAAGGGCCTAGTGCAAAGGCAGCTGCTCAATTCACAGTGGGGTCAGGAAGGAGAGGAGTCAGGGAAGGGTCACAGGGAAGAGAACCCTTCTAGGGCAGGGCCTCAGGGACCCACCTCCTCCTGCCACACCCCACCTGCCTACAGTCACCACCCAGTCAATCCATTCAAACTAGGATGGACGGATTAGGTCACAGCTCTCACAGTCTAATAACTTCAGCTCTGTGCATTTCTGCATCAGCATAGGAATATCTTTGGGGGGTACACCTCATATCCAAACCCTAACATTACCATGGCCTGGCAGTGTGTAGGGAGGAGAGGTGTCCTGAAGCTGCAGGACTCTGAATGGATCTTTTAACCTGCAGAGGACACTGATGGACAGTAATGGGCAAGCTGCTCTGGTAAGCCCCGAGGCCCTGCAGGGAGCAGAGGAGAATGCTGGGAAGGACAGGCCGGGAGATGAAGGCGAGGAGTGGCCTCATCTCTGCTATAAACGGCTTCCCGGGTCCTGTTCGCTGCAGGCAGCATCACTTCATGCTGTATCTCTGTTTTCTGTTTCCTCTCATGTCTTCCCATCCCCTTGGGTCTTAATAAATACAGAATGTGAAATAAGACAGGATGTCTTTCACCAGCGGGTATCCGCGAGGCACCAGGGCATGGCTTCGCCTCTGCCCTAGTATTGGAACCCAGAGGCATTCCCTGTGAACACCAGCCTTCTCCCTGGTCTTACGGGCACTCAGTCTTTGAGTGACGTTGCCAACAGGGCTCTGGGCATGGAGTCCCCTTTTCTCCAACCCTAGCTTCATCCCTACCTCTGACACTGAGAAGCTATAGAATTCAGAGCAGATCATTTAACCTCCCTGAGCCTCCCTTTCTCGGTGACAATAATAGTCCCTTCTCTGGCTGTTGTAAGGATTAAAAGACTCAATGTATGTAAAGTTCTCAGCCTAGCTCCTGGAGCTTAACGGGCACACGAGCCCCGGTGCCAACTGCCTTCACTGGAAATTCTGCCCAAGGGAGGCTTTAATTACAGTTGCTTTCTTTCTCTCCACTCAAGGATTTGCTTCCAAGACAATTAACAGACCAGAGAATTCTGCTACCTATCAGCCGCTGGTAGCCAACAGACTCCCGATGTTGGCACAAACAACCGTCTCTCGGAGCCGGGACACTCAGGCAGGTGCCAGCTTGTTGCTCGGTGGCTCCTGGTGCATCCAGATCCGTGACAGTTACACGAGATGTGTGCTTAAATATTTACCATGCTCAGAGGCACCCCAGCACGGCGGGGCTCAGAAGAAAATCTGAGAAGCAAGACGGTTTTGGCACTGGCCACTCCTAGCTTGGTGGAGCATATGCCTAGATGGGAGGTGTCCTCAGCAGACTGGGCAACCTGTTGCTTGAAAACATTAACAATAATGGTTTCCACTCGACTCAGGAATGAATTAGGCAAATCCGATTCCTTGTCAAACTCAGACATTTGGAATGGTTCCCTGGTAACATTTTCTCCAATTGTTCAAGTATATGCCTACATTCCCGGTTGGATATACCTGCAAAATGCTAGAGGGGATGGGAGCAGACACATTTTAGTCCTAGTTAAGCATCTGACACAAGCCTTTTTTAATCTAACAAATGCTGCAGGAACATTATCCCACCATTCTTCTTATTTATTTTTTTGGTACTGGGGATTGAACTCAGGGGTGCTTTACCACTGAGCCATATCCCCAGTGACCCCCCCGTCCCTTTTTAAAACTTAATTTAATTTTATTGGAGACAGGGTCTCACTGAGTTGCTTAATGCCTCACTAAGTTGCTGAGGCTGGCTTTGAATTCACGATCCTCCTGCCTCAGCCTCCAGAGCCGCTGGGATTACAGGTGTGTGCCAGGGAGCCCAGCTGCTTCTTATTATTTTACACATAAGGAAAACTGGTGCAGAGAAGGTAAGCAACGTACCCAAGGCCACACAGCTACAAGAAGCAGGACCAAGATTTGACTCTTGTCTCCTTACATGTAACAGCAAGGCCTGGTGGAAACACTAATCCAGAAATGTCTCAGCACCCTTTCAAAAGTCTTTCCAAGGAGATGGGCCCCAAAAGGGTCCCACAGTGGCCAAGATGCCCCGGCTTCATTTGATTGTCAATGGTTGTTGCATTCCTTCCAGTCAAGGAAGCCCCAACCCTGTGCCTCCCTATTCATTTCTTCCACTGAAGACGGTTCAGGGTGGTGCTTGGCTAAGGATATAAACAGGACGGAATCAGATCCCAAATACCAACCAGGCAGGCAGGGGAGACCGAGGCCCTCTCCAGGGTGAACTGAAATCTGTACACTATGGCCTTCACAGAGGGTTCCACTCTCTTGTTGAATCCTTCCCAAGAGCAAGGTAAGAATAGTGGCCACTGACACAGGATTTCCAGGCCTGGAGCTGTGGGGTACAGCCTGCTCCATGGGGAGGGGTCCCTGAGGGTCCCCTGTGGTCTCAGGTGAGCTCTGGGTCCTGTGGAGTCCAGGATCTTCACACCTGCAGTGGAAGTCCTCATCTCGGGGGGGCAGAGACAGGCAAAGGATCCCTTTGAAGTGTCTTTCCAGGAATGAAGACCCACCTCCCCTGCTGCAGTTCAAAATTCTGATTTCACGGTGCTGGATTTGTGGTGTGGAGAGAGACGGCATTTTTAACAGGTTTTCTGGGCCTGAGAACTTTGGTGCGGGGGGGGGGGGGGATATGGGGGGCTGCATTTTGAAAACTGCTTTCCGCGACTTACTACGCAGCTTCCTGGCATCTCCCTGGGGCCACAGCAGCATGGTTTATGGCCGTTTGGAGGCCCAAGTCAATAAGCATCTCATCTGGGCCCATGGTCACCCTGTGGAGGGCACTAAGGCCTCGGGGAAGGGTTGCTTCCTGGACAGTGTCCAGAGAACATGCCTCAACCTCTTGGCTGCCCCCCGAGCCCAGAGCAGGTGGCTTCTAAAGAGAAGGATGGCCAGGTGCTCAGAACAGGACGGCTTCCTGCAGCTCTATGCCCCCCAAAGGGTTAAGAGTCTCCCTGGAAACCTGGAATCCAAGGAGTAATTTGAGTCCTTGAGAAGCAGGGTCTCTTAGGTCAGGCTGCATTTCCTGAGTACCCCAGGACTCTGCGTCTGGCCCTAGGGGCTGCCACCCTGGTGATGTCTCTCCCTACAGTAACACCTGCCCTGGGAGTGAGGAGTCTCAATTTTGAGGACAAAGAACACCATTCCCCTGAGAAATACAAAGGAGGAGGGGAAGGGGAGGGGAAGGGGGAGGGGGAGAAGAGGGAAGGGGGAGGGGGAGAAGAGGGAAGGGGGAGGGGGAGAAGAAGGAAGGGGGAGGGAAAGGGAGAGGGGAGGGGGAGAGATGGGGAGGGGGGAGGGAAACCTTAGTGAGTCCGTACATTTCTTTTTTTTTTTTTTTTAATTTTTTATTGTTGGTTGTTCAAAAAAGTCCGTACATTTCTGAATGTCCTGAAAAGGAAAAAAAATAACAGTAATACACAAATGCATGAGGGAGTGATCCAAAGTATTTCCCCTTAAAACGGGAGAAATCTGACAGCTGAAAAGGAGCAATGACTTGCTGTCCCCCTCCCCACTCCCATTTCCATTTAGATTCCTTATTTCTTTCTTGGTCTTTCAGGGTTATAACTGCGATCTCACTGATTAATAGAAAACTCCATTAGGCTCTTTCTTTATGAAGGGAATTAATGACTTTGTAAATTTAGTGCTTTGTAAACATAGGGAAAGCATTTTCCCAGGCTTGGCTGTCCCTTGGCCCCGGGGAGGCTGGATGGGGATGGCTGGATTTCCCCCTGGCCTGTGGGAGATGGCCCTACTTCCCCCCAGATGGCTGCTTCCTTTTGTAGAGCCAGGTCCCTCAGTGTCCCCAAATCCTCAAGAGAAGGCAGGAGAGAGACAAGAGCCAGGGAGAATGAGATGCATCTGCTGAGTTGAAAAAAATATATACACCACCTGGTGAAATTTTCAATTATAAAGGCATATTTAAATTAAAAAGGTGTACCATCGGAGAGTCCAGCTTTGTTCCTGAGTTAGAGAAATGGGTTGTTGATACAGCTTAAGCTCCCAGACTGATGACTTTCTTTGTTCTTTAAAGATGTTTAGGCTTGGCCAATGATATAAAATGCTTGAAAGTAAAACAATAACAACAACAACAAAAAAACTAAAACTAAAAACTAAAAGGAGACGCATTCAGGAGGAGGCCTGGGAATGGGGCCCCAGAGTCAGGATCTTGGGTTTTGTTGCTGGTGTGAATAAGGAAAGTTACTCCTGCGTAGGAAAGCAAGGCTGGTGGAGAGGACTCTTTTAATAAAATCATGGCATTTCCAGAGGCTTCTGAGATCAGTTGGTGTCTTCCCAGTTCTTTTCTCCTAGAGAAAAACCACAGCATCAGTTTAGCAAATCCTCACATCTTCGGATCAGCTCCACCTGGAGTCTTGGGCTCTACAAGTGTCATGGACTCACCCAGTGAATCCATTAATCCCTCCCAGCAGCTTGGTTTTAACGTTTGCATTCAGTAAATAGTATCGAGACCTTACTGTGGTCTTAAGTTGGGGGCAAATCTTCGAGATTCAGGAACGGAAGACTTCAAAAATTTTCTCAATGCTAGTAATAACTACAGCCCAAGTATGTTGTGTTGGGAATAAATGAGTTTTTGAACCATCAAGCCATGACTTTCTCATTATTTATTGGTAGAGGTTTGAAAGCATTTGCCAGATTAGGGAAATGGTATTGCTGTTTTGTATTTGTCCATTTTTTGTTATTGTGACAAAATACCTGAGAAAATCAATTTAAGAGAGGAAAGATTTATTTCAGTTCATGGTTCCAAAATTCTGGTCCATGGTTGTCCATAGGGCCTATGGTGAGGTGGTACATCATGGCGGTGGGAGGCTACTCACCACATGGCAGCCAGGAAGCGGGGGGTGGGGCTGGAATCGCTTTGAGGGCATGACCCCAATGAACCAACTTCCTTTCACTAGGCCCCACCTCCTAAAGTTTCTACCAATTCCTGATAGTGCCACAGGCTGGACACTGAATCTTTCACTTGTAGGACTTTGGGAGACATTCAAGATCCAAACCATAAGAGTGATACTTAGGCCCCTAGACAGAAAGAAATTTCAAATTTGTAAATCTCTCCACCCTAATAATCCATTTAAGTTCTCTGAGAAATTAGGATATATTTCCTGAAATTAGAAAATCAGGAAAATAAGGCTTTGTGTTCAATATGCAGAAGTGAAAAATCTAGAAGGCACTAGTTAGTGTGCCTGAGTCAAAAGTGAACCAAGATTTAGAGACAGAATAGAAAATGTCACCACTTGGGAAGCCTGGCAGAAAAATTGAAAATTCCCTTTTGCAGAAAAGACTTCAAATGCTCACAAGCACTTTGACCCAATGCACGGCCATAGAAAGGATGTCTCCGATGTCTGCTTTATTTTATGTGTGCTCCACTCTATTCCAAAAAGGACTTAAGGTAGTTTCCAAAGGAGGAAATGCAAAATATAGGTTAAATATATTCTAAAAACAGTAGCAAGAGAAAATGGAAAGGCAAGTATGTTCACATAGTAGCATAGGGCCTGGGTGAGGTGAGGAAAAATGAAGGATGCATCATGCAGCTTTACATACTTCCTTCCAAGGGGTCATGAGTTTGACTCTGTGAGTTAACAGAGTAAGGGAAACGGATGTGTGTTTAGCATAAAAGCAGATCAATTGATCTGGAGACCACTATTTTTGGAAAGAGAGGCATTTCTCCTGCAGGCCTCTCCCCACTATCTGTGTAATGAACTAAGCCACAACCCTAATAGCATCCTGTATCTGATGTGACCTCCAGAGTTTAGAACTGTAGGTCCTACTTCGGACTTTAATTTTCTTTTCTTGGTGCATAGTCTGTCCCTGACCACCCCAATTCCTGTGTAGATTCTTATTCAATTCTGGTCTGCTTCGGTCCACGTCTTTCCGGGCAGCGTCCCTTTGCTGCAGAGGCCTCTCTACTGCAAACCCCAAGTAGACAGTATAGAAAAAACATCACCAGGGAACAGATGTTTCAATCTGTACATTGTAACTTGCATCCCAACATATTAAGTATAAGTATCCACCTAAGATCAGTAAAACAAAGTAGTATGAGGCAAGATCACCTGAAGTGACTCAATATCTGGGGACTGTACCTCTTCCAGTGCTGGGGATGGAACCCAGGACCTCATGCATGCCAGGAAAGCGGACTACCACTAAGCTACACCCCATCCTGGGGCGCTAAACCTTTGGAAGCCCACCACCCTCAGCCTGTCCTGGGCGAGACTCTGCTGAATCTTTGCAAATTTAAGACCTATCCCAGGTCTATCCACACAGAATGGGCAGTTTATTTGTAAATTGCAAGCACTCTACATTCTATCCTAGATATTTTTTCACTCTGCTCACACTCACACTCCATATTTGATGCTATGTGGAAGATTCTTTATGTGAAAGAATAAATAGGCCATTCCCTTTGACAGGAGCCTGACGTTTCCCCTGCCAGGAGGACATATTGGCAACAGCTTTCTCATTCAAGGGCAATTAAAAACCTGGTCCCTTCATGCGGTGCTCCCGCGCGGTGCTCCTGAGTAGGCAGGGCGGACGCGCCATCTAGTGGCTGCTCCTGGAATGTCCACAGGCTTCTCTATGGCGGGCTCCCGTGGCCTGGGGGTGGCAAGCACAGGTATGCTAGAGGTTAACCAAGCATCCCCAGGTGAATCTTTCCGTGAGGGTGGGTGCAAAGGTGCCTGGACTAATGGGGGTGTCGAGCGTAGGCAAGAAGCCCTTTTAATTAGGAGGTGACATAACCTTCTGGACAGAGCCCCTTTGTTGCAGGGTCCTCTCTGTTGCAGACACCTTGTCCTGGAAATCCTCCAGTGAGATGTGTCTCTACTCCCCAGAAGCCCTGGGACACCCCTTCCTGCCTAGCTCCCCACTTAGGTACTGCCAAGTTTAATCTTGTCTCCTGCTGTCCAGCTTCCACTTTTGCAGATTTCCCTGGGCAAGTCAGAGGGGCCCTGGGGGTGACCCTCTCCAAGACCTCAGGATGACTGCCCTGGGTCAAGTTCAGGACCTGGCGGCTGGGGAAGGGGCACAGTTTCTAAGTTGGTGATGGGAGACTCCTGGCTTGACTTAGCTGGGCCATTAGTAGTATTTAGATCTGCTCTGGCAAGTGGGATGGGCGGGCCCTGTTGCAGGCCAGAGACCCTCTTCCAGAAAGGACTTTAGGCTTCGCTCTAAGGAGCTGAGCTGGCTGACAGCTTTCTGCTGTAGCCTCCTCAGACTAAGCCTCAGCTTCCATACAAGGGCTGCTCTGCTTAGGAGGGCCCAGGCCAGCCTCAGAGCAGAGTAGGCGCCCAGGGGCCTGCCATGTCTGCCCAGCACAGACCTCCTCTGCTGTTGCTCTGTGCTCCTGAGTTCCCTGCTGGGCTGTTGGCTTCTGCCCTGTCCCTCCCACAGGAGTTACTCAGTTATACACTCTCTGTAACCTCTGCACCCCTAACTCCATCTCCAGGCCTTTCCTTGAGGATCCTACGAATGGGCTGACTCAACCTATGGAAGTCAGGATCGTGAACCTTGTTAGGGAGTAAGACGAGAACTAGGGGTTCTTCCCAGGATTTGCACACCCACTGTCATGGGGTGCAGACCTCCTGGCCATCCCAGGAGCCTTTGTGTCAGGTTTAGAGCCTCTGACTTGAGCCAGGTGAAGAGGATGTGGGCCGGGGTGAGGAATAGGGGAGCTGGGGGTGAGGGGAGAGTAACGGAGCTTCAGGCATCTAGAGACGGGGGTAGTTCTAACTTCTACTTCAGATCTGACCCACAGCCTAGTATCCCACCAGCTCATAAATTTGGAGAAAAAAAACCTAGAAGTACTCTGAGGCCCTTCAGGCAGGCTGCCCGGCTCTGGCCCTGTGTGGGCCTACACAGTGACGCCTTCAGAAGACAAAGCGACTCTACCTTGGCAATGCTGATAGCCTCAGCAGCAGGGTTGGTGCCCAATTGCCCATCACAGAGGCTGGGTGGGCACCACGCTATCTAAAGACGGTCACAGTGCCCTCCTGGCACTGGAAGCAAGACCTTCCTGAAGGTTGTGGACACCGCCTAAACACTGTCCACCTAGAGACCACAGCAAGGAGGTAGCCTCCTCTTGGGCCAGGATGTAGCTCAGTGGTAGAGCATTTGCCTAGCATGCACGAGGCTCTGGTTTATTCTTAATACTTAAAAAAAAAAAAAGTGGCTGTCTCTCTCTCCAATGGAACACCCCCTTCCCAAAATAATTGGCTCAGGTTTTCAGAGAGTTGATGTTTTCCATTAGAAGGTGGAGACAGGAGCCAGCAAAACAAGATTATGCAGGAAGGAGAGGTAGACACAGAGCACTCCTCATGTACCCCGTGCTGTTTTACTAACTCATTTCATCTATATACAACTCCACACTCAAGGTCTCATTATTATTCTCATTTTATACTCAAAGAAAGTGATTCACAGAGAGGTTTAGTAACCCGTTGAAGACACATAGTTAAAAAGGAGAAGAGCTGGGCTTGGAGTCCAGCTAAGAAGGTACAAGGGACTGTGTTTCTATTTCCATGGGGCTGGCTCTGTGCTTGCTAATGCCCAGGAACTCAGACCCTGGGGCCTGGGAGCTCTGGGTTTATTCTCCTTCTTACTAGTTATATGATGTCAGGTTTCATGCCTCTCTTTGACTCAGTTTCCTAAACTGAGTGTAAAATGCTCATAAGCCTATACTATGGGATGTACCAGGTTTCAATGAGCTAATGGTGTCAAGAGTTTCTCTGGCCTACAGAAAGATGCTCACCGCGACATTGAACCAAATACGAAATCTCTGAATGTGTGCCATCCACAGAACTCCAAGTGGCTTCTTTATAGGACTTTCTGCCTCCAAATCCCCAGGCCAGCCCACACCAGCCCAGCCACACCAGGCCTTGAGACAGGAGACCTGTGTCCAGCCGGGGGCTCTGGGGAAGCCCGGCAGGAGGCATTTTCTTGTGGGGTTTTGCTGGACCTGGGCCCAAGGCTTCCGGCGCTCCTGGTTGCCCTGTATTCTATTTTCAAGAGGTTTACATGCTGGCAGGCTGCCCACACCCCTGAACATTTCTACCAGTGCTCGAATCAATAATGCCCTTGTTTTCCTCAGAGGCAGCAGGCAGGCTGTGGGAGAAGGTTGAGGGCCTGCTGTCACCCTGCCAAGCAGTCTGGAAATCCAGAGGGAGCACGAGCAGCCAGGTCTGCCAGGGAGGATACGCGCGGGGTCGGGACGCCTGCCTGACATCAGCTGCACCCTGGCACGCACCACGGACTGATGGGGAGCAGCAGAGCCCGCCTTGGAAACGGGTCCCTGCCAGTGGTTAAAGCATCTGAGGAACACAGATCCAGCCAACGGGCCGCGTCTCTGCTCCGCGTTCTTAGTGTAGAGCCGCAGGCACTCACGTTCACCAATGCTGAACATCCGTTATGGAAAAACATTCCTTAGGAAGAAAGAAGAGGGAATCTCTGTTCTGGAGATAGGGAAGGGAAGAGGTCAGTGGGTGAGGGCAGGGCCTGGGAGACGGTAGAGAATAGGTGGGAGAGTTTTAAAAACACGACAGGGGATAATTAGAAGCCCGGTGTAACTTCATTATGGTTTGAGTTCTGTTATGGTTAAGACATGAGGTCCCCCCAGGCCCCCCAAGCGCCTGTGATCGGATTATGAGAGCTGTAACCTAATCTTCCCAGTTTGAATGGATGGACTGGTGGGGACTCTAGGCAGGTGGGGCATGGCTGGAGGACATGGTCACTGGCACTGTGCCTGGAAGGGTGCGTCTTCCCTGAGGCCCCTTTCCCTCTCTCTCTCTGCTTCCTTCCTGGCCCTTAGGACTGGAGTAGCACTCTTCCACCATGTCCTTGGCCATGATGTTCTGCCTCACCTCGGGCCCAGAGCCATGGAGTCAGCAGATTGTGGACTGAGTTTCTATAACTGCACCAAAATAGACTTTCCTCCTCTCAGTTGTTCTTGTCAGGTATTTTGGTCCTAGTGCCCGGTGGTGTAAACCTAACCAACACGTTTCATTTCATGGGATCAACAAATACTCTAAGGCCTGGGGTGGGAATTTTTCTTTAACAAATCTAGGGCAAAATAAACACATACATTCACACACACACACATACACACATGCACACATATGTATGTACATGTATAATAAGGATATAATATCTATATAGGCACATGTGTGCATATACAGATAGATAGATATATATATGTTATTAATATTATATACATTTTTATTATTCTGCAATACTGGGCATTGATCCCAGTGTCACACACATTCTAGATGAGACTACAGCTGAATCACATCCCCAGTCCTGGTCTCTTCATCTTTATTTATTTATTTAAGTTGTCCATGGACCTTTATTTTATTTATTTATTTGTGATGCCGAGAATCAGACCCGGTGCCTCATACATGCGAGGCAAGCGCTCTACCACTGAGCCACGACCATAGACCTGGTCTCTTCATCTTAATGAACTTTCTAAACCATGATTTCCTTCATTCATGTCTGAGTTGGAGGCACGAGCCACTTCCGAAGACTAAAAATAGTCACGAAACCCTGACTTTCTATTTGCAGAATCAGAACTCAGGTCACTTATGGTCTTTCCCAGAAACACATGCCTTACTGTACAAGTTCCTTTTTCTCAAAAAATGAATTTGCATAATTTTTCTTAAATTGTATTCTAAATGCACTAGAGAAGTTTGTTTTTTAAAAACCTCCCTCCAGCTAATATTCTAAATTTTATTCTTGTTTTACTCAATAGACATTAAGTGTTTATTATATGCCAGGCATCTGTCTAGCCACGGGGTTAGAACATCAAATGAAATCGACAAGCTTTCTGCTTTTCTGGAGCTTTGATTTTAGATCAAGCATATTATTTATTATTATTATTATTCGTTCTGGGGATGGAATGGGGGGGCCTTCCTTGCATGTGCTGGACAAGCACTCGACCAGTGAGCTCTATCCACATCCAGTTGGGCATATTTTTAAAAGGAGCCGACTAATTTCGTAGTGCAAAGGTGGAAAGTGGCTGGCTAAGATCAGCATTAACCAGAGATGGACTTTCTGAGGAGGCCTTTCGGGAGGACTTCAGAGTTGAGCCAAGGCAGAGCCAGCCACCTAAACACGGGGCAGTAAGTGGCCTCAGCGGCAGGTGAAGGTCCTGTGGAAGGGATGTGCTCAGTCCAAGGAGCAGAAGGGCAGCCATGTCAGGAGCAGAGCATGGGGACGCTCCAGAGAGGGTGGCAGGGGCTAGTCAGGCAGGGCTGAGCGAGTCAGGGTGAGGGCTTGGGTCTCGTGGTAGATGCCTCCTGGAGCTGTTGGAGGTTTGTAAGGTCAGAAGCGACTCCATCTGTCAAGGATCTGCTGCAAAGTAGTGTGGAGAGAGGGGAGATGTGGGTAGGGGTTTAGTTCCAACGAGCCTGGTCTTGAGTCAATCAGCCACGGAGCTGGGCATTGTATCCTCTTTTGTTCGATGTGTACTTGAAAATGTCTATACTGAAAGTTTACAGCCTGGCATGCTGGAACATTCCTGCAATCCCAGCGGCTCAGGAAGCTGAGGCAGGAGAATCGCAAGTTCAAAGCCAGCCTCAGCAACGGTGGGGCACTAAGCAACTCAGCGAGGCCCTGTCTCTAACTAAACTACAAAAAAGGGCTGGGGCTCAGTGTTTTAGTGCCCCTGGGTCCGATCCCCTGTACCAAATAAATAAATAAATAAAATAAAGAAGCAGCAGCAGATCTGGGCTAACTGGGAGATGAAGCCAGCTGAGGGCCTGGATGTGGGGTGATGGAAGGGAGTCGCCATCTCCAGACGTGACTTTTGCCACTAGATGGGACTGTCATCTATTGAACGGCAGCAACTGGCTTGATTACTTGGAGAGAATGTATTAATTGTGTTTTTAATTTTCTGATGTTTGGCATCGTGGCTGCTGAACGTGGAAGTGTCACATGAAGGGAGGACCCTTGAGCCACCCAGGGAAGAGAACTGCGTGACCCAGAACATTCAGACTGGCGGGAGAGAGAAGACATTTTTACTGAGTTAATGTAAGCTTCTGAGACCTGGGGTTGTTTGTCCTGGCAGTTGGCCTATCCTGACTGTGACAACTGCCTTCTCTGAGTGGACAGAAGTCTCGTGGATAATTGAAATAATAAATGACCCCTAAATGACAGTGTAGCCAATGATTAGAACCCTGGCCAGATCAAGTCCCGTGTGGGATCAGCTAACGAGAAGCAGATTACTCCTTCTGCCCACTCCATGGTAAGAGTTGTTAACAAGCATTAAAATGACCAAAGACCGAGAACACAAGGAAAGAGGAGGAGGAATGAAGGGTGTTGAACAATGAGTATATTCCATAACCAACCCGAGAACATCACTACCTAATATATAGACGAAACTGAGGCTAAGAAATAAAATTTAACATAAGAAGTAAGATTTAAGATGGTAGCCCCCTGAATCAAGTATGCATTGTTGAATAAACATTTAGTGAGCATCTACTATGTTGAGGAGAGCTTGGAAAATAAATTATACAAGGTGCCTCGGCTGAAGGAAATTATAATCTAGTTGTGGGAGATAGACAAAAATGAATGAATAAACCATGTGCAATGGCACCTGCCCATGAGTCCAGCAACTTGGGAGGCTGAGGCAAGAGAAATTGCAAGTGCGAGGCTAGCCTTGGTAACTTAGAGAAAACCTATGTCAAAATAAAATGAAAAGGGCTGGGGGTGTAGCTTAGTGGTAGAGGGCCTCTGGGTTCAATTCCCAGTATCAACAACATGCGTGCATGTGCACACACACACACACACAAATGAATAAAGCAATAAGTGAAATAACTATAGGTTGGATCAGGGATGTATTAATCAGCTTCCATTGCTGTGACAAAATACCTGAGGTAAACAACTTATAAGGAGAAAAAGTTTGTTTTTGCTTACAGTTTCAGCCCATGGTTGCTTGATCTTGTTCCTTTGAACCTGGGGAGCATCATGGCAGGTAGCCCATGGTGGAGCAAAGCTGTAACCTCATGGTAGTCAGGAAGTAAAGAGAGTGAGAGAAAGGGGCTGAGGACCAAATATCTCCCTCAAGGGCACACCCCCAAAGACCTAACTTCCTTCCACTAGGCTCCACCTCTTAAAGGTTCTATCACTTCCCAATAGTTCTACAGGCTGGTGACCAAACCCTTAGCATATGGGCCTTTAGTGCATATTTAAGATCCAAATCATATAATAGGGCTATCCCTACTGCTGAGGCTTTAATGGGGAGCAGAGGTAGGAAGCCCTCTTCCAGCGCCCCAGAGAGGAGAAAGGGAAAGCAGCAGCAGGGGCAGGGTGGCAGTCAGGCCTGGGAGAGTGAGTGGAAAGTGAGAAAGGGGGCCTGCCATGTTCCAAGCAAAAGGCATAGCATGTGTCAAGGCCCTGAGGCTGTGGGGCTATAGGTGTCTAAGTAGCTGAAGAGAGAAGAGCAAGGAGAGGGAAAGGGGCCTGGGGGAGGCCCACAGGAAGACAGAGTCTAGATCGCACAGGGCAGGGTCACAGTAAGAATTTTAGCTTTGTTCTGATGTCGGTGTCACACTGGTTCCTGGACTTTCTGATTCAAAGGTCCCACCTCCGCCTTCCCCAGCCTCTCTGGAAGTTTTTAGACAGCCTCTTTCCAGGCTTGCCTGAGGGGTGGCCCTCTGCCTGAGGCTGAGGGGAGCCCGGGGGCGGAGGGTCCCTTCCCCCTTCCCCAACACCTGCTGCAGGAGGCAGGCCGGCCCAGACACAGCCGCTTGACACCAAAGACAGGAGGCAGACTGGCCGGGTGCCTGGACCTTGTTGGGACTTCTGGAATTTTCCAGCCTCTTTGCCTAGCAAGCCGAGCCAGCAAGTTGCTGTGAGGGATGTTCACACCCTGTGCTTTTGGGATCTGAGGGGGACATTGGCACACACAGCAGCAGTGACCCTTCAAGTCCCCGGAAGGAAGCCAGCATCTCTGGGAAGTCACCTGTCCTGGAAAACAATTGAAAATTCCCAGGCATATGGGGCGCGTGGGTATGAACCTGCCTTGGGTGTGGTCAAGGTAGTGGCCCTGTCAGGGGGTGTCAGAGGGGACACCACGGCATGACTGGAGCCTGCCTTGGGACACTAGCTGGCAGCAGCCTCACCCGCCACCCTTAGGACCCTCACAGAAGCCCCAACCTGTAGTCGTCAACAAGCCCCATTGCTTTCAACAGGTCACCACCGCTGGGCAGGGCTTGTCATCGGGCAGGTGCAGAGGACACCATCCTGTGGCTCCTCTGAAGGCACAGCGTTTTTCTTCCCCACTGAATTAACTTCCCGGAGACCCATCCCGAGGGACCGGGTTTGCCCTGAGAACTGACAGGCTGGCTGCGGGAGCCACCGCCACTGTGTACTCTGTCCCTGTTTCCTGATGGGTCATCTGCGCAGTCGGCCTGACTTCAGCAGAAATCTGCAGTGGGTGACCCAGAGCTGTGTGAGCACCTGCAGCCGAAGAACTCGGAATCACACGTCGTGGGTCTGGACTGGCAGGCTGGCACCGAGGTCCCACCAATCTGCAGCGTCGCAGCTGCCACAGGTCACGTAACATGTTTGTAGCTTTAATATACAGCTCCATTTGCTTGAATATGAGCTTGGGTGCAGACAATCAAAGAATGGCTGGAGGTGGAGAATTTAATATGAGAATCCAGCCAGGGTGGCCAAGCCATATATGTGCTAATATTGCAATTTCAACCTTGGACTTAAGGTCAAGATTAATTTAGTGAAAAATATTATTTTGCAATGTAATAGACACCTTCTGAGTTGGAGATCGGGGAAAATTCAGGAAGATGGTGAGGTGTGAGGAGAGGGCAGTCCAAACAGCTAAAGTGAGGCATGAATTAAGGCAAGGTGCAACGAGAAGCAGTAGTTTTCTCTTAAAGAAAATCAGAAAAAAATGTCTTTGTTGGTGGTCTGTGCGTCCCTCTCAAATGTTAGTTTATGAACATTTAAGCACTTTTTTTTTTTTGGTACCAGGGATTGAACTCAGGGACACTGTACCACTGAGCCACATCCCCAGCCCTATTTTGTATTTTATTTAGAGACAGGGTCTCACTGAGTTGCTTAGTACCTTGCTTTTGCAGAGGCTGGACTTTGAACTTGGGATCCTCCTGCCTCAGCCTCCAGAACCCCTGGGATTACAGGCATAGGCCACCACACCTGGCCCATATTTGGGTATTTTTGAGAAATAGCCACACAAGCATTTAAAACAACAACAACAACAACTTTTTGTTGTTGTTGTTATGGAAAATGTCAGATACATATAGACAATGGTTCAACTTCTGATTTTTTGACTCTCTAATGCTGCCAAAGTGATATGCATTCAGTGGAAACTGTACTTGGAGTTTTGAATTTGGCTTTCTTCCCTGGGCTGCTATGTGTGACACTGGGCAGAGACAGCGACAACAGCTCCTAGTCAGCCCTGAGGTCAGGAGGGTGGCCACTGAACTCTACAGGGTGCTGTCTTGCTCAGCTTGGATGCTCAGTGGGTTAGATGGGCTAAATGGATTTTCAACTTGACAATATTTTCAACTTTGGTGGGTTTATTGGGTCCCACCGTAAGTTGAGGAGCAGTTATATTAAACTTGAGAGAACAGAATAGCAATTGGAACACTTCATTTGTGGAAAGCCAGTTAGTAAATATCTTAGGTTTCTCAGGCCAGATGGTCTCTGCTTCAGCTATTCAGCTTTGTTTTTGTGGCACAAAAGCGTTTACAGATAGGACCTAATGAATGAACAGTAACATTTTATTTGTGGACATTGACATTTGAATTCCATATGATTTTTATATGGTGTACAATATTACTCCATAATATTTTTAAAAAAATTTTAAAAATGCCTAGCTGTCAAGCCATGCACAAAGTAGATGGTCCATGGTTTGCCCCTCCTGACATCCTGAAAGGGAACCCTCTTGCCATCACTGAGTTTTAACAAAATATCAACTCATGGCTAATCTTGTTTCATCTATCTCTCCATCCCTTCCTCCTCTTTCTGGATTCTTTGAAACAAACCCTAATCAACAAATTATTTTATCCATATCCATATTTAGTATTTGTCTCTAAAAAAGGACTCTGATTTTAAGTATAAACTACAATATCATTATCGCATCTAAAAATGTAGCAACAATTCTTTAATATCATCAAATATTCAATCAGTATTCAATTTTCTATCAAGAGGCACATGATGTGTGACTGCATCTCATTTGTGAGGCTAGCTGCTATGCACGATTATTCCCTAGAATCATTGGTTTTGATAAAATCAATAGATTTAATTTTTATAGCCATTTCAGATTTATAAAAAAATTAAACAGATAGTATATAGTTCCTTCTCTATAGGGAGCCCTGTATAATGAACATAGTGGAGTTGTTGCTATTGAGGAAACAATATTGATAATACATTCTTTTAATTGAAGTCCATAGTTTGCATTAGGATGGACTATTTTTGAACATGTCTGTGGTTTTTATTTGTTTGTACTGGGGATTGAATCCAGGGCACTTAATTCCTGAGCCACATCCCCAGTCCCCCTGTTTTTGGAGACAGGGTCTACTCCACTGAGTTGCTTAGGGCTTGGCTAAGTTGCTGAGGCTGGCTTTGAACTTGCGATCCTCCTACCTCAGCCTCCTGAGCTGCTGGGATTACAGCAGTCTGTGTTTTGATACGTGTATAATGTCAGGCATCCACCCCTCCAGTATCACACGGAATAGTCTCACTGCTCTCAGAATCCCTTGTGTTGCACCCACTCATCCATTCTTGAATCACCAGCCCCCTAGAGACCTCTGAACTTTTTGCATTCTCTATAGCTTCTCCTTTTCCAGAATATTATATGGCAGGAATCATGGAGTAACAGCCTTCAGAGGGATTTCTTTCCCTTAGCAGCATGCATTTGAGATTCTTCCATGTCCTTTTGGGGCTTGAGAGTCCTGTTCCTTTCTGTTGTATGGATGTACCCGAGTTTATCCACTCACCTAATGAATGATACCTTAGTTAGTTTTAGGTTTGGGAAATTCTGAATTAATTACTACACACATTTATAGGCATACTTTCCTGTAGGCATGTTTTCAGCTCAACTGGGTAAATAGAGAGATCAATTGTAAGATTGTATGGTAAGAATATGTTTAGCTTCTTAGGAAATGCCTAACTATCTTAGTAAGTGGCTGTGCCAGTGTACATTCCCACCAGCTGTGAATAAGAGTTCCTGCTGCCCACATCCTGGCTGGCATTTGCTATTGCCAGTATTTTTAGATTCTGGCCATTCTGATAGATGTGTAGTGTGTTGTGGTGTCTCACGGTTGTTTCAACTCGCATTTCCCTAATGCCATATGATGTGGGACATCTTTTCATGTATTTCTTTGTCATCTGTCTTTGGTGAGATGTCTGTTCTGATCTTTTCCCTCATTTTGAATTTTTTTTTAATTAAAAAAATTTTTTGGGGGGGGTACCAGGGATTGAACCCAGGGGCATTTGACCACGAAGCCACATCCCCAGTCCTATTTTGTATTTTATTTAGAGACAGGGTCTCACTGAGTTGCTTAGCACCTCGCTGTTACTGAAGATAGCTTTGAACTTGGGATCCTCCTGCCTCAGCCTCCCAAGCTGCTGGGATCACAGACGTGTGCCATCATGCCTGGCTTTTTTTTTTTTTTTTTTTTAATTTTTTATTGTTGGCTGTTCAAAACATTACATAGTTCTTGATATATCATATTTCACAATTTGATTCAAGTGGGTTATGAGCTCCCATTTTTACCCCATATACAGATTGCAGAATCACGTCAGTTACACATCCATTGATTTACATATTGCCATACTAGTGTCTGTTGTATTCTGCTGTCTTTCCTATCCTCTACTATCCCCCCTCCCCTCCCCTCCCCTCCCCTCTTCTCTCTCTGCCCCCTTTACTGACATTCGTTTGTCCCCCTTGTATTATTTTTCCCCTTCCCCTCACTTCCTCTTGTATGTACTTTTGTATACCTCTGAGGGTCTCCTTCCATTTCCATGCATTTTCCCTTCTCTCTCCCTTTCCCTCCCACCTCTCATCCCTGTTTAATGTTAATCTTCTTCTCATGCTCTTCGACCCTACTCTGTTCTTAGCTACTCTCCTTATATCAAAGAAGACATTTGACATTTGTTTTTTAGGGATTGGCTAGCTTCACTTAGCATAATCTGCTCTAATGCCATCCATTTCCCTGTAAATTCTATGATTTTGTCATTTTTTAATGCAGAGTAATACTCCATTGTGTATAAATGCCACATTTTTTTTATCCATTCATCCATTGAAGGGCATCTAGGTTGGTTCCACAGTCTAGCTATTGTGAATTGTGCTGCTATGAACATCGATGTAGCAGTGTCCCTGTAGCATGCTCTTTTTAGGTCTTTAGGGAATAGACCGAGAAGGGGAATAGCTGGGTCAAATGGTGGCTCCATTCCCAGCTTTCCAAGAAATCTCCATACTGCTTTCCAAATTGGCTGCACCAATTTGCAGTCCCACCAGCAATGTACAAGTGTACCCTTTTCCCCACATCCTCGCCAGCACTTGTTGTTGTTTGACTTCATAATGGCTGCCAATCTAACTGGAGTGAGATGGTATCTTAGGGTGGTTTTGATTTGCATTTCTCTAACTGCTAGAGATGGTGAGCATTTTTTCATGTACTTGTTGATTGACTGTATGTCCTCCTCTGAGAAGTGTCTGTTCAGGTCCTTGGCCCATTTGTTGATTGGGTTGTTTGTTCTCTTATTGTCTAATTTTTTGAGCTCTTTGTATACTCTGGATATTAGGGCTCTATCTGAAGTGTGAGGAGTAAAGATTTGTTCCCAGGATGTAGGCTCTCTATTTACCTCTCTTATTGTATCTTTTGCTGAGAAAAAACTTTTTAGTTTGAGTAAGTCCCATTTGTTGATTCTAGTTATTAACTTTTGTGCTATGGGTGTCCTATTGAGGAATTTGGAGCCCGACCCCACCGACTGTAGATCGTAGCCAACTTTTTCTTCTATCAGACGGCGCGTCTCTGATTTGATATCAAGCTCCTTGATCCATTTTGAATTAACTTTTGTGCATGGCGAGAGAAAGGGATTCAGTTTCATTTTGTTGCATATGGATTTCCAGTTTTCCCAGCACCATTTGTTGAAGATGCTATCCTTCCTCCAATGCATGCTTTTAGACCCTTTATCAAATATAAGATAGTTGTAGTTTTGTGGATTGGTTTCTGTGTCCTCTATTCTGTACCATTGGTCCACCCGCCTGTTTTGGTACCAGTACCATGCTGTTTTTGTTACTATTGCTCTGTAATATAGTTTGAAGTCTGGTATCGCTATACCGCCTGATTCACACTTCCTGCTTAGCATTGTTTTTGCTATTCTGGGTCTTTTATTTTTCCATATGAATTTCATGATTGCTTTCTCTATTTCTACAAGAAATGCCGTTGGGATTTTGATTGGCATTGCATTAAACCTATAGAGAACTTTTGGTAATATCGCCATTTTGATGATGTTAGTTCTGCCTATCCATGAACAGGGTATATTTTTCCATCTTCTAAGATCTTCTTCTATTTCTCTCTTTAGGGTTCTGTAGTTTTCATTGTATAAGTCTTTCACCTCTTTTGTTAGGTTGATTCCCAAGTATTTTATTTTTTTTGAAGATATTGTGAATGGAGTGGTTGTCCTCATTTCCATTTCAGAGGATTTGTCGCTGATATACAGGAATGCCTTTGATTTATGCGTGTTGATTTTATATCCTGCCACTTTGCTGAATTCATTTATTAGCTCTAATAGTTTCTTTGTAGACCCTTTTGGGTCTGCTAGGTATAGAATCATGTCATCTGCAAATAGTGATAATTTAAGTTCTTCTTTTCCTATTTTGATGCCTTTAATTTCTTTCGTCTGTCTAATTGCTCTGGCCAGTGTTTCGAGAACTATGTTGAACAGAAGTGGTGAGAGAGGGCATCCCTGTCTTGTTCCAGATTTTAGAGGGAATGCCTTCAATTTTTCTCCATTCAGAATGATGCTAGCCTGAGGCTTAGCATAGATTGCTTTTACAATATTGAGGTATGTTCCTGTTATCCCTAGTTTTTCTAGAGTTTTGAACATAAAGGGATGCTGTACTTTGTCGAATGCTTTTTCCGCATCTATCGAGATGATCATATGGTTCTTATTTTTAAGTCTATTGATGTGGTGAATAACATTTATTGATTTCCTTATATTGAACCAGCCTTGCATCCCAGGGATGAATCCTACTTGATCATGGTGCACAATTTTTTTGATGTGCCTTTGTATCCGAGTGGCCAGAATTTTATTGAGGATTTTTGCATCTAGGTTCATTAGAGATATTGGTCTGTAGTTTTCTTTCTTTGAAGTGTCTTTGTCTGGTTTAGGTATCAGGGTGATGTTGGCCTCGTAGAATGAATTTGGAAGTTCTCCCTCTTTTTCTATTTCCCGAAGTAGCTTGAAAAGTATTGGTATTAGTTCCTCTTTAAAGGTTTTGTAAAACTCTGCTGTATACCCATCCGGTCCTGGGCTTTTCTTAGTTGGTAGTCTTTTGATGGTTTCTTCTATTTCCTCAATTGATATTGGTCTGTTTAGGTTGTCTATATCCTCCTGACTCAATCTGGGCAGATCATATGACTTAAGAAATTTATCTATGCCTTCACTATCTTCTAATTTATTGGAGTATAAGGATTCAAAATAATTTTTGATTATCTTCTGTATTTCTGAAGTGTCTGTTGTGATATTGCCTCTTTCATCCCGTATGTTAGTGATTTGAGTTCTCTCTCTTCTTCTCTTCGCTAGCATGGCTAAGGGTCTGTCGATTTTGTTTATTTTTTCAAAGAACCAACTTTTAGTTTTGTCAATTTTTTCAATTGTTTCTTTTGTTTCGATTTCATTGATTTCAGCTCTGATTTTAATTATTTCTTGCCTTCTACTTCTTTTGCTGTTGTTTTGCTCTTCTTTTTCTAGGATTTTGAGATGAAGTATGAGATCATTTATTTGTTGGTTTTTTCTTTTTTTAAGGAATGAACTCCAAGCAATGAATTTTCCTCTTAGAACTGCTTTCAATGTGTCCCATAGATTCCGATATGTTGTGTCTGTGTTTTCATTAATCTCTAAGAATTTTTTAATTTCCTCCTTGATGTCTTCTATAACCCATTGATCATTCAGTAACCTATTGTTCATTCTCCAAGTGATATATTCTTTTTCCTTCCTTCTTTTATCGTTGATTTTCAGTTCCATTCCATTATGATCAGATAGGATGCATGGTATTATCTCTACTCCTTTGTATTGTCTAAGAGTTTCCCTGTGACATAATATATGATCTATTTTTGAGAAGGATCCATGTGCTGCTGAGAAAAAAGTGTAACTGTTTGATGTTGGGTGGTATATTCTATATATGTCAATTAAATCTAGGTTATTAATTGTGTTATTGAGTTCTATAGTTTCCTTATTCAACTTTTGTTTGGAAGATCTGTCCAGTGGTGAGAGAGGTGTGTTGAAGTCTCCCATGATTATTGTATGGTGGTCTATTAGACTCTTGAACTTGAGAAGAGTTTGTTTGATGAACATAGCTGCACCATTGTTTGGGGCATATATATTTATGATTGTTATGTCTTGTTGGTGTATGGTTCCCTTGAGCAGTATGTAGTGTCCCTCTTTATCCCTTTTGATTAACTTTGGCTTAAAATCTATTTTATTTGATATGAGTATGGATACTCCTGCTTGTTTCCGAAGTCCATATGAGTGATATGATTTTTCCCAACCTTTCACCTTCAGCCTATGTATGTCTTTTCCTATCAAATGCGTCTCCTGTAGGCAGCATATTGTTGGGTCTTGTTTTGTGATCCATTCTACTAGCCTGTGTCTCTTAATTGGTGAGTTTAAGCCATTAACATTTAGGGTTATTATTGAGATATGGGTTGTTCTTCCAGCCATATTTGTTTATTTATGTTACTAAACATGGTTTGTTTTCCACTTTGATTATTTTCCCCCCTTTAGTGTCCTACCTCCCACTGTTGGTTTTCATTGTTATTTTCCATTTCCTCTTCCTGTAATGTTTTGCCAAGGATGTTTTGAAGAGATGGTTTTCTAGCTGCAAATTCTTTTAACTTTTGTTTATCGTGGAAGGTTTTAATTTCATCTTCCATCCTGAAGCTTAATTTCGCTGGAAACACAATTCTTGGTTGGAACCCATTTTCTTTCAGTGTTTGAAATATGTTATTCCAGGATCTTCTAGCTTTCAGAGTCTGTGTTGAAAGATCAGCTGTTATCCTGATTGGCTTACCCCTAAATGTGATCTGCTTCCTTTCTCTTGTAGCTTTTAAAATTCTCTCCTTGTTCTGTATGTTGGGCATCTTCATTATAATGTGTCTAGGTGTGGGTCTCTTATGATTTTGCACATTCGGCGTCCTGTAGGCTTCTAGGATTTGGGGTTCTGTCTCATTCTTCAAATCTGGGAAGTTTTCTCGAATTATTTCATTGAATAGATTGCTCATTCCTTTGGTTTGAAACTCTGTTCCTTCCTGTATCCCAATGACTCTTAAATTTGGTCTCTTGATGTTATCCCATATTTCTTGGATGTTCTGCTCATGGTTTCTTAACAGTCTTGCTGAGCTGTCTATGTTCTTTTCAAGTTGATATACTTTATCTTCATTGTCTGATGTTCTGTCTTCTAAGTGTTCTACTCTGCTGGTAGTATTCTCAATTGAGTTTTTAAGTTGGCTTATTGCTTCCTGCATTTCTAGGATTTCTGTTTGTTTGTTTTTTATAACCTCTATTTCCCTGTATAGTTGATCTTTTGCTTCTTGGATTTGTTTATGTAATTCATTGTTGAAGTGATCTTTCATTGTCTGATTTTGCTGTCTGATGTCTTCCTTGAGACTCCAGATCATCTGAAGCATGTATATCCTGAATTCTTTATCTGACATTCCATCAGCTGCAGCTATTACCTCTTCTAAAGTTGAGTTGACCTGCAATGCTTGTGGTCCTTTCTTTCCTTGTCTCTTCATACTGTTCGCGTTCCTTTCTTCTTGGTGAAACTGTTGTGCTATTGAATTTTCCCCCTATATATTTATATTGGTCTTGTATAGTTTCAAAGTCTCCCTCGCAGGCACGGGCGGCGGCTCTGCCCCTCCGCCAATTGGGGCAATGTGCCTACCACGCCGGCAGGCCGCTGGGCCTGCTCTGCCAGTCGGTAGCAGGTCCGCCGTCCTTGCAGGCGCGGGCGGCGGCTCTGTCCCTCTGCGGGCCGCTAGGCTTGTTCTGTCGGTGGTCGCAGTTCTGCCTACTTTGCAGGCGCAGGCAGCGGCACTGCCCCTCTGCAGGCCTCTGGGGCTGTACTGCCAGTGGGTCGCAGGTCCGCCTACTTTGCAGGCGTGTGGGGGGGGGGCGGCTCTACCCTTCCTCAGGCCACTGGGCCTGTTCTGTCTCTCGGTTGCAGGTCTGACCTGTTCTGATGGTGGTCTCAGTTCCGACTACCTTGCAGGCGCGGGGGGGAGGGGGCGGCTCTGCCTCCCAGCAGGCCGCTGCTCCTCTTCTGCCGGTGGGTCGCAGGCCCGCCTACCTTGCAGGAGTGATTGGAAGCTCTGTCCCGCCGCGGGCCACTGGGCCTTTTCTGTCGGTGGTCCCCCTTCCCCTACCTGGCAGGCGAGGGGGGTGGGGGGCGGCTCTGCCCCTCAGCAGGCCGCTGGGCCTGCTCTGTCTTTGTTCCCAGTTCCCTCTACTATGCCGGCGCAGGGGGAGGGGGCGGCTCAGCCTCTCAGCAGGCGACTGCTCCTCTTCTGCCGGTGGGTCGCAGGCCCGCCTACCTTGCAGGAGTGATTGGAAGCTCTGTCCCGCCCTGGGCCACTGGGCCTTTTCTGTCGGTGGTCACCCTTCCCCTACCTGGCAGGCGAGGGGGGTGGGGGGCGGCTCTGCCCCTCAGCAGGCCGCTGGGCCTGCTCTGTCTTTGGTCCCAGTTCCCTCTACTATGCTGGCGCAGGGGGAGGGGGCGGCTCAGCCTCTCAGCAGGCGGCTGCTCCTCTTCTGCCCGTGGGTCGCAGGCCCGCCTACCTTGCAGGAGTGATTGGAAGCTCTGTCCCGCCCTGGGCCACTGGGCCTTTTCTGTCGGTGGTCACCCTTCCCCTACCTGGCAGGCGAGGGGGGTGGGGGGCGGCTCTGCCCCTCAGCAGGCCGCTGGGCCTGCTCTGTCTTTGGTCCCAGTTCCCTCTACTATGCCGGCACAGGGGGAGGGGGCGGCTCAGCCTCTCAGCAGGCGACTGCTCCTCTTCTGCCGGTGGGTCGCAGGCCCGCCTACCTTGCAGGAGTGATTGGAAGCTCTGTCCCGCCCTGGGCCACTGGGCCTTTTCTGTCGGTGGTCACCCTTCCCCTACCTGGCAGGCGAGGGGGGTGGGGGGCGGCTCTGCCCCTCAGCAGGCCGCTGGGCCTGCTCTGTCTTTGGTCCCAGTTCCCTCTACTATGCCGGCGCAGGGGGAGGGGGCGGCTCCCATGCCTGGCTTTTAATTAAAATTTTAGAGTTCTTCATATGTTTTCAGTGTAAGTCCCTTATTGGATAGATGTTCTGCAAATATTTTCTCAGCCTGTGGCTTGTCTTCCATTCTCTTGGTAGTGTCACAGAGAAGTTTTTTATTTTAATGTAGTCAAACGTATCAATTTTTTTTCATGGATCTTTCATATTTAGTTCACTTGGTGTTGTGTCTAAAAAGTCACCCCCCAAATGCAATGTTGCCTATATTTTGCCTGTGTCATCTTCTAGGAGTTTTGTAGTTTTGCATTTTACATTTAGCTCTGTGGTCTAGGTTGAGTGCATGTGAAATCTATAAAGCTTATGTCTACATTCTCCTTTTACAAGTGGAAGTCCAGTTGTTTTATCATCTTTTGTCGAAAACACTATCCTTTCTCCTTTGATGCACTGTCAGAGGTCAGTCAAGGGTATTTGTGTGGATCTGTGTCTGGGCTGTCTGTGCTGGTGATCTGTTTGTCTGTTCTTTCATTAATACCACACAGTGATTCCACAGTGGCTTTTGCTGTGGCTTTAGAGTGGGTACTAAAGTTGGGTGGTGTCTGTAGTCTGTCTGTGATTTTCCTTAGTACTTTGTTGGCTACTCTGCGTTTTGGCTGTCCATAAAAAATTTAGAATAAGTTGCTTAGATCCACAAAATAACTTGCTGAAGTTTTAATTGGTATTGAATTGAATCTGTAGATAAAGTTAGGAAGAATCGACATTTTAATAATACTGAGTCATCCATGAACATGGAATATCTTATCTCTCCATTTATTTAGATCTCTGAATTCTTTTATTAGAGTTTTATAGTTTTCCTCACATAGATTCCATATCCCTTTTATTAGGTTTATTATCTAAATATTTCATTTTTGATGGTATTATAAATAGCTTTTTATTTCTGATTTCAAACTTCAATTGTTCATTGCTAGTATAAATCTATTAATTTTAAAGACTTACAGAACAGATATATTCTATCATTCTTTTTCCACTTATTAACAGATACTCATCAATAAAAATTTCTCTCATTAACTCTTCAGTTATCAAGAGATATGTATCATTTAGGTAAGAAATAGGAAAAGCTTTATTCCTCCCTTTGACTCACCATTTTTTTTCAAAACTATTGAATTGGTTCCTTAACACCTCCAAACTTGGCCAATGAGCTTTTTTTTTTTTTTTTTAAGAATCACTATGAAAGAATGTGTTAGATGTGTTTTAATATACTGAATTTTGTATTCTTTTGGGGGCCTTTTCAATTGATATTATGGTTTCTTTTTTTCCTAATGTGGCAAGCTAGTCTGAGCTAGTCTTACAGAGATTCTTCCATAGACGTGATACTAGCCAGGAATCCAGTTCATTTTAGTAGGAAATAGCATTTAGAAGCCACTAAGGTATACATTTCTGTGTTTCCCATGGTCAGAGATAGGAATTAAAATCCATCATATATATATATATATATATATATATATATATATATATATATATGTAGATGGACACAAAAAAATGCCTTTATTTTTATGTGGTGCTGAGGATGGAACCCGGGTCCCGCCCATGCTAGGTGAGCGCTCTACCACTGAGCCACAATCCCAGGCCCTCCATTTTATTTTATTTAAGATAAAACATATGATGAGATTCTACTCATTCATACATTCAATTTACAACTTATGGGATTTTTACTTAATCATACTGGCTTTTTTTTTCTTCCGTGCTGAAATGGCTTTATCCAACAATATACATGCAAACCAGGATTACCACAAACAATGTTTTCCCTGAAAAGTTTAGTGTCCTCTTCCCCATTCTTGTCCTTAGAGTATATCTCTAAGATAAGCAATCAAATAATTGTGGCTCAAAAGTACCTGGTATGGTTTCAATCTGTGTGGTTATGCCAACTAGAAGATAGGGAGCTAAATTGATTTGTTTCAATTTGGTTTTGATTTTAGGGATTGCTTTTCTAAAATTTGGACTTTTAAATATAGTTACACACATTTGTCTTTTCATGTATCTTCTTAAATTTTTGGCCGTTTATTTTTGGAATGAATTCCTAAGAAGTAGAATTGCTGCTCCAAAGGGCACATTTGTATGTGGTTTTGCTGGATGCTGTCAAATTTGCATCTGCAAACAATGTCCGATGCCCCTCTGTGAAGGTTTGTCCCTTACATTTGAAGACTTATTAGGGCTCATTAAGTATTTTCCTGAAAACATGTCTCATTTTATCCTGGCAAAGCCCTAATACCTAGGTAATATTCTTACCTGACTTTCTAGATGGTTCTGTGGTTTGAATATGGTTCATCCACACCAATGTTGAGGCTTGGTCCCTCTTGTAACAGTGTTGAGAGGGTCAAGAGGGATGGGACTACGTGAACAGACCGAGGTTTTGCTGGGGGTAGTAAGTTCTTGCTCTCTTGGATGAGCTTGCATGGGGGTGAGTGGCTCTCAAAGTAAGTTCAGTTTCCGTGGCTTTTCCTTGCTTTTCCCTCCTGTGCTTGCTCCACCTCTGTACTGCTTTCCCTTCTTCGTCCCCACCCTGAAGTGGGGCAGCACAAGCAGAAGTTGGCACCATGCTCTTGAATTTCTCCACCTCCCAAACCACAAACCTAAAATAATCTCTTCCAGAGCACTCGGCCACAGGTATTGTCAAAGCAACACTAAGCAAGCTAAGCCAGAGAAGGCAACTGAGGCCCAAAGAGCTGAAGCGTCCTGAACACAACAGGAAGCAACCTGGCTGTAGCCAAAACGGACCTTTGCATGCAACCCAGTGTCCCGCCCCTGGTGCCTCTAGCGTGGGTGGATGTCAGCTTTCTGGTCTTGTTTTTTCCCCCCCAGCTGGATTTACCCCTCCCACACACAGTCTGAGAGTGAGGGCATGGGCCTGGCAGAAGTCCCTTGGCTATTTGAGTCTTTCATTCATTTATTGAATAAATGGCGCTGGGCCAGAGGCATATGACAGTGAAGATGATGTTGGCACAGCCCTGTGTGAGTCGATCCAGAGCTTCCGCAGGGGGGAAAGACACTTCAGTGAGTAGACATTGACAGTGGAGTCTAAGTGCCAGGGTAGGGGAGTGGGGGGTGCTGGGGAAACACAGAGGAGGGGCTTCACAGAGGAAGGGAGGTTTCCTGGAAGAAGCAACTGCTAAGCTGAGACCTGAAGAGTGAGGTTGAGAGGCATCAAGAGGAAGCACAGGGCAAAAAGAGGATCCTGGATAGAAACAGGTTCAAGAATCAGAGGCAAAAGAGATGCTGGGGCCCTGGAGAAATTGACAGGGTTTCTGAAAGACTGTAGATGGTCGTGTGTGCCATTGTGGTGAACCAAATGACAGGTATGTTCTTCAGAAGCACAGTGTCTGGGGTAACAACTTTTAGAACTTCAAATCTGTAACATGATGATAAATAGCTTGGTCCTGGGGCTTTGGGCCTGGTGTTACATTCTAGAATACTTCTGACTTAGGCAGAAATGCCTGTCTCTCAGTAATCTTTTTTATCCATCTCTTCTTCTTGCAGTCTGGTGTTAGCCACTATGGACAAGTACTCTGAATGGTTAGCTAAGCTTATCATTAGGTTAGAGGCAACCTAAAAATATGCAGAATATTAAAAAATTAAAACATTGATTTAATGATTAGGTACTAGACTTTGGACCTGTCTCTGGGAAGAAAGAGGGAGAAAAAAGTGTTTTAAGAAGCTGAATTTGCACTTGTAGAACTAGAACTAGAACAAAACAACGGATACATTAATGGACTGATAATTACACCGTACGTCCATCAATACGTTCTCAGGGGCATGAGAAATAAAAATACAGATCTTTGCCCCAAGATCAAATGTATCTTGGATCTGCCTGATAGGGGCAAATAAAATTGGTGATTAAGATAAAAGAGTAGAGATGGAGCAAAGGACTTTGATTTTGTATAGGAGAGCCATGAAAATAAAATTCTGGGGGCCATTGCATCCTGGTCACATCGGTAACCAAGTCTACCTCCCACTTGACAGTGTCTGCCTTGTTTCTCAGAATGATTCAGAAATGAGTGTGCACAGTTGGGGACGTGGAAGCACATTTAACTGAAACTTTGTGATAGATGAGTTAAGAAGATTGGAATTCAGTGTTATTATTGGTAGCAGCCCTAATTAAGCCTTTCCCATCTGTAGAACCACGGCCCTTTAATTCAGCTCCTACCATCATAGATGGGTTGCATAGAGTGACTGGGTTTAGATATGAAATTTTGGAGCTTTGATTTGAAGCTTCATGACTCATTTCGATTCCACATTCCAGAATCATTTTTCAGAAACTCAAGGATCATTCTGTTCTCTCCCTGGACTCACTCATCCGTCTCATGACATCAAGGACTATCAAGACAACATGGAATTTAAATTTGTATCTCCCATCCAGGTCTCCCCTGAATATCCATACAGGGCTGTGTATCACCAAGGGGGTGCCCTATCACCACCCACCCCTCAAACCTGGCTCGACACTCCACCCTCCCAACCCATGCAAGTCAGAAATGTGGGTGCTCTTATGGACACACCCTCTCCTCATTCCCAGAAATCCTACTCCTGGTCCTGTGCTTTTTACTCCCTGTGTCATTCTGATTTCCATTCTCTCCTTCCCAGTGGCCCCTCTGCCCTCTGTCCTGGTCTCAGACATCACCCCTCCCCTTCCGTAAGCTGACTTCATAATAGGTCTTCCTCTCTTCCTCTGTATTTGCACTTCAACAATCTATTATCCACACTTTCACCTAAACATTTTTTTCTATGTGTACATCTCATCATGTCACCCCACCTCTAAACTTCTGAAAGGGCCCCATCACTTTTTAGAACAGACTGGATTTTTTTTTTAAATCAGGGATTGAATCCAGGGGTGCTTAACTGCTGAGCCACATCCCCAGCCCTTTTAAAATTTTTAAATTTGAGGCAGGGCCTCACTAAATCGCTGAGGCTGGTCTTGAACCTTTGATCCTCCTACCTCAGCCTCCTGGGATTACAGAGATGCACCACCAGGCCTGGCACACACTGGGTTCTTGAAGGGGGCTCTCAAGGCTCTCTATGTCAGCTCCCCATCTGCACTTCTCCTGGCCCATTATGCTCCGGCCACAGCGTTGTCTTCTCTGCACAATGCGTCACAGCACTGGGTCCCCATTTATCACTTCTTGGTCTCTGCCACTCCTTGTGGCTTCCCTGCCCTCTCAGCTCAGCTCAGGTACATCTCTCTCAGGCACATCTTTCCTGTCCTCAGCAGAGACCTCGTGTCTGGCCATCTGCTCCTAGGGATTGGCTCCTTTTGTGTTAACATTCAGCCCTAGCTTGTGATTATACATTCATTGGTGTCATTACTTGATCCCCTTGTGTCCCTCCCAACAGTCCGGGCCTTCATGTGGCCAGGGACTGTGTCTGCTTTTGCTAGCAGGGAGCCCTCAGCCTCATGCCTGGTGCCTGGCACAACGTGCATGTACAATGTAGACTTGGTGAGCGAATGAATCAACTGACTCGCCTACAGAAAGGACCTTTGATGTCTCCGCCAACTCATCAGAACCATCTAAAATAGGCAGCTTGCGGGGGGGGAGTTTTTGACGCCACAAAGCACTCTAACAGAAAAGAATGCCCTGAATCTTCTAAGGCTCACATAATAGGGAGACAGGGTCTGGAATGAATAGCTCGTCAGTTTAATGATTAGTTCGGTGTTTCTTTTCCTGTAGGATTATGACTAATGTGACATGACTGTAGATATAATTAGCCCAGTGTTCATGCCTTACCTTTAACACCGATCAGTTTTCATGGAAGCAAATCTTGAATCCTAAAGCCGTCGTTGAAATGCTTGCTGAAATTGGCAATGACATCATGGCGATAATGATGTGGAATATTTACGACTGAGCTTTTTGGTGTGAGCGCTGAGCACTAGTAATGCCTCCTCTGTTCAGTGTTAACAGAGCTCCAGGATAATCATTGGGATGGTTATTTGTTAAAACAATTTAGACACAGATTTAGAAGAGAATTAGGTGCCATTGAATGATAACCTGCTCTAAGCAGAGAACAATGAATACATTGAGATTGGTTCCCAGCAATTCAGAACGAATCCTGAACAAATAATAAACTAGGTCATCAGTTCAGACTACAGAGAATAAGAACGTCCTCTGAGCCACTACGACCTCTGAAGCCAATACTACTTCAGAAGGGAAAAAACTGTTAATTTCCACATATTGTGATTATCAGGGGAACCTCAGTCAGATTTTAGACATGTCACAAATAAATTGAACCCTGGCATCTCAGGTTAAACAAGAATCAATGTCACAGTGAGAAGAGGAGGAATATGTTTATGTGTGTGCATGTACATGTATGTGTGTATGTGGATGGGTGGGTATGCATATGTGCATGAGTGCATGAAGATGTATATGTGTATGCCTGTATACATACAAATGCATGCATGCATGCAGCTTGTATGTGTACACATGTGTGATGTGTATATGTGCATGCATGTTCATAGGCATGTGTGCACTGAATGCACGTATACATGTGTGCATGTTTGTGCATGTGTATATAAGTATATTCATGTTTGCATCCTATGTATTTGTATGTGGCATGCCTGCATATGTATGCATGTGTGAATATGTATGAATACTGGTATGTTTGTCAGCCAAGGAAAAATTTATAGGTGTGGTTTAAGCCTTTGATCTGAACACATATCTTGCACTGACAATAATAAGAATTGAAAACCCAGGCAAAGAGAGAATGCAAACCCATTCCCAGCTCAGAGGATAGATCAGCTATGCAAGAGAAAATGGAAACAGGCATTTGCTAGGCGAGTCTAAGAGGAGGAAAACATCTTGAAACATTAATAAGCCTTGCCTATTAAAAAGGGGGAGGGAACTGAGGAATGGAACCTGGCACAACCCTCTCCATGCTGACGGATGTAGTGTTGCTCTCCAAGCAGTGCATGTGACCAAAGAAATATGCTTCCCCTCATTTTTATGCATAGAACATCTTACATCCAAATGGACCTTTTTTCCTGGAATTGGGGACACAAAGTGACCCAGCTAAATAAGGGAAGGAAAATTAGCCTTCATGGCAGCAATTATTTATTATCTCCAAGTACATTCATCTAGTTGAGCTCCAATTCACTACCATCTCAGTGTTTCTAATACTTTAAATAAGAAGAAAACCTCTCCCATCATTTTCATTTATCAGGCCGTGCTGATGCTATAAAAGCAAATTCTAATTAATTTTGTCAAATCTTGACTATTTTGACTCTTTTAGGAGGTCAAGGAAACAGAGTGCGTTAGATTGATTTCTTTCTCCTGCAGATTCTCCAGGTTGTCTGTTATGGGGGTTTGTAGATAAACAGTCATTCCTATTTCCTGGCTTCTTATGCCTACACCTTTTATCCTAATCTCAGAAAGTGGATGTCTCTCAAATAAATCTAAGAGTAGCTGTCAAACCAAGTTAATAAGCAGGACCACTTGGAAAGCTTTTAAAATATGCAAATTCCCAGATCCTCTCCCATACCTACTGAATCAGAGACTCTGGTGCCAGGAGAAAAGGTCCCCAATTTCTGATACCTTCCCCCCGATCAGCAATTGGAAGAAGCTCCAGCTTCTCTCCCAAGACACAGTGACCTAAAGGAGGTAATTACAGGTTCATGTTTTAATATGTTTGAGGGAGGGAAATTAGCCTTCATGGCAACAATTACGGATCATCTCCAAGTCCAGTTCAAACTCTTCTACGTCGTTAGAGTGTTTCAAATTCTTTACTTGCGAGCAATCCTGGCCAACTCATAACTGGCCTTGGAAACCTTCAGTGTTCCTTGAGTGGCTCTGGGTGACCACGTCCCTCTAGTAAAGTTCCACTCTGACCACTCTGCTCTGCTTTCTCAAATCCAGAGCATCCCTCCAGCCAACGATCACCTCTTCCATGAACCTGGCAATGACTACATTAGCTGCTTCTCCCTCTGAGAATCCCCTGGGCTAGGCAGAGGAATATAATTTAACACTTAATTGTTTTCTAATTGCTTCCGATCTGTTCTGTTCCCTCACCCTATTATAAGCTGCTCAAGGGTGGAGACCATGGCTCCCTCACAGTGTCTTTAATAAGGCTGGTTGTTTGCCTGGTTCACCATTGTGGCCCCAGAGGCCCAGACTAGAATGGAATCGGCTCTCCATGAAGATTTGTTGAATTAATGAATTTGTTGACAGAATGATCATTGGAACATTTAGTCAGAAAACCTTGGCTGGGAAACAAACGACCCTTTAACATGCTCATTCTATTCCATTGACATTTAATAAATATGTACCAAGAGCTTCCTCTGTGCCGGGCACTGTCCCCGGTGCTAGTGACACAGCACTGAATGTCCTTTATTGATGCACTAAGTATGAACTTCCAAAGGGGGGTACCTCAAATGCTTTTGAGAATGGAATTGCTCTTTCAGTTCTTGGAGGCGATGAAAAACAGGACCGAGGTCGTTTTGATTATAATCATAACTCAGAGAAACATTGGATGACAGTCCAGTGTCTGTGATTGGGTTTCACAATTATGCTGTGCCAAACGGCCCAATGTATGAGACAGAGCCACAGCCAGGACTGGCTTCCTTCCTTTCTAGAACCTTCCTCACCAACATTTAGAGGCCTTTACTGACGGGGTGGTATTGCTTATTCCAATTTTGGGTTTATTCTGTGTTAAAAGCTTAGCTCTTTAGCAGTGTGAACAAGATTTATTTGGGAGACATCCCCTTTCTGAGATTAGGATAAAAAGTGTAGGCATAAGAAGCCAGGAAATAGGAATGACTGTTTGCTTGTGGGCACTTGATCTTCTTTGATGTCTTCTTCCTTCACGACCAAGAAAGAGGTCAAGACCCCTCCTCTAGGCACCTGAAAGGATGCCACCTAAGACTGGGTGACTCAGTCTATAGAAATAATAGTATTTGTTCTGCAGAAAGGAATCCTCCTTTTCTATTCACTGATACTTTGGTTTTTAAAATATGGTGGGTCCTTCTGTCCTGCTCTAGGTTCCACCTGCGAGCATACCTCCTTCTTTGCACACAGTGAAGGCAGCAGTCAACATCTCAGCCTCACCCAGGGCCACTCTCCCCCCAGCACACACTTCAGCTGCCCTGACTGTGGTAATTACCCAGCGAAGTGATTGGGGGAGAAGCAGCCCACAGAGCTTTCTACTGCCAAGTAATTAGGGACAGAGGAGTTGGGCAGACCATTAGTGTCGCTTCGGGCAACAGGATTTTTACAAACATTGTGGCAGGCACTTGATCTCAAGTCCTGTGTCTTTTCAAGCAGCGATGGCGATCAGAAAAAGACAGAAAGGAGCTGAGACATGAATGAGGAATCAAAGGGAGAGAAATTCATCCAGACAGGAATGTGGAAGAGAGAGAGAAACAGAAGATACCTTAAGTTTAGGTTGTTGTCCCTTAACAAAGGAGAAAACTCCTATGTTCATTTAAAGGATCGATGATGACTTGTTTGACCCTGTAGCTGTCCTTGGATAAAGGAGTGGCTGCCACACAGGAAGGTAAAATTTGCTAGGCAAGTTGCTATGCAGAGGACACTGCTAAGTTCTTTCACGGTGACTTCCTAGCATGGGGGCCATCTACTCTCTATGCTGTCCTGGAGGTCCTGGCATGGGACCTGGGGAGCCTTCCAGGTGCTTCATCTAAGGCACCTTCTGCAGGGGTCTGAGTCACTCTTCCCACCAAATGGTCTCATGCTGAAGTTTCAGTAATTATTCCAAAGAATTAGCAAAATGGCTTCGGTTTCAACAAAAGGTGTGTGGTGAGACAGGATTGGGAAAGGCAGGAAAACGACTTGTTTTCCTGACATGCTCAAAATATATTTAAATATATTGATTTTCTGGTCTCCTTGAATAGAGGTGCCACTGCATTAGAGGTGCCAAGGCAAAATTATGAGCTGTCTCAGGGTGAAGTCCAGCACGGATTTCTGACAGCCTGCATATCAGGATTTCTTGATGTGATATCATTAAATGTTTTCAGTAAGTGCAATTATTGTATTTCAAATTAAATAAGAGCTCATTTTTTTATGCCTTTTAAAGATGCAACAATGAAAAATAAAATGTTGACAGTCCGCAATGGGATTTTGGTCTCAGAAACTGGGACATTCAGAGACTCCTGAAATCAAGTCCAACTTGACTAGCTACCCTTCCTACCTACCTACCTACCTACCTATCATTATCTATTATTAATGTATACCTAAACTCCGTTAATCCCCCTATCCAAAGGGATATATTCAAGATATTCTGCAAATACCTGAAACCACAAATTGTACCCAAACCTAAACATTCCTTGTTTTGTCCTAGACATACAAAACCAAGAAAAAATTTGATTTATAAGTTAAGCACAGGAAGAGATTAAAAACAACAACTAATAATAAAATAGGACAATTATGATAATATACTATAATAAAAGTTATTTAAAACTTTGAAGTCTTTATTTATATAATTTTTCATTTAATATTTTCAGACCATGTTTGACTATGGATAACTTGTTACGAAGCTGGGGCCTTCCGAGAAACTGAGTCAACACAAAGACCCCGTCTTCAAATCCTGATTCTTGTGATCAGGTCTGAAAGATTTCAGACATGTTGCTCAGAGTAACAGGAGTGAGTTTATTGAAGGAACAGGAAGAGAAAGGGGACAAACTCAAGGGAGAGACTGGGTCCTCTCAGAGACAGAGAGGTTGTGTGCCTCTCCTACACTCCAGTTTTATTTGGGATCCAAGAGAAGTTTCCAGGGAGTCCTGCCTATGTCCACCTCTTGACTTCTGATGGACGGGTCCCCACTGTCTTGGCAAATCTAGGTCACCTTGGCCCATGCTGACCGGTTCTAATTGGATTCTTAACCATATATTCTTATACATTTTATGGTTAGGAGGAACTATCCTATCTCCCAGAGTTTCAAGATTTGGTCACAAAAGTCTCCTTCTTCAGGGTATCCTGGGTTCCTCTTATCAACATTATTTGGGGCCTGCATTCTCTTGCAGTGAGGGGTAGTTTGCTGAGGAATGTGACATGTCCTGTCCGCTGAGGTCAGGCAGGGCTATGGATAAATTGCTTCTTGGAAAAGAAAGCATGTGGGGGTCAGCACAGTGGGCCGGTTTTATAGAATTATTTTCTTAACCTTGTGTTTCTCCCATTTGCATCTGTGTCCCCTAACCAACTGAAACCCTGGATAAGGGAGTACTACTGTATCTCTCTAACCTATCATCCATCTGTAGCCAATGTTTGTCGATCATTTATCATTCACCAACATCTCATCCATCATATGCCTACATATCTTTCTATCGTCTATCTGCCCCTATTTCCCTATTTTGCAGTGTTTGTTTCCCCCACGCAAGCTGCCTCCCATCACATCTGAAAGTGCAGGTGCGTGATCCTTGACGTTGTTCCTCCAGGGCAGCAGGCTCGCCCCCTCAGTGTTCAGATCTCCTATAAACTCATAAAGCCCTGACCCAGCCAATCAACACCTCAGTGGGGGTTGTGCTAGCACTGCCTCTATTTGATTTGGTCAATGTAACTTGTCTCCGGGAACAACCTGTAACAATTCTATTGTGAAGTTCCCGCTGACAGGATGTTCTCCAGCGCAGCAGCGTCAAGACAGCCAGCTAATGACCTCCAGGCACCAGCAGGCAGCTCCGTGAGATGACGGGAGGCCCACAGAAGTGATGGCCTACGGTCTCCACTGATCACGCAGGGGCTCTGTTCCTAACTTTTTATGTCTCTCTTCTGTTCCTTTTTGGTCCCAGATTAAAAAAAAAAAAAAGGATGTGAGACAGATTAGGGACGGGGGACAGAGGGTAGCAGATTGATGGACTCTGCTTCTATGTCTGCTGCTATAACAAAATGCCATGGACTGGATAGCTTAAAAACAACAGGAATTCATGGCTCATGGTGGAGTCTGGAAATTCCAAGACAAAGGTGCCAGTGGATTTGGTGCCTGGTGGGGACTTGTTTTCTGGTTCATAGATGGCACCTTCTAGAAGCATCCATTCATGGGGGAAGGGGCTTAGCTAGATTTCTGGGATCTCTTTTATAAGGGCACAAAGTTCTGCCCTGTTGACCTAATCAATCCTGAAGACCCCACTTTCTCATGGTATTATATAAGGGATTAAGGATTAGGGTTTAACATATGAATTTTAGGGGGACGCAAATGTTCAGACCATATAGCACTAGGTGAGCTAATAATAACTCCCCACAATTCAATGTTTAAAAAAACAAAGGTTCTTGTCTTGTTTTATTGGGTTTGGTTTTTAGATTGCTTACTCTAAATGTTCATCACCAGCTGGCTGGCCTCTGCTCCACGTAGTCTTCCCCCTGGGGCCTCCAGTGTCGGAGAAGTTCCTGTGTGCAGCATGACTGATAGACAGGGGAGACTCCCTCACTGGCTCTTGATATTTTCTCACAAAAGTGACACCACCACTGTTCCTGTTTCATTGTCCAAATCAGATCAGAAAGTTACAAATAATTTCAAGAGAGATAGGAAATGCAGTTCTTTTTTTAAAATTTATTTGTTTTTTTTTGATATACATGACAATAGAGTATGTTTTGACCTATTTATGTATCTTATTCTAAGTAGGATCCCAGTCTTATAGTTGTACATAATGTGGAGATTCTCTGTGGTGCATTCATATATGTTCATAGGAAAGTTATGTCACATTCACTCCATTGTTTTTCTTATTTGTATTCCCCCTCCTTTCCCTTCATTCCCCTTTGTCTAATCCAGTGAACTTCTGTTTGTCCCCCTTTTCCTTGTTGTGTGTTAGCATGTCAGAGAGAATATCTGACTTTACTGGGGGGATTGGCTTATTTCACTTAGCATAGTAATTTCCAGATTCATCCGTTTTCTGGCAAATGTTATAAAGTCATTCATTTGATGGCTGAGTACTATTCCCTTGTGTATATCGACCACATTTTCTTTATACATTCACCAGGTTGGTTCCATAGCTTAGCTATTGTGAATTGAGCTGCTATGGACATTGATGTGGCTGTGTCATTGTAGTGTGCCGGTTTAGAATCCTTTGGATATATACAAAGGAATGGTGTAACTGGATCAAATGTGGTTCCATTCCAAATATTTTGAGGAATCTCCATACTGCTTTCCATAGTGGTTGCACTCGTTTGCAATCCCACAAGCAATGTATGACTGTACCCTTTTCTACACATCCTCACCAACATTTATTGTTTCTTGTATTCTTGATTGTTGCCATTCTGATTGGAGTGAGATGAAATATCAGTGTGGTTTTAATTTGCATTTCTCTTATTGCGAGAGATGTTGAACATTTTTTCATATATTTGTTGATCATTTGTATTTCTTCTGTGAAATGCCTGATCAGTTCCTTGGCCCATTTATTGATTGGGTTATTTATTTATTTATTTTTGATGTTACGTTTTTTGAGTTCTTTATATACCCTAGAAATTAATGGTCTATCTCCTATTCTGTAGGCTCTCTCTCTCCCCCTGTTCTTGATTTTTCCCCTTGCTGTGAAGAAGCATTTTAGTTTGAATCCATCCCATTTATTGATTATTGATTTTACTTCTTGTGCTGTAGGGGTCTTGTTGAGGATTTCAGTCCCTAAGCCAACATGATGGAGTGTTGGGCCTGCATTCTTCTAGTAGGTGCAGGGTCTCTGGCCTAATGCTTAGGTCTTTGATCAACTTTGAGTTAAGTTCTGTGCAGATTGAGTTTTGTGCGGGGTGAGAGATAGGGGTTCAATTTCATTCTTCTACATATGGGTTTCTAGTTTTCCCAGCACCATTTGTTGAAGAGGTTATCTTTTCCCCAGTGTATGTTTATGGCACCTTTGTCTGGTATAAAATAGCTGCATTTATGTGAATTTTTCTCTGTGTCTTGAAAGGCTGGTGATGGAGGGGGTGAAGGATTGGCTCTTCACTGCATGAATAGAACACAGGGGAGATTCCTGGGGGACAGTTTCCCAGCATAGACCAGCAGCTGCTGGGCCCTGAAGGAAATGCAATTCTGCCATGTACCTAGAAGGAAAAATGAAAATATTTGGTGGAAGGTGCTAAAAACTATCACAGCTCAAAAAATGAGGTATCTGTTATCCATATCAGTCTATCTGTCTATCTGTGTAGAGAACGAAACTCACACCACACTTTCTATTTTGCTGAATTCCATTTTACTATGCTGAGGATGTCTTTTCTCCATGTTTATTGCCCCCCTGTAACACCTCTTACTATAAAATGAACCCCAGTTAAGATGACACCTGGTATTCTTGGTCCACTTTGAGCAAATCCTCAGATCTTGAGAACCGTCTTCTATGTGGAGCACTGTGCCTGGTCAAATCTTATTAATTCTGTTTCTCAGCTCCTTAAGCCAGGTTCTAGGACCCGTATGCCCAGGTCGAGTGTGGAGACAGAGTTGGGGGAATAAGAAGCCCTGCTGGCCCTGTGGGTATTTGAAAGGCTGAGCCGGGACAAGGTCAGTGCTGGCCTGGCCAGTTGGCTTTCCGAGTTGGGCCCTCTCTGCAAATAGCCTGCTCATTGGGTCGTACTGTGGGTCCAGTCTCAATCCTCTCCAAACCCTTTCTCCTCACGGTCTCGGTTCCCATGGGTGTCCTGAATTCCAAATCTCATCACTTGTTCTCTTTAGACGGATCTCATGGTTTCCAACCCCAGCCCAACATTTCTGCCTCAATCCAAGGACAACTCTCAACGGACAGTGTGGGGGATTTTAGGCACTCCCCAGTGTTTTCCATTAGCTTCACTCTCCTGCACTAAATCTCTCCAAAAAAATACAACCTGATAAAAGCAGTGCACCCTCAGAGGGATGCACTTCAAGACACTCATTCCAACCAGTGTGTCATATCTGCTCAGGGACTCAGTTAGTCCACGCTGTGGTTTGATGGTTCTGACAAAGAGCTGCTGTCTGACTAGTCAATCAGCAAGGATAGGCCTGCAGGAGCTCAGGTCCTGACAGCTGTGAAGACTCCATGGAGCCTCTTGGCTTCTTGTTGGTCTAGAGAAGCAACGAGGCAGAATCACTTTCTCTTGATAAGTCACGGAGTGAGGGGGAGGGCAGTGTATCTCTTCAAGATTCTCCAAATATGGTCCCTCCCTGGACCAGGGCTTTATCACCTCCTGAGAACTTGCTAGAAATGAAGACTCTGGGGCCCACCCAGAACTACTGGGGGAAACTCGGGGGAGTCTATGCTCTAGCAAACCCTCTAGGACACAGATGCTCACTGATGGTTGGGAACCACTAGTCTGAAGCTCTCCTGCTGTGGGGTGTCTTTAAAACTCATGCTTGGCACCTACCTCAGTCCCTACCTGAGTCCCATCTCTAACGTGCCTGCAGGAGTTTACACTTTAATAAATGACCACAGAAAGTTTATGGTCATCGGAGTTTGTAGAAAACACTGGTAAAAAGGCTAAGGTGATCAGAGCCTGGGGAGTGGGAGTTCTGGGTCTGGGTCATTTGGGGAAATCAGAGAATTGCTTTGAGTGCAGGAAACAGGAAAGAATATAAACTGGGAAGTAGTGGGCAGCTGGTTAGAACTCATGGGTTCAGCTTTTGATTGTCCACCTGGAGGATTTATGGTCCTACTCTCTGAATATTCCCATGCTGCCCAATTATAATACCAAAGCTCCCACAGTTGACTAGCTAGACACTGGTACCTGTCCCAACCTTTCAAATCTTTATTTTTTTCAGTACTCGGGATTGAACTCAGGGGCACTCAACCACTGAGCCAATCCCCAGCCCAATTTTGTATTTTATTTAGAGACAGGGTCTCACTGAGTTGCTTAGTGCCTCGATTTTGCTGAGGCTGGCTTTGAATTTGCAATCCTCCTGCCTCAGCCTCCTGAGCTGCTGAGATTATAGGCATGTGCCTCTGCACCCAGTCCAACATTTTAACTCCTCTTGACAGCTGTCTGCTATGCCCTCATGTGCTCCAGGAGAGGCCCCAAGGCCTCTGCTCCATCTTCTTAACCTGCCACCATGTTGCTCCCTGCTTCTGGGGTCCCTGTGGAACTACTGTGCTATGCCCAGCTGTCCTACTCTAACCACAGGGTGGGAAGGAACACTGCACTCCTCAGGTATAGATCAGGTCCTTTTTCCCCTGGACAGAGGAGAGGCCATGCTGAAATTCTAACCTGGGCTCTGATGAAGGCTCTGGGATATTTGGTAGGAAGTACAACCCAGAGAAGATGATTCCTGCTTTACATACCCAATCCTGCCCTGGCATCTTTACTGAGCAGGCTTCCTCTTTTCTTCTAAACTTGCCTCCAAGTGGCTGCATTAGTCAGATTTCTGTTACTGTGACAAAATACCTGAGATATCCAACTTATAAAGAGGAAAGGCTTATTTTGGCTCACAGTTTTGGAGGTTTCAGTTCATGGTCAGATGGCCCTGTGGCTTTGGACCTGTGGTGGGCAGATCATCATGGCAGGAGCACAAACATGTTGGAGGAAGTTTGTGCAAAAGAGAGAGACAAGAAGGGGCCAGAGTCTCAACATCCCATCCAAGGGCAACCCCCATGACCAAGTCCTCCCACGAGGCCTCACCCCTTGAAGGTTCCGCTGCCTCTCAGTAATGCAAGGGTGGGGGCCAGCCCTTTTACACATGGGCCTTTGAAGGACATTTCATATCCAAATTGTAGCAGTGGCTATTGTAAACATTCCCCCAATCTCTGTGGGTCAGCAGGGGGGGCAAAGTGGACCTGAGACTTTGAGGGGGGGGGCACCCTTGGCCTCAGGCCTCTTCTGCTCCCCGGAGTGGGCTGCTTCTCAGCACGACTGGCTGCAGGATGCTAGTTCCTTTCAAAGGAAGGCCCCCTTTCCCTCAATCCGCTGAGGTTGTCCAGGAAGTCCATACCAGGATGGGTGAGATGTACAAGGGTCCTGCTGGAAGGAGTGTATGTGGGCAGAGCTTCCAGAGAGAGGCAGGCCTGGCACCCAGGAAAGGAGAGAGGGAGCGAGTACTGGCAGCCAGAGCCCCCACCGGCTGCACCGTTTTGAGAGAGCTTCTGGGTGTCAGAGTGAAGGTCATGACCCAAAGGTGTGGCTGCTGCAGCCAGTCGGTCACCCACGCCCCCTGCAGCAGGTGCTCTGGAAAGGGGAGCTGAATGGTACACTCACTTGGCCACTGGAGTCTGCTCCTTGTGCTGAACTGATCTATTTTTTATTCCTCTCCCCACCCTGTCCCCCCTTTCCACTTCCTTTTTGAGGACTCTGGTTTCTACAGGACTTTCTTCCTAAAGGGAAGCTGCAATACTGTGACTGACATGCATTGTCTTTTCTCTTCCCTGTGCATCTGAAATTCCCCTCTCTTTCAGCTATTGCCTCGGCAGATCTCAGTGGCTTTCCTGGTGGGCTCCATGTCCCACTCCTGAAGGGTTGAGCTCTTGGTGATGGTACACTTCTCAGACCAGGTATGCTGTGTGCTCACTCACAGTTGCATTGGGCCAGAGAGGACCAAGAAGGACCAGGGAGATGGAATCTGTTGCACACATATTCCTGCCTGGCCCACGCACAGCAACACCCCATCATCCCCCACTGATTATCGTCACTTATGAGCATAGTTCCTCTTCTTGCCTGTGGGTCAGTGGACAGAAGGTGTTCAGGGTGCCCTGGAGGCAGCTGTAACGTGGGACCTTTGTTTGCCCCTGGCAAGAGCACATTCCTTCTGGGGACTTGCCGCAGTCCGGCTGCAGCAAAATAACCAGGGGGTGGCGAACAACTTGTGTAGATTGATACAGCAGGATTGGAAGCCGTTTATTGTAGGACAGGAGCGGTATTTATACATTTCACACAGCTTATCTTAATTAGCATAAACTAGATACATCAGTCAACCAATAAGAAATCTCCACACTTAATGGCTCGCTGGTGTTACTTCACAAACCACCCCCTCTGGCATTTTGCCAGGCACCATCCAGACTTGTTTACAGACTCTAACATTTCTCTGGCAAAATGCCAGGCGCCATCCTGACTTGTTTACAGACTCTAACAGGGACTAGGATCTCTAGCCCTGCAGAGCCCAGAGTGGTGAGGGTAGGAAGCATGAAGTCCCCAGTGGGTCAGTGGGAGCAGGACCAGCTGGGTTTTTGATTTGTCATAAGAAACTACCACAAATCCAGGGGCATAAAGCAACACACATTTATTATCTGAAGAGTTCTTCAAATTAAAAGTCAAATGTGGGTCTCCACAGTCTAGGACGGAGATGTTAGCAGGGCTGTCTTCCTTCCTGGAGGCTGTGGGGGAGGATCTCTTTGTGTGATTTTTCCAGCTTCCGGATGCAGCCTGCATTCCTTGCCTCCTGGCCCCCTCCTCCACCTTCACAGTTAGCAAGGTTGCATCTCTTAGCCACATGTTCAGTCCAGGTCCCTCTCACCATGACCAGGAATGCTCCAATGTCAAGGACCTAGGTGATTAGAATGAGTCCACCCAGATAATCCAGGATAACCTAACATCTCAACAGAACTAGATCACAGCAGCAAAGTCCCCTTTGCCATTTTAGATAACATATTTATAGATTCCTGGGTTTGGGGCATGGGCATCTTTGAGAAGCCCTTATTCTGCCCATCACGGTGGGGCAGATGATAGGCCTCTGTCACATCTCGCCACATGAGCAAAGTGCTAGCTCTTTCTGTGGAGTGGTAGGCCATCTAGGGAAGCTCTGGGCACTCAGGGGCTCTGCAGAGCCTGAACTCTAGAGTACATCTACCCAGATGTCTCCATCCCTGTTTTCAGTATCTCCGATTTTCAACTGTAGCCTTGACCTTGATATAACATACCTGCTGCAACTGAGCATCTAGATGTCTGTGGAGCTCTGTGATTCTGGAATCAAACCCAGTGTCAGCTCCTCGACTGAGATAAGGATCTTTTCCTAAGCTACCAAAGAGGTCCCCTGGCTCTCACACTTAGTCTTTGTCCCAGTGTCTCATCATCCCTCTGCAGGTGTCAGAACAAATTAGTAACACTCAGTCAACTTCTCTGCCCTTGTAGGCAGTACTCCCTGCGTATGTTTCAATGCCCAGCAAGGGCAAGGGTGTCCCTCTTTGTCCAGGACATTTTTACTGGTTGAAGCCTTATGAGAGCTTCTGCAGTTGGACTGTCATTTTGAGTCAGGTCTCTCTAGCCCTATACACCACTGCAGTTGGGGATCATCGACTTGGCAGTAAGTGAGCCCGTGTCCAATATCTTAGTATCTCTTTCCCTGGTACCACTGGGGCCACCTGGGCCAGTTTGCATTCTCTTGAGAAGCCAAAGGCAGGTGAGGTGAGACAAATGACATGTATTGGGGGAGAGGCTTATGAAGGTTAAAGAGGGAGAGGAGGATCTGGCTGGAGGAGCCTTCAGACAGTACTGGCAGCGTGACTCCTGAGACAGGAGAGAGGACAGGAAGGATTGGGTAGGGGCTCAGCCTGCAGCACAGTTCTGAATAAATGGTGACCAGGCTAGATGGGTGGCCCAGCTCTGGGGGTGGTGCCGCACAAAGGCCAGGAGGATCCAAGGTGTGGCAGCTGGAAGCTGTTGGTCAACAATGTTCCCTGCAGTAGGTGCTATTGAAGAGAGAATCAAAGGATGCACGCGTCTGCATAGCTGCCACACACTCTAGGGGTGTCAGTCCCCAGCCCCAGGGTCCCTGGAGACATTTACACAGTCAGATCCTATCAGTCATTTTCTCAGTCTGGGACATGGAGTTGTTGGAGGCCCTCCACTGGGCTCGGCCGGCAAGCTCAGCGCGATTTCCTTAGCACCTCCTCAACCAGAGCTCCGGTGTGCTTGGATCTGCTCACACTCAGAGTTGTCTTATTTTCTAACAAGTAACTTCATTGAAGGGGGAGTGGGAATTGCCTTGAGTCTTTTTATTTTAATAGCTGATCATCTTGTAGTGATGGGCCCTCACCCCCCCACCTGCCAGTCATGATCCTGACAAATGGACACTTACACTAGCAAAATTCACTGAGCACTTATTCACAAAGCTGCGGGCAGGCTGCAGGAAAAGCACAAGGTAGCAAGTGCAGTGTCCTGGGTCAGTAGCAGCTAAACTCTTCACATCCCTAGGTCAAGGACAGAGAGGGAGGACAGAGTCAAACAGAGGAGACCATCCGGAAGAACACTGATCTCTAGATACAGGACACAGGCTGAGGCAACAACCCAGGGAGGGTACCTGGGGAGAAACAGGCTGAGGTCACTCTTGGATCTGCTAGGGTTCCCACAGGCCACACACCACCAGAGGCCAGAGGGGCAGAAGCCCTTGACATGGTCCAAACAGGCAAACTTCTCAGGGCAGAGAGCAGGTGCTGAGCAGCCCTGGGGTGGAGGACCAATAGCCAGTACCTCCCCATCCTGTAAATGAGGTACAGTTCAAGGCCACACAAAGGGTTGAATAAAGAAGATAAGCAACTACTCATCCTTCATTCATCTACTCAGCAAATAGTTTTCTGGAGTCAGCGTACAGTTACAAGTGCTAACTTTGGTCCTTGTCTGAGGAGTTAAAACCATTGAATGAAATAAGGTTTGGGAGCTGCTACCATTCCTTCAATGTCACGGCCTCCTATTGATGACAGATAATTGACATATAAACTACAGTTGCTATTCTGAGGAAAATCCTGCCTGCCTGTGAAGATGAGCGATGTCAGGAAGGGTCCGCTGACCCACGGAAGCCTGAAGCCCATGATTGAGTTCAGAACTGGGTCTTAAAGGGTTTTTTCACTTTTGAGAACCTTCTATGAGATGACACTCACTCCCCCACACATGAATGGGTCCAGGAGTCCGAATCCTTGTGGTTTCAGCTACCCACGGTCAACCACAATTTAAATGGGAAATTATATATTTTGAGAAGGCAGTGGGAGAGAGAGAGGAGCTAGAGTGCACAGTCATGTAATTTTTATCACAGTACATTGTTAAAATTGATCCATTTTATTGTGTGATTGTTAATATCCTACTCTACCTAATTGATAAATTAATCTTTAGCGCATGTCTGTGTAGGGAAAAAAAATCATTTACATAGTGTTTGGTGCTCTCTATGGTTTCAGGCCTCCAATGGGGGGTCTTAGAACATGTTCCCCCAGGATAAAGGGGGCTATTGTAATTTCTTCCATCTCTGGCTTTCCACCTTGGCTGCTCTTGGGAATCACCAGGAGAGCCTTCAAGGACACTGCTACCTGGGTTCACCCCCCAAAGATTCTGTTTAAGGGATGTGATCCAGGCTGCTGCCTTGAGATTCCCTGGGCACAGGTGGGGCCAGGAACCCTGAGAGACAAACCTGAAATCTTCATCGCTTGACTTTTGAGAAGCAGCCATGAGCAAACTGGTGAGAAGCTATTAGCGAACTGGAGGAAGAGAGTAGCATGGAGGGGGAAACGGGGAGGCCAAAGCCCTGATTCCCTCAAGTGCAGCGGCAGTGGGGTGGAGCAGTGTGAGCCTGCCTCAGGATTTGCTGTATTCTGGCGGGAGGCTGGGTCAGGTGCTGCTGCGTCTGTTGGAATGAAGATGTTTTGCGGCTGTGAAGGGGCCAGGCCAGAGTGCACCAAGCAGCTTAGGAGAGGTGCCTTCTAGGGCAGGGCCCATCTGGGGTGGGGTGAGTTGAAGGAGGACTCACCCCTGGGTTCTCCAGATACAGGGCTGGGTCCTTGATTTACAATTTTGATAGTTTCCTCATCCAGGGTATAATGCATGGATTTCGATTTACATCTGAACATTATGTATCTGTTTTCTGGCACTTCTTTGAGTTTTGCACCAAAAAGGAGTTCATGGCAATCCTGGTCCTTCTCTAGGGGAAGGGAAATGGCATTTATTTTAGTGCTATTGGGCACAGCTATTGGTTATGGGGACAGATTTTGTTTGGGGCTGCGACAGACTTGGAGGTGAACCTCAGCCTCAGCTGTGTGACCTCTGGAGATCACTTACCTCTCGGAGCCTGTTTCATTCCTGCCTGGGGGGGGGGGGTCACAGTGAGGGTGACGTTCCTGAGTAGGATGTAGATGCAGTGAGTGTTGCAGGGCCTAGCACCCAGGGAAGCTTCCCACTGGGCCTCTGGGTGACTGTGACTCTGGGTGACCGCATCACACCTGGAACCTTTGCTAGTAAGCCGGTTCCCTGGTGGGTGGAGGTTTGCTGGAGGGCTGCCCTGACACCTTGGTCCTTTGTTCCACCTAGCCTGGCCGCTCATGGTTCTGCCTCTCCTGTTGCTAGGTGCCAGTGATCCTTGGCAGCCAGAGCTCCGATCCAAGTTCCCTTTTCGTCCGCCGGTCCCCCACCCCCACCCCCACCCCCAGACTCCCCGACACCATTGTCCCGCTGCCCGCATCCCTGTCCCCAGGCTCACAGAAGGCCGCTTTGTCTCCCGCCCACACCTGACTGGCAGGCAGCTCAGCCAAGGGGTGACAGCGCTGCTGGCGCGCAGCCAGGGCACTTTGCAATAACATTAGTCATGCCTCTTCCAGAAACAGGCCTCACCAAGCTGCAAGGGTCTGGGTGGCCCTGGGAGGCTCTGGGAGGCCCAGGGATGTGTGTGTGTGTGTGTGTGTGTGTATGTGTATGTGTGTGTCCATTTCCTTCCCATGCTGGTTTTTCAACCCTGCCTGCTTTTTGGTGCCAGAGACCCTCTGGGTCGGTCTTGGGCCTGCCCCCTGAGGCTCTGGCTGGAGGAGACTGGCAGCACTGTCCTCAGCAGAGCTGGACACTGAGTTGCCCCCAGTGTGAGCTGCTGGGGCTGAGGGCTGCCTATGGTGCCCAAATCCCCAGGCGCCTCCATCCGTGGGTTCTCGCCACTACTGATTTTCTTATCCTCCCAGGAGGATGGGTGTTGTTGGAAAAGGCACAAGAGTAGACCCAGTTGCTCCCTGTGCCTGGATGAAATGGCCTTGAACTACAGGCCTCTTCCAGAGCACCTAGAGCACACAGGGAGAAGGTGTCCTTTGCACTGGGGACCCTGACACTGGGGGTATAGCATTGGGATCCTGACATGGAGAAACTCTTGGCATTAGGAAACTGGCACTTGGGTCCCTGTTATTGAGGGATCCTGGCACTAAGGATCCCCTAGCATCTAGGGATCTCTGGCGGGGTGGGGGTGGTACTGGGGATCCCTCTCACTGGAGGCCCCTGGCATTGGGAAGCCCTTAGCATTGCGAGCTCCTGACATTGGGGAATCCCTGGTGCTGGGGGTTCCCTGGTGTTTTGAAGACAGGTTGTTGGTTCAACGGAAGTGAGAGCTGAGTGAAGTAGGCTATCATGTCGTCACCAAAGATTGGTGTGTTTTTGTGCTCCCAGGCATGGGGCAGAATTGCATTTTGTGGTTTTGTTGAACTTGGGCATGTTTTGGTGTCACTTCTGAGTGTGCACTTGAAAAACCTGTGCCTTGATTGGCAGCATTCTTTTCGTTTGCCATGGTAACTGGAAATGTCCTAGATAGTGGCCTCCTCTTCATGTCTCTTTTGCCTTTTCATCAGTCCAGATCTGGAGTGAGGACGGTGAACTGCCGACCCTGGGGATGGCTTGTTATCCCAGCATAACCCAGCACATCCCTACTGCTCCCGGGACCCACCTCCCAGCTCCTTGCAGGCCATGAAGAAATCAAATTTCTGGTCCTTTTGTAAATCTGCAAAGGATTTTCTTTGTGAGCATACAGAGGCAGGTCTCTGCAGCAGATCCGGAACATCCTGAGTGTGTGGCAGCCATGTTTTTCTGCCTCTGTCTCACTTGTCTTTTTAAAACAGATGAAATATTATTTATACTATAAAGCCCTCTATAGATAGGGTGAACTGACTTAGCACATTTCAAACCCAGGACACCCTGTTATATTTGAATATCACATAAACAATGTAGTATAAATACAGTTGGCCCACGGCAACCATGCATTCTGTATCCTAGGAGTCACCTAACTACAAATGGAGAAGGTGGCTGGGTTGGTGACGGTTGTCTCTGTATTGAACATGTATAGATTTTTTTTTCTTGTCATTATTCCCTACACAATGCAGTAGAGTAACTATTTGCATTGCATTTATATTCTAGTAGTATAAGTAATCCAGAGATCATTTGAAGTATATGGAAAGATGAGTGTAGGATCTATGCAGATGTTATACCATTTTATACAAAGGATTTGAGCAGCCACAGATTTTGGTATCCTTGGGGAGTCCTGGAACCAGCCCCCCCTTGGGACTGGTATCTCAAGTAATATTTGTGACATACTAAAAAGTTATGCAGTGTTATCTGAGATTCATATTTAACTGTTGTCTTATCTATAAATCTTTCTTTCCTCTAAATTACCTTAGTTAGTGTTTTAACTATCACTTCTGCCTGGTATTGGTAATGATTATGCCCCCAGTCTGTCTGGCCCACTGGAATTTGGCTTCTTGAGGTCGTACCCATAGCCAATGCAACTTTGTATCTCACCCAGCACCCAATCTAGGCCCCCATAGTGCAGGTATTAACTCAATTAAGGAGTTGATTTTGATGTGGCAGAAGGCTTTTCCCCTCTGGAGTAGGGTAGGGGGAAAGGGAAGTACAAAGGATTAGATATGTGTCCATTTTTTCCTTGCTCCCTTCCAAAAGTTAGCAGAATCCAGCATTTTACATTTTGCATTGACCATGGTTCTAGCAGCTGGAGAGAAAAGCCTAACTTCTCTTGTAGGTTGTTCTCTATCATCACCTAGCTGACTGTGCTAGAAACTGAGTCAGTATCTCCAAGGTTTCTGAACCTCTCTGGGAAGGTATGCTATAAATCCTTGCATCCTAATTGGTGGGAGGTAAGCTGTCTCAGAAAGTGAACATTCTTCAGAGGGTCACATGCAGGGGGCTTTCCTGAGCTTTCAGCACCTCGGTGAAGGATGCCAACTCTGCCAAAGAGTTCTGGGAACAAAGCTATCGATGGCCACAGTACTACAGCAGGAGCTTCTGGGCTGAACATGGTGGTGCCTGTGATGTGGCACGAGCCATGCTTTTGATCTCAAAAGCCCAGGTTAAGACCAGTTAGGTTCCTGCAGGTTGGACTTCGCTGGTTCCTGCCCAGCCCTTAGATAAGTGTCAACATCCCCGGAGCAGATGTCCTGTACTCCTCGCTGCCAGGACGCTGCTGGATGTTTATCTCACTCTCCCTTGTGAGTCTGGGCTCCTCCTCCAAGCTGTTTTCATTCATTCTCCAGTTGCAGAAGCCAGCTTCCCTCCCCATCCAATCCCCCGGTAGCCATGTTCTCCTCTTGGAGCTGGGTTGTTGTGGGGAAGGCAGAAAAAAACCCAATTTTCAGAATCTTATGAAACTTTAGATACGATTGTTAGTAGTAGACAATATGCTTCGAGCTTGGCTTGCAGAATTAAACTTTCATAAACATTTATGTAGACAGTGAATTCCAATATGAACCCAGTTTCTTTCCAGCTCAGCCTTTTCCCATCTCCAAAACAACGTGTGTCTCTGAATAAGAGCATGATCACCAGAGCTGCCACGGGGGATGTACGTGGTGTTTCTGATGTATTTTCTTTTTAATCTTCTTCTGGAAGGTCCTTGAAGATGGTACCTGCATTTAAATCCAAAAATTGGGCCAAAAATGGAGCTAGCAGCTCCCGACACGCTTGGCTCATGGGCCCATGTGAATGTTGCTGAGCAGCATGTACCAGGCACACAGAAGACAAAGCCCTGCAAAGACAAAAAGGGAAAGGAAGGGGACTTAACTCGGATTTTCCACTCATGTACTAACTCCACCCCTGCCCTTTACATGTCCTGTTGGAAAAGATAAAAAGCGGTGCAATGCCATGTTACCTCGTGGAATTAGCACTGGAGGAACCAGAGTCACTATTCCAAATTTCCTCCTGCAGGGCAGCCAGGACCCCCTCCACACAGGCACCAGGGGAGGTGCCTCAGGAAGCCCTCCCCACACAACACAGATGACCAGCAGCCACAAGACCTCCCTGGGGCAAAGACAGGGGGTGCTTTTGGTGTCCATGGTCTCCCCAGCACTCGCACCGTGGAGGGCATGCGGCACAGGCCGGCTGGAGGGGCACGTGGTGAAGAAATGAACAGTAAGCTCTTTCCCTGAGGCTCTTTTCTTTCCCCTGCTCCCTTTTCCTCCACAGGGAACAATTCTGGATGTGGAGACAAGGAAAGAGTCAGGGAAAGGCCCCGAGGATGGCCCTGCCCCTGTTACACATCCCCATCTCCCCCTCGCTCTTTTGAATTCTCATTTTCCTCTTGGCATCTGCAGATGTCCCTAGGTCTCTGTCCAGGGTCAACCAGAATGGGGGACAGACCCATCACTCGTGACTTCCTGCAGCGTGCCCCGCCCCCAGGTCCTTTATCCAACACACGAGGAATTGCTACTGGAATTGAGAAGAAAAGGCAGAAAGTGGACGTCAGATGGGGGTACCTCACGCGGTGGGAGGAGGAACACCAGGCTTTCTGCACTTCCAATCTCTCGTGGCCTTTCCCCCAGCTCAGTCCCAGCCTCACCCCGTGTCCCTGCTTTGGCCACCAAAGGTAGCACCCCTTGACTCCCAGTGTCTGTTCATTTGTTCTCTCTCTCTCTCTCTCTCTCTTTCTTTCTTTCTTTCTTTCAAGGAGTACTGTATAAGTTGCTGTGATGCAACCAGCTCTGTGCCTGGGCTTAGTGGGGCTCTCTGGCATATGAGTCAGACATGGTCCCTATTCAGGTGGTGCTTACAGCCTACTGGGCAAAGCACATAATGAACAAATACATATAAAATAAACATATAATTATAGATTGCAGTATAGAAGGGCTATGAAGGATAGGACAAAGAACACTAAAGAATAACAAGGAGGCTGAATTCAGAGACGTGTCTGTGGTTTGGTCGTGTGTAAGTGGGTTTGTGGATGTGCATGTCATGGTGTGTGTCTGTGGCCCTGTAAGGCTGAGACAGGGATGGGTACTTTTCTGGAAGAATGAGAATCTGTCAGCCAGGCTGGGTTAGTCACAACAGATAGTAACAGCCGACCCCCAAGTCTCAGTGGCTCAACATGAAAAAAAAAAAAAAAAAAAACATCTTTTACTTCTCGTGCACATTAGTGGGCTGAGGGTCTGGGAAATTCCTCCCGGCAGCTGCCCTCCATATGCGGCTCAGCATTCCAGGAGGCTTTGATCTCGCAGCACGTCCATGTTAACTTGTCTTCCAGCAGCACGACAGCAGGGAACAGAGTGTGGAGAAATGCAGGCGGCTCTTAGATGCCTCCGCTGGGAGGTGACACGCGTCCCTTCCACTGACATTTCTCCAACCAACGCACACCTCACACCAGGCCTAATTCCAAGGGAGACGTGAACCTGGAATAAAAAAGAATCAGGGGTCTGGGTGAGTTCTAGTAATGCCTACCACATGGGCCAAGTGTGTGGAGAAAGGCATTCTGAGCAGGAAGGGAGCTCAGAAACACGGGGTGGCTGGAGGGTACTGAGCCAAGGGTAAGGGGTGAGGGTTGATGGAAGAGGTGAAGGGATCAGATCTCCCACAGAAAGGGTTATGGATTCTGTTCCAAGGACAACTGAAGCAAGGGAGTCAGGGTGTGTGATTTATAATGTTTAAAAAGGTGTTTGGGGTTATCATCTGGAGAAACGGATGAGGAGGCTCTTGAAATAGTCCAGGCTAGCAATGGCCCTGGCTTAGAACGAGGTGAGTAGAGGTGCAGAGAAATGGGAGCATGGAGAGATGTCTCAACGGCTGGGTGATGGATTGAAAGGGAAGAGAATATCAAGGAAGACAGCAATTTTTCTAGAATGAGCCATTTAATGGATGAAGAAGCCGTGTATGGAGGTGGGGAAAAATAGTTTGTGGTGTGTGTGTGTGTGTGTGTGTGTGCGTGCATGCGTGCATGTGTGAGTGCGCGCATGCGTGAGTGCATGTCCTCTGAGGAGGAGAGCTCTAGGGTTCAGTTAGGGACAGTGCAATTAGAGATACCTATGAGACGTCCCAGCAGGGATGTCAGGTGGGCAGCTGGTACAGTGTTTGAATCTCAGTATCAATATTAAATGAGCAAAAAAACCACACTGTTGCACTGACAGAGCAGATCCTACTACAACAAACCTGGATTCTCTCTCCTCTCACCCAAAGACCTCTCCTCAGTAGACATGCTATTGCCTGTGTTAATGGGAAAATGGAAAGAAAAAAGAAAGGCCACAGATCAGGAATGACTGCTATTGAGAAGACAGTTGCTGTTCACGGTTCCCAACAGGAAGGGGCAAGCTATGTATTGTGGACCCCCAGGAGCAGCCCTGAGGTCGTCGCATTGGATCATTCAGAGGCAGAGGGAAACGGAGGAGCTGCGAGAAAGAGTTTTCATCGTGGTTTCCAAGAGAGGACCAAGCAAGGCAAGCCAAGTGGGCTTAGGATTGGCTTGTGTGAACACGGTGGGCCCTGGAGCACAGGGACTGTCTCTAGTTTTCTAATATCGGGTCCTGGGTTAATTAGGACAGGCAGATAGTAGCCCTGAAAGTGAAAACCCAATAGAGCAGGCAGTTGGGGTGAGATCCTAGAATTAGTTTTCATTTGAAAAAAAAAAAAGTTCCTGGAAGAGTTTTTGTTGCTCTCTCTAGGACTTGGCTACCTCTGGGAAGGGAGGTACTTCTAGGGTCTGCAAGTCCCCAGATGCCAAAGCATCAACAGAAAATAAAAGTTCCATAGGGAACTGCTACCCTGTATCACAGACACCCATACTGTGCACCTCCAAGTGGCCCGAGATCCACCAGTGCTTAAAGGAAGAATGTTCAATGACATTTTTAGGAGCATTTGTTGTTGAGAGCTACCCCAACACACCACCCAACGCATTTGTTAGTCATCAGCTTCAAGAGCCACATAGAACAACAGAGCATAGAGATCCCTCCCCCAAACAAGTACCTTTCTTGGCTTCAGTGACTCTGTAACTGAAGTCAGCTTAAACCAAACACATGAGAATGCTGGAAAAGCCTTGATTTTATATTTAATTGAATTTTCTCTTCCGAGAAGTTTTTTTTTTTTTTTTTTTTTTTTATAAGAGAGATGTGTTGCCTGGGAGATACGGTTATCAGGCCAGATTTTTAGTTGCCTGAGAAGTAACTTGGACATTATAAGAAAAGGTCTCTTACAATGGCATGATTAGAGAAGAGAACACGGGGATGAATGAAGATGTTGGCAGGGCAAATGTGTGGACACTGAGCCTCCCTACACGCTCTGGCTGCGGGTGCTGGACTGCAGGGTTCACCCATCTGATGCTGAGCAGCGTCCAAGCTAGTCACACCGACATCTAAGTAGGTCAAGATGCCCACAGTGTGACTCCTCTGGGGCAGGAGGCAGAACAGTTTGTTTGCTGCTTCCTACCATGTTTGCTGTTCACTCCAAAGTGCTGGCCCTTGACCCTGAGTCCTTCAGCTACTGTGCGCCCCCATCTGTGTCTGCGTGGGCAGTACCCATCAAGGTCTGTCGTGTCCTGTCATGTTGTGGGATTTGTGGCCAGACACTGGCACAAATATGCTGACACTCTGTGATGTGAGGGTGTTGTGTGGAAGTCTTTCATCTCAGATCCAGGAGACTCGTGTCTTGTGCCAGCAAAGTGAAACCTGGTGGCTCAAAGATGGGGGAAAATCTCAGACCCTCTGTAGGTCTTGACATAAGAACTCAACAATTACGTTCTAATATAAATATTATAGTTTACAAAGCAGTCATCTGTCCGACACGGGGGCCTCATGCCTAGGTGAGAAAGGCACTTGGTAATGAACACCGGTGTTGTAACAAGGAGACCAGCTTCTATTCAGTTTGGTTCTTGGCTGTTGGACATTTTCATAAGACGATGTTCAGGAGAAGGAACGAGGCCAGATGTCATCAGAACACTCCACTTTTTAGCATTTCTTATGATTACAGTGTTCCTTGGGAAATTAATGTTGATCTGCTTGAAAAATAAAAACCCCTAGGGCAAGAAGTGGTTACTGGAAAGGGAAAACCTAAAATTAGCAAAGATGTGTGGAGTGATTTTCCTGAGAGGAAACCCTACTCTGCATTAGTGGCCGTTTTCCCAGTGAATTCACTTTGAAGCCAGGGTGACCAATACCCGAAGGTCAGCCTCCACCCCAGAGCATGTCTGTCTCCATTCACTTGGGCAGGTTTTAGAGGGACCAGTGATAATGGGGTGGGGGAATGGGGGTAGCCTAGAGCTGAGAGTTCTTCCCTGTACCTTTCCTGCCTGACATTTCTGTCCTTCAATGGTGACAGTGACACTGTCTTTCCATCAGCAGGGAATGCAGTCGGCTCGACATTCACTCTGGAGAGCGGAGAACGTCACACTCCTCATTTCCTTGTCTTCTCAGCACAGCTCCAATGCACCTGTGTTCAATTTTAGCTTCAACATCTGTCCTTGCATTTCTGTGGGAAATTCATGACTGTGAGAGGGAGACCCCCAGGTGAAGGGATGATTCACCCTTTCCCTTGAGAATCTCAGTCTCCAACCTGCCAGTGAATGGGTCTTGATGTGGCTAAAGTAAGCAATTGAATATTTGTGCAGACAGTCATTTAGAGTATCTTGGTTGGGAGTAAAATAATAAAGACCCCAAAACAACTCCAAAAACCAAACAAAACCCCAAAGCCTTGTTTTGGACCACGACCCGTGCAGACCAGACAAACTGGGTTTAAACGGGCTGGTTGTGACATTAAGCTAAGAAGGCGGCGGTGAAAAATCACACAACACAGAAAGTAGTATCCAGAAAGTGGAGCAGGACGGCTCTTGACCTTAAGGGTCAAACTTTCATGCTGGAAAGAGGGACTGTGTGTTCATTGTCTAAGGGACATCAAAGGCAGGGACAAGGTTTCAAGGGCAGAGTCTTGCATCCTGATGTCTTGTGGTCAGCAGATTGATGGACGTCTTTGCAAGTCACACCCATCTCAGGTGCTGGGTGGGATCTTAGGCAGAGCCTGAGGGGGAGGTGCACCTGCATCCTGCGGTCAATCCCTGAGGGGGTGCTTCAGGGAGTTCACAAACCCATCCCCTCATCTGGGTGCCATGCGCCACAGTCCACACAGAGCCCCAGGACAGCTGTGACACCTTGTGAAGCTGCACAATAGCCCATCTTTACCTGGTTGCTAGGAGAATCAGAGTTGCAAAATGCAAAGAGGACAAGCACTGAGGTCCCCTGGGAACTCCCGGGAGTCCAAAAACCACAGCCACTGGCGAAGGGCCTTGCTAAGCCTGAAGCCACTAGCACCTTTCGCTGGGAGGTGCTTGCCCCTCTGGCTGTGTCATTCCACTCCTATCTTCCTGGCTGGCTGTGTGTCCATGTCCTGAGTCTCCTCTTTGCTCTCTTGCTCAGGGGCCACCTTCTCTTCTTCTTGGTCGTGTTTTCAATTTGTGCAGCTCTGTTTCTGACCTTTGGCGTCTCTTCCTCTTCCTTGCGTTCTTTGCACACAGGTGTGTGTATATCTGTGCAAGGCATAAGCCTTTTAAGAAACCCAATACAGTCGGCCCAAAGCCCCAGAGGGGCTTGGAGACAGATGAACAGCCTTGGCCCATTATTTGAGATTTGGTACCTTGCTCACGTTGCCATCCTATAAAGTATTAATAGACCCATTTTATGGATGAGAAGCCAAGTTCCCAGAAGATAGGTAACTCGCCCAAGGCCACACAGGTGACCTACTGTGAAGCCCGTCCAGCTGTAAGCCTTCATCCCTCCAGCACGGTGCCTGGGGAAGGGTGGCCGTGGGGGATGTGAGCTGGGGGAGGAACTTGGTCATTGGAGGCAGCACACCTGGGCTTGTGACTTGGCCCTGGGAGTCTCAATAGTGGATCTCTGAAGGCTTTTGCAAGGATTAGAAGCAGCAATGGAAGTAAAAGCACAGTGGCTGGCGCACAGTGAGTGCTTGGCCTGAGACCCTGGGTCACCCCCAAGTCTTCTCTTCACCTCACACACCCCCCCCCAATCCATCAGCAGGTCCTGCCAATCTTACCTTCAAACATATCCAAACTTCATCGCTCCTTACCACCTCCTCTACATGTAGGTTGCCACCTTTCACCAAGTGACAGACTTCTAACTGGCTCCCAGTGTCCGCTCTTCTTCCCTTTCAGCTTATTCTCTTCACACCAGCTGGGGGATCCTCAGGTCATGTTCCTCCAGTGCTCGAGGTCTCCATTGGTATCCCACCTCGCTCGCTGCTCAAAGCCAATAGCAGAGGCCTCACCATGGGCCCTTCAGGCTGTGTGAACTTCCAACTACCTATGAGCCAAGATCTTTCCAAGATCTTGGGAAGATGCAGCTCTGCCTTGGTGCCTCTGGGGTAGAACCTAGGACTCTGCATTTCAACCAAGCTTTCAAAGGATGCTGATGTTGCCAGGACCATCCAGAACTCATGTGGTCTGCACACCCACTTCCCCCCTTGTCTCTTTGCCCTTGCTAAACCCACTCACCTTCACTGCCCTTCTTGCGCCTCAAGACATCAGGTAAGCTCTACCTCAGGGCCTTTGCATATCCTGTTTCTCTCTCTCTGGGACATTCTTTCTCCAAATATTCAATTGGCTCACTTTCCCTAGGTAGTGGCTCCAGTGTCACCCTCTCAGCAAAGGGTCACCTGTCTTCTGTTCATGAAATTATACTCCACCACCCCCTAGTGACACTCTCCATCTCCATTAACTGTTTTATTTTATCAGTAGAACATACATCTGTCTAACATCATACATCTTACAAGTTTTTTATTTTTATTTTTGGCCAATCTTTCCCAGCTAGAAAGTAAACTTCAAGAGGTCACACGATCTTTTTTGTTCACCGCTGTATTGTCTGCTCCTAGAAGAGTGCCTGGTACATCACGGCACTTAATAAATATTCCTCAAATACATTAGTATTTGAATTTTGTTCTTGTTGTTGAGAAAGTGCTTGGTTAAGGTCAGTAAAAAAAAAATCCCAAAAGCACCTCAAAACAACAACAACAAAAATCTTGTGGCTAGATAGCTCACAAGAGATTCAGCAATTTCTTTGTAAACTGGGAATAAGGGTGGCCGTGGGGGCTGCGAGCTGGGGGAGGAACTTGGTCTTTGGCAGGTGTCTATGGCAGGGGTTCAGGTCCTGGAGCTGTCCTGAAGCAGAACGTGGTGGTCTGGAGCACAGACTGGGCGTGGGGTGCAAATGACCAGCACAGCTGGGGTGTAGGCTCAGGGCCGGCTCTTGCACACCCAGCGTGCTCTCATCCTCTCCTTGGTTTTGCTCCTTTGTTGCACGTTCAGGTTCACTCTCCAGGTTGAGCCTGAGTCCCTGCGTGTGCAGGACGCCCTTGGACCTGTCTGGTTTCTCCAGATCCTGGCCCCTGAGTAGGGATCCGTCATCAGGGCAGCCCTTCGACCTCCTCCGGGAAGACAGTCCCCAGTCTCCCTCTCAAAGGCACAAGTTAGTGCCCAGCCTCTTTCTATCGTCTTGCTGGTGAGTGTTGCCTCCGAGCGTCCTTAACTGCCAGTTCTGAATATTTCTAGTTAATGATGTGGCCTCCCTAGCCGCATCATGAGCCTGTTTATTTTTGATCATCTCACTTTGGATAATCAGCTTCCTCTTCCTTTTGAATTCATATCTCATTTGAAGTACACACACGCACACACACACATACACACACATACACTCTCTCTTACACACACATACACTTTTTCTCTCTCTTTTACACACACACACACACACACACACTCACACACACATACACACTCATGCACTATCTTGGTATAAAGTTTCCCAAGAGAACATGCATTGGGGTTTTTCTAGATTGGTTTGAGCCATACTCTGCAATCCTAATCACCATAGTCCTGAATTTTGAAATCCCCAAAGATCAAAATCCCCAAATACATACTATCTAGAAAGAATAATTTAAAAAATATTTAAAAGACATTTATTTATATTTTAAGAGGGAATTTATTTGAGAAGCCTATAAAAACCTAACAGAGCACTTTATAGGCCACTTTACACATTAATAATGTATTTTTGCAAGCACGGGTATTCTAACAATAGTCACATAGGTATATACAATATATGGGCAGATGAAATGTATTTACAAATAAATAGGTCCAAAATTGAAATATACAGACACATATCACTAGGGTGGTAATTGTGTGTCTCCAGCTTTATAACTGTGGTCATATAAAATCCTATGTTGAGCAACCTGAGATTTTTGATGAGATTGGCCCCCAGCCAGGATGGGTCACCACTCTATATGGAGTTGTCCAAAGAGCCAAGACCTCCAGAATTTAATTTCCATAAATGTGTGTGTATGAAAAGGACATCCCCTCCTTTGCTGAGGATAATTCAACATTTTCACATACATGCATCCTGCTTACCCATAAAGGTGACGTTGTGGTAATGCACTTTCACAAAAATAAATCTAGAGCTCTCTAAAAGTCTTTATGCAATTTACATGGCCAGTATTTGAAATGATGCAAAGATATTTTAAAGATTATATATGTATATAATATTATATATATCATTATATATAATATATCATATATATCATATAGTGAATTGTGAAAAATGATACTAACAATTTAATACTAACAATTTAAAAATTCGTGGGAAAAAAACTAAAAAAAAGAAAAAAGAAAAGAAAAAGGAAGAGAAAAAGGAAACAAAACAGAATATTCTCCCCCCAAAACAAAAAAAGAAAGCTTGACATATGAAAAAGTGTATCTCAGGGATAGATGAGGGGCAGGTGTATGGAGGGGGTCCTTGCAGGAGGCCAGAGGTGGCTTTTGCAGTCACATTAAGTATATTCTGAAGCCTTGCATTACTATTTTTACTTTCAATGGCTCTCTCCTGAGAGAACACGTTCACACTCCTGTTCCATATGGCAGACCTTCCCCACCTGGTCTGCTCAGATTTACAAACTAATCCCCCTTCTGGAAACTCCCTTGCAAACACCCTCAAAATAAAGCTTTCTGGGTTGCTAGGTATTTGTTCAACTCCAAGAGGCAGCTATCCTGTGTCCAACAGAAGGTGCACTAATCCCTCCTCCAAGATTCAGTGCTCCACCCTTCTTACAGAGCTTCCCACCTCAATGGGAATTGATTTTTAGGATTTCAACATTTGGGATTATTCCATTTGGGATTGTGTCGTTGGGGTTTATGACCAGGTTTGACTGGACACTGCAGTCTAAGTGTTTATTGGTCTGTCTTCCCCCATTTCTGTCCAGAGGGCAGGGCCATGGGCTGATCTCTCTCACCAGTGAATTCCAAGCACACAGCTCAGCACTTGGCACATGATGCCCTTCATGAACCGGTGGAGAAGGAAGTCATGCATGGCAGCTGAGAATGGTTCTGCTTTGCAGGGTGATTAGCGCTGGTCTCCATTCTCCATTACTTCAGGGATGTTTGAGCAGGGACCTTGCAGCCTCCATCCGGTATAGATCTTCAGCTCAGATCTTAGCTGTTGGATTAGCTGCCAGCAAATGAACGAGTAGCCTGCTGCCCCTTAATGGTGAAGTCCCCGGTGCCTTCTAGGAAGGCACAGCCAGAGAACCTCCCTGCAGCTCCTGGGTGGTCTCCACACAGGAAGTCTGCGCTCACTCCATGTCCCTTGGAGCATGCTGTCAGAATCAATAAACCAGGGATGGATTTGCAAAGACCTGTCATTTCACGTATTACGAGAGCAAACCTTTAGAAAATGAAGATTCCTTTAGACTCAGTAAACATCCGCAGGACAGGCAGAAACTGGCATTTAGAAAAAATCCAGCTGAGGCAGAGGGGGTGGGGAGAGCTGGGTGTCTGTCAAGTGAATGTCAGGCTGTCACCTCCAGACAGCTGGGGAGTTCCCCGAGTTGAGTGATCTGGTGTAACTTGGAAGATCATGACAGATAAAGAGAACCCTGGAATGGGAGTTGGATTACCTGGACAAGCCCTGGAACTTCATTTCATAATCAGAGTCCTTGGGGACCTCCTTGGATTTTGAAATAGGATCGTCCCAAATCTCCAGTTCTACAGCTTGAGTGTCTAAAGTCCTTGCGGAATTTATGGAAACCTAGGAAGATTTTTTTTTCTTGGTTCTCCCTCTGCCTTCCTGTGGATGCCGACTCCCTTTCCCTGTGCAACAAACTGGACCCCAAACTCAGCATCCTTGGTTGTCTCTCCCCCTCCCGGCCCCCCATGGAACTCACCCATTCTCACAAACATCTGTAGACCATGGGATGCTTCATCGGTGAGGCCAACAGCTTCATCTTGTTGCCATGGCGAGCGTGTGAGGTCCACAGTCAGCCTCCAGGTGTGGCTGAGGTGTCTGTGAACACAACACTGTAACCTCCAATGCCACCTCCCGTTACCCATCGCCAGTGCTGCACCTGAGACCCTGGGACTCCTGAGGTGCCGAGGCTGCCCAGACCTCCGCTCTGCCACAGGGGAAGTTCCTCGCTGCCTTTTGCACTCACCCCCTTGGGCTCCACTCTGTGTGCACACATCTTTCAGGCCCCTGAAACACTGGCGCTGGAGAAAAGTCCACTGTCTACCACGAGGTCCTGCGGGGGGTTCTCTTCCCTCTGACCACACAAGCAGGACCCGTATGTCTTCCTCTGCTCCAGGGCATGTTCATCTCAGGAGGTCCTTCAAGGCTGAGAGGTCTGATAAACATGGTTGTGGACAGTTTTGATCTCTGTCATGCTGGGGGAAACCTGGGGTGGATACAGCTCAAGGTCACCCCGGGGCCTCCCTTGCAAAAGAACAAGTGAACACCTGGCTTAGCTGTCAGGAACCCGATTCCAGAACAAACCAGCCGCGTGATCTTAGGCAGGCCACTCACCTTGCTGAGCTTTTTCCACTTAAAGTGGCCGTGAAGTCATGGATTCTCTTTCTTTCATGGGTTGTGGGAGGCTCAAGTGAGCTAAAAGAGCGAGGTCACAGACTTCGGTTTACAAAACATGATCTCATGATAAAGTGTTAGGAAAACAAAAAACAGACAGAAGGAGATTGCGTCCTAGTTTTTAGATTGGGGACTCTCCCTAGAGTCTGCCCAGAATGGAGGTGTGCTGGGGACGAGCTAAAATTTTGCCATTTTTTATTGAGGGATCCCAGGAGTGAATTCCAGAATCGCTCATCTAAGCAGGGAGCATTCCTTACCTTTGTGAGTGTTTAGTCGCATTCTCATCAAAGAAGTGTTTAAACAGGTGACTGAACATCAGGTTTATTTATTCTTTTTAAAGGTTGAAATGTGCACCTGGTGCTGTTTTGGTGACTCTGTGTCATGGGGGCCACCTCCTTTCTTTCTCGGCTCAGGCTGTCTGTGCACCCAGTGGACAGCATCTGTGCAGGGACCCTCACAGTTACCCGTAGTGACCAGTCCACGTGATGTAGCCAGATAATCAGCAGGAGGTTTGACCCAGATTTCCTCAGAGTTGGGGTGCCCATGCTGGCACCCCAGACAGATTTTGTTTTCTGACTCCCAACACGAGCTATTTCCTCCTCTGAGATCTGTCACCAGGAGGGTCTGCAGAGCCCCCCTCACTGTCTGCAGCATAGCGATTCCACTTGTGTCTGTGTTTCTCTTCTTTCTTCCCTCTGGTCTTATGACAGGAAATGGAGATTTGGTTTAGCAGCGAGGTGTCCCCTAGCCATCCACGTAGAGCAGGTAGTCGGAGGTAGCACCGACGACCTATTACCGTGTGATAAATTACCCATAAATGTAGTGGCTTAAAACAGCACACAGTTAGTATCCCACAGTCTCTACAGGTCAGGAGTCTGGGTGAAGCCTGGTTGGGTCCTGACCTCAGGTCCCTTCCCCAGAGCACGCCTGACCATTGTCTCGTAGCTTATCTGCTCAGGGCTCAGCTTAAACAGCCTGGCTCAGGGTCCCACAGCAGGCTGCCCTCTGGAGCCATGTCTTATCTGAAGGTTCTACTGGGAAGGAGCTGTTTCTGAGCTCCTGTGGGCAGCTGCAGGCTCATGGCTTGTGCCAAGTCCTTACTAGCTGTTGGCTGAAGACTGTCTTCAGTCCCCTGCCATGTGGGCCTCTCCATGGGGCAGCTCACAACACCAGCTTCCATCAGAGTGAACAAGCAAGAGAGAGAAGCCTCATCCCGAAGCAATCCAGCCCCCACTGGAGAAGATGCATGAATAGCTGAGCACCAGGCACAGGGGACCTGAGGACTGATTTTTCTTTTTCTTCTCCTTCTCCTTCTCCTTCTTCTTCTTCTTCTTCCCAGAAGTGCTTAACCCAGCCCTCTATTTAGAAGCAGGGTCTCCCCAAGTTGCTTAGAATCTCACTAAATTGCTAAGGCTGCCTTTGAACTCTAGATCCTCCTGCCTCAATCTCCCGAGCCACTGGGGTTGCAGGGGTGAGCCTCTGCGCCTGACTGGGGGGGCCCATCTTAGAAGCTGCCTTGTGCAATATGCACGGTTGGTGTCCCGGGGAGGGTCTGGGCTGCACGCAGACCTTGGGCTGTCTGGGTCAGATCACCTAAGGAGGGGATCACGAGGAGTGAGTGTTCAGAGAGGTGCTCTGAGCCCTGAGCGTAGGGCCCCCGACCTGGAGAAAGCAGAATCCAGGAAGGAACACAAGAGCGAGAAAAGGAGGCCCACAAGTTCCCATAGGTGGGACAGGCTGGGAGGAGCGCTGTCAAAGGGACAGGAAGTGAAGGCATCCAGACAAGGGAGCACAACCGCCCTCTCTCCATCTTTGGGTTTTAAAGAGGTGGTTTTCTAAGAAGAGGAGTCCTCAGATTTCTACAGGCCTTCCCCACCCCCAGACTGCATAAAGAGTCCATTAGATGGCCGTCCTGCCCTCCTGGGTCTCCTCTAGCTTCTGGCTGGTGGGGGAACAGGAACAGCTCAGGCAGAGGGCGGCCTGTGCACAGCAGACAGCCTGGGCCAAGGGAGTGGAGGCCGGCTGCGTCTGCACACCCCTTCCTGGGACCTTGCTCTGTGTGGCCTCTGGGCTGCTGAGTCAGTGCCAGAACTGCAGGAGCAAACAGTCTGACTGCGCGGCTCCCCCAGCTGAATTCCCAGACAGGCAGCCAAATGAGAAAAGGTGCAATTTAGCAAACAGAAACAAAGAAGAGGGGGAACGGCAGGCAGGCAAGGAATTAGCTACAGTGTGGGTTGTTTCCTCTCTTCCAGGGCATTCCCTTAGCTTGGTGTATACAGTGTTCCGTTATTCATCTAGTCAGTCGGATTTATTTTTTTAATCTTTATTTTTTTATTGGTTTTATTTTTTAAATACATGACAGCAAAATGCATCACAATTCTCATTACACATATAGAACAATTTTTGCATATCTCTGTATATAAAGTATGTTCACACCAATTCGTGTCTTCATACATGTACTTTGGATAATGATGTCCGTCATATTCCACCATCATTGCTAATTCCCTGCCATCTCCCTTCCCCTCCCACCCCTCTGTCCTATCTAGAGTTCATCAATTCCTCCCATGCTCCTTCTCCCTACCCAACTATGAGTCAGTCACCTTATATCAGAGAAAACATTCGCCATTTGTTTTTTTGTGTTTTTTTTGGCACTAGCTAACTTCACTTAGCATTATCTTCTCCAACTGCATCTATTTACCTGCAAATGCCATGATTTCATTCTCTTTTATTGCTGAATAATATTCCATTGTGTATATATGCCATATTTTGCCTACCAACCAAGAAAAGCCTAGGACTGGACGGTTACACAGCCAGAGTTCTACAAGACCTTTAAAGAAGAACTGATACCAATACTCTTCAATTTATTTCAGGAAATAGAAAAAGAGGCAGCACTTCCAAACTCATTCCATGAGGCCAATATCACCCTGATTCCAAAACCAGGCAAAGACACAAGAAAGAAAGAAAACTTTAGACCAATATTTCTAATGAACATTGATGTAAAAATTCTCAATAAAATTCTCTCAAATTGAATACAAATACATATCAAAAAGATTGTGCACCATGATCAAGTAGGATTCATCCCAGGGGTGCAAGGTTGATTCAACATAAGGAAATCAAAAAATGTAATTCATCACATCAATAGTCAGTATTGAAGAACACTTTTGATGCCTCAAATCCAGCATAGATGCTGGGATATCATGAGGTCTTAATTTATCTTTTTGTTGCTATAACAAAAAAACCGAAACTGGTAGCTTCTAAAGCAAATAGGTTGATTTAGATCATCGCTTTGGAAGCTGAAAGTTCAAGGTCCAGCAACTACATCTGGTGAGGACCTCTTGATGCATCATAACATGAAGGGTGGCATCACATGGAGGAAACACGTGCAAGAGTGAGATGGTACATGGTCAGGGCAGAAGTAAGAGAGCAAGAAGAGAAAGCCGAAGGGTTTCTTCAGCTTGTGGTAACCAACCCGTTTCCTGGAGCTCTAACCAACTCCTTCCTGCAAGACACGCATTAATCCTGCTGAGGTGGTGTCCCCCATGATGCAATTACCTTCTACTAGGCCCCACCTCTTAAAGGCTCCACCGTCTTTTAACACCCTATGCTGGTATCCCATAATATACCAGTCTTCCAACACATGAAACCACGCCCAGATCATAGCACATGGTAAGCAGAGGCAGAAGGGCCCTGTGAACAAGGAGCTCACGGTGTAGAAATGAAGACAGAATTTCACGGCCACACAAATACATAAACATAGAGCAGTGGCACTGACAACCTTAGTTGGGCTTCTCTGTGCTCTCTCCTCAGCCAGGTATGGAACTTAGATCACGCGCTGGGCTCCTCTTCTGCCCTTACTGGGCCTGGACCACCCACTCTTTGCTATAATCCCGCTAAGTTAGTCTGGTAGGCGTTCCCTGCCCCTTGATATATGATCACCCTCCTCGTAAGGGATCAAATGCTTCATCCCCACTCACTCCCTGATTGCCCCTGTCTGCCATCCGGAGAATGTTGTTCAATTGGTTTAGCAAGAAACCTCCCATTCTCCAGGTCTCTTCTTCGTCGTTTTTTTCATCTGCTCTCCCCTTAGTCCTGCTCATTGGCTGGAAGTTTCCACTTGTCCTTCTTGTTTTTGGAGGGGGCTTACTCTCCCCTCTCATGATAATCACGACTCCTTTTGCGATAATCCTAAATAAAGCCTTCCTGACCATTTTAGCAGGTGTCAGAATTGACTGACATAACTGCTGCAAGGGTGAAACCTGACTTTGTGGAAGCAAATGAACAGAATGAATCCTTCAGGGAGGCCAAAAGAAGGTGGTGCTATAGTTTGGATGTGGTTGGTCATTTCCCAAACTTGTGCTGAAATTTGGTTGTCAATGTAGCAGTGGTGGGAGGTACGGCCTTTAAGAAGGACTGATACCTTCCTCCTTTTATGGACTGATTCTTTATGAGAATTAGCTTCTTAAAATGTGTTTAGCTACTTTGTACCTTCCTCTTTTCCACGTGTGCTATGTTAGTCAGTTTTGTGTTACTGTAACAAAATATGTAAGATAATCAAATTATAAAATGGAAAGGTTTATTTTGGCTTGAATTGAGATCTAACCGCTTAAAGCAGGATGGAGAAGTTAGAACTTAACCAAAACTTAGAAATAAAGCTAAAGGATAACTGCGGGGCCTTTCAGTATCATTCTGGAATTTGTCTAAGAGGCCCAGGCAAAAGGGCCTAGCTTTTTTTTTTTTTTTTTTTTTTTTAACCCAGGGCCTTGCACATGCAAAGCAAGCACTCTATCAACTGAGCTATCTATAGCCCCAGCCTCTAATGACATAGCTTTCTAGGGAACTGTGCCTACAATTAACTAGTGAGTAGGGACCAAACAGTGCAGAGTTAGACATTAACTTGTAAAAGATTGTTAAGTTGCAAATTATTTTTTGTCCATTAGAGATGCAAACATTTCTGCCCAATAGAAAAATAGCTTAAAAGGATAGTTTTACAGCCCTGTAGGACAGTAAATCTTTTTGTCTATCTAGCTTAGCAAACTTACTTCCACATTCCTTTCCCAAGGAAACATACAAGCGCCTGTTCCACAATCCTCTCTGAGCTGGGCTTTCTAGCTGGCCCCTCGTCAGTCAGCAAAGCAAGTCTGTGTCAGGTGCTCAGTATACATTTGCATGAGAGTTATGTTTTTTCCCCATTTTTTATTTGTTCTTTTTAGAGCTACATGACAGTAAGAGTTGACATTATACATTACATGGAATATAACAATTAGGGTCCCATTTTTTATATCAAAGAGAACTTTAGGCCTTTGGCTTTTTGAGATTGGCTTATTTCACTTAGCACGATATTCTCCAGTTCTATCCATTTACTGGGAAATGCCATAATTTCATTCTTCCTTATGGCTGAGTAACTTCCACTCCTAGGTTTATATCCGAAGGACTTAGTATCAGCAGACTACAATGACGCAGCCACGTCGGTGTTTATAGCAGCTCCACTCACAGTAGCCAAGCCGTGGAACCAACCCAAGTGCCCTTCAACAGAGGGATGGATAGAGTCATGTTTTCATCCTTTAAAGCTCCCAGTTGGACAGAGGTGGGTCTCATGGCCACAGCCAGTGTTTCCTACTCAGCAAGGGTTGGGGACTGTCAGGGTCCACCTCCTGATATGGTTTAGACGTCTAGACTGGATACCCTGCTGTCTGTGCCCTTCTCATGCTTGGCTGTTTCTGTCAGGGAGGCCCCTTCCTTCCCATCCCCAGGCTCGCAACCTCAGTGTTGCCCTTCCTCCTTGGTTGGTCAGTTACTAAGCCCTGTCAATGCTCCCTGTGGCCTGTCTCTGGAAAAGAGCCTTCTTCTCCAATCCATGGCCACCACTCACTCCGGGTGCCAGGATCACGAGGACCTTATCAGATCCTGGTGAGTCCTCCCATTTCTAGGATCTTCCTCTCCAATGCATCCCCCAAATTATTGCCAAGTTCATCTTCTGTCACCACCCTGTTTAGAATCCTTGGGGACATCTAAGGTTGTAATCCAGACTCAATTCCTGGTTTCCAAAAGCTTTGTGTGGGAAGGGCCATGTGAAGGGCTGGCCGGTTGTGTTTCCTCCTTCTTGGAATCCTCAGAAGGGTCTCCCCACCTGGACCTCCCCCACCACCAGGGGCTCTGAGCATGGCTTGCCAAGCCGTGAGACTCACTATTAAACTGGTTAGACCACGAGGGGGCATCTGATTCCTAGGCAGCCAGCATGGGGCCTGACATCAAGGGCTGCCCAAGAACAGCCAGGGCTGGACGAGCCTCAGAATCAATCTGATCCTCTCCTGGGAGTCTCACTCCAGATGGGAGCACAGAGGAGAGTCGGGGAGGGGCTGAGGATGAGTCACCCAATCTGGGCACTGCTGTGGCAGTCATGGGGATAACAACAAGATGGCTGTGTCCTGAACTGATCTCCACAGTGTTGACCATGACCATTTTCTGTATTCTGATGCTTTGAGATCTGGGGCCTCACTGACCTGACAGGGACTGCTTGTCCCAAGAGTAGTCAGTCTTAGAGATGGCAATGACTTGCATTCCCCACCGCCACCCAAGCATGCCTTTCAGAAGCAAACCAACAAATCCAGAGTCCCTACCCCTACTACTCTCAGGACCACTGCGGACCTGCCCTAATCATCCCCAGGCCAGATTCAGACTAGGCGTAGCCCCTACACTCCGGGTCCCATGCGAAGTATTCGGCCTACAAATCCTGGGCCTGCTCAACTTGCATCCCCCTTCCCACCTCTGCCTTGGGCTCCTGCCCGCGGTTCCCCACCCTTCCTCTCACCCTGGTGAGAAGGTGGTCCCCAAAGCATGGCACCCCCTGTCCTCTTGGGAACTGTGATTAATAAATTAAAATCCCAATGGCCGTCTCTGCCTGATCTATTGGCTTTACTAGACCTTAACATCTCTAAGTAGCTCTATTTTAAAGCACTCAATTCTCACAGTGTGTGCCTATCTCTAGAGCTTGGTGACGTGCCTGTCCCAACTTTTCTTAGAGGCAGGGCTATGTTCTCTTGCTGAAGTACCCCCTCATTGTCTTAATAGATTCAACCCCCTTCACTTAAGGTAAGTCAAGTGTCCTTGTTGCTTGCAATCTTAAAACAAAACAAAACAAAAACAAAAACAAAAAAACCAAGGTCATCCACAGGGATGCCACGGCAGATCTGTATCGATTCTCCTACCTTTTCTTCTACTGTGTTTCTCAGACCCTTCAAATTCAGCCAGATGGACCGTCTGTGTCTTCCCCTATGTTCTGTGCTCTGGACCTTGTTAACACCGGGTCTCCCCCTAGGCATGCCCTCCTCCAGTCCCTCTGTGGGTTCCACCCCAGCTTCCTCCGAGGTCTGACTGGAGGTTCACCTCCAATCATGAGAGTCTCCTGTGATGACTTTCATGACTTCACCTTCATGGGCAATTGCCTCTTTCTGGGAACACCTGCATCATCTACCGCCCATATTCAATATTAACTTCTCAATATTCAGGAACTCTCTCTCCTCAAGGCTTTATGTTCTCTCAGTTCAGGGGCCAAGTGTTTGATATTTTGCGTGATGACAGGATGCACTTGATACCGAATAAATCTCACAGTCTCCCTTCTCGTGAGTTGTAGGATAAAATCCCCAGAGGCTGCAACAGTGGTTACCTTTAAAGCCAGGGTCTGGCCAGGTGAGGAGGCCAGGACTCTGCTCACTTCCAGTCTAGGCTGAACCCATCTGGGAGGGAGGGGGAGTCAGCCTGTGCCTAGTTTTCCTGAACTGAGAGCCTAATTCATTTCCTGTGATTCCATGACACTTGAGAAGATTTTTCTTTCTTTATCTCCTTTTCAGGCCTAGAAGGGAAGGTAAAGCACAGTGGAAAAAATGGAGAACCCCAAGAGGGGAGGGGGGCCACCAGTGAGATGGAGGGGACCATTTCCTGTGCAGAGGTTGGGTCTGGGCAGGAGGCTTGGCAATTGAGCGTGTTCTTCTCAGTTTGGTCCTGGGCTGCCCTGTTTATAATAAAAACATTTGGCTTGAATTCCACAGGCTCCAACTCCTGTTGTAAATGTTGAAGCGTTTCAGGCTGCATTTCCTTTCGTCCCCTGAGAAATTCTTTACAAAAAGCACAAGGGCTGAACCAAATAGTTCCTGGGATTGGCTCCAATCGGAGGCATCACATTTAGAGTCTGAACTATGCAAACAATTCAGATACTAAAAACCAAGCCCCGGATATACCTTTTAAATGGCAAACAATTATTTGCATCCAAATCCACGGACTGTGTCTCTTTAAATGTTCTTTCCATTCCTAGTACATGCTGTAATCAGCAGATGGCCTACCTTCCCCCACCACCCCCCTTAAAACAGACCCTCCTAATAGCTAATATCCTGCAGTGACCAAAGCCATTAGAAGGATTAGCCATTACTATCCTGTCCAGCAAACACATAATGCTCATGGGAATTGCCTTTTTCCCCTTTGCTTGTTGTTTTTATGGATGAATCAGAGCCCAATGGTGGGTTGAAAAATCAAAACGAGGAGGGCAGAGGGTTATGTCCATTCTTTCCCAGGGTACCTCCCAAGCCGACTTCAGATTTGTGATTCCTTTGTTAAAATGATGGCAGATGTCAGCCTGGTGGATAGAGCAAGCTCTAAAAGGACACAGACAGTACGCAGACCTCTGTCCCTAGTTACCATAATATCTAATACTCATCCTTTCCCAAGTGCGAAAGCAAATCTGTGCTCTGCCTGTTCACACAGTCCTATTTGTGCTGTAAAAGATGAGCAATCAGCCGCCCAACCCAAAAGCCACGTTGCAGGGCCCAGGAATGCTCTGAAACACTGCCACCCAGTGGCGCTTGGCAGCACAGCAAGTAAGCAAGGAACCCAGCTTTCCAGGCTGAAGAGGCGGCGGCAGCAGCAGCGGCAGCAGCAGCGGGCAAGGGGGCAAAACTGGCCCTGGAACAGGAAGTGGAGCTGCAGGAAAGCCCACTGTGTGGCACAAAGACACGAGCCAGTTTGGAGATGGCTAAATAGGGCAGGTGACAGAAACCCGGAAAAAGACAGCTGGCATATAAAGAGAGGAATTAACAAATGTAATGAGGTGGTACATCTGAGCAGTCTCTTTTCTAAAGGGAAGAAACACATGCTTTCTCTAAGCGAGAGCTGGAGCGAGATGATGGGAAGATGAGTCAATGGAACTCCTTTTGGAGTCGGCCTTATTTTGGATGAGTCAGTCTTGCGCATGTCTGGGTTCTTAAGGATCCTCAGTCTCTTCTGACCGTAGGGAAGTCACAGCAGCTTGGTTTCCTCACCTGAAGAAGCTGAGTTAGACCTCGAAATGAAGCCCTAACACTGTATGAATATATTATCTGAGACACCAAGTAGGCAAAAAATGCAGAGATACAGAAAATGCAAGAGCTGGGTCATTTGTGTGACTGGCAACTGCTCGAAGGGAGAACCTAAAATGATATGTCACCCATTTTCACCTCTTGGTGGTTCAGGACTTGCTGGGACAGTGCAAGGAACAAGTCACAAGCCATTGGGTGCAGGTGATTCTCAGAAAGAACCTGCCATTCAACCTTTCAGCATCAACAGATGAAGGCCCGTTCGCTCCTGGAGATCTGGAAGCTTCCAGCATATTCAGTGCATGTGGGGGAAGTGTCGAGAAGGAATTGGGATCGAAAAGGAGGTTGTACTCCATTAAAATTGAAGCTGAACCAGAAGCTAATGGGTTAGTAATTTAATACGTCACTCTTCTCAGTCATATTTTCATTTTAAAAAGAAAATTTCTGTTTGAGGGCCAAGCAATTCCAAAGAAATTAGATTCTGCTGGTTTGAAATGTAAGAATCCAGGCGGACGGTCAGGAAAATGCGTTTCTCCTTCCTTCTTATCTGATCGTCCCTGCCCTGCCTCAGTAGTGCATATTTCTTGGGAAAAAGCATATGTGATCACTGTTTTAAAGACTGTTAGAATCACTTCCGTATCCAAGGTCTGAAAGAAGATTTGGGCTCAGGCTCCATTTGAAGAAATCCAGGTTGTATTTCCCCCAGCATTTAGGGTTTGATGGTTTCTGCTTATCTAAAGTGCTCACATTGCAAACATGAGCAGCAGGGCTGGGGATTTAAATTCTGTCTTGATGGGAATTTGAACTGAAATGCTCTGCCCAGTGCCACTTTATAAGCTGGGAATCATCAAGCTAGCTACAAATACCTCGAGGGGTCCTTGCAGTTGCTCAACATAAATCAGCAAAATGACAGGCAATTGACTTTGAAGACAGCTCTCACATGGCTGAGTGGCTGGAGCTGCTGGAAGCAGATGAGGGCATTTTCCTGTAAACATGATTGTGATTAGCACCAGAGTAAACAGTGGATTGGGTTGTATCTGTCAGACTCCAGCTTGCTCTGGATTTTTCATTAGGTAGAAATCAACATGTGCCTCTGTATAGCAAAGTTGGCAACTCCAAGAAATAAGTTTGTATTTCCACACCTGGTGAATACTTCTGATTTCCCCAGAAGGGAAGCAGGAAGGTAACTTGATTCTGCCATATTTTCATGGAGAGTTAAAAAAATAGAGTGTGGGAATCAGAACCGTTAATGCAAAAGCAGTTCAGCTTGTACCCTGTACTCTTATGCTGTCTAGTGAAGTTTGGCAAAGCTCAGATTTTGGCTTAAATGGAAAGGTGCATATTGGAAAGGTTGACCTGATGCATATTGTATGAGGTCACCAACTCAAATGCTTCATAGGCCAGGAAAGTAGCATCTGTAGCTGAGTTGCCCTGAGGGGCCAAGGCCAAGAGAACGGGCAGGACCTGTCCAAGGAGGCAGACTGACCTCACTCCAGCAGGCATTGTAGCCAACCAGGGCAGACAGCCCTGGGTTGTCATATCAACTGTTTTGTTCAGAAGAAGCAGAAATTAGGATTTTCATGGGAAACACTAGGCATGCCAAACCAAATAGGTCTACAAACCCAAAGCATCCACCCTGTTTGTAACCTTGTTCAGGGTTATTTCTAAGTCAGATCCTTCCCAACTCGTTCAGTTTCTATCAGAACACTGAGGCATTTGAAAAGAGGGGAGTGGGGAGTTTTCGTTTAAAGACTCTCTTAGCAAGGGAGTGCAAAATCTACCAGCCACCATCCACCCACCCTCTGAATTTTTTTTTTTTTTTTTTTGATACCGGGGATTGAACTCAGGGTTACTCAACCACTGAGCAACACCTCCAGCCCTATTTTGAATTTTATTTAGAGATAGGGTCTCACTGAGTTGCTTAGTGCCTCACCTTTGCTGAGGCTGGCTTTGAACTCACTATCCTCCTGCCTCAACCTCCTGAGCCACTGAGATTACAGGCAATGTACCACTGTGCCCAGCTCTAGAATAAAAAAAAAATTATATATATATGTATGTATGTATTTAAGCTTAGATCTTTCATATTGCAACTTAAACTGCTTTTCAGTACTGGAAATTGAACCCGGGGCCTTGCCAATACTAGGCAAGCACTCTACCACTGAGTTATATCCGTAACTCTAAACTTCTATTTATTCTCAATCCATGGAAATGAACAGTTGCCCACCATCACTGGGATAATCATACCTAACACATGGAAATTTTAAACTCAATAGTCACTTAACAGAAAGAAGCCCTGGCAAATGTCTTGGAGGCCCATTCCCACAAGGTAGATTGTGCTATACGAAATGAGAAGAGTAGCTTCCGTGGACCTAGGATGGACAGGTTCTCTCCACCTCCAGGGATCCCCAGCAAGGAGAGCAGGATGAGTGTAGGAAGACATGTACGCCTCCTTCTGGTCAGCTCACACACAACAACCAGTGGACTCTCTCAAGGCAAAATACCAACTAGGACATTAAATTAGCCTCAGACAGTGTAGACATGGGAAGGGGTTCAGCAAAATGAAGACCCTGGAGGCTGGGAGCCAGGAACAGGTGTGTATGAGCTGGTTTTCAGGAAGCAATGAACCTGGGCCAGTACAGAGGCAAGGGAGGGGCATCTGGATCAGAGTGAGCTGGGGACCAGGACAGGACAGGAGCAAGCACTGTTCAGAAATGATAGATGACTTCAGGCAGAACTGTTGAGACGTTTTGCTCTCTTGGGGCAAAAATAATAATAATATTTCTCCACATAGGGACTTTGTTCCCCTATTGAGTCAATTTCTCTCGTTTCAAAAGCCACTCCCTTTCGTATGGATTCCATTCCTTAGCTGTCTTCTCTCATTTGGAAGACCATTTTTCCCTACCTCTTCCCTCTGAGTAACCCCCTACTCTAGAATGAGAAACGAGCCATCTGGGCTGGTTTGTGTTTCCCTGGGAGCCAGGAGGGGTGGAGGGGTGCAGAATCCAAACCCAGGACCCTGGGTGGGAGCTGCTGTCAGTTATAAGCTGTGACCAGCAAACGGTGGTACTTGGCAGTCTCCTCTGGAAAGATGATGTTGTCCTTAAATGCTTGTGGAGGTTGTGGAGAAACTGCCATGCAGGGTCACGAAGGTGAAGCCGATTGGGAACAGGGAACAGTGACATCTGAGGCGTGGGAAGCCACCGGGGTCGGTGGCCCACCGTGGAGTGAACTGGTGGCATCTGTGGGGCAGACTCAGAGGCTCTTGGGGCTGGAGTGCAAGTGCGCCTTGGCCTGTGGTCTGCTTGCTGATGGGTTTCTGCGCATGCGCGGGGAACCTCAATGAGCAGCAAAGACCCCTTCAGCGCGTGTTCAGTGCGGAGAGTACACGCTCCAGAGAGTGGAGAAGGGCGTGTGGGGGAGACCCAAGTCCTGGGAGGACAGCCGAGGCCTTGGCATCTTGGCATCGTGCTCCTTCATTCTAAGGGCATCAGAGAAGGGGCCTGGGAAGCAGAGGGGTGGTGGATGTTGGACCCCTGCAGATGGATGGAGGGAGGCTGAGATGAACGGAAAAGTCCTCAAAGGTGAAAAGAGAATGCTATTTCAGAGGGGAAAGCTCACTGGGTCCTGGAAGGCAGCTGTTGAATTTTGTTGAAAGGAGAAGGAACCTGTCAGGCAGCGCTGGAGGCTGCAGATGGGGTGCCCAGGGCGGGCGAGCAGGCGCCCTGCACCCCACGGTCGGTCCATCTTTGGCTCTGGGCAGGTGGGACCAGCCCTGCTCCCCAGGGAAACAGCGAGGCTGGGGTGGCACTGCCCAAGAGGGCCATCCAGGTGCCCGGCATGGGCCCAGAGCCCAGAGACAGGGACAGAGGACAGGGCTGCCCAGGGGGAACCTACCTGCGGGAAAGAGCCCAGCTCTAGAGGCAGCCGCCAAGCAGCACGAGCCCTTCCCAGGCCGCACAGGCTGCAGGGAAGCTCCAGCTGGTGATGCTTCAAAACAGGCATCTGCTTCTTCACTCTCCGTGGCTCCCAGGGAACTCGAGCCCTCCGAAGCCCTAACAATAATAATAGAAGCAGGTGCTGGGCAGAGGGCAGGGGCCAGGCGACCCGGGGCCTCAAAACATGCCACTTTGGTTTCTGTGCTTTGAATTTTCTCTTTCCCGCGTGAAACTGCTCAGGACCCAGGGCAGCTCCGAGATCCAACCAGGAAAATATAGCAGCACACAATATGTTGTTTTGGCAGGAAGCTATGAATTTTAGTAAGGAATGTCTGTCACAGGGGCTCATCCAATTAACTCACTTGTCGAGAAATCAGAATAAATAGTTTAGAGGAGCCGACGGCAGCGTTGGCTCAGCCCTTCCTTTCTTTCTGATTTGTTTTCTTGCTTGGGCAGGTCTGCAGTCACCAGGATGTACTGATTAAGGGTAGAGAAGTAAAGAAAACACATCTTCATGTGGGTTCTATCCTTGGAGAAAAAAAAAAAAGGGGGGGGGGGGTACTTTCCATGCATTTTGGACTAGAGAATTCTGGTGTTCCTCCTTACAGATCTGTGTTATGGAGTCAGGTGCGGTGTGGCACAGGCCTGAATTGCAGTGGCTCAGGAGGCTGAGGCAGGGGGATGGCAAGTTTGAGGCTGGCCTCTGCAGTTTAGCAAGACCCTGCCTCAAAATAAAAAGTAAAATAATCTGGGATATCCATAGCTCAGTGATAAAGCATCCCTGGATTCTAATGCCAAAGTTCCAAAATAAAAACGAAAAAAGCAAGAACTAGGAGGGGTTATAGAGACAACCCTGGGAAATTCCCTTGGGTCTCAGACTCAGGGCTGTCGTTGAGACTGAGACAAGGCCTGGGCTGACCTGAATGGAGAACCTTCCTTGCTCTGCTCTTCTTCCTGTGTTTCTCTGACTTCAGGTCCTTGCTATGGTGGAGATAAAAGCAAAGCCATTTTCAGAGTCTACACTCTAGAATTCAGAAGGAACCTAATGTGATGAGTGAGTTTTATGCAGCCAGAGGGTGGTCAGCCAGGAGAAGACTTCAGCTGCCGAGGAAAACTTTGGCCCACAGTGCCTACGTACCTTTTTCTAGCCCAGAGTTTCTGAACACTGCCTCCCCTCTAATCCGGAGGCTCCTGGCCTCCCCTTTCAAGTACTCACACCTCTGGGCTTTACCTCGGTGTTTCTCCTGTAGTGGAGGACGAGGCTGATCCAAGGCAAAAGTGTTGTTTAACTTTTGCTCTGGGAAGCAGAGTGCCTCCAAATAATGAGGACTGGAAGCAGGGGAGGACATATTCTCTGAAGCCTGCCACCTTCTCCCTAGACTGTCAGCCTGGAGTCACAGGCATAGCCTTCAAGGGCTGCAGACCAAGTTCCCCTTTGTGTTCTGAGCTGCTTGCATTTCAAAGGCTTTACCAGCGGATCTGTGAGTCATTCCTGGAACCTTCAGGAGTCTCCATGGTGACGGGGTTGAGTGGGCCTGAGGGAGACCGGCATTCACTCTACAAGTTCCTCTGTGCTGATGTTTTTTTCTTCTTTTTCAATAGGGACTGGGGCTGAGGTTTGAAGGTTTTTTTACTTTTTTTTTTTTTTAACAAATAATAAAATGGGAACTCCCCCAGCTCTTATTCTATTTTATCAAAACCCCGTTCTATATAAATATACATTCTAGTCTTTACCTGTCTCTGTTGAGACCATAAAAAAATCATGTGCTTGTTGTGTTTATTTATTTTTTTCTTTGCAAGTGTTTTAAAAAGGGATCTGCTTTTCCTGTCTCCCTCAGTGAAAAGGCTCTGGGTGAACTGCTCTGGTCTGGAATGGAGATGCCTTTGGCTTCTGCCCAGGGCTTGGAGGCCTCAATAGCCAACCTTGGTACCTGTAGAGGTTGACCTGGAATCTGCAAATGTCCACTTGTGGTCATATATTCTTACAGTCTCCAGTGATGTCCACATGTGTAGATCATGTAGAGTGTTGCTTCATGACGAGGACGTGTTTCGAGAGGTCAGTTGTTGGTCTATTTCGTCACTGTGTGAACCTCCTAGAGTACACTCTTACAAACCTATGTGGTGTGGGTCAATCACTCAACATGGTCTCTTGCTGCAGTTCAGAGACTCAGTAAATACAAGATGTATGGAGCTGCTGTCTTTGAACATGACATTCGGTTGAGTAAACACTTTAGTCAGTAGAAGTGCACTCTAAAATAACCATAATAAGTACAATAAATACATAAGCCAGTAACATAGTCGCTTATCACCATTACCAAGTATCACATACTGTAAATAATTGTATGTAATGTACTTTGATACGACTGCTAGTTCAGTGGGTGTGTTTACACCAGCACACAGCAAACATGGGGGTGATGTGTTGTGCCACGTGTTGTGTTGGATACAATATCTCTGGGTGATAGTGTTACGGAGCTGGGGGCTTTCAAGAAACTGAAGCAACTTGAAGACCCTTTCCTCAAACCCCAATTCTTGTAACCAAGTCAGAAAGATTTCAGATGTGTCACTTAGAGTACCAGGAATAAGTTTATTGAAGGGGTAGGAAAAGGGAAAGGGGACACTCCCAAGGAAAAAAGTGGGTCCTCTCACAGAGGAGAGGGACAGGGTGCCTAGCTGGCATTCCAGTTTTACTGGGGATCCCAGAGAAGTTTCCAGAGAATCCTGCTCAGGCCTACCTCTTTGACTTTGACGGACATCAGACTTTCAAGTACCCCACTTCCTTGGCAACCCTAGGTCACTTGAGCCCGTTCTAAGTAGATTCTTAACTATACATTCTTATAGGTTTTAGGGTTAGGAGGAACTACCCTTATCTCCCAGAGTTTCAGGATCTGGTCACAAAAGTCTCCTCCTTCAGGGTAACCTGGATTCCTCTTATCAACATTATTTGGGGCCTGCATTTCTCCTGCAGTGAAGGGTAGTTTGCTGAGGAATGTGACATATCCTGTCTATTGAGGCCAGACAGGGCTGAAGGTAGATTGCTTCTTGGCAAAGAAAGCATGTGGGGGTCAGCACCCTGGGCCCATTTTATAGAATTATTCTCTTAACCTCGTATTCTCACCATTCACACCTGTCTGTCCCTTAACAATAGGAGTTTTTTAGTTCCACTATAACCTTACAGGACTACCTACATATATGCCGTCTGTCGTTGACTGAAATAAATGACTCTATTTTGGGCATGTTAGGTATAAGCATTAGCATTACTATTTGGGTTACAATAATCTGAAAAATATTCTTTGGGATTTTTCAAGTGGGCCTAAATATTAAAAGTTGTCACCAATGTAGGGTGAACTGATCTGCATACATAAATATATTTGTATGATTTTGGGCAGGTTCAAGTCCTGTGTCACCTTTTATAGTGGTGAGTTTTCCAAGTATGCCCATGTCAGGGTGGTGATGAGCTCACAGTAACATTAAACCCAAATCCTGCTGATTGTGTGATCCCTCCAGGTTAAAGCAGGACATTCAACCTTCCTGATCTACCCTCGTGTTTCTGGGCGTCTCTAGGGCCATCTTGTGTGTGCTTATTTTTCAGGGTGTGGCCATATTCCTTGGGTGACTCTGGCAGGCTCTGTGTGCCAAAGCTTTGCAGTGAGCTGGCCCTGTGTGTGTGTGTGTGTGTGTGTTTGTGTGGATGTGTGCACACATAAAATGCCTTTCTCTGCTGTGTGAGCCCCTGAGAGGGAGCCGTATGCAAGGCTGCTTAGGTTTCCCTGGGCCAAACTTCTCATTTTAGCTTATAATGTTCTCCCTGCCTTGCCCCTAGAGTGGGCTCCTGGAGTAAGTCAACATCTTTTTTTTTTTTTCTAAAATAGTCTCTCTTACTACAGGTTTTTCTGGTAGTTCAAGCTCACTCGGGCTTCCTTTGCATTCTTAGGACATAATTTCTTACATTTCTGGGAGCCATGGAGACCTTTGGAAAGATGATAAAGGCCCAAACCCTCTCTCAGAAAAGTGCACACAGAGCTAACGTTCCATAGAGAGACCCAGGGGTTCTTGGCCTTCTGGTGGGAATCCTGCCTTAGGAGGAATTTTCCCTCATGGGGAGACTCATCAGTTGCCAGACCCACCCAGGAAGGGCTCAGCCCTGCAGTGGGTGTGGCCCAGGCCCAAGTCAAGGGACTCACAAGGTGAACATTTATTTTCCAATCTCATATGCATTCCCCTTGAGCTGGGTACAAGTGAGCATGGGACAGACATGATTTTCTCCTTGCCACAGTCTGGCTGGGCACAAAATCACGAGCCATTCAAGCAGGAACAAACTTTATTTCCAAGACTCCCGCGAATGCCACGCACACGGCCTTCTCCCGGGACACACTACACCAACAGGAAATCCCTCCTCCGGAATTCCCTCCTACCGCACTTCCCCAACCAATGGGAATTCTCCGGGAGTCCCATGAGAGCTCCAAAGTAGCAGGTGGAGGCGGACAGCAGGGGTCTGATCTCCAATTGAATGCACATCTTAACATAATCACTATCATCTCAACGGCTTGCTGGCGTCACCTTTCAACCAAAAATGCCATGTGTCATTCCTACTTGGCTGTGGCTCTCAGTATCTCCTCAAGGCTGCTCTTCTAGGTCTCTCGTGGAACTCTGAGAGGCTGAGTACCAAGGCTGTGGCACAGGACTCCAGCATCTGGTGTTCAAGGGTCCTAAACACAATGACTCTGGGAAAGATATTTCTGGGAGTCTTAATCTAATTAGAGTTTTTTTTTTTTAATCACACAATTAAATTTTTCTTCTTAATGTTTTCTCTGTTGTGAACTAAAATCTACCTAACTTTCCATTGTCCTGCTTGTTATCCTTCATCTTCTAGATGTTGGGATGCTATAGGTATTCAGATCCAGGGGCTGCTATAGCAAATGAATGCAACTTGGTGGCTTAAAACAACAAAAAATCTCCACAGTTCTGAGGTCACACTTTGAAATCAGTGCGTGGCAGGGCTGTATTCCTACCGAAGTTTCTAGCAGGATTCTTTTGAGTCTGTTCTAACTCTGCTGAGTCTGTCTGTCCCGTGATTGTGGCTATGACATCACTCCTGTTTCTGCTCCTCCTTCTTCCTGTCTGTCTCTATGTGCATCTCATGGAAGGACACTTGTCATTGGATTTAAGTCTTCTTGGCTAATCCAGGATGATTTCATTTAAAGATCTTTAACTTTCTTACTTATGCAAAAGCCCCTCCTTGCTTTTACTAGGATTGAACCCAGGTGTGCTCTTACCACTGAGCTACATTTCCAGCCCTTTTTAAATTTTTGACACAGGGTCTCACTAAGTTGCCCAGGCAGGCAAACCTTGGATTTGTGATCCTCCTGCCTCAGCCCCCCACGTCACTGTGATTATAGGTGAGCACCACCACCGTGCTTGGCCTAGGGCCCCTTTTCTAAGTAAGGTTACATTCACAGGTTCCAGGGATTAGAATGTGGAATATCTTTTCGGGGCAGGGGTGGGGGGTACCACCCAACCTTCTATAATATTGCTTCTTTACATCTCCGTGTCAGACACTGCCTGGCTCAGAGTCAGAGTTCACCGCTCCTTCATGTATTTGTTTCTTTCTGATGGTTTGGATTTAAACTTGGACCCAAGTGCTCTATATGCTGCATTCCCAACTCTGAATAAAGGGTGGAATGTATTTGAAATAAACTCAATGTCTTTGGCATTCCTTGACTATAAAAATAGCTGCCAGACTAATTAGAGTAAATAGTTTATTTCCCTTTGGGATTTCTGTTAGAGAGTATTTTATTTAAGTATGCAGGAATTACATAGGCATAAAGAAAATATGTTGGAAAGTCTTTTTCTTCTCAGAGCCTCAGTGTGTGAAAATAAAATTGAATTTTATTTACAAGATAGCTCTCATGTATGTATTTCATTATGTTTATGAGGAAAAGCAATACATTGTGTGTGTGTATGTGTGTATGTGGTACTAGTGATTGAAGTTAGGGGTGCTTTACTGCTGAGTTATGTCTCCTGCTCTTTCTATTTTTTTTTTTTTTATTATTATTCTGAGACAGGGTCTCACTAAGTTGCTGAGGCTGACTTGTGATCCTCCCGGCTCAGCCTCCTGAGTTGGCTAGAATGATAGACATGTTCCACTTAGCTCAAAACAATATATATTTATTTATTTATTATTTTTTTAATCTTTTTTTTTAAGAGAGAGAGAGAGAACTTTTTTTTTTTAATATTTATTTTTTAGTTTTCGGCGGACATACATCTTTGTTTGTATGTGGTGCTGAGGATTGAACCCGGGCCAGACGCACGCCAGGTGAGCGCGCTACCGCTTGAGCCACATCCCCAGCCCCAACAATATATATTTATAAGAGTACAATTATATGTTTATATACAGGTCACCTTATTTTGATTGTGCGGCTATTTGTTGACACCTAATAGTGACTTCCATGTGCCCATTTAGAAGATACATGTACAAAGATGTGACATGCTTTATCTTTCTTTAAAAATATATAGCTTGGTATCATGTTTCTAATAGAGAATAAATGAATATAATCATATTCTACCCTACTTTAGAGTACAAATTCTAAGCTTTTACATTAAAACGTACCATGAAGTATTCCTGACCTCACAATCTGGAACAGTTTTATTTGACAGGGTTAGAAGTGGCAATGAGAATAAATCTGTCTTTGCAAGCCAGAATTTTTTTTTTTTTTAAAAAACAACCTCTCCCTGTGTATGTAACTCACATGGTATGTAGCTTGCAATTTCCACACCTGGTCATATTTTATTTATAAATGTTTGGAATCTGGAACCCTCAAACAGGGAAGATCTAAATTCTTTGTCCCTTATTCAGAGTGAAAATTAGTTCAAGTTGCTTGATTTTCATTGTTTTTATTTCCTGTTCTTTTAAATATAAGTCTCCTAGGCACAGGGCTTTATTAATCATTTTTGATCGTTTTATCCATTTTCCAAGAACGCGCCACAGAAGCATCACAAAAAAGAGTCAGGGAAAAAGCGAGCTCCCTGTCTGCAGAGCTCAAAGCATACCACACACATTAGGGAATGGCTAAAACACATTCAGCCAATCAAAACACCTCATCCTGCCAGCCAAGTTTAAATGGGAGTGTGCGAGTCTTGAGGTTGAAGATGCATTAACATCATGACTTTCAACTTCCCTTAGTAATAAAACCCAGCAGCAACACAGCGTCAATCAACAAAATCAGACTTTGCTAAAAGAGCCTGCACTTCAGCCCAAGGGAGCCAGAGTCCATGTCAGAGTTGAAAGGATGGTTGGGACGGCTGCCCTCCTGTTGATTTCTCCATTCCACAAGGACTTTGCAATTCTCTCTTTTTTCTGGATGTATTTTTAGGTCATACACAAATAGCAAATTCATCAGCAAAAAAAAAGTACTAGCCAACTGATCAACCACAGAGTTAGTAAGTCTCATTGTTTCAAAGTACTTTGTGTTTTACTTTTGTGTGTGTTTGTTTTATTTTTAAACTCATTGTCAGCTGTGTGTTTTTAAACTGAGTTGTTTGAAATGCAAAAGTGGTCCTGTATAAAAATGAGCTATGACCTATGTTGTATCAGTGTGTTTTAACACTGCATTAAGCTTTTTCTTACCATCTGCTAATTGCAGATAGATGGGGAACTACTTAGCTATTAACACTGGCTTTTCTTGCATATCTTTGTGAGAGAAATTTGCAGCTTTTTTTTTTTTTAATAAAACTGGGCCCAGACAAAACAGGGTGGAGAGAAGAAAAACTGACTCTAGATTCCCAAACCAACTGTGTACAAGTACAGAAATCAGAGACCTCAGTGCTGACACATCTTTGCGGGTGTTGTGATGCAGACTTTTAAAAACATGATTTATTAAGTACCTTTAGTACACCTGAGTTTTGGACCCTTCCTTTCAATTTGCCAGATACAAGGCAGCAATATAATTTATTGTTAGCTCTTTCAATTTGTCAGATACAATTTCTAGCTAGCTCTTCCAATTTGCCAGGTACAGGATGGCCCTATCGTTTATTGACCATGCAAGGACCTTCCTGAGAGTGGACAGGGGTGATGGACAGCAGGTGTAAGCCAGCGCTTTCTTGCAACAGTATGAACCAGGACGTCTAGATATATGCAACTCTCTGATCCCCTCGGCCACTACCACCAAGGGCTTTTGAAGACTGCATAGGTTTTGGAAATGAGGCAAAATTTTACCTGCTCATTGTTCAGATAAACTCAGACATTTTTTCTTCCTGGTCCATCAACTCTTAGTAACTTCCTGTTTCTGGACCCGAGGATGCTTTATTACATCAAAGTGCTTTCTTTGCTTAGACTGCTCTGTTTGTCTTCCCCATCTCCACTGGTGGAGAGCCCAGTGATTCCTTGGGACCTTGCTCAACAGTGCCTCCCCTGTCACTTAAGCTCCTAGAGGGATGAATTTGAATCCTCCTTAGGAAATTTACCTCCTCCTATTTTGATACATTTTATGTATAGTATCGTGTTTACTACTGAACCAAGAGGAGGGGCTGACCACAAAGCCAAGACTACACAGTTCTCATTGAAAGAGTACCCCTCATTTTAACTATTTTGCATGAGTCTTATTTTAATTCTGGTGTTTTGGCCATTTTTTTTTCTAAATTGCTGTAAGAAACAAGCACACCAGAAGATTGAAAGTCTTGTCCTATTTGGCTCATGCAAGAAACAGGCTCATGCTATTAGGACTCAAATGCCAAATGTTTCCACTTAAGAGCTGTAAAGTCTTAGGGAAATTATTAACCTTTCTGTTGTGCCTGTAAAATAGGAATAATAATAGTACCTACTTTCTAGGGTTGTTACAAGGACTGAGTCCTCATGGAACAGAGACTAACAACATTAAATACTCAATATCTTAGTGATTTTTATTGTTCAGTCTGCATATTTGTTGAGGCTTTATTCACATTTTTGAATTACATTGAAGCTAAAAGAAACCAAGAGTTATCTGCATGTATAATATAATGAGGTCAGATGTCCACCTGCTCATCAGGTACACCAAATGGTTGCCACTGGGGAACTATAGCCTTGATGACCCAGAGGACACTTGATGGAACAGAATGAAGAGTTCCCTTAAATAGGAAGGGTCGACCAGACCTTCCTCACTCTCTCAACTTGAGGTCAGAGAGTCGAGGTGCTGGTTGTCTACCCTGCTGTGTTCTTATCTGTAGAACAGGGACAATAATAATGCCTACTCGTGGGCTGAAGTAAAGATGAAGTGAGATCACCTATGGCAACCACTGGGCATAGAGTCCAGTGCACGCAAAGCTCTTGCCATCTACTTGTCGTCGTTCCTAGCAACTATCCTGAAACACGAACCCATTGCTGAAGGCGGTGTGTGCAGTGTACTGGGGAAAGTGTCTTCATATTTCCCCCAACCCCTGGAACCTGGTGGCTAGCTCCACCAGGGGACGTTCAACCACACACTGAGAATGCAAAGCCTCCGCTTGGGTAAGGAGACTACCTTTCCCCTCTCTGGGAACACACAGTGTGGAAAAGCCAACATCAACAGCTGGGAGAGTAATTAGGTCAATTCTGATGCAAGACTGACCATTAGCAACAGAAATGATGGCAAATTAAGGCCACTGGCAGGCAGGCTGGAGAGAGCCAGGAAATTGTTAGTAATTGCCAAAGAAAGGATGTGAGCTCCCTGAGACCCTGCTGGGAGAGGGGGGCTGAAGGCACCCACAGTCCTCCTGGATGGGGGTTCAGAGCCCGTGGACTTTCATTAGCATGGTTATTGCCTCCTGTATCCCTAAAATGACCCACCAGATTGTAGTCACCTAAAGAATTAAGGGACACACAGTACTGAGTTACATCTCAGGGAACAAAGTTAGTTCGCTTCCAGGTGCATCTACATCTAACTCCTACCTCTGTGCTGTTCCCACGTCTCCAAGGAGGGAAATCCCGCCCCCACCTTTTGTTGCCAATAATATGTAATTTTTCTTTATCCATATCCTTATTTTTGCCTCTTCCTTGTTCAGCTGTGTTCATGCAATGATAACTAGCGTGGTTGCTCTCTCTTACAGCAAGTGCGTCTTCAGAGAGTCCATTTTCACCTAGATCTTAACCTTCAGAGTTTATTTCCACTTGGACTGTGGCTATTAAAGTAGAAACTGTGTTTTGTGACCTTCAGTCAGGGCGCCAGCTGTGTCTCCACCCTTTCCCCTGGGGTTTGGAGAACCACACAGCCTTTCTGCAATAGCCTTGTTTCTGGAATTCAAACCTCCTTCCCAGCAGGGAGTGACTAATGTTAATAGCCACCTCATGCACCAAGGGTTACTGGGCAGAGCAAGTGCTCCTTGGAGACTTTCAAACACTGACATCTGTCCTTGGAACCAAGGTTGAATATAGTTTTTTTTTTTTTCTTAAGTTCCAACTTTGCCCCAATTCCTCTTCAGCTCCATCTCCTTTACTTCTCCAAGGATGTGATGAGAAGATTTCAGAAGTGAGCACAATGGCAGTGTCCATTACATCCGGGCCAAGTTCCATGAGTAATGAATGATGTTACAGGAGGCATGACTTCAGGGTGGAATAAACTCACCATTGGCAGAAGCTGCCCACCATCACCATTTTTTGCTCTGGCCAAAGTAGGTTTCCTTGGCAGCTTAGGAAGGATCCATACTGGGGATGGGAAGGCAGTGAGAGAATCTTCTCTAGCATTCCCTGAATCTGTCAGAGCCAGCTTTATTCTGTGCTACCACTTCACCCAGAAGTCTCGGTGGGACTCCAGTTTTTTGAGGCTGCCACTGCTCCCAGGTTGATGGATTGGAGGAGGCAGGGAGCTGGACTCCCCAGCCAGGAACTAAAGAAACTTGAGACTCCTATAATAATTTGTACTGGGATCATCACAGTCTGTACCCTCTTGGTCTGCCAAAAACATGACAAGGACTTTGACCCTCGGTCAAGTGACAATTCTGTGATTTAAAAAAAATGGACGGAGAGGGATAGAAGGAGAGGAAGAGAGAAACTATGAGATGGACTCAGAATACACAGGAGAGGATGCTTTCTTAAAGTATGCTGTGGATTAGGTCCATGGATCGACTTTGGTTTTAGGAAAATTGGTAAAAGATCCAAGTTATTTTGTATGTAGGACTGTGTTTTTCTAGCAGATCCAGGAGGGGTCGAATGTGAGGGTCACACATGTGAGGGGATTATGAGCTGACTCATCTCAACAGGGCAGCCTGGGACAGTTTGTGGCCTTCCTGAAGCTAAACTGAAAGGCAGAGGAGACAGTGAGGCTGGGGCCCTGGGTGTACCCAACAGGCGGAGGTGGTGGGATGGGGGATGGCCCTGGTTTACATTCAAACTGGGTTTGTTGTTGACTTTATATATATATTTTTTTCTGCCAGGAAACCTGGAATCTTGGTTGCCTGGCTACCTGGCCGTGCTGGGGTGGATAACTTCATTTTATTGTATTCTTGTAGTTGTCTCCATTGTGGACAATTGGAAACGGGAGGGAACAATACAGGGACAACCAGAGTTCAATGTCCCTTTGTTGCTGACATCTTCCTCTTGGAAAAAGACATTGATTCATGGCTGAACAATTCCTACAGACAAAGATAAAAACATCCTTTTAGTCTCTTAATTCCTTTCTGTTTAGGGGAACTGAATGGTTTCCATAGGCTATTCAGAAAATGGCTGCTAGAAATCAGTAAAAAAAAAAAAGAAAAAAAAAGTTAATGTTTTTATTTCTTTCTCCTTCTCCCCACAGACTAGTTCAACATTCTTGCTTGAGGCCATATGGAGTGGATACGCCAGGAGGAAATGACATACCTCTCTCTGTTTCTACTCAACAGGCTTTTTACTGGGTAAGTGGTCCTTTTGAAGTGGCCTTTTCCTTACCTCGGATTCTGACATGAATAATTGTTTAATTGCCTTTCAGTCTACACAAGATAAGGAACCATGTCTCAAAATTGTCTGATTCTCTTAACTGAAACAATATCCAAACCACCAGAGCAGTTTTGGAAGAAAAGACTTCCTCACATATGTTAAGCGTTTCATTCTTTCCCAAGTGCTTTGCACCACATTATTTTGTTAAACTGGATAATGTATAGGAAAGTGCTGTGTAAATTGTATCACAGAACCAAAAAAAAAAAAAAAAGCAAGATTTTTAGGACAATTATCAACTTGATTTTCCATGTAGGACACTGAGGCCCGGTGAGGGAAAGTCACAGACCCAAGTTACAGTAGGGAGGTTCGCCCTGGCTGGGGTCTGTTTTGAACCCTGGATGGGCTCCCTCCTCTGCAGAGGATGCCCCTGACAGGGGTGTTAAAGAGAAAATTATGGCAAATCTTGTTTTGCAGGTTTAATTGGCTTTCTTTGCCATTCTAGAATCCCGCAACAGTTTGGACTAAAAATGTTTCAGAATGCTCACCACGTGGGCAGGTGGTATTTACAGTGAGAGAAAAGGAAATGAGATGCAGAAACTGAAGTGAGGTAGAGAGGGCCTGATTGGTGCTTTCAAAGGAGGGCCACTGGTGATTGGCTGAGATGGGCTACTTCTTCCGTGAGGAGCCTACATTCTGTTCACACATCCGTTAGGCTGCATAGGATTAGGCAGGAAGAAACTTTCAAACCAAACAAATCTGTAAGAGCCTTCCCCAGTGGATGGTCTGGGTCCTCACCAGAAGCTTCCCAGAGGGTGGGGCCTGAAGCCCTGTCCTTGGGGCATTTCCTGACCTGGTTTACATCCCACTGAACCTGCTGTCTCCCTTCAGACTAGTGACTTCACTTTTTAATCTAGTTCAGCTGCTGCCCATGAGTCTTCCACAGACTTATTTTTGTCAGACTGGGACAGAGGAGTTGTTGCTTTCCTGAGCGGGTGAAAATTTCATCTATCTATCTATCTATCTTTTACTTAAAGAAAAAAATATTGTCTCTGAAATGAGCTCACAATGAATTACCATATTTTTAAAAAGGTGCTAAAACCCACCTCTCTTGTGGGGTATTTGACAGGAGTAAACATCAAGGATGAATAAACAACATGGATCAGAAGAGAAACTTGTTTGGACTTGTTTGGACTTGTTTGGACTTTGCAGTAACTCAGTGACTTTTTAGTGCTGGTCACAAGATGACCAGAGAGTGTGTCTATGTTAGATAAGTGGATGATATAACCTTTTTGAGTGTGGATGATGTAACCTTCTAAGTTGTGGTCATAGGATAATAAAGTAGTCAGGCAGTATGCTTATGTTAGATAAGTTAGGTGTGAACAACTTGTAAAGTATATAAGCGCGGGGGAAACTCCATGTAATTGCTCACAACTAACTCTCGTCGCCTGAGAGTAAGATCGTGCAGTTGTGTGCCAGTCACCTCGTGTATTGCTTTGTGTGGTGTGCGAATAAACCAGCATTTCAAAAGGCAATCGAGTTCGTGCTTGGTGTTCGCGTACGTCGCGGTCCGGGGTCCAGTGCAGATATCCGGAAGGGAACTCCTGGTAACCAGACAAGGCTGAGAAGCTGCTCGTGACAGTTGGCGTAGTCGGCAGGATACGGAAGAAGAGCTCCGGAGCAGGTAAATATAACCCACATGGCAATGCACAATTTCTTCTACTGAAAACCTAGAATGACCGTGATCGTCCGGCGTCTAGGCTGAAGGTGGAATGAAAGGGGAGTGCCCCCACCAAAATCCTTAGGAGGACGGTGGTCCCTGTGCATGGGGTGGCTTAAGGAAAGGATAGAAAATTGGGCACTATATAGCTGGCATCAGGGAATAAGTCAGATACCTTATAAGATAGAAACAAACGGGTTTATTGCTTGGAAAATTCATGTAGCTAAACTGAGGATCCTCTTAAAAATAGCAACATGGGCTTCAAGGAAGTAATAAAAGGATTTAGGCAGAAATGTAGAATAGGAGAACTAAAGCTCGAGCAAAAGGAATTAAAATCTCAATCGCCATGGCGAGGTATTGAAAGAATTGTTCAGGCAAAGATGCCTGAGTTCCAGAAAGGAACCACAGTTGAGGTAACATTAAGTAATCCTCAGACCGTCCAGCCCATAATGGAGCGGGCTGACAAGAAAGAAATCCCGGGAATATTATGTAAAATTATAGATGATATAGATGATGACAGGCTAAGAGGCAAAAGGTTAGTAAAAGAAGCCCTTAAAAATGGAAGTAATAACCCATTTTTGAAAGACATATTGGACCAACTGGAAGCTCCTGATAAGGCCAGCATGCCAGTTTCAGTAATTAAAACATCCACACCCGGACGGGGACGCCCAGATGGGTTGGAACAAGTTATTGAAACTAGGGACTTAACTAGACCTGAAATGGTTCAGTTAAGGCAAGATTTTTCACAGAAAGGTCAGACCGACGGAGACTTTTTGTTTACAATTCATAGTAAGGGAGGCGAGTCTATAAGACTCGCAGGCAAGGAGATGCAGGTGGTTAATATCCAGATAGACAATCCGAGTGTTGCGGACACTTTAGCAAAGAATATACAAGAGGACCCTGACAGGGTACGCACACTTTGGGATTGGATTGCAATAGCCTGGGCAGAGGCCATCCCACATATAGATTGGGGTGCCTTTGAAGGCCAGGTACAGTGGAAGAATCCCAGTGAAGGGATTAAGATAGTAAAGAAGTTAGCTATTTTTAGCAAAATTTATAATCAGTTTCAAGGATCCCCTTTAAGTGCTCACTTAACAGCCGCGCTTAGGAGAATAATTATAAAAGGAGCACCAGAACAGCATAGAATGATGTTGGCAACCATGCTAGCTGGAGCCAACACCCTATGGGATGTAGTTGAGTTCTTAAAACAGCATCGAGAATTACAACAAGAGCACAAAATGTCATTTCAAGCTGCAATGTCATTTCAAGCTAAAGCCCGAAACCCAGTCTGCTTTCCAACGAATAGTAACGGAAATATTAAATGTTACCAGACAAATGGGAACAGTCAATGTTTCCAGACAAAAAACTTCCGTCTGGGAGGCCCGCCTGGCCAGCGGAGCCTCCCAAGAAACAGAAATATGTTGGGAAATGGCAAAGACTGGAGAAAGGTGCGACCAGGACAAGCCTGGACACAAGGAAATGTTGCTGTAAACAACAGGCAGATAGGAAGCAGAATGAAGCCACAAAGGCCGGTGCCGCGAGGAAATCAGGTGCAGGGCCAGAGAGGAAGGTTTGGTTTAACAATGCCAAGGTTTGGAACACCCAGATGGCAAAACAGCCGGACACCCGGCCGTTCATACAATTAAAATTTATAGTTGATAATCAAGAATATACAGACTCCTTCCTGATAGATACGGGAAGCGAGGTAACAATAGTCAGAGATGATTTTGTAAATAATAAACCAGCTAAGGAAAAAGTTATAGTACAAGGAGTATCTGGACATAGGGCAGAAATGAGAAAAGAATGGGTAACATTTAAAATATATGATTTGGATTATACAATACAAGTGTTGGTAGGCAAAGTTCCACATGGAGTATTAGGAATTCAGGAAATCAGGTTATTGTATGGTGAATGGTTACCTTTGAAGAGATTAAAGTGTTTTGAAACAAAAATTTTAAGTCAAGTAAAGATTGATCCAGTAAAATTGCCCCATACTCCACCAGTGTTTACTAAACAGTATCCTATTAAAGGAGGACACGAAGAGATTAGCGCCACAATAAAGGAAATGTTGGAAAAAGATATAATAGAAAAGGCATCATCATTTAAATATAACAGTCCAGTATGGCCTGTTATGAAACCTAATGGCAAGTGGAGATTGACGGTAGACTATAGGAATATAAATAAAGTAACCCCTTCTATGCCAGGTACTCTTCCAGATGTAGAGTCTATTTATGCTCAAATTAGGAATTTTTCACCTACTTGTTTTTGTGCTATAGATTTGAGTGATATGTTTTTCGCTATCCCATTAGATATTAAGAGTAGAGAATTGACTACATTCACTTGGGAATCAGTACAATATAGGTTTAAAAGGTTACCACAAGGATATAAAAATAGCCCAATTATAGCACATGTAACTTTACAAGAAACGTTAAAGGACTTTCAAGATAAAGGAACTACTAAGTTATGGTCATATGTAGATGATATATTAATTGCTGGGAAAGATATGACCGAGTTAAATAAGGTAAAGGACGAGGTAGTTACATTATTGAAATCAAAAGGATGGTCCATCAATCCTGATAAAATTCAGGGTCCAGCCACGTCAGTTAAGTATCTGGGGGTGGTGTGGACTACAGAAGGACCTAAGGTTCCAGATGCAGTGATAAATAAGATTTTGGCTTTACAGTCACCAAAAACCAAGACAGAGGCTCAGCAGGTGATGGGCATTTTGGGATATTGGAGATTACATATTCCATATTTGCAAATGATTCTGGCTCCAATACACAGGGTATGCAGGAAAGCTGCGGACTTTGTATGGGGACCGGAACAGAAAAAGTCATTAGATTTAGCTAAGAAATATGTTCAGACATATACCCAATTGTATGTACCTCAACCTGGTGAAGAAATTATAATTGATATAATATATGCCAATGACTTTGGAAATTGGGGCATATATACTAAAAGTAATAGTCAGACTAAAACAGTTGGGTTTTACTCCAAAAGATTTCCTTTTTCCGAAAACAAATACTCTTTCTTTGAAAAAACAGTGTGGACAGCTTATACGGCGGTACAGAGTCTAGGTTTTGTTTTAACTAATAGAATAGTTACATTAAGAACTCAGATACCAATTTTGGATTGGGTACGAACTAAGGAGGAAGACTTTAGAGGTTTACCCATGGAACAAAAAGTGTTGAAATGGAAATGGTATTTGTTAACTATAATTAATGATGCAACAGTGTCAGGGAATAATAAGACATTAAGGTTATCAGAATTAGTTTTTGCTCGGCCTATGGTAGAAGTACCGGTAGAGATTAAACAACCAAAGACACAACCTATTGGAAAATGGGGGGCAGTTGCTTCTCATAAAAATGCATGGTTCACAGATGGATCAAGTAAAGTAGTAGGAAATGTCACTAAATGGAAAGCTGTGGCATATCGACCAAGTGATAAAAAGATCTTAGTTAAGGAAGGCTCGGATGCCTCAGCACAGTTAGCAGAACTCTGTGCAGTAAAATTGGCCGTTGAACAATCTATCCATGAAAAGAAAAAGTATATACACGTTTTTTCGGACTCATGGGCAGTTTGTAATGGTATTGCCATATGGTCTGCAAAGTGGAAGGAATCTGATTATAAAATTAATGGAAAAGATGTATGGGGAATACATATTTGGAAATTTCTTGCGGAGGCACCTATACATGTAAAGATAGCGCACGTTGATGCTCACACAGGACGTACAGATGAAATATCCAAATTTAATAATGTGGCAGACAAATTGAGTAAATTTGACTCCGAAGGGCTAAAATTGGTGAATAAGGCCCCTTGGAAAATATCAGATAGAACAGATACAAAGATTCGGTTAAAACGTGACCCAAATTGGCATATAAAACTTCCTGAATTGAATGCTGATATTTCGGATGATGAGATCCGACAATTGCATAAGGAATTAGGACATATTGGAACACATGGAATGTTCCAGTGGTTTCAAGGAAGAAATATAAAAGTCACCTGGGGAGCATGCAAGCGTGCGATATCTGGATGTGAATTATGCGCATCCTCGGTACAACGTTTCCGGAGGAATCCACCCCATAATAGGCCGTCACCAAGAGGATTTAATGAAAAGGTACAAATTGATTATATTGGTCCTTTGCAGAATGGAAAATATGTGTGTACTATGGTAGATTGTAGTACCGGATTGGGACATGCATGTGCAAGTAGACATGCAGATCAAAGCTCTACTATGAAAACTATTTGGAGCTGGTGTGCAGCATATGGATGTCCTTGGAATGTGACTTCTGATCAGGGTTCTCATTTTACTGGTAGAAATGTTCAGAAATTAGCTAACGTTTTAGGAATTAATTGGGATTTTCATTTGGCCTATAACCCACAAGCAGCAGGAAATATTGAAAGGTTCAATGGATTATTAAAGACTAAATTGTGGCAGATAGGACAAGATGTGCCATTTGACAAGGCAATACTGATTGCAGTTTTTGAACTTAATTCTAGGCAAAGACTGCACAGGAGATCACCCTTTGAGGAAACATTCCAAAAGGACATCGATGTGCAGGCAGACGGGGACCCAAACCCAGATAATATAAGACCATATAAGGTGTGGATACGTAACAGAAAAGATAACTCTGTGATTAAAGGTGAGATTGTATCACACGGACAAGGAAATACCCTATGGGTATCAACTGGAAAAGGGGACCTCAGATTAGTAAAAAGCCAAGATGTTGTCACTAGGTAAACGTTTGTGTGTTTTGTTTAACATATGCTTTGTTATCCTGATTGTATATTCTTGCTTGTTTTTGGGTGGATATTTTCATTGTAACGAATGGCAGACAGCTCTTTTGAATGGTTCTACTTGTTTTAATCATAAATTGTTGGTACGAGATTTGTTACCCTGTTATGTACTTAATTATACACTATGTTTCTGGTAATGGCACCTAGGACTTTGTTACTTTTGCTATTTTTGCTACTTTGGATAGCCCTGCAGTTCTATTCAGTAATGGGAAATCAAACTACAACTCCCACTACTTTTACTACTACAACTCCATATTATTTTGGTATCAGGAACATTAACCTGACCAAGTATTCTTACAAAAATTGGATCTTCAATTATATTAATTTCACTCATTCACTTCAAGAGTGTAATAATTCTTGTGCAGTAATACCACAATATTGGAGAAGTAACAAATTCCTACAAAATTTTACTGCTATTAGATACCTGTTTTATCATAATTATGCATTTTGCCACCATTATAACAAACACTCCGCACCTAAGGAGTGTGACCATTTTTGGGACATCAATACAGTTGGGGTATATAGCCCAATGTTTAGATCTAGTGCGGATGGAGGATATTCTAACAAATATGAAACTAACCCCCTCCGATGTCATCTGGTACCTGGGATTATGGATATGTGGTCTTATAAGCCACATTTTGTGTATTATTATAGGAAACTTGGAGGCAAACCTTTAGTTAAAAGCTATAATGCTACAGCAGCAGTGCTTAATAATCCAAACCTTACTGTATATACTTTTGAGGAATTTACAGAAGAGAATGACTTTACATGTATAAAAGCAGCAGAAAAAGATGTTGCATCACTACCTTTTCAGGTTTGGGTGTCCAACAAACAGAATGATTATAATTTATTTGATTATGAATATGAAGAATATGACTATTCTTCATATGATGATGGAGAAGAAGGAGGTTCTGATGAATTTACAACTACAACCCCACGAACAACTACGTTGGGGATAAATTTGTTGCCATATAATGATTCTAAGGAAATGTTGGATGAGTGGAAAAGATTACCTAGACATTTACAAGGAGCTAGACCGTTGCCTAGATGGCCGCAAGTTTTAGTTGAACCCTACGGGACATGGTGTCCAAAAGAGTTACAGCAGTATCTAGATTCCATGAACACTAAACAAAGAAATATGTCTATATATATTGAAGATGTGCAAAGCAGAACTCATTTGAATTATACCCATTATGTTTCTTGTGTAGCGGATTTTCCTAATTTACCTATATATGGAAAGTTTGAGATCCTACAGAATCCTGATAGATCCTTAGAAATACGGAACCAATCTTATCTTACTATAGATAATTGGTGGAAAGTCAATACCTTAGGTACCGCCACTTGGCGATCACCTGTTGTGTTGACCGACCCTTTACCACAGCCATTTACCCATAACTTGGTTAAACCAGTGGCCACGCCTCCTAAAATAAAGGACAAAATCGGGTATGTTTGTATCCGCAGCATTTTTGGAGACATGCTTAACCGAACACAGGGACAAGCATTTATTGGTAGAGTTTGCTTCCCTGTTGATTCAACCTTCCTTAAGTGGTGCCAATATAGATATTATTATAAAATTGGTAATTATTCATCTGTAACTTATAAGATTCACACACAGGCCTGTAGGCTGGGTCCGGTTTACAGGACGACTGGGGTATTACATCCTAAATTTGGAATGTTTAATCACTCTAGATGGCTATTATTTGAAAACAAAACAAGGAGGTATGTCTTTAAAAATGCCAATAATGAATGGGACCTCTCAGAGATTGTGGATAGCCCGAAATTGGGACAGAGAGTGCATAGTCCAGGGTTACATGATTATAAATTCACCGTGGACAAATACATTGTTAACCAGACAGTATGGAAAAACTACACACAATATTATAATATATTTAATTGGACATGGTGTTATAATTTTAGCAGACAAAATTGTGTACAGAATCCTCTTCATGCTGTATATTTGAATGCCTCTCATATGCATCTTGAGGTGAATAATACGTGGCATAGGTTTGATAATCAGTCCTGGCAACCTGTATTGGTTGTCACACCTAAGGATATTTTGGAAAAACACTTATATAATGTTACATTTCTGCAGGTAGATTATACTTATAATGGATCCAAAGGAGAATCTTCAAAGTGGCCTTATTATAAATGCCAAGACTGTACCTTTAAGTTTTATGATAATTTCTTTGGGACTTTGATTCCCGTGTTTAATTTGAGTGATGACAAAATCAGAGTGAATGTCCATAATATGTCAATCCCGATGGGAGTTGATTCTAATTATGTGGACACTAAAAATGTTAGTTTAGCTATGGAAAGATCTATTTGCAGATGGTTTCCACATTCATGGCAATATGTGATTGGTATTCATAGGTCTATTATGCATAATGATTCCACGTACTATGATATTCCTCTTGATGTAAATATAACTGGAAATGTTTCCAAACATTATGAAGGTGGTAATGTTGTATTAGGCAATGAGGAAAAACAAACGAGGAATTATACTTTACATCCAACAGTATATTCTCTTGAATTTGTACCACCAGATTTGGATGAAGTTACTTTAGTGAATTACAAAACAGAAACTTACCTGGTAAATGCTGATGACTACTGGTCATTGAAGACTGGGTGCCCTAGAGCACAGCTCTGGGATACTATAATTAGATACCATGTGGATGTAGCAGATAGAAGAACTCTGAAATGGTGGTTGACACAAGGAATGGATTTCTCTACTTGGTCTAGTAAAATATATCCAGGAAAATTACCTTATTACTGGTATATGTTATTACCAGGAAGTGACAATGAATGGAATCTTTATGATATTGTAACACATGATGTTTTACATAATAATACTGATGTGTTTGATGCACATGCAGGTAATCATATTATATATAGTACAAAGATGGATATGCAGAAATGCTACATGGAACCGACCTCTTTGAATCCTTGTTTAATCGATAGAGGAGGATTTAATGGAACCAAGGGATGGGTTACTGCCCATTTCCCAAGAGCGGTCCTCTTCCCACGCAAGGAAAAGGACGGTAATTTTATGAAGACTTTAGAGGCTCCAGGATTTTTACCTTTATTACATCAGCCAGTTAGATTTTTGATACAACCACAAGTACAGCCAATTGTGTTACGATTGTCTGTTAGTGATTTGTTGAAAGGTGAAACTGTATGTCCTTCTTTTGAGTCTACTGTGTTGCCAGATTTGTTTTATTCAGTTCAAAGAAATGCAGCAGGACGAAGACCTTTGCAGTTCGCAGCGATTGGCGCTTTCCTGGCCGGAGCAGCTTTGGGGGCAGCGATCGCTGGAGCAATGACGGAGGAACTTCGAGTGGAAATTTCAGCTCTTCGAGGACTTCAGAATAAACAGAACTTTGTTATCTCACAATTATCTAAAAATCTGCACTCCGCATCTTTACTTATGGAAAGACTTTCTGCAGAACAGGAACTTTTGAAACATCATGTTGATTCACTAAGTAAGGTGATTGAGACTATGGATGCATCATGGAATGTACGTATGAAACAATTGGAGGCAACTCAGGAGTGTGAACATCTGCAAGCAATGATCACCGCGGGATTAGAAGAAATAAGACTGTTATTTAGAACTGGCATAGGCATGGAAACTGCATCAGCTATAACCATATTAGATCCTACAAAGGATTCTTGGTGTGAAACTGGTGTTTGCATGATTAATTTATGGCAAATGTCGACATCTAAGGTTGTAATAGGATATCCAACTAAGGCTATACCGAAGAAAATTGGTAAAGATTGGATAATACCGTTTGATAAGTTTTATTGGTTAAAATGGAACAATATATCATATTATGTGCCTAGTGAAGCCACTTATGCTATAGGTAAAACAACTATTATAGCATATGATCTTTTCTCAGATGAACCTAGGACTTCTGATATAACTATATCTATGCCTCAGGCTACTCTGTTCGATCTTGGGAATTTTAATATGTTGTCTTGTTATCCTGAACCTTACAAGGTTCGACGATGGCAAAACATCTCTTATAGTGATTCTTTAAGTTTGAATGCTGGTTGTCATGTACATACTAATGTTATGATGATGGAACATATGAATCTAACTGTTAAGAAACATCTATTTAGGTCTAAGAGTTTTACTGCTACGCAAAACTTACGAGTCCTGACTCAGGTGGTTTATATGTCTAATCATACTTTTGGGTTACATTCTTTTGTACCCCAACCACCTCTGTCAGAAGAATATAAAAAGATGATAAAGCAACAGAGGCAGCCAAATCCATTTATGCTTCATTGGGAAAGGAAATTGAGACAGTACATAATCAAACTACTGAACTTCTCCAAAGATTCTCAGGAGAAACTCATAAAGTTAAAATGTTAGTTGATTCTGGATATTTGATTCCGCGTGACTTTCAGTATACTTATGATTGTAGTTTTGTAGGTTTCTTTAGAAAATTAGTTCATGCAGATGTGAGTTGTATTATGAGATGGAATCCTTTCCATTGGATTAAGGAAGGATTGCTATATGTATGTTGTTTTGTATTATTAGTATTATGCATTAAGGTTTGTTTAAAGATTAATAAGTCTGCAGGAAAGAAAACTTACATTAAAATGGATAAACTTCAACATTACAGAGACCATGAAGCGAAAGGCACTAAGAAAATTAAATCCAAGAAGGAGAAGGACGGCAAGATCGAGGAATTATTCTGAACAGTTGCACTATGCAAATTGTCATCTTTGCATCGAATTTCATGTAAATACATGGTTTTTATATAGTGCATATACACTGTTTGGGCAGGAACGTTTTTCTTTTTTATGTAGACTAGTAACCTTACGCAGTGGACCATGGTGTCCGCTGGATAATAATTTGGAGGGTATTGTACCTTCTTTATGTGTATTCTTAAATCATGTTTGGAACTGTATTCCTAATATTAATTCACACTGTAATGTTTATTGTAGGTATGATGTACACTCGTGTGTTAAGGGTTTATTTGGATTGTTCACGGAAGTAATGAAGTCTGATCATGATTTGTTGACACAGCAATCTAATGCATTTGCTTTTTACATTAATGGGATTATTTCCCTTAGCTATGATAGATCATCGTTGTTTGGTGATGAGGTATTATGTAGGAGTTTTGCGCAATGCAGACGGAGGAAGACGTATAACCCTAGATCTTTGTTTGATATATGCTTAAGGAATATCTGTAAGCCTTATTTTGTTAAATTGTGGACTTATGTCGATTGTCACCAAAACTTACCCAGACTTGGTTAACGTTATAGAATTTCTTGAGGAACTATGTCTGTGGACCAGATAATCATCAGACGGATATTAGGACGCAAATTGAGGAACGACCTGTTGTTCCGGAAGGATCGCATGACTCCAATTCCGATGTTCTTGGAAAAAGATGTTGATTATCCATTTATGATAATTCACAATATGGTGATAGATTTATCGTTAGTGAAGGATTTGAATTTTGATGTTTATTCACGACTGACACATCCTTTTGTGCCACATGTGAAAGCTCCCTTTTGCTGTGAGATTCGTGCTATGCTTCATCCTTTTCTACACTCCTGTGTGGTCGGTGGCTGCATGGATGCCGTGGATTGCATCTTCCAATCTGAAGATTGGCTCGAAGGGTTGCGACAGCCCATACGTCTCCCCGAGGACGGGCAACTTCCGAATGGACGACCTAAGACAGGGGACCGTACTTGTCGCTTTGATACATCGGCACCATCAGTACCATCGGCGCCTCCGTATCAAGGGGGTGGAATGACAGGAGTAAACATCAAGGATGAATAAACAACATGGATCAGAAGAGAAACTTGTTTGGACTTGTTTGGACTTGTTTGGACTTTGCAGTAACTCAGTGACTTTTTAGTGCTGGTCACAAGATGACCAGAGAGTGTGTCTATGTTAGATAAGTGGATGATATAACCTTTTTGAGTGTGGATGATGTAACCTTCTAAGTTGTGGTCATAGGATAATAAAGTAGTCAGGCAGTATGCTTATGTTAGATAAGTTAGGTGTGAACAACTTGTAAAGTATATAAGCGCGGGGGAAACTCCATGTAATTGCTCACAACTAACTCTCGTCGCCTGAGAGTAAGATCGTGCAGTTGTGTGCCAGTCACCTCGTGTATTGCTTTGTGTGGTGTGCGAATAAACCAGCATTTCAAAAGGCAATCGAGTTCGTGCTTGGTGTTCGCGTACGTCGCGGTCCGGGGTCCAGTGCAGATATCCGGAAGGGAACTCCTGGTAACCAGACAAGGCTGAGAAGCTGCTCGTGACAGTATTCCATTCAGGTTCCTGTTTGTTGGGAGACAACCTGGGACAGCACCCCTGGTGGCTGCAGAAATCACAGCCGACTGAAGCTCCCACCACTTCCCACCCTCCCACCGCTGGTCAGGGTGGAGCCCACCCCAGGAGGCAGCAGGACACAAGGTACAGGATTTTCTTTTAAAAGAAAAAAATTCAAACACATCAAATTGTACAGAGTTTGAGAAAAGAACGATTAGAAAATCAGGCAGCCCTTAGGACCAGAAGGGGTTCACAGCAAGTCAGCTGCAGCCATATGGTAGAACAACATTTATGAACAGAAAAAGGGAAGTGAGGTACAGTACAGAGATTGGAAGTGGGGTACAGAGACTGCTAGTTGGTCCCCAGGCTTTCGCTATTGGCTGAGACTTAGCTATTTGTTACAAAAGCAAATTTCTAAGATAGGTTTTCAGTTTTTCCATGTGCTTACTCAGGTGGCAGTTCATTATGTAGGACTCTAAGGAGGCTCCTAAAGCCCACATTTACTTTGACTCAACACCCCCAAGACCAGAGAACCCTGCAGGGGATGAGACTTACCCTGGGAGAAAGGGCTTCCTCACTGGAGGTGAAGACTTAAAGAGACTTTCAAGGGCATTGAAGGACACAATCAACAGAAAGGAAAGGTGACCCATACGAATAAGAGAGAAGATATTTGCAAATCATGTATCTGATAATGGATTCATATTCAAAATATGAGGAACTCCTGCAGTTCTACACCAGCACCACCAATGATGAAAAAAAAATCAGCAAAGAGTTTAAATAGACATTTCTCCAAAGAAGAAAGCTCCCACCACTTCCCACCCTCCTACCACTTGTCAGAATGGAGCCCACCCCAGTAAATAAACACATGAAAAGATGCTTAGCATCTCTAATATTAGGGGAACACAAATTGTAACTACAAGGAGCTCTCACCTCATACCCGTTAGGATGGCTATTATAAAAATAATATTAGAAAATATTGTAGAGATAGAGAAACTGGAACCCTTGTGCGTTGTTAGTAGGAATGTAAAATGATGCAACTGCTGGGAAAAAAAAATATATATATGAAAGTTATACGTCCAAAAAATGAACCGTAGTATTCCCTATCACTCAGCAGTTTCTGTGTGCATATATGGCAGAATTAAAAACAAGGACTCGAACAAATATTTGTACACTTATGTTCATAGTAGCATTATGCATAATAGCAAAAGGTGGAAATGAACCAAATGTCCACTGATGATGAATGAATAAACAAAATGGGGACTTATTGTTTACTGAGACAGTGTTTCAGTTGGGAAATTGTATCTAACTAAAAGTAAACACTATGTAGTTTTTTTTTTTTTCTAATTCATTTCACTCAACAAAATGCTTCTGAAAACCATTCATGTTCTCAAACAGTATTAGTCACTCATTCCTCTGTATTACTGACTGTTCACTGTATGGATACACACAAAAGAAAGCATCGTGTGTGACTCCTCTTATAGGAGGTACCTAGAGTCATACAATTCATAGGGTCAGAAATTAGGATGGTGGTTGACAGGGTCTGGGGAAAAGAGGGAGTGGGGGGAATGCTTAATGAGGATAGAGTTTCGGTTTGGAATGATGAAAAAGTTCTGAGATGTTTTGGTGGTGACAGTTGCCAACAGTGGGAATGTAGCTATTGCCATTGAACTTAAAATGGTTAAGATGGTAAGAAAAGAACATTAAAAATTATTTTTAATCACAATTTAAATCAACTCTGAAGAGAGAGAGAGAGAGAGAGAGAGAGAGAGAGAGAGAGAGAGGAATTACTAGTGAGATGGAGGTGTCTGGAGGAGAGAGAGAGGCTCTGAAGTCCTCTCTAGGGAGGATGCTGTCTGGGTGCTGCTCCATCGAGGCAGAGGCTGACTTGCCCCTTGGAAGAGGAACCCATTCCTGTTCCGAGCTCTGTGATAGAAGATCCATTCAGGACCCCTTTCCAGAGGGTGCTTGGTCTGGGAGATAAAGGAGGATAGATCTGGCCATGCTCATGTCTCAGATGGGTCATCTTTCCTGACCCACTGAGATGGCAGAGAGGACAGACCATGCCCATTAGGGACTGTAAGGCCAACTTATTCACATCCTCCCTCCAGAGGATAAGTGAAGTTAACAACCTGTGAGCAAGAGAGTTGGACGCTGCTCTGGTTTGGACAGTGTCCACAAAGACTCGTGTGTTAAAGTTTTGGTCTTCAGTCTCATGCTATTGGAAAGTGGTAGAGATTTTAGAATACGGGGCCTGTTGGGAGGTCTTTAGGTCTTTTGGAATGAATCTGAAGGGGATTGTAGGTCCTCAGCTGCTCCTTTTACTCTTTTGTTTCTTGGTTATCAAGTGAGCAGTTTTCTCCACCACGTGCTCCCCACCATTGCTATCTGGCAGTACCATCAACAGCCCAAAGCAATGAGTCTGCAAGTCTTGAACTGGAAACTCCAAACCACATGCCAAAAATAAACCTTTTCTCTTTATAAATCAACTATCTCAGGTATTATATTATAGTGATAAAAAACTGATGAACACAACCACAGAGCTGACAAATGAAAGAAACTTTCCTTCCTTCCTTCCTTCTTTCTTTCTTTCTTTCTCTTTCTTTCTCTCTCTCTCTCTCTCTTTCTTTCTTTCTTTCTTTCTTTCTTTCTTTCTTTTTTCCTTCTAGGACTTTTTGAACTTAAAAAAAAAAAACACCCACCACCAACAACAACATAGCAATTGCTTCCAAATCCTCTCATACGCACAGTCATATGTTGCATAATGACATTTGGTCAATGATGGACTTCACATATGATGCTGACTCCATAAGATTATAAAGGAGCTGGAAAACTCCTATTGTCTAGTGCTGTGATGGCCATTGTAGCATCATATGCAGGACTCAGTGCATTTCTCACATGCTCATGGTGGTGCTATGTAAACAAACCTACTGTGCGGTAGCCACATAAAAGTGTAACTCATACGATTACATACAGAACCTGTTATAATGATAAATAACTAAGTTATTGGTTTGTGTATTTACTTCTATTTATTTGCATTGTTATTTTGCAATGTACTCCTGTGACACATGTGCTGTGTTACACAGCAGCTGCCTCATGCACCTGTTTACTGGTCTCTGTGTCACATCATTTTCTCTTGTGCTTCTTTATAATCATGTTTCCTTCATCATGGCCTTGGGGAGCACTAGGCAATACTATATATGCCAAATAGCCTAGGCATGTGGGTGCTGTGCCCCCGGAGCTCCTGTGTGCACACTCCACGATGCTCCCACAACTACAGAATCGCCCAATGGAGCGGTTCTCAGAATGTCTCCTCTTCACCAAATGACACAGGACTGTATATAGTTTTCCACTCCATACTTACTAGCCTCAACTGTAACTTTTGCTAATTTCTTTGCTGGCCATATTGCTGCTTCTACTACTGTTATTCCCTTTTGATGAAGTTTTCTTCAGGATGGACTATGTCTTCTCATTGGTAGGGGAGATGCTTTCTCAGATCAGATATATCCCCCTCCCCAAAAAAAAAAAACAACTTGATTTTTTTTCACACCTGAATGATATTGTGACAAGGCATAGAATCCTAGGACAAAGTCACTTTTTCTCAGCATTTCAGGAACTGACTACTCCACTGTCTTCCTGCGCTGAGTGTTGGTGATGAAGTGTGACATGAAACTGATTCACATTCTGTGGTGGTGACTTGTTCCCCCCCCCCCCCCCCATGAAGAGAGAACTCTTTCTTTATTCTTGATATTTTGACATCTTACTCCAATGTCGTTAGGGGTGGATCTGTTTCATTTTTGTTTTTAACTGCATCCCGTTGTGTCTTTCCAGGGTGCTTTCAATTTGAGGGCTTCTGTTTTAGGAAATTCTTCTCTGTCATTTCTTTAAAGTTTAGTTCTGCCCTCTTCTCTTAAATTGTTCCTTCTGGAACTCTTGAAAGAGGACTTTCTGACCTCCTGAATCCATAATTCTTACTTTTTGTTCTAACTTCCCATGTCTTTACCGCTGTGTGCCGTTTTCTGGGCGAATCCCCCCTCCCTCGCCTGTGTTCTTGGGATATTGAGTTCCCCATATCCACGATGCTACATACTGACACCATTTTCAGACTGATGGCCGAGGGGTGGTCACGGCTGCCTCATTCTGTGCTCTGTTCTATTCACAGTGACGATGGGAAGCCACCAGGGTGGCTCTGTTCTTTCTCTCCCAAATAAATACCCTGCCTCCTTGGGCCCAAGCCATCCTGCTGCTGGATCCCACCCACCAGATGGCTCACATATTGGAGGCTGTTTCTACCTTCTGCGGGACAACCCTTTGCACACATCCTAAGCTGTGTTTTCTCCTCTTCCGTGTAAATCTTTTAGTGTTTTTACAGACTTCCAGTTTTTAGTTTCCCAAGCCCTCTTTTTTCTAGTTTTCTGAGTATTGTAATGTATATTTTCTATTATGTCTGAAACCCTAGTGCTGGCAAGATGGCTGTGGTGTGTTTCAGTCATTTTGAGAAAAAGAAAGCTTCATATAAAGCCTGGAGTTCAAGGTCTAAAAGAGAGAAAGTGAGGCCTAGTGGTTAAGGCAGGGGCAGAGACTCCAGAGACCTTCTCCTTCACAGCGGCCTGTGAGGAGGTTGCAAGGAAAACCTTTAGATTTTTAGTCTGTGAGTTTATTTGCAGAGAACTGTCCAATTAAGAACAAAACCATTGGCCTGAGGCTGCATCTCTACTGTGACTTCTTATGTAAGGAACTGTCATCTAACCTGGTAAATAAACAAACGGAAACCTAACTTTTGTAACCCATAGCCAGACTCAGCCAACCACATGCAGCTGAGCTTCAGCCAGGCTCCAACAGCCAACAGATCAGACCAGATCCAAATAAGATAAATGCCCTACCTGGAACCAATCAAGTTATGTTTGCACTTTAATAAAATTCTGCAGCTCATGCTGCTGACATGGAGCTCTCTGAATTTCTTCTGCTTCTGAGTGCTGCCCGATTCATGAATTATTCTTGGTTCAAGTAAGCTCAGTTATATTAATTTTGTCTGAAGCTTTTCTTTTAATAGAACTGACATTCTCTGAGCTCAATAAATTCTCATGCTATAGCTGGCTGTGTTTACTCAGATCATCTTTCCCCCAGGTTCTGTCTAAAGACTTAGTAAGGTGGATTCCCATCCCTCCAAACTAGAGTATTTAAAACATGCAGAGAGGATCATGCCTGGGCTCTTCCTGTGGAAGAGGTGCTTTGTGATTATTTTATATGGAACTCTTCTGGCTGGAATATGACCCAGATGCCAGAAGCATGGGTGAGGGTCACTGTTGTCTCATGCTCATGTAATGGAGCATGGTTGAACACAAAACCCGTTGAAGCTCCTCTGTGTGTTGCTGTATATAGAGCCTCCCTTGGGGCCTTTGAGACAACTTCACTGGAGAGTTATAGCACTTTAAAACTTTGAAGGATTTAGTCTTTCTTCTATTTTGGCTTCTATCCCAACCTTATTTTGGTCTTGGGGAAACACAACCATATCCAGATAACTATTCAGAGTTAAAAGACATTTTAACTTCCTAGAAAAATCTTTTTTTTTTTTTTTTTTTAAAGAGAGAGGGGGGAGAGAGAGAGAGAGAGAGAGAATTTTTTTTAATATTTATTTTTTAGTTATTGGCGGACACAACACCTTTGTTGGTATGTGGTGCTGAGGATCGAACCCGGGCCGCACGCATGCCAGGCGAGCGCGCTACCACTTGAGCCACATCCCCAGCCCTAGAAAAATCACTCATCATATCTAACTAATGATTCCAGTAAGGGCTCCAAACAGGGAAAAAAAAATTTAAATCCTCAAAAATGTCTATCATTAGATTGGCAAATTTTTAATATATCAAAAATTTGCTTAAACGAGATGGCCATTATTTAGAGTTGAATAATGGATTTTATCAATAAGTCTGTTCGTTATCTTATTTTTAAATGTCCTATTTATGTATGTAATCTTCACTTGTCATAGAAAATCTAATCATGATTTTTTTTTTTTTTTCTGAATACTGAGTTTTTAAGTTGTTGCTGATCATCAAATGGACTTCTGGCGGGATTGTTGCCTGACTCTTGCTTCAAATCCAGTTAATCAGGAAGTTTGTTCATCATCCCTTCTCCAATCCTGTTCTTTTCCCAGCAGCCAACTGCTTCCCACTGGGAGGTTCCAGGAATTTCACTTCCTCTCCTGGGTGGAGCCACTCAGAGCTTTCCCTGCTTCGGAACACAGAATTGGTTGTAGGGGGAGAGGGACCAAGCTATCAACACACGAGCATTTGGAGGACATTTAAGATCCAAACCATAAAAATGTGACCCTCAGGAGGCCCATAAGGAAGAAGCTTCAGATTTGTCTTGGAGAGGTTGTGCAGGAATGTTCTCTTTTCTTCCCTTCTGGACTAGAGTAGGGAAGTACACAACCCTAAGAGTTGCTGGAAGCAGAGGAAGTCTTAAGGGAAGTAAGCCTTAGAATTGACCTCAAAAAGGTCAAAGGGAAGAGCTGGGGAGAAAACAGGTTAGTGCTGAGCTACTGGATCAACCCACATCTTCCCGGACTGGAACCAATCACTTCTTTTCATCATTTGAGCCATTTTGAGTGTATTCTAACTGACATACCGTAGTGTCATTCACCCTTAACGTTAGGGTTGTGGGCTAGGGTTTGAGATTAGGGCTAAGGAGTTGAGGTTAGGGTTGAAGTCAGTGAGCTTGGCCTCTGACTGTGGAGCCTGTTCTCCAGGGGATGGTCCTTCAGGGATGGACTAATTGCTGAACGAGGAAGATGTTACTTCTGAGGTCCTTCATGCCCAGATAGCAGCACATACCAGAGGGGTTCTGCTCCACCCACATATGGGCCCTGATTCCTGAGCACCGTCTCATCTCCATTTAGCTGGAAGTCTGGGAAAAATCAGGTCCTCCCGGAAAAGTACAACACGTCCCTTTCCCCTTAGCCTCGGAGTTCAGTCTAACCCGAGTCCACGAGGGATGAGAGGGCTGGGAGAGATGGCTCCTGCTTCCCAGCCACAGCTCCATCACTGTCACAGAGAACAGATGTGACATTGTCCAGTGGCCTTTCCACTGAGCATCTGACACGTTTTCTTTTGAAGACTGCTATTTTTCTTATATTTAATATCCTTATTAATTAGGAAAATTAGCTTTTGAGGATATAACTTGCAAATATATTTGTCCAAATGTGCCATTTGGATTTAAGATTTCTTTTTTCTTTCTTTTTTTTTTTTTTTTTTTTTTTTTGTGGTGCTGGGGATTGAACCCAGGGCTTTGTGCATGGGAAGCAAGCATTCTACCAGCTGAGCTACATCCCCAGCCCAAGAATTTTTTTTGTAATTTAGAAATTTAAATATTTAAAAATAATGTGAAATATCCACCTTATAGGCTCACGCATATAAGTATGTGCCATTTTTGTGTTTGGCTTCTTTAACTTAGCATAATGTTTTCAATATCCATTCTTGTTGTAGCATGAATCAGTAAGTACTTTGGTCCTTTTATAGCCTAATAATATCCACTATTTATTTACGCTACTTTTTTAATCCATTCATTCACAAGTTGATGGACATTTCATTTGTTTTCACTTTTAGGCCATTATGAAAAACAAACATTCTTTTACTAGTTTTAGTGTGGACAGATCCATGTTTTCCCTGGGGGACTGGGGAAAGGATGCTGAGGGTGGTGGGACACAGCCTTGCTTCCCTGAGAAGGGGTCTAGCAAGGGTCTACTTGACTTTCTGCCACCATGAAGTTGTCCTGCTTTTGTGACCAGAGTTCTCAGCTGCCAAGTCCCCACTTCCACTCCGGGCAGGGTCACAAAACCCAAAAGTCATCTGAAGACGGCAGAGGCTCTGGGGCCTGGGGTGTCTGCTATCTCTTTTCCATGTTACTTGGTTCCTCTTGTCACTGTTGCCATGGGGAAGCCACAGTACACAAAATAATAAATAAATAAATAAATGAATAAATAAAGCAAGCAAGCTGCGTGTTACCTGGGCTAAATGCACTCGCTGCTTTGGTGGGAGAAGCCAAGTATGGCACACACTTTCTTGGTTGACATTTGACTACTGCAGTCCCTCTTTGCAGCCCTTTGTCTACCTGGTCTGCACCCTGAAGATGCAAAAAAAGGATATACATCTTTGACTTGCTGACCATCATTCTATATCTTAAGTATGGGACCAGTTATCAGCAATGGAAAATAAAACTAGAAGAAACGTCCCTATCAAGCCAAATTTTGCAAGGAATAAAGAAGGGAAATAGGAAAATTCTGATGCCTCTTGCTGTTCAGCACGCTCATTTCCAACGCGCCCGTTGTCATGTGGCCTTCAGGACAACCAGCAACATCTACACTCATGAGGCCCTGGAGCAGCTAAGTGTCAAGGTCAAGAACTTCAGAGACAGGTGGACTGATGTGTTCTTCTACCAGCAGGACATCATCACCCTCCGGGACCTCACCAGTTTGGACAAGTTCCATGTCTCCAATTTCTTTTGTTAAAAACAGTGATCATGAAAATTACAGACTCTGATAAGAAAAGGCCAAAACAAGACCCTTCTTATTATTTGAAAAACACAAAGTGGATACCTGAGAAATCCTGCAGGGGCTCGACTAGGAGTTCAAAGCACATGAGATTCTTGAAGCCACCATGGAAGTCTCAGAAAGTGGACAACACCGTCTCTGGGCGGATTGCGTGGGGCTTTGATACACTGACAGCCTTGGAGAAGGTGGAGTGTGACCCCCACCACTGCCTTGAGGAGTAATTCCGTGCCACCACTGTTGATGCTCAGATTGCCCATCAGAAGTTCTGGGAACTTCCAGCAGCAACAGGGCCAGTCACTGGGGAGCCTGTTAGAATCACGATGAGACCCTCCCACCGGACGGACGCAACGATTCTGCAGGATAAGCAGAGGGTTCCTCACCAACACTCTGCTGCCTCCTACTTGTGACTAAGGAGGTGGTTGTACTGCTCTCAGGGCCTGTCCTTGTGCTCAAAGACTCGGATCCACAGTCAGCAACTCATCCTGCCTTCCAGGCCAACTTAACGTCCCTCCTTGACCCCCTGTCCTTTTGTTAAATGTGTCCAAAGAATGAAAACAAAGAATACCTGGTAGCTAACAGACATACTTTATTGATGACACATTAGTGTACAACTCGACAGTTTACAAATCATATTAGTCTACTTTATTTCCACAACATCTCCATAGGATTATTCTGAAAAGCTGCTCTTCCCCTCATTTTACATGAAGAAAAGGGAGCAGGAAGGCATTGCCCCCAGTTAAACAGATGGTTAAGTAGAAACAGCAAGTTAAATGCGAACGGGAAGTGTGTATATATTTAAAAGTTGTATTCTCAGCATCATTTATGGTACTTGTCACCTAGATAAAGTGCATGTTCATTGAATGAATGAACAAATCAAAGAATGGAGTTGGAATCATAAAAAGATAATGGGTTTGTTTTTCATTATTGCTACAGTTTGAATATCATTTGTCCTTTCTGAAACTTGTGTTGAGATTTAATCCCCATTATGAGGTTTTAAGAGGTGGGATAAGGTGGAACCTTTAAAAAGTGACTTAGGGCTCTGCCCTTGTTAATGGATTGTGGCGTTCATGTGGTTAATGAGTGAATGGGTGTGGGTTATCTGGAGAGTGGGTGCACACTAAAGCCAGCTTGCCTGGGTCTCTCACCCTTCCTTTTTCTTGCTATATGATGCCCTGCACTGCTTTGGGACTCTGCCATCAAGAAGGCTGTCACCACATATGGCCCTTCAACCCTGGAACAGAACTATGAACCAAAATAAATATCTTTTCTTTAAAACCTACCTTGTGTAAGTCTGTAGTACTGTGTTATTAGTGGCAGAAAATGGACTAAAGCAATGATCCACTCATTTTTCCAGAAAATATTTACCAAATGCCTGGTATGTGCTAAGTATGAGCTTAAGTGCTCAAATTCAATACTCTTTGTGAAAGCATTCCAAGTGCAAAGAAAAAAAACAGAACTGTTGATACCTTTAATGTTCTATTGCCTTTTTTAAAGTTTCAAACAGATTTTTATATTTAAAGTCTTGAACTGACTTGCTAAGGAGATTCCTTTGTTAAAATCCATTTTGTATAGGCTATATGGAGTTTCACCTTGTTTACCTTGAGAATGGGCACTTCTCAGGTAGAAAGCCATGCCAATTGTTTTATATTATAAGGGCTTAGTACAGTCTGACCTTCTCAGAAATATTGAATTATATTCTTCTCAATCTAAGTCTCTGGAAGTATGTTAGGTTGTCTAGTCATTCAAATTTATGGTGAGCCATTAAGAGTTGAATTTACTATTTCAGTATGCATCATAGTAGGCAAAAAAAAAATCTATACTTCTTAGGTGAAGGCAATATATAGATTTGAGACTGTCAGACTGTAGAGTAACAAGAGAGTAGAAGGAAGATCAGTCTGCAGAAATGAGGGGCTAACTAATCAGGAGAATGGCCTGACTTGTAGCTCCCCAGGGATGGGATGTAGACCAGAAAGAAGACAGGACCAAGTAATTTAGCTTCTTATATTACATGGAAACTTTGAAAGATTAAATTCATGGAATTGATTAATAAACATTGTTTCAAGATTTAAAAACTCAGCATGGTTCAATTTCTTCTTTCCCTGACCTGCTCAGGAAACAGAAAAGTGAAATGCATGTTCAGTGTGTTTTGAAGGTCAAGTTTGGCAAAGTCAGCCCTGAGAAATGCAAAGAGGAAGAGCTTTGGAGTGAGACCAACCAGGGTTCAAATCCTGGCTCTGGCAATTTAGGCAAGTTATTTAGTCTCTCTGAGATCCATTTTCCTCATCTGAAAAACGGATATTATTTACTTTAGTAGGGTCAGGGATGTAGAAAATGGAGGCTGTTATTTTGTACCTTTTATGAAAGTAGGAAAAATTGGGCCTCATTAGAAAAAGTGTTGTCACACTTATTTCCTGCCTTTCTTAAAAGAAAAAAGGATGTCTCCTAGAGTGTTAATGGTTCAGAAAGAAAAACGAAAATGAGGAACACATGGTACTTTTCAGAGACTCAAGATTTCTTACTCAAATTTAATCATAATTGCATAATAAGAATGGAACCCTGCCCTCTTGTATCTCTTATTGCTAGATTTACTAGCTTCATCTGAGAAAACAAGGGAGGCTTTAGTTCATATCCTTGAATGCCAACCCAAATGTCTCATGTTTCTGATAATGTTCTTTGGGGCCTTGAACAAACTAGCAATAAAAGAGATGGAAGACTGTGGATTATTCATTCATCAGTTTCTATCTTTCAGAATCTTTAAGAAGAGTTTTTTTTTTTTTTTTTAAACTCTTCTCTCATAAACTTGGTTGTTTTCTCTTGGGTAATTTTTCTTGTCTTTGAAATGTCCTGTCACATGTCAATGGAATGACTTGCTCTTTGCTCACAGCGCTCCCACTAGCCACTCCCCACACCCCACACGGGAGTGAATGGCGGACAGCATTCTAGAGCTCGATTGGGATGAGTTGAGGCTGCTCTGGGCAGAGCCCAGGACAACAGGGTGGAGCCTGGACCTGGCTTGACACTTGGACCTATTCCTTATCTGCATTTTTTTTTTCCACAGCAGGGCGAATGTTTGCAAATATTGTGCAATAGAAGTAGCTGTCTTGCATAATACTAAAAAAGTTGGCATGAGGTTTACAGACAATCAAAACAACTTAGGCAATTGTTTTCAGCTGAAGTACTTGATAATTAGCCACATCTTATTTTTTTAATTCATAAAAACCTAACTCTTTTTTTAGTATATAAAAAGTCAACTCTGTGATATTCTAAATACCTAAAGTGACATTGGTATGTTTAAACCTCGTGTTTATCTTAAACATCCCTGTGCCTTATTCAGGAACCTTAGCGAGCTTATCAGTCCTTCAGAATCAGGGAAACTGACAGCTGAAGATTCTCACTTCCCCGGGTCTTGGGAGAAATTCCCAAACTTTTCACTTTTGTATATCACTCTTTTCATATCTTGCAGTCAGAAGACGTATTTATTCACAATGTAACAAACAGAAGAATTTCTTTTTAAATTTTCCTATTTTAGAGGAGGACATCGATGTTCAAGGCAATTAAAAGATTTTTTTCATATATTCATTAGTGGTTTGGATGATGATGATGAGTTTGTAAAATTACTGAGTCTAGAGGAGAAACTACATGTATTGGATTCAAGTTGCAAAATAATTGAAGTAAATTTAATCTTTCAGTATAAAAATGAAATTATAAATGTGTCAGAAGAAAGTAAAAAATAATGTTGCTATAATTTGGAGGGAAGGTAAAGAAGGACTTTATAATTGGGACACCCAGAACAAAAATCATGATGGAAAATATTGGTGGAGTTGAATACTGAGAACTTATATCACACACATACCACACTTGTGCGCATGCACGCGCGTGCACACACACACACACACACACACACCTCACACATAAATTGAATGATGAAAGTATGATTTGGTGTACTTTGGCATTTTTTAAACAAAAAAGTAAATGATAAACTAAAAAAAAAAAAGAAAAAAGGTAAACATCTTTATAAAGAGCTCTTACAAACCAATACAGAAAAAGATGGATCCATATGTTAACAACACACAAACAGCAAATTCACAATGGAAAAAAAAATGGCTAATGAACATAAACAAAATGTTTACTTTTCCTGGGACCAAAAATTTAAAACAATAAAATTCTCCAACCTAATAGGAAAAAATGAAATAGAATGAAAATACCTAGTGTTGTTGGCAAGGATATATGGAAAATAAGCACCTTCATATGATGGCATTGAGAATTTAAATTAATACAACCTTCTGGAGAGCAATTTGGCATTATGTATCAAACTGCTTTTAAAAAGGCATAATATCTGACTCAGCCTAGGGATGAATTCCCAGCAAGTAATTGAACGAGTTGTCAAAGATCCAAGCACAACAATTTTTCTAAATCACAATGTTTTTGTTTATAATAATGAAAAATAAGAAACAGCTTAAAATATTGACAATTTAGGGTCTTATATATCATAATCAACTCATAAAAACATTACCAATGCTATGAAAAATTTAATAAATTTTTTTTTTAAGAAAAATGCATATACACCAGTGAATACATGCACACACACACACCAGGGGGTGTGTGGAGAGAGTAAGAGAGTATGTCACTGTTCTTAATGCTTTTTACATAGCAATGCATTTAATCCTCACTGCTTTATTATAGCAGGGGATATAATAAAGTCCATTTCACTAAAGAGGACACTGAGGCAGAAAGAGGAAAGCACTTGCCTGAAGCCAGATAGCTGGCAAGTGACAGAGACAGGATTCAAATCTAGGTCCTGTGCTCTTGAGTCCTGGCCATGGACTAACCCTGCTATCCCAGGTGAAATAATATCCTCTCTGTGCTCTGCTTGACACAGGTATAGGCTTGGGAGACACACTGGCCAAACATCGGTACTGACCTTGGGTAGGGATGATTGGAGGGGTTTTCTATTAATTAAAAAAACGAAATCAATATTTTCTAATTTTTCTGCACTTAGCGCAAGTTACTCAGTGGTAAAACATTAAAGTTTTTGTTTTTTTTTTTAAAGTTGAAAAGTTGAGGAAATATTCATTCTTCCCTGCCATCCTGTTCCATTCCTTTGGTAATTTAAAGGTCACAATAAAACTAAGGAGGCCTGGCTCAGCTTCCCTTAAACACAACTAAGCTAAATCCTTGATTGTAAGCCTCACAAAAAACACAATATGTGTGGGAGGGATTTTTGCTTTTTCCATTTCATTTCATATCTTCCTGAACATTCTGTGCCTGTCAGTTTTTTCTCTAAAGCAATTATTCCACAAGGCCCAGCATTCCAGAGACCTGATGCCCAGACCCTGAGTTCAGGCGCATGGTGTGAGGCCCATCTTCCACCACTGTCAGCCTGGCGTTGCCTAAGATCCTTGTTATTTACGCTCAGTGTTTTCTCAAGTCCTAGAGGACACTGGTGTGAGGAAAATTCTTGGTTTTTTCCCCTAATTCAACACAATTGTGCCTCTTGCGATTGTAACAAATGCCAAGAGGGACTAGAAATAGTACAATGTTTCCTGGTATTAAAATATATAAATTTTTAAAAAAGAGAGAACCGTAGGAGTTATTTTTTTCTGAAATTGGCATCAGCTTTAACAACTCCTTGTTCTCATTTGGAAAGAGGTGGGCCTAATAAGATTCTTCAGCATAATAATGATGGTGATGGCTGCTATAACTCTCTGGAGACTGGTCCTGGGCCCCACCTCATGCAAAGTGCTTTGCACACACTAGTTTAATGACTGCTCTTAGCAGGCACGGGTGAGAGGTAAGGGCATTCCCACTTTTTGCAGGGCTTGGTGGCTCAGTGGCTGGACCATAGTCACAGAACTCAGAAATGAAAGACCTGTAACTCAGGTCTGTCCAGTCTGCCCAAGTTCAGTCTCTGCCTGACCATTGAGAGACCAGAGGTGACTACTGATGATGTGGAGAGCTAGTGTCACTTCTCACTCCTCTACTCACCCTAGAAAGCACCAGAGTCAGAGGTATGATCTGTGTTGTTTGTGGAATGAATGAATGAATGAATGAATAAATTGAATGAATCAATGCATGCATGAACAGGGCCACCACCAAAAAAGACTGTGGACAATTAGAAAAAAAATAAAGACGTGAACATACTTTATATACAGAGATAGGAAAAATCGTGCTCTATACGTGTAATAAGGATTGTAATGCATTCCACTGTTGTTGCACATTTAAAAAAAATAATATCAATAAATAAAAAGACCAGTATGTAAAGTTACTCTTTTTTAATTTAGAAAAGATATTTCTCTTAAACAGAAGAGTAGGAGGTCTGGGTATTGGTGGTGGCTCTGATTCTCTTTTGGTCTGAAGTCTCTTAAACAGGAAGGTCCTTGAAGTTCTGGAGAGAGAAGGCTACGAGCGAGCGGTGTAGAGAAGGAACAACTCATCCTAGATCCCAGTCTGAACTCCAGAGCAGGGAATGGCAACCGTTTTCTGGAAGGGGTCAGGCAGTAAATGTTTTGGGCCTTGGCAGCTAGGAATTCTTTACTGCCACTCTGCAGTTCTGCCTCTGTAATATGAAAGCAGCCATATGCAAATGAACATGTGCCGCTGTATTTCAATTAAACTTTATTTATGGCCATTGAAATGTGAACATCAAATAAATTTCATGTCATAAAATATGACTCTTCTTTAGATTTTCTGTGGGGTGCTGGGGATCAATCCCAGGCCCTACTCATGCTAGGCAAATGTGCATACGCTCTGCCACTGAGCTACACTTTTTTTTAAAAAATTTTTGCTATTTAAAAATGAAAAAAAAAAAAAAAGAAAGAAAGAAATTCTTCACCATGGTCATATAAATGCAAGCAGCAAGCTGGGCTTGCCTGGGGACTATAATTTGCCCACTGCTGCTCTAGAGGCCAGGCACACAGAAAGAGGGACCTATCTATCTTTTCTTTTATGTTGGCTCAGCTGCTGCTGTGGATAAATATTTGTGTGCCCTCAAAATTCATATGTTGAAGTTAATTACCAAAGCGATGGCATGAGGAGTTGGGGCACTTGGGAGATGACCGGGTCATGAGGATGGAGCCCTTATGATGGATTCAGTGCCGTTATAAAGGAGGCTGGAGGACATGCGAGGACACAGCTAGAAGGCTCCATCTATGAAGCAGAGATCAGCCTTTGCCAGACCAGGTCTGCTGGTTCCTTGACCTTTGATTTCCCAGCTTCCACAAGTGTGAAAATGTTCCTGGTTTTTATAATGTTACCCACGTCTAAGGTGTCTCATGAAAATAACTCACACCAAGATAATAAGGTGTTTCATGAAAATAACTCACACCCTTGGAATGGCAAACTTTTATGAAAAGTGCTCCATTGTCCCATATGTGTGATTTGGGAAGCCCTCTATGTATCTGTTTGCTCTTCCAGAAAATGGGGGTAAGAATAGTCCCTATCCTGAAAGGGACTAAATTAAATAAGATCATCCATTGAAAACACATAGAATGGCACAGAGAACTCTCACTAAACATTAGCTATTATATTAGCCATTACCATTATTACTCTCATGGTTGGTGCTTTAACATGGATGCAGAAGGATGTCAAATCCCTACACCAGATTGGCCCATTTGTTTCTTCCAGGTATAACAATGATGTTGAGTGCATAGTCGGAGTCCACTGGGTCCATCTCTTGTCCTTCCCAAATTGCTCGTTTTAGAGTAAGAAACTCTTAGAGTTTGGAAGGGATCTCAGAGCCTTCTGGTATACCCCTCCACCATCCAAGGAGGGAATATTATCTCAGCTGTCATTATAAAGAGCCAAACTTTTGTTTTGCATGTTTTTAATAAGATGCTAGTCAGGTACAGCTACAAGAGGAGACACAAGGAGATGTTCAGAAAAGAACAGACTTTATTATATTCACAGGTCCTAGAGATGGGGCCACAGCAGGCCACATACAGCCAGCCATGTACAGTCACATGGGAAAGACACCAGGATGGAGAGCAGACAGCAGACAACAGTGAGAGGAAGCTTTGGTCATGGCCTTTATTGGCTTCTTCTCCAGAAAAGCAAGGCAGGGCAGGATAAACAGTTTAGGATGGGTTAGGATAATTATGGCAGACTTTGGGCTAACCAGACTGGTTTCTAGTTGCCTGGCATCTGGCCTTGGAATGAGTAAGGCAGAGGAAGATTGCCATCTAGGGTGCGTGGGGTAACTAGAAGAGTCCAGCTCTGCACTGGTGAGCTTGCTTATCAAAGGCATGATCCTGAGTCAAAGGCTGAGTCCAAAAAAAAGAAAAAGAAAATATTTACAATATACCCTCTCAAATGCAATTTCAACTGCATCTAACCTCATTAAGATTTCTGGACTCACCCTTGGTTGCCTCCCATACCTAACCAACACTTCTGTTCCTTGGACTTTATTGCCTTCCACCCTGACATTCTCCTACATATCTGGTTGTCCTCATGTCCCCATTCTTCCTCCTTTATCACTTCCTCCAGAAGTTATTGACCACTTGTAGCTTTGAAGTCCCTGGAAACAGGTGTTAGGGGACAGACAGATGAGGATGGTGAGAACATGAGGTTAAGAGAGTAATTCTATAAAACGGGCCCACATGCTTTCTTTGCCAAGAAGCAATTTACCAGCAGCCCTTCCTGGCCTGAGTGGACAGGATACGTCACATTCCTCAGCAAACTACCCTTCACTGCAGGAAAAATGTAGGCCCCCAAATAATGTTGGTAAGAGGAACCCAAGTTATCCTGAAGGAGGAGACTTTTGTGACCAGATCTTGGAACTCTGGAAGGTAAGGATAGTTCCTCCTACCCATAAAATCTGTAAGAATGTATGGTTAAAAACCCAATTAGAATGGGCCAGCATGGACCAAGGGGACCTAGAGTTGTCATGATAGTGGGGACTTAAAAGTCTGATGTCACCATGCTGTCAGCCAAAAGTCAAGAGGTGGATCTGGCTGGGACTCTCTGGACTTCTTCTCTAAAACTAGAGTGCAGGAGAGGCACTCTGTCCCTCTCTTCTCTGAGAGGACCCACTTTCTTCTTTGAGAGTATCCCCTTTCCCTTCCTATCCCTTCAATAAACTCATTGCTGTTACTCTGAGCAACATGTCTGAAATCTTTCTGACTTGATCACAAGAATCAGGGTTTAAAGAGGGAGTCTTCACACTGCCTCCGTTTCTCGGAAGGCCTCCAGCTCCATAACACAGGAAACAGACCTTAGTCACCTTTAAGTCCCCATCTCCTTGCCTATGCAAGCATTCAACCAGTGCTTGTAGGATCAAATGGTACCCTGCACGCACCCTTGTCCCTCACTGACCGACTCAGTCTTCTCATTTGCAGTTCCTTTGGACTTTCTCCATGAGACACTCATGGCTGTATCCATATCCTAACCTACATTTGCTTCAGTGCCCCACAGAACTGAGTGTCCAACCCACCAGCAATTAAAAAACGTAACGAGGGTGCCAAAGAACATACGTAAATAGGGTCAACCCCCTGGCCTGGGAAGGCTTCCTGATGAACGCTGGAGGAGTGTTTACTTGGGCTGAGAGAAAGCAGTGAACTCAGAGAATAACAGCCAGAGCCCAGTGAGGTCAGCACAGAGGGAAAGAAGGAAAATTTTCCATTCTAGTTCAGCCATGACTAAAGTTGTCAGGAATCAGTGCAACAATTACGGATTTGAACTTATTTGCATGAATAGATCTCTTTGCAAATCTGGGCCTTTATTTCTCCATATGTTCCTACTTAGGTTTTCACAAAACTTCAACGGTTACAATTGCAGGAAAAAAAAGATCCAAAGCATTTTCAGTAGATTTTGTTCATTTATTAAACACGCAATAGTACTGATTTATGCCAGGCAACTGTTCTAGGAATTTAATATGTAACCATGATGCGATGCTGCTTATCATACATTTATTCATTCATTTAAGAAGAATAAATTGGATAACTTCTGTGAATCCACATTGTGGGACCAAAAAGGCACTAGATGTAGTTATTGGTGGTGTTGTTTTCCTCTCATGGGTTTAGCGGGAGAGAAGAACAAGCCAATCAATAACAACACTTGTAGTAGATGGAGTGATAGCAGCAGGCACAGTGTGGGTCAAGGAAGGGGGACAGTGTGGAACAAGGAAGGGGGACATCTAATTTAATCTCTAGTAGATGATGTTTAAACGGTCTTAAAAGATGAGCGAGGGTTTGTAAAATGAGGGAAAAAGGGCCACAACGCAGGAACAACCTGGGCCCAGCATTGAGGGAAAGCCAGTTTACCTTCCAGAGGATGGTAGGCAGGTCACGTTCCACAAGCCTCAAGCCCGGGGTGTGTATCTGAGGGTGAGGGGGAGTCTTGTCAGCTTGGGCTGCCATCATGAAGTACCAGAGACTGGGCAGAAAAAAAAATCAAACAAGATACCCAGAAATTTAATTTCTTGAAGTCCTGGAAGCTGAAAGTCCAGGATCAAGGTGCAAATTCTGTTTCTGGCTGGCCTATGGCTGCTTCACACTGTATCACACGTGGTCTTTTTCCTTTGTGCCCAACCCCCCTGGAGTCTTTCTCTTCTTATCGGGACACCAGTCCTATGAGATTAGGTTCACACTTTTGACCACATTTAACCTTCATTACTTCCCTAAACCATCTACAAATAGAGTCCTATTTTGTAGTACTGGGGGTGGTCAGAGCTTCAGTATATGAATTTGGAGGCAGGGGGACCCCATTTGGGCATAACACATGGGGAGGGGGATGGAGAGCAGTGAGGGCTGATAAGGTAGCTTCTGAAATAGTCCAGGCAAGAGAGATAGAAGACTCAACAAAATCAACATGGAAGGAGTGGGAAGGCAGCAGGAGATGCCTGAAATTTTTGGAAGCCAGAGCCAGCAGGTAGAGGTTGCCAGTTGGCCACAGGACTGGGGTGGAGTGTTAGGAGGATGATAGGGGAGGGAGGGGGTGGAAGGGAGAGGGTTCACTCTAGGATGCCTTCAAAGTTCTGGGTGGAGGCATGGAGATGCCTCCCTGGAAGAGGAACACAGGAGAAAAAGAACTTCAGTGGCAGGAAGATTTCCCATTGGAGGTGGCCTTGGAAAAGCACGGAGAGACTGGGCAGAGAGCTGGGTAGATCAGTCTGAGGATCTGACAAAATGTCTGGCCCGGAGCCTGGGGAATCATGGGTTTTATGGGTCACTGGAGTCAAAGGCTTAAACAGAGTCACCTAGGGAAAGGGAAGCTGGCAGGAGGATGGAATCCTGGAACTCAGGAGAAAGATCAGAAGACAGGGAGCTGACACTATGAAGTGAGGGTGTGCTATGTGTCAGGCACTGTGCTAGATGCTAGGCGTGGGCTGTCACCTCACTGAACTCTTACAGAAGTCCCCTGACGTAGGCATCAGGCACACAGTGAACATGACACTATGTGCCAGACGCTGCTCTGAATGCTTTGCAGTAGCTCATTACATCTTCACAAAGCCTGCTGTCTACACAAGAGGAAATGGAAACACACGTGAGTGATGTGTTCAAGTCAGAGAGCTAACGTGGAACTTGAACCCATGTAAAGTTACACCACAGCCTGAGCTTTTCACTGTGCTGCTATTCTGCTATTCTGTGTGTATTGCATGAATTTTAGAGTTGAGTAAAACCAGGATCAGAGAGTTTGAGAAATTTGTGCAAGATGGCGTGGCTAGCAAATACAGAGTTGGTTTCCAACTTTAAAAGCTTTGAGCTTTTTAATAACTTGGTGCAACTTCTTCACAAGCTAAGGGAGGAGAGAACTTCAGGGACAAGTGTGTTAAAACAGAAAGCATGCGTAAGATTTGACAACACGGAGGCTACCAGCACTACATAAGGTGGGTCCAGCGGTGCCATGGGGAGGGGTCAGGGTTTAAAGTCTTGGGGAATGAAAGGCTGACAAGGAATGCAGACAATTCTTTCAGGGAGTTTAACCACAGAAAGAAGACAAGACATGGAAAAATAGCTATAAAAAGGAATGTGGCATGTAAAACTGTATAAAGATGAGAAAGACCTATAGGTATTTGTGTGCTGAGAGAGAATGGAAGAATGAAGTTACTGGTGGCATGGAATTGGTTTCCAACCTCTGTGTTCAGTAGACTTCAGTCAGGGTCTCTGACTTTGACCAACTTTGAGCCTTTCAAAGCTGAGAAGCTGAGCCTGAAAGTCAGTGATGTCACTAAAGCACAGCCAATAGCTGTTGAAGTCCATCTCGGCTGGGACTGGGCAGGGCTCTGTAGTAGACTTGCCTTCCTTGACCTTACTAATTGGGAAAGTAAGTTTTGTAGCCATCATGTTGTTGCTGAGGGTATACTCTACCAATTGATCACAGATGTGTTGTAAGCAAAATATAACTAGATTTTAGCATCGTGTTTGGATATGGAGCCAGAAGATGAGCTTATGCTGATCTGGGCATTCCCTCTGTCATTGAAGATGAGGGCAAATCCTCTAGTCACTTCCATATATTCAGTAAAGCACTTTCCCTGGAACACAGCAGATGCTCAATTACCATCTGTTGAAATAAACTAAAGTGGGTTCAAATTCCTATCCTATCACTTATTAGCTAGTTTGAATATTAAATTTCTCTCAAAAACCCATATGCTAAAGGCTTGCTTCCCAGTCTATGGTGCTGTTGGGAGACGTTAGAATGTTAGAGAGGTGGGACCTAGGGAAAGGAAGTGTGGTCACTGGGGATGTGCCTGTTATCATGAGCCAGCTATGCCATCAACATGGACCAAACATGTTTGCGCCTTTCCGCAATGTCAGAATTTGTTGAATAGCAATAAATTCACAGGTTATACCACTTTCATTGATGGCAGTTCACCAAATACTTTGTGGGTCACCTAAGAGTCACTAGCTGGGCAATCATAAGTTCTTTTATTCCAATCTTAATTTATAATAATACTCAATATAACTTAATTTGTTATGATACTCAAGTCACATATCATACTTTACAGTGTGTATATATATGTTACAGAAAGGTTAAGAAAGGATTAAGGCCACCATAAAGGTTCAGGAGGCTAAATTGAGAGTAAAGACAGATACAAATGCAGAGAGTCACTGTTGGTGGTCAGGTAAGTTTATGAACCAGCTAGCTTTTCAGGTAAAGAGCTGTTAAAGCACAGGAAATGAGTCTAGGTCAAGGTCCAAAAGGATGGCAGTTGCAGACCATTAGCTTGAGATGTCAGCTTGGAGTGGGTCCTGCATAGTTGTCATAGGTAGGAGAAACCATGCTCTGTTGAAGCCCAAAGACAGAGATTTGGAAATTCATTGCTGTGGCAATTTTCTTGGGCAAGGCTCATGACAGGGAGTGACTAGGAGATTGGGTCAGGGTGCTGCCATGTCCAGGGGTTCAGGTGCTCCTCCTTTTATGGGTCTTGAATGAGGGGTTATGGTATGTTCAATAAGGTCTTGGGCCTGGTTTTTCCAGTATGAGTTTGATACACCCATGCATGCATTCATGTGCTTCTGATTAATTCAATAAGTTCACAGGTGGCCATTTTTATTAGCATAATTGATTTATCAGTTTGTGTTTATGGTTGTGCCAGGCAGATGGTCATTTCTTACTTGTACAAACAAAGTGTGGAGTCATTCAATCTCTACACTTAAACTCAAAATGGAGTCGCTGATGGCAAACTATTGCTTTATAGAATAGAGTAACACAGTTTAGGAATAATCCGAGAACTACTGCTCTATACATTGTGGACTAACTCAGAGCAGGGCACAACCTGCTTTCCATGCTCTTGAAAGAGATGTTAAGACCCTCTTCCAAGCTCCTCTGGTCTTTCCCTTCACTTTCCAGATGCCATGAGCTGAGTAGCTTTGCTCTACTGTGCACTCTCTGCCATGATGTTCTGTCTTGCACAGGTCCAAAAGCAACCAACATGTCAACCGACCATGAACTGAAACCATGAGCCAAAATAAGTCTTTCCTTCTTATAAGTTATTTAACTCAGCTATTTGTTACAGCAACAGAAGGTTGACTAATACATACCCTTCCACTTCTCTGGAAGCTAATGACCCCATCTATGAGCTAATGACTTTCAAATCTCAATCACTAACCGTGTCATCTCTCCAAAAGTCCAGCCCTAGCTAACTAGCTAGGTGCCTCCTGGACTCTTTCACTTGGACATATCATAAGTAACTCAAAATTACAATGTCCCCACCTGAACTCATTGTCTTCTCTTCACAAACCTGCTCCTTTTCTCAGAACACTACCTTCATTAATGGTAGCACCATCTGCCTATGTACCCAAGAGGAAGACACTAAATGTCATTCTTTCCTCCCTTCCATTTATTTGCTTATGAAACCCTGCTGACTGTAGCTCAAAAATGTCCCAAATTTGTCATCTCCATTCCCATGCCTTCTGTTACTTCAGACCTTCATCATTCTTGCTAGATTATTACATCCATCTCTAAGTCTCTCTTCTTCCTTCAATCTTTTTGTTTGTTTCAAAACAGCCAGATGGCCATAACCAAATGTATCTGTCTTAACTTGGGCATAATTATATTATTTTCTTCCTTAGAAACACTGAAATCTCCCCATTGCCTTAAGGACCAAATTCCTAGACAATTCCGAGTGCCTGTCATAATCTGGCCCCAACTGCCCTTTCTAGCCTCATGTGTTATACAACTCACCTCTCTCACTGGACATGTGCTCCACTTTAGCCACTCAAAGTTGACCGCTCTTCTCCAAACAGAACATACCTTCTCTTCTGTGCAGAACTGGTCCAGAATCTTTCCCAACTTCTTATTGAGGGTGCTCCTTCACCCGGGAGCTCTCCAAAACCATTCAAAGTCCAGCCCCTGCCTCATCTCCCCTGAGTATCTGTCCTGGGGACCCCTGGCAGAATCAACCACTCTCTAGAACAGGTGAAGAGAATGGAGATCACTTAAGTATTTAAGTGAGATATGGCTGGACTTTCATTTGATTTAATTAAGCCTAAATAAGGGACCATGCTGGAGGCACCCAAAGACAAAGATATTTTCTAAATTTCACTTAACTTTTGGGTTCTACCTTAGAGATCTAAATCACAGTAATTTGGGAAGCCTCAAAACTGGGCTAGATTATCTTCCTATATTGTTTATGTTTATTTGAGGCACAGACTTTTCAGTTAGTGCTTTCTTCAGTTGTTGGAACACTAGCTGCCTCTCTATTAGACTGTACCTTAGGGGATGGCAGGGATTGTGTCTGCTCATTTTAATCTCCTCAGAATTTAGCTTACTCTCTATCCACTATTAGATGCTCTGGAAATAGTTGTTTAATTAAATTGAGTGACATATTCCTCCTTTCATAACTCAGGAGGATAATGAGCACATAGCTAGCACTCAAATATTTATAGACTGATTGAACAAATGCAAGTATTCCGGGACTCAAGGAGTTCATAGACTACTGGGGGGCAGGGGAGGAGGAAGACATCTAGGGCCCTTCCAGCTCCAGTCTGTGGCACACATTGGTCTCGGGTCCATCAGGACAGAAACAAGAGAGGCAAGTGGTGAAGTTCATGGCGCATTCGCTTGGACCTTATCGAAAAGCGAAAAGATGATCAGTGGAATTTCTTAGTGGGAGGAAATCTGAGTATGGGAACCAGAATCAGGAAAGTCTGAGAGGAAGAAAATGGAAAGCATGATCTGGAGGGGGAGGGCAGAAAACTGAGGCCGAAAGAGCAAGGAGGGAGGACAACTCCAACTCACAGTGGGGCTGGGCTGGGGAGGAAGCTTCAGTCCTGCTCTGGGTCAGTCCCTGGGTCCCAGTGAGAGCGTGGGCCGGGTACTGTGAGCCGCCCTCCAGTTGGTACCAGAGGGGTGGCGCCTTAGGAATGGGTGGGTGCTGCGCGCCGCCCACTCGGGGCCAGGCCAGGGCAAGCGGGGAGCTCTCCCCACCCCTATCCCCCCGCAGTGTCCTGCAGGCAGGGCGGGGCCCAGCGCGGGGTTGAGTAGCTGACCCCGGAGGGATGACTAAATCTTGGCTGCGAGCAGGCAAGACAGGGCTGGAGCGTGCCAAGTTATGAGACGACGACGATAACTCGGCCCCCAGTGTCTGGGGTCGTGCCGGGACCGGGAGGGGCGCGGCGGATGCCTGGAGTGCCATAAAAGGGGCCGCGCGGCGCGGGGACCGCTTTCTGCTGGCAGCGCTCCTAGCGGGCGGGCGGCAGCTGGGGACAGTCAGCCGTCCCGGCGGACAGAGGCTACCTGGACGGCCACTGCGCCCGGACGCGGGCAGGCGGACAGAGCGATCCCGGTTCCAGCGGACGCCGGCAGGACGCGGGGCCCTCTCGGGGGACAGTCAGGTGCGGGCTGGGCTGGGCGGGGCCGCGACGCCAGCAGGTGGGGCAGCTCCGATTGACCCCGCATGGCGGCGGCGGCGTGCGAGCCGATGGCCAGGCCGAGTCTGACCTCCATCTCGTCGGGGGAGCTGCGCAGCCTGTGGACGTGCGACTGCGAGCTGGCCCTGTTACCTCTGGAGCAGCTGCTGCGCTTGCAGCCCGGTGCCTTCCAGCTGCGCGGTGACCAGCTCGTGGTGCCAGGGCCGGAGGAGCCCGCGGTCGCGCGCGGTGGCTTCAATGTCTTTGGCGACGGCATAGTGAGACTCGACGGGCAGCTCTACCGCCTCAGCAACTACATCAAGAGGTGGGTGATCTTGCCACGCGTCCTGGCCAGCCGCCTGATTCCCGAGTACTTCTCTGCTCTATCTTGGACCCTGCGAGCCCTAGCTATCCCGTCTGTCCCCAATCCCGCCTGGACCCTTCCCGTTTTGTGCTTCTTTTACATGTTCTCATTGCCAACATCACCTAGAACCTGTAATCTCTCCCCACCTTGGCTTTTCTGCCCTTTGCACAGATATTTTTCAGCTGTAACTTGAAGCAGATGAGCACCAGGCCCAGCGCGTGGGGACGCGCAGGGTGGGGGTGCTGCAGATTCTCTGGGTCCCCACCCAAAGCATATAACTGACCATCGCTTTTTCCATTTTGGCTTCTTAACAAGGTCAGATGAGCTCAGATTGAGGTCACACCCTGAAGGGGATGTTTGCCGTGCAAAAACTCACACCCTGGCTCAGTCTGGGGGTGTGAGTGTGGGGTGGGGAGGTGCATAGTTTCAAGCACTGCTAGCTTTATCCAGTGAGAAGACCCAATGGGGAAGCCCACAGAAGTTCAAGATAAAGGTTTCATCAACCAACCAACCAACCACCCAACCAATCAGCCAACCACCCAACCACCCAACCATGGTGTGGAAGGAAACCAAGCCTGGGGAAGTCTTGCCCAGGGCTGTTGAATGGGCAGATAAATTATGAGGAAATAAGTTAGCTTCCTGGAGTCTGGTGCAGAGTTTGGGCCAGATCTGCAGTCTTAATTGAGTAGATGTGCCCAAAATGCTGAACTCTTGTGACCAAAGTGACTGAAGCACTTGGGCAGACCTGAAGCCTTAGGGGATGTGCTCCATCTAGCTGAAGCAGGCTTTGTGTGGCGGTGTTATGGGTGGTGTGAGGACAAATCAAACGTAATTCTGTCATCTCAGGCCTTCAAGGGTCATCCTGTGGAAAGAGATTGCAAAGCCCTCTTCTATTCATGCTGTAGGGCCCAGTGCTCCAAAGAGCCAGGTGCTCTGCAGTTTGAGAGATGAGCGAGCCAGCAAGCTCTTAGATATAATGCCTTTGCTCTGGGAAAGAGCACTGGGCACACTGTGTGTGGGATGGAGCAATGAGGGGCAAACACAGAAAATGAGAAATTTTGAGTTTGTTCTTTAAAACTGCTTGGGTGGGGGAATCAACCTTGCTTTTTCCAAACAAAGATAGTGAGGGCTTTGAATGCCTGAAAAAATCATTCAGCAGCAAGAATTTTTTCATTTTTAGTGAAATGAAAATTCCAGTCCATGAGCAAGGGATAGTGGGAGGAACTGAGTCAGAAATCAGATTTACAAAAATTTAAAAAGAAAATAATAATTATTTTTTTTTTGGAGAAAAGGGTATGAATATTTTTAATAGGCAGAATTAATTGGAAGCCATAGGGTAAGGCTTTTGAAGAACCAACTGCCCCAATCTTAGCAAACAGTGCTACAAAATTTAGAACAATTTTGAAGACTGCTTTGAATTCCTCCTACGTAAAAGAAAACTAAACAGCAGTGGTCTCTGGGCAGTTTAGAGTTTAGAATCAACACCTAGGCCACAATGACCAGCTGACACAGACTGGGATACAAACACTCCACACAGTTGTTCTGCATGGGATAAGCTGGTTGGTCAGTTGTGTGAGGGCTTTTGCACCCTGGGAAATATCAAGGAGGCGTCTTCCTCTGAGGGACACACTATGGCAGGGGAGAGAGATTGTATAACTGGGTGTGCAGCCCTAAGGATGACTAGGAGGGGATTTGGTCTAAATGGAGAGAAACTTCTAGAAAGAGAGGGAGGACTAGGTTATGTGCAGAGTGAGAGAGATGTTTTGTCCTTGTGAAACTGGAGGTGGGGAACGTACTAAATTAAGATATCTGAAGTTGCTATTCCTCTGATCTGCAAAAGGTCCCCAGTTGTCTTTGTGGTTGCATGAATTTATTCCCTCAAAATATTGCTGCAAAGCACACACACACCACACACACACACATCTCCATCTTTCTCTCTGCCCCCATTCCCTTTCCTCCCTACTTTTCTTCTCTCTTCCTTTTTTTTCTTCTTCTCCAGCTCTGACAAGTTTTACTAATGAAAATACCTGTAGGATTACTTTTCACCAGTCTGTTCAGGTGTACTTCAAAAACTCAGATCATCTGGGTCAGTGTCAGCCTGGGTACATCCTCCATACTATTCTCCACATGCTGGGCCCAGTTCCATCTCCTTCCCTCCGTGGTGTGGGAGGCACCTGCGTCCAGGGCATAGCACTCTGCATTTTCTTGAGGCTGGGTAACTGGCAAAGACGATCGACTGAACAGGCTTTGCCTGTTCTGGTACCTTCAGAGTCTGCTTGTCCCCCAACGTGTACTTCCACTTGTCTTAATGAGCCTGGAGCCCACGGACTCCACAAAGAAGCTTCTTTGTGGCCACCCCATTCCTGCCTCAGGTGTGGGATGGCCTCCAGCCAACAGTGGCTTCCTAGACTGTCAGGGATAGAGAACGGCAAAGTGCTGGTTCTTAGACATTCTGGGTCATACAGTTTTTGAAAATTATATGCAGACCTTCTCCTCAGAAATTCAGATGAATTCCCAATGTGACCATTCGGGTAGTTCATGAGATCCTGGGTTCAGGTTAAGAATCCTAGCTCTATTAATGAGGATTAATTAGGATTCTCCCTATTTAACACGTATTCTTGGTGTGGAATAAGCCCCTAGTATAATCCAGGACCTCCAAACTGTGTGCTGTACCTTTTACAAGGTCCTTTCCCCTAAAAGGCTTTGACAGTCACATGATTTTCTTGCTCAGAGAACAAGAGGATGATTTTGGTCCTACTTACTTAGATTTGTTTTCTAATACGTACTCATTGTTTCTAAATACATACCTGCTAAATAAACCATGGAGCCCTAGGGTGATGGTATGATTTAATAATGGCCACCAAGAGCTATAAAGCTCCCTTGAGAGCCTGCTTTAAACATATTTGTCTTCCTTTGCAGCATTTGTGGCAAGATCTTTATAGTTATTTTTTTCTCTTTCAAGCTCTGGACTTCCATCTATGTTATCACAAAAGCCTGCTCAGAATACCTGATGTATGTAATTCTTATCCAAGAAGCTATTCATTCAAAGTCCAATTCACCATTAACTATCTCGCGAGCACACACGTGCACATGTGTGCACGCATCTACAAGCACATTCCCATCCTTTTTCCTGTAATGCATCCTCTAAGTGACATGTAACGGCTACATCTGGCAGAGAGGACCTCTAATTCCTTCTTTCGGCTGGTGCCTTGGCATGAAAGAGGTGGCTTAAGTAATCAAAATAAGTGCAAGAATCATAATGGTGGCGGCTAGTATTTACTTGAGTACCAGGAAAGGTGTAAAGTATTTCACAGATATTATCCCACAAAAGTTTAAAAAGTCAGCACTATTTTGGTTGACATTTTTTATCGACAGGAACATAGAACTCAGAAAGATTGGACAATTTACCTAAGTAAGATGCTGGGGGCCATAGACCCAGGCCTTCTAAGTAACCCTGTATGACTGCAAAGCCGATGCTTTCAGCAAATTGCCACTACCTTGAAATAATTCTGCCTTCCGGTAGCCCACAGCAGCTTCTCACACTTCTGGAGCCCACAAATTGATACCTGGGATTCCATTTTGTATAATCAGCCTAAAAGAGGGTGTAAGTGCTCAGGTTTTAAGGATGACTCTTAAGAGCCAGGGTTTAACCTGTTGCTGCCCGCAGCCATGGCTGTCAGGGAGATGGATGACAATCACAAGCCCCCTGAACCCTGGGGCAAGCTGCCTGGGCAGAGTACAGCAGAGCTGGAATGGGGCTTGTGCGGTAAAGTAGGGCTAGAACATGCTCAGAGGGGGAGCTGGGTGAAACCTCACCCCCGCCTCACAGAGGGAAGTGCCTGGCTCCATGTGCTGGCCCAGGCCCTGTTGTCACAGCTCTGGGTGGGGCTTGAGGGTGGGTGCGCTGTCCTGTAATCTCTCCTTCCCCTGGAGTCTCAGATGTGGAAAACTGCCCAGCGCAGCAGCAGCCCCTTTGCAAGACACTTCATGACACTGATGAAATAATACCCATCTGTGTATTGAGCTGTGATTTTTAACAAGCGTCCACAGGAAGTGGGGATGAGTGTGAGTGCCGGGTTCTGCACTGTCCCAGCTGAGTGAGCCTGGGGACAGACTTAATCACTCTGAATCTCTGCGTGACTCAGTTTCCCAGATTTTAAATGGGAATAATAATCCCCTCAACTTTACCAGGTTGTTTGTGTAATTCAAATGTGCTGAAAAAATATATATAGAACTGGCACATGCTGACAGATGTTAGTTTTTATTTTATTATTAAGTAACTCCATAAGCCAAGTGTTTTGTCCATGTTATTTAATCTGCTAGCCTCCTCATGGAGTATCTTTTGTTAGCTCATTTTTATAGGTGGAGAAAATGGATCTCCTTCAGGCTAAACACTTGGGTCGGGGGGTGCGGGTCTTGGAATGATGCTCAGGTCTGAAGATTCTAAGCCACCGGCCATGCTGCCTCTCCTGGCTTCCTTCCTCTGGAGCCTCGCTCTGACTTCCTGCCACAGCCTGGTCTACTTCCTACTCTTAGCTCACCTTGTCATTGTCTGATGCCTGCTTGTCTTCTTGGATGCAGCCAAGTCCCCAAGGCTTGGCTAAGCTGTGACTCCTCCTGGGGTTCTTGTCTTCCCTCTTGCCCAGACCTTGATGGTGTGTTTGGACTAACAGAACCATCTCTCTTGGAGCATCTGTCTCACCTTAATAAATGGCTCTCACCCCAGGCCTCTCTCCCTTGCTCCCTTGCATTTAAGTAACCAGGACACAACCCACTGGAGCTTGGACACAGAATACAAGGAACTATACATTTTTTTGGCATTTGTACATTTGAAGGATTTACCAGTTTGTAAGTCTCTGAGTGGCAGGAATTGTGTCATACACCGGTGTTTCTCAAAGTTTAAATAAGCATGCAAGTCTCCTGGGGATCTGGATAAACATAAATTCTGATTGAATAAAACTTAGAAGGTACTCAGATTCTGCATTTCAACAGGCTCCCAGCGACGCTGGTGTTTTTGGTCCAAGGATCACACTATGAGCAACAAAGTTTTATACATCCATCATTTTATATTGAAATGGTATATTTTATCTGTCTCTCCAATAGAATATATGGCTCTTGGACATAAAACTGTTTCCTTCCTCATCTTCGTATCCTCAGAGCCCTACACATAGTAGGTGCTTAGTAAACACTGATGGCATGCATGAATGGATCACGTTCTGCCCCAGTGCAGTGTTTCATATACACTCCGTATCCATAAACTGCTTAGTCAGTGAGAGAACGAGCAGGTGTATCCTGGATTCAAGCCACAGATGTCATATAGTCATAAATCTGAAACTTTTGCTTAGTTTCACTACCACTGGGGCAGAAGGAGGAGGGAAAGAAGTGAAAGGTAAGGAATTGTTGGAGAGCCTAGGGGATGAGGCTGTGCAGAAGGAGATCAAACAAACAAACAAACAAAAAACTGGAAATAGAAGCTTGCCCCCCAAAGTAGACTATCCCTGCAAACTTTCGCTTAGTGTCCCCGCAAAGGGTTATGAACACCACAATCAATCTGTGGGGCTCCTTCACAAAAGCATTTGCCGTGTGTGCTCCTTTTTCCTCTGCTCCACTTTTCATACATTTTTGCCTTTGTCTTATCTTCTTTTTAATTGTGGTAAAATGTACACTGCATAAAGTTTCCTATTTTAAACACTTTTAGGTGTGCAGTTCAGTGGCGTGAAGTATTGTCACACCATTGGGCAACCCTGGCCACCATCCGCCTCCAGAACATGATCTTCCCACACTGAAACTCAACACCCATAAAACTACAGCTCCCCATTCTCAGTCCCCCAGCCCCTGGCAACCACCAGTATTCTACTTTCTGCCTCTATGAATTTGAATACTCCAGGTATCTAATGGAATGGAATTATGCAATATCTGTCTTTTGTGACTGGCATATTTTACTTAGTGTAATTTCTTCAAGGTTCATTGATGTAGCATATGTCAGCATTTCTTTCCTAAGGCAAAATAATATTTCACTGGAGGTATAAACCACATTTTGTTTATCCATTCATCTGTTGGTAGACATTTGTGTTGCTTCTATCTTTTAGCTATTGTGCATAATGCTGCTATGAACATGGATGTTCAAATACCTGGTCCCTATATTTAATTTTTTTTGGGGGGGCAAAGTTTTTATTTAATTGATAAGTAATTATATATAATCAATATACATATATATGTATATTATATATGAGGTTAAAATGTGATGTTTTCTTATGTTTATCTGTTTTAAAATATACACACACATGCCCACCCCCTTGGGTGGAGGTCGTGGGTTTGGATTCCTATTTGTCTTTGAGCAATAAATTGTTAGAGTCAAAAGACATTTGGGGCAACTTTCTAGACCATGCTAGTGATGATGTGAAATTTGAAGGAGACTGAAGGTGGGTATCTTAGAGGACAGTGGATCTTTCAGACACTTCTAATTTCGATGGAAGCAAAACACAATGCTCTTTTTTGGTTTCAGCTATTAGAGGTTGCCTCTTTAAGCTGTTCTCTCTAGCCTTCCAAATGGAAAAGATGAGGAAAGAAGTTGGAGCAGGGAAGTGGAAATTCTTGCTCATTTACCTTTCAGATATTCATTTTGTTCTCACTTCCTGGTAACTCAAGTGAACACAGCCCAGTTGGGAGTCAGAAATTTACAGAACTTCACCTTGTAAGCCAGCCAAGTTGGTCAGGATGAAAAATACTCATAGTGTTTACTAGGATCTATTATGGGCCCAAGGACATGAGTTCATGTTCCCCAACATGCATTTAAACATCAGGCTCAAGGAAATACTATTTTGCCCCTTTGACTGATGAAGGAGCAGGTTCAGACAAGTAACTCACTCAAGGTCACAGTGAGCTTGGGACGGCCCTGGGAAAGAGTTCACACAGTCAGCGAGTTAGGACATGAATTAGGTCTTATTTAGAATCACTCTGCTTCCCCTGACATTGTCTTGCCTTCTAATCTTTGCGCTCAAGTCAAACTTAGAAAGTTTTAACCTAGAAGCATTTTGGTGCTGGGGTAAAAGCAATGAAGAAATGAGAGTTTAAAGGAACTGTCTATCTTAAACTGTTTGATTTTCATCCCTAATGGTAACTTCAGCAAATATAATAAATATTCAATACACAGAGGTGATATTTGCATTACTAATTCAGAAATATTCATGATTAAAGATCAAATAACCAATCCCTAATGTACTCTCGTAAGGTTCATCTTAAACCAGTGATTAAATGTCAGATACTTGAATATCTACAGGACTTAACAACTAGATCCTCTGATCTTTTCATATTTTAGTGACTAAGGTATCCAAACTTTGTAACAGTGAATTTCAAAGGAATGTTCACATTGACTTATTTCACTGGAATGTTAAGGTATTTAACAATTGGACCATAACTGGCAGGCTGGAATGGGGAAATTAATGAAATACAGTAGTAGTTCCCCCCTTATTTGTGGTTTAGCTTTCTTTGATTTTAGTTGCCTGTGGTCAGAGAATATTAAATGGAAAGCTCAACAAAAACATAACTCGTAAGTTTTAAATTGGACGCCCATTCTGAGTAGCATGATGAAATCTCCTACTATCTATTCCTTCAGTGCCCAGCACATGAATCATCCCTTTGTCCTGTACTACCCACCTGTTAGTCACTTAGTTACTTTCTAGGTTATAAGATCAGTACTTGTGGGTAGGATTTGGTACTATCTGAGGTTTCAGGTATTCACTGGGGATCTTGGAACTTATCTCTGGAGGATAAGGAGGGCCTACTCTAGTTCTTATTTGCAGTCTGGTTAGAGATAAGGAATTTATTAGGTAAGGATCTTGCCACAATCTCTTGTCTGTAAATTCTGGCATTAAAGCTCTGGGATAAGCAGGTTTTCGCACATGTGTGATACAGAAATAACTGACATAGTCTATGATGAGGTTTACAGCCCATTAATGTTCTTCAAGTACCTCCAAATCATCAAAGGAATATTAAATTATGTCACACATACTTTTATTATTCAGGCACTTTATTAAATTCAGACTCCAAAATGAATAATTCCTATAAAGGTTATACATTAAACTCAATATGTGACTATCCAGAGGGCCCCCTTCTGTGATCATCCAAATAATCACTTGTTGAGTCTTATAGCATTAAAAAAAAAACAACACATATTTTGCAGAATTCTGGTGGAAACTGATTATTCTTACAACATTGATAATTTCCTTCCTTCCTTCCTTCCTTCCTTCCTTCCTTCCTTCCTTCCTTCCTTCCTTCCTTCCTTCCTTCCTTCCCAGGGATTGATTAAACTCAGGGCGCTTAACCACTAAGCCACATCCCCAGCCCTTATTAAATATATATGTATATATTTTTTCAAGAGACAGGGTCTAAATAAGTTAAAGGGGCCTTGCTAAGTTTCTGAGGCTGGCTTTGAACTCCATGATCCTCCTGCCTCAGCCTCCCAAGCCTTTGGGATTACAGGCATGAACCACCACACCCAACTAACAACGATCATTTCTAAGTTGAGATTGCTGTATTTTTCCTTTAAGTTGTGGGTTCATTGGAAGAAAATCCAGTGAAGTCAGATTCATCAATGTCTCCGATCAGATATCAGTTGATTTTTATAGGCAGAGGGAAATATTGCACTGTCATTTGGTCATCAAAAAAGTAATCAAAACTATAGATTTTCTGAGTGTATTGTACAGGCGCTACGCACTAGCTCTACAGAAGGACCATGGGATTATGGATGTTGGTGTTTAGAGGAATCACCTTGGGGAAAGGTGCTTATGTGACTGTCGACTCCATGATAAATGGGTAGTGGGAGGATGTGCGGCCTGCCTTGGATGGGTCACTGGTGGTGTCTGTCGCTCACACCTATCTTTTTGATATTGACACTGCCTGTGGGACTTGTCCCTTTTCCCTCTGTCACTACAAGTGTTTCTTTCCCTCTTTTGTCCTTTGCCTCCCTTTGTACCGCAGACCTCAGCTGCCTCTCCTCACCCTCTTCCCAGGCCACTCTGGGCTGCCCTGTGCCCAATCACTGACAGCTGAATGAGGACGAGGGCAAGTCCAGGAGGCTCTCTTCCCTGTGCGTTTCCTGGGCTCTGAGCTGCTCGGCTGTAAAGAGGCACCTGTGCCTACTGGCGCCTGGCACACCATGGGGCTTGATGAATTGTTGAGCCAATGGATGAGTGAGATGAACCCAGAAGGTGCTGGTTTTCTTTTTCCTTCCTTCTCCTTTGCTGCTTTTCTCCAGGACCTTTTGAAGTTGGTCCATTGGGACAAACAAGGATGGGAGGATTCTCTCCCAACTGATAGGAAACACAGCTGCCACCCCCTCAGTCTTTTGAGGAGCCCTCTCCACACCCCATTTTCATGTTCTGTCCAGATGAGGTTGAGGATGGAGAAGGGGCAAATAAAGAACTATACAACACCCTGGTCCACATTTTTAACCCCACCCATTCCCTTGGTATGTATGCTCCTTCTCCATTCCCAGCCTCTTCCTTCCTCCATCACAGACCTGCACCCCCTTTTCCTGCTCTGGAACACTCCAGTTCTTTGTCCCCCACCAACCCCAGGACCAGCCCTCCAGCGACCACCCATGCAGAAGGGTTTGGGAGGCGGAGATGACTTTCAGAGCCTGGTGAAATAGAATGCAGGAAACATTTCAGAGGCTCCATCAGGAGCTACAGTCTACAAGCTCTCAAAAATCAGGCCTGACAATCCAGCAGAAAGATAATGGCACAGATTTCTAAGAAATCAAGCTGGGAGGCAGCCAAGCAGAAGCTGTGTTTTTCTGCCTCGGGGTGGATATTGTCCAGCGCGCTCTTGACCCGCGCTTGGTCGCTGTCTTGTAAGCAGGCCTCTCCGTGGGGTTGTGGGAAGTGGGCACCGGGGAGGAAGGCCAAGTCGGTTGTGTGGCCACAGCTCCCTGCGGCCACCCTTGGCTTTCCAAGGCTGTGATTTTCATGTCAAGGCGTGGGAAGGACAACCCCTCGGAAAGAAACGCCCGGAGCTGTCTGCTCGCCACCAGATAGAAGAAGCAACCACGGTGCAGCCAGCAGAGCTGTCAGCTCAGCCAGCCGGTTCACTCCAGCAGATGCTCACAGCTGTGTCAATGGGGAGCCAGCTCCGTGTTTCAGAGGGACTGTGGCAAAGGCGTCCTCCAGCCGCCGGCTGCCATTCAGCCTGTCTGCATTCACACAGCATCCGAGCTTGTAGTTAGAAAATTAGCCATCTCCTGGAGGAAGCTAATTTGCACTTGGATCTTTTTTTTTTTTTTTTATAGCAACGGAGGTAGAGACATGGAAAGGCTGCTTGGAAAATTTGTAGGGCAGGGAGACAAAGCTAACATATTAGCTGACAGAATCGAGACTCAGAAAGATCTTTCTAGGCCGGAATATTGAACTAAAACCAAAGAGGCTAAATTTAATGAGGATATCGGGGCGGGGGGGGGAATCCAACAGTAGTTTCATGTTTTTAATTGTGCATTGTCTGAGAGTTGAGGACATGTGAATTAGGAATGGTTCATATGAATATTGGTTGATGTGTCATCTGCAGAGGGGGCTGGGTCTATTTTGGGATTAGAGGGGGAAGTAAGAAAGAGAAGGAAAGGAAAAATCCCAAACCTACTAGTTAAAAAGTATGAATCCACGGAGAAGACCTATCCAGTTCTACTCACTGAGTTTAGTTCTCAATCCAGAGGGACTGAGAACTCTTACAGCTTCAAATGAAGCTGTTACCAGTTTCTGGTCCCAAACGATAGATAGAATTGGTCATCATCTAGTAAAGACTCCCCTGAGAGCCAAGAATTGATATTAAACCACCCTAAGGACCGTGGCTACCTTTCAGTTGTACACTGGACCCTCAGCCAATCAGCTATGACCAGGAGATTCACTTATACTGTCCAAAAATATGGTGACCTCTGAAAGGATACATTTTATGGGACTTCCCACAAAAGGTCCGTGGCTGTGGCAGGCATATATCCAATATATTCTCATTTTAACTGAGGTGGGAGAGCATATTACAGTCCTAATTATCTCTGCTTTCTCATAGGTATGTGGAACTGACCAACTACTGTGATTATAAAGACTACAGGGAAACTATATTGAGCAAACCAATGCTGTTTTTCATTAATGTACAGACCAAAAAAGACACCTCGAAAGGTAGGTACATACATAATTTTGGTGTGGTTCTGCTTGCTGGGCTGTGGGCTGTTGCAGGCTGATGAGGGAGGAGTGAGGCATGGACAAAGCAGGATAGATGTCAGCTCGTGACAAAATCAGCAGCAAGGAGCCTGGTGTCTAAAGCACTGCTCAGGCTTTTGGAACAAACCCCAAATGATCCTAGAGCAGAAGCCACCCATCTCTGAACTTCTTTCCTGTTTCCTGTCCAGGCAGGAAGTAGTCTGACATTCTGAGCCTTCAAGGGTTTCAAGGGTTTCTAAGCCTGGAGCCATGAGGATCATCCAACTATATGTCCGAGGCACACTCTAATGTCATTATTGGCACTGTAGGTCTATAGGTCTTAACATCCAAATGGGGACATTTTGAGCATGAAAGTCTTCATAGTTAGTAATCTCGGTCAAAGACATAAACTGAGATTGACTCAGAAAAGTAGGGTACATGGTTATCCTACCTATGAAGTACATATACTATCCCTATTTTATAGATGAGGAAACTAAGATAAAATAAATTGCAGTTGTAGATGCTTCAAGTTTCATGTTTCTGTATTTTAGACACAGAATTTCATGTTTAGACACATCTCATCATTGTTTCTTCCAAGAAAGCAGATTAACTGGTAACGACTCTATAACTCAAATTCCAATATGAGCATGTCTCCATTTTCCCATTTTCTTCCTGCTCAGAGCGACACATGGGTAAACTCATGGGAATAAGGTTCTGTGGTAAGGGTAGAATTTCTTCAACCTGCTTCTAAATGTCATTCTTAAAATGAGTCCAAGGTAATAAGAAATGATCTACAAATTTCAGATAGACTTTCTCAAGCATTCACTCTCATCAGACCGGGGAAGTTCTCTCTGCTCATATCATAATTCACAGTCAGGACACTCTCTCTCTGCAGGAGAGGCCAGAACAGAATGCACATAACAAACAGCGCCTGTTTGAGTATCTGAGCCCTGCGTGTCCTTTGGCTTGGTGATGACCAGAGAGCCAGTAGTTCTCTTGGAGTATAATTCACAGCTGTGTCAAGTACACTTCCCGCATTGATCTCTCAGGAGGAAAGAATGAGTGACCTCTCCATTTTAACATTTTGAAAGTACGGGATGGTACAAAAAGGTCCTTGTGGGGAGTCCTACAGAAAGTACACAGCTGTAGCACGATTGTTGTGGAAGGAAGTACAGAATCTGGTTAATTTTGAGAAAAGTTATAAAATGAAGGTATTTTTATAGGATAGAAATGTAAAGTGATAACGTTTAGAAACTTGTGAAAATTGCAACTAAGGTAACTTGTCTGCCCTGCCACTGTTTTAAACTGCACTTATATGCAAATTAAAAAAGCCACCACTTCATTAAGACAATCACTAATGATTTCCAGAATTTTGGCATAATAAATACACAAACAGACCCGTCTGAAAATGTGAAGGGCCTCCTCTGCAGTTGTGTAGTGCACAACCTGCCCACCCAGCCCAACTGGGGAACATGGTAACCCTGGGTCTTTAGAGTCTAAATATTGTGGTTTATTTGTATAAAATACAACAAATTACAAATGGTTTGCTTTTTGCTTTATTTTATTCATTTATTTGTTTTTGGTACCAGGGATTGAAGAGGTTCTTAACCACTGAGCCACATCCCCAGCCCTTTTTTATATTTTACTTAGAGACAGGGTCTTGCTAAGTTGCTTAGGGCCTCATTAAGTTGCTGAGGCTGGCTTTGAACTCACAATCCTCATGCTTCAGCCTCCAGAGCCACTGGGCTTTTATTTATCTCTTGTCTCCCAAAAGATATAAGATTATTTACATCTGAAATACCCAAAAAATAATTTGGAGGAAGGCAAACAAGTAGGAAAAATAAGAAGATTCTTTGAGAATGCAAACACGTGTTATTGGCACTCGTTTGTTATTGCCTCTGAGCCATCTCAAAGCCAGTACCAAATGCTCAGTTCTCGAAATCACTAGGAGATTTTGTGAATGGCTGGTCCATGCCTTTAAACAGTGTGAAGTGGGTTTTTTGGTTTCTCCTTCAGGTATGTGCTTGAGTGATTAAAGTCATGGAGCTTCATTTTGGGGACTAGAAGAGTAAGAGATTCCAAATTTCCTAATAAGTAAACAACCTCCCCTTTGCTTATATTATGCAAGTTGAATCGAATCAGACTTAAGGGGTTAATAATACAAAACAAGATAAAAATAAAACAATAATAACAGGGGGAAGAAGTGTCTTCCAGGACAGAGATGTGGTGCTATTTAAACACTGAGAAAGATACTTTTTCTCACTTGAGATGATGTTGGGTCAGGAGCAGGAAGGAGAACCAATCATGAGTTGCCCTGATGCTTAGAACCCTAGCCTCGCCATTTGGCAGGAAGAACGCTGGGGGTGGAAGGCACAGAGTAGTTTTCTTCCCTGGACTTAGCTGATTTTCTGCTGTGCAAATGAGAAAGTGTTGGTGAGAGCCAAGTTGTGATTTAAATGTGCAGCAAGGCTGGGTCATAAAAACCGTTTTCTTTTCCCATGCTGGATACGTGCTGTGGGAGCACAGTTCTCATTTGCAATAATTATAGAGTGGGACTTTTGATTTCTGAGACATAAGTGCAAGCTGCAACTTGCTTCTACAGTAGCCCGGAGCTCCCTTCAAATCTGCAGAACTCTCTGGAACATTTCTAGAAATCTGGCTAGGTGTTGTGGTAAGGGTCTCAGGAAGCAGAGAGGGAAGGTTATCAATGGATAAAATCTCCAGAGAAGGTGGAGACCCCTGCTTCAGCAAATCCCGAGAAGGATGTTTATAACACAAGTATATACTTTTGAATTCTGCTTGCTGATTTCTAGAAAGGACCTATGCATTTCTTGTGAACACAAGGCACCCCAAGATAAGAAGACAGATAGAACAGGGGATGGACATGGTCATCTCCTCAGTGATCGGAGAAAGTTACCGACTTGAGGTAAGACTTAGCCTGTGAATCCAGGGCTCCCAGCCACACGGAAGAGGCCCAAGAACTCCCTGCAAGAACTGTGTCTCTAGGGCCTTCTCTGAACTACAGTAAGCGGCCAAGATCACACGGATGCCTGGAACTTCACAGAATACCACACGTTATGTAACTATGTTCTGTTCTATACCTACCTAAGACGGAGTTTAGCTTTAAATTAGCTTCAGAAAGAGATTAACAACAACTAATAATAAAATCCATCAATTCCAATAATAATAATAATAGAAGAATAGTAGTAAATAATAATAATAAAGTTATTTAAAACATAAATCATCTTTCTGGAATTTTCCATTTACTATTTTCAGACCATAGGTAACTGCAACTGCAGAAAGCAAAACCATATTTTGTTCTTTACTACATCATTATTGCTACCAATAAAGTGAGCTTAGTTTCTCTTTTCTTTAATTTTTTTTTGTAGCTGTAGATGGATAGCATGCTTTTATTTTATTGGTTCATTTGTTTATGTAGTGCTAAGGATTGAATCCAGTGCCTTACATGTGCTAGACAAGCACTCTGCCACTGAGCTACAGCCCCAGCCCCCAAACAAATTTAGTTTCTACTATCAACTTATTAGAAACAGAATATTAATACATGTAATTTTGGCCAAGCAGTTCAAAATCTTATGATACAAAAGCAAAGGTCTGTTTTTTTTTTTTTTTTTTTTTTTAAATAAAGACAACTGTTAAAAGGTATCTGTCAGAATGAAAGAGAGAATGTCATATTTTGGAGATTTGGGTAGTTTTTATTGATTCTAAAATGTCTACATGGTAATTATATCCACAAAGTCAATTAAATGTTTCTCTGTCTTTCAGTTTGATTTCCAAGATGTAGTGAAGAATTTTTTCCCTCCAGGAACTGAGGTGATTAATGGAGAAAATTTGAGTTTTGCGTATGAATTCAAAGCCGACGCCTTATTTGATTTCTTCTATTGGTTTGGGCTCAGCAATTCCACTGTGAAAGTGAATGGTAAAGTTCTGAATTTGTCGAGTACAAGTCCAGAAAAGAAGGAGACAATTAAGTTATTTTTGGACAAAATGAGTGAACCTTTAATCCGAAGGAGCAGTTTCTCTGACCGAAAATTCAGTGTAACTTCCAGAGGTATGTTAAAAATCCTCAAGGACAGGAGGATGCTGATCAATTAAAGGGTGAAAGAGGCAATGGGAGGGAGCAAGAGGCAAGACTTATTAATAAAACAGAAACATAACGTCACCTGATTCAGAAAGGACTGAAATGGCTCTCACCAAAACCAGAAGCCAGGCAGTGTTAGCATGCACCTGTTGTCCCAGCTACCTGGGGCACTGTGAGGGTTGCTTGAGTCCAAGAGCTGGACACCAGGCTGGGCAAGAGAGCAAGACGCGGCCTCAAAAAAAAAAAAAAAAAAAAAAGAGAGAGAAGAGAGATAAAAGGACTTTTCCTTTTAGTCTTCTGACATAATAATTACATTGTGCAGCCTACCTCAAAAATAATCTTAAAGATTATCATTAATTCAAATGAATATTAATGCCCAATTAAATATCATTGGCTTCTTAACATTATAAAATAATGCTTCTTTCCCTGTGTGCATATTCTGGACCACAGAATGTTCACTTAAGCTGCCAGTCGGGGAAGTCTAGATGGTCGTGGTATCTATCTTTAACAATTCGTAGAAGGGTTCTCCAGATTTTGTAAGACCACAAAAGAAAAAAGAAAAACTCTTGAGAAGGTTTCATTTAATCAACTAGCAATGGCATATGGTGGATTCTTGATTTTGGTATCCACGCGGCTCATGCAGATGGCACGGATCATGTCTTGTCTGAGCCTGTCTTTTGCGTAGCCCGTTCTCTCTGCCTCATGCTAGTCTGGGCTGGAGAGCAGCTTCCTTGAATCGGGATTCTTGTTGCTAATTGCAGGAAACCAACAGTCTCTGTAAACTTGCAGTGTCCTCAAAGTGAAGATGGGAAATAGAGATTTTTCATTAATTGTGTTTAATGACAGTTGCTTTCTTCCAATGTTTATAGCAAAAACTCTTACTCTCAGCTGTTTCTTATTCTAGAAGTGATCCTTCTCTTAATTCCTTCATTTCTCCTTCTCTCCATCCCACTCTCTGTTAACGTCTGTCTCTTCATCTCTGTTCTCTGTGTTTCTCTGAACCTCTCTCTCTCTCTCTCTCTCTCCCCTCCCCACCCGCTCCCTCTCTGTCTCTGTTCCTCTGCAGACCTCTGTCTCTCATGCTTTCCATATTGTTCTAATCCATATTCCTCTGTCTGGGACTTTGTCACCAATAAGCTTTGCGCTCTGCTGCATTGCAGCCATGTGGAGACGGTCCCTTACGGGACAAGATTAACTGGCCCTTCTGTGACAGCATCACCCTTGTCCAGTCCTTCTCTGGTACCCTCAGTCTCACCCAGTGGCCACAGCAGCCTGGATAACTTTCCTGTTTCACTGTGGCTGTTCTCTGGCATGTAACCTACCTCTGGTGTCCACTGTCATCTTGGGGACACCAAAGTGCATGTGAAGTTGGCAGCAGTTCTTTGAAAGTTTACCCTGGACCATCCCTGAGTCCACTTCAACTCCTGACCAGAGCTTCCTGAGAGCTGTCACATGCACTGCAGATGGCATAGCTGAGATGTACCTGCTGGCCTGGCAGGCAGACTGAACTTGGCTCCCAGCCCCTGGGCAGAACACCAAACCCCTGATGCTGCTAATACAGCTTCATCCTGTTTACAAACTGACCTCTGGCCTGAGCATCTATTTTTCAAATGTGAGACTTTTCTGTTAAGTGAGAGAGTGTATGAAGCCCATTGCAAATCTCCAGCCTGCAGGAAAGCAAGTGACAATCATGTCCCGCTGATAAACAAAAAAGCAACACATTTCTGTTTAGCCTTTTGAGTTTTTCCGTGGAAGCCAGGATTCTCTATTAATTATTGAAATGGTTATGTTGTATGATTTTTTTGCAGTGCTGGTAATAATGATTGCCTTATTTACTGTGTTTTTTTTTTTTTTAGGCTCAATAGATGATGTTTTTAACTGCAGTCTGTCACCCAGATCATCTCTGACAGAGCCTCTTTTGGCAGAATTACCATTTCCAAGTGTTCTGGAATCTGAAGAGACACCAAACCAATTTATCTAATTGGACTGAACATTCTAGCTGTCACTTTTATGTTGCAAGCCTGTGCCAGACTGCAGGTTGAGGGGACGAGAGGAGGTGGGAGGTGGGCACTTCCACCCCTTTGCCAACTCCTGGCTCCCCCATGGCTTCTGTGGGGGGCTCCTTTCTCCCATTTCCCTGGGTGTGATGCTGTGGCAGGCCCAATGTAGCTGGCTTCCTTCAAGGCTACGGTTACCCGGATGGAAGGGCTTTGGCTTGTGGCATGCTTTGAACATTTCTGCAAACAGGCAGAGGAAGCCACAGGGTCCTGCCACCCTGAACTTTGCTCAGTACCCTGGCACCCTGGGAATTTTCCTGGAAACCTCTCTGGGAGTCCTCTGACTTGGTTGTCAACCTGTGATGCTTCATAATTCAGGGTTTGCTCTCTGCTTGAGACATCCTTATCCCTCAACCCAGAAAGCATGGGGTTCACAGTGCTCTTCTCTTGCAAACCTGGTGAGTAAAAAACCTGTGCCATCTTTCATCCAGGAGGCAAGTTTGTTTTTCATCCTGCCTGTGTGAAACCTTATAGGAAACATTCAAGGTAAGGTTTGCTGAATGACTGGCCAGGCAGATAGGACAGTAATCCTGCCACCCACAGCCTGAAATGGGAGCTCCCTTGGCCTTTCTCTTCTCCAAGTGGCACATGGAGAATGAGGCCAGGTCGTATAGTACCAACTATGACAGGGGAAGGATAAGGTACATGGCACTATCCTCCTTACTGAAAGTGCATTATGTCAGTTGGGCATTTAAAATAAGCTTTTTGCAATCCTAACATGAAAAGAAAAATAGAAGAAATCTATATAATTACCATACTACATTTTCTATCAATATATTTTTCATCTTATAGCTATGATGGAATTCTTCAAAAGGAAAAAAAAACATATCCTACATATAAAAACTTGCATGAATGGATCACTACATTTGCTCATAATGAGGGAGACTTATAGGTTCTGAATATCATTTTTCTGTCTTTTTTTAAAAAAATGTTCCTGTATTATATGTTTGATAACACTACTGATGGTCCTGACATTTACATTTGAAATGTTATGAGGTACATTTGCACAATTAAAACTTTTCCTAGCATTCAACCTCGAGGTCACCAATTCCTTTGTGATTTGCAGGTGGTGTCTTTGCGTGGTGTATTTGCCTTATAACTTACTAAATGACAATAAGAATTGTTTTTAACAGTCACTTTCTCAAGAAGAGCCTTTGAAGAACAGGGCTGTAAAGTATTTGGAGAAAGGAAGATCTGATACTGATCTTTCAGAAAAATAGGAAGAAATGCTTCTTAGTTGCAGGAGAGGATGAGCATTAATTTCAGTAAAAAAAATGCAGAACATTAATAATAAAATAAGTTTAATACCAGTGCAAACAAACCTTAGGTGGATATCGAGTATTAAATGCTTCCCAAAGGAAATAGAAACTCTTCACAAAATTGACAAAGGATTTTTTTTAAGTAGCTGAACTGAGAAAAATGATTAGTAATTACCTCAGGAATGAACTAAAGATCTGGAAGGTTTCTTTCATCATTAAAATCATTTTAGTTGACTCTGAACCAAATGCATTCAATTTCCACTTAGCCAAGTTTTATCAACTGCCTATAAGGAAATATGCACTGTGCTACCTACTGTATTTTATTAGCAATATTATAAAGAAGTGACGTTGAGAAATCTGTAAAATTGATAAAAAGTCCAGGAAAGATCTACCTGGACAAAAAAGGCCTCAATCTCATACACATGTGGCCCAATGTGTATGTTTTAACAGTTTAAGATCAATAGAAATCTATAGGACAGTGCTATGGTTGGATATGGTTTGTCCTCATCAAAACTCATGTTGAAACTTAACCCCCAAAGTCAAATGTCAATGGAATTTAGAGGTGGGCCTTTGGGGGCGGTAATTAGGATTAGATGAGGTCATGATGAAGGAGCCCTCATGATTGTATTAGTGGATTTGTACATCCAAAAGAAACCCAAGCAAACTTGCTCTTTCTCTCCTTCTGATGTTGGGCACCTCAGTACCTATAGAGTCCCCACCTGCAGGAGGCCCTCACCAGAACTCTAGAAGATGCTGGCACCATGCTCTTGGACTTCAGATCCAACTCAACCTCCTTCCTTTTAGAAATTTCCTAGTCTCAGGTATTCTATTACAGCAACACACAACTGTATAGATGAACTATATAGATGAGGACCTAAGCAATTTGTCTATTTGTTCAGTTCATTCATTCAATACGAATAATTGAGTGTCTGTCATGATCTGTGCCTTGCATCGAGGTGATCCTGGTGTATAATGGAGCTTAAAATTGACCCTTGTTTTCAAGGAGTTTCCAATTGTATTAAAAGAAGATAGAGAACCACCATTTGACCCAGCTATCCCACTTTTCCGTTTATACCTAAAGGACTTAATATCAGCATACTATAGTGATGTAGCCACATCAATGTTCATAGCAGCTCAATTCACAATAGCTAAACTGTGGAAGCAAACTAGATGCCCTTCAAGAGATGAATGGATAAAGAAACTGTGATATATATATATATATACACACACACACACATACATACACACACACACACACACACATACATACAACGGAATATTACTCAGCCTTAAAAGAGAATAAAATTATGGCCTTTGCAGGAAAATGGATGGAATTGGAGAATATCATGCTGAGCAAAGTAAGCCAATCCCCCGAAACCAAAGGCCGAATGTTCTCTCTGATAAGTGAATGCTGATCCATAATAGGGGGCGGGGCGTGGGGAGAATGGAGGAACTTTGGGCAAAGAAGAGGGAGAAGAGGGAATGGGGGCAGGAAAGATGGTGGAATGAGGTAAGCATCATTACCCTAGGTGCATGTATGACTGCTAATATGGTACAATGCTATATCATGTACAACCAAAGAAATGAAAAGTTGTACTCCATTTATGTACAATGAACTTAAATGTATTCTGCTGTCATGTATAACTAATTAGAACAAAAAATAAAGACAGAGCAAGGGTGTAGCTTAGTGGTAGAGCACATACTTAGCATGCACAAGGCCTTGTTTTCAATCCCCAACACCAAAACAAACAAGCAAACACACCGGGGTACAGGCTTACAAGAACAATAAAATATGTGCTACAAGAGAAGTTCCAAAGGGAAAATGCCCAAGATACCTGTGATCCAGTCTGGGCAATAAAATTAATGAAGTATAACAGCAAAATTTAGTTTAAAACAAACATGGATCGATTTACCCAAGTGATTGATTTATACAAGCTGTCAGTGTCCTTGGAGGCTATTGATTTATTCCAATAAGAATGCAAGTTCAGAAATGATTTACAGAATGAAGGAGCTGTTTTTTTTCTCATTACCTGATGGAAATAATTTGATTTCTGGCTAAGGGATAACACTGCCCAACTTGGTCACCTGCATTAATTGTCAACTTGAATGTATGCTTACTGTTTTAAATATCCAATCTGTACTTGGAGAGCAAAGTTATGACCCTAATGAAGAATTCTAAAGAATATGTGTGTCAGATTCTGAAGGGAGTTTCTAAAGAATTTTAAAAATGCTTCAAGCAATGGAAGCATCATTAAAATAAATTGCTTTGAAGAAGAGAACATTCATGTGCATGAATGAATATATACATTCGTTGGTAGAACAGATTTAAAACAAGTGTCAGCACTTGCGTAGGTTGATGTTCACTACTTGCATAGACCTGAAAGGAGAACTAACAATAGAAGCCATTGATAATAACCCAATGGCTGGCCCAGCCAGCTTCCTCCTTAAGAGTTCAGAGAAGAGAAAACCATAAGAACCAGGGGGACCACATGGACCAGGAAGGAGGTCACAGTTAAAGGGGACTGATAAGATTTTGATAGATTTAATAGTCTTAACTTGATGTTATGGTTTTATTTGGATGAAACAGAAATAAATTTGGTGAATTGCAAGTTACAAGCAGATTTTAGAATGTATCCCCATTACACTAGACTGCATTAATAAAATAGAGGATATCATAGAATTTTCTGGATTTTTCAATAAGATCATAGTAATTATCCTGGGACTACTTATCCACAACCCCTCTTCGTGGCAGCTATGATCTGGATGACACCAAGAACATCTGAATCGGTGATGGTTAATTTTTTATGTTAACTTGGCTGGGCTACAGTGCCCAGATATTTGGTCAATCATTATTCTGGATATTTCTATGGAGGTGTTTTTGGATGAGATTGATTAATATTTAAACTGGTGGGTTTTGAGTAAAGCACTCTTCCCTCTCTTCTGTGGGAGGCCACATCCAATCAGCTGAAGGCTGGAACAGAACAAAAATCTGCCCCTCCCCTAGGCAAAAGGGAATTCTGCCTTTGGATTTGAGATGCAACTTTAGCTCTTCCAGGTGTCTCCAGCCTGTTGGTCTATCTTATGGATTTTGGACTTGTCAACCTCCACAATTGTGTGATCTAACTCCTTAAAACAAATCTCTCAATAGGTTGGTAGATACTCCATATTGGTTCTGTTTTTCTGGAGAATCCTAACATAGTCCTTCAATGAAATTGAGAATATGTTTTGAGTTCATCAATGAGAGAGAGAGAGAGAGAATAAGAAATATTCCATTTTTTTTTTAACATGAGGACACTTGAAGGAAACATTGCATATTACATAGCTGTAGAAAGTCTTTTGCATAGTCAGGCATGGTGGCACATACCTGAAATCCCAGCAGCTTGGAAGGCCGAGGCAGGAGAATCCTAAATTCAAAGCCAGCCTCAGCATCTTAGTGGGACCCTCTCTTAAAATAAAAAATGAAAAGTGAAAAGGACTGGGGATGTGGCTCAATGGTTAAGCACCTCTGAATTCAACCTCTGATACAGAGAGAGAGAGAGAGAGAGAGAGAGAGAGAGAGAGAGAGAGAGAGAAAGTTCTTTTGCTCAAATATAAAAATTGAGGCAGAGAAACTTCACTGAGTTTCTTTGTACACAAGAGAGCTGGACATCACCTTCTGGGCTTTTGGAAATAGGCACCTGTTGATTTTTGTTTACACATCCTTCATTAGCTTGTTCTCCTAATTCTCCCTTCAATATTTTCTAGTCTCCCTTTCATTCAGGAGATGACCTAGCCAGCCTCCTGTATTATCTAGAGCAATGCTTCTCAAACTGTGCCAAGGAATCTTCTGCAGGTCATGTGACAGTGCAGATCTGGATTCAACCCCTCTAGGTGGGGCCTCAGCTTCTGCATTTATAAAAGATTCCCAGGTGAGGCTGAGGCTGCCCTCACAAGGCTTTAACTTGTTGTTATGGTTCTACTTGGCTCTAAGTCTGTCTCTCTCTAACTTTGTGAGTCACCTAAGAGTCTTGGTAGAAATGCAGAAGCTCAGGCCCCACTGGACAGAGTCCATGTTCTCACAGATGCCCAGGTGTGAGGTGGTCAGGTGCAGGAGGTAGCTCTAGAGTATACCTGGGCCCCTCTAGTCTTTCCTGAAGCTTCAAGTTCTCTTTCCCTACTCCTTACTCTTGGTCTGTGAACTTGTTTACTTCTTTCTGTTTTAAGTAATTCTGCTTCCTACATATTTATTTTTCTCTCCACCTGTTGTAGGCTTTCTTCTCTTCGACAGCCAGAATTTGAGTATTCTATGCTTGCTATCTCCTCAGCCTTGCCCCCCATCCTTGTCTTTAGCAGTTCACATCATGTTCTCTGTGTGTGTGTGTGTGTGTGTGTGTGTGCAGAACTAAATTTATTGTCATAACTTTAGTTGGAAACAACCAGTTAACTTTTAACCCATTTGATAAAACTATTCTCAATTGTTTTGGATCAATGAGAAGCTTGTACAAGGCATATTTGTAACATAGATGTTTTGATTTCTGGATGATTAACTTATTTTGGCAGGATGATATGGAACTTTGCTGCTCCTTGCCCTGGGAAAAATGTCAGAATTTATTCAAACTTGCGACCAGGCCTGTTCACTCTGCTGTTCAACCCACTCAATGAATCCTCCACCTGCTCAGGTGAAGTCCCAGCTTCTCAGTGTGACCTGCAGGGCCTTCTTCCCCTCTAGCCTCTTCTCAGTTTCCCCCTCGATCTTCTCAACATGGTAACATCAAACTTCAGGGCTTTGGGTTCCGCAGGCTATTACAGGCTCTACCCATATCACCTCTCCCTCTTCACCTGGTCAACCCTACACATCCTCGAGGACTCAGCTCAAGCATCTTTTCTTGCAGGAAGTTATCCCCAGGCTCTTATCATATCCAGGGCTTTGCCCTTAATGTCCCCAGACAGCTCATTTTCAGTGCACAGTCAGCATTAGTTGAAGGAAAGAAGAAATAAAAATAATAATAAAAAAAACCCAAAACCTTGCACTCAATCATGAAAAGGGATTGCCTCGGGTGATCAAAATTCAAAGGCGGAAACAGTGCCATACTACTCACAATAATGCAGACCCTCACTGAAACCACATTTTGAAGCAGAAATGGGAGACTATATTAAAAGAAAAAAAAAGGATCAGAATAGTAATCAGACAAAAGAACAACACCTTCGATTTGCGTGGTCTCCTATTGACAGATTACGGTAAGGATCGGTATCTTGACAGCTCAGCACGGTGGTGCTAGTACATTCATTGTACAACAAGGAAACTGAGGCTCACAGAGGTACCTGCCTTACCCTAAGGGGTCGAAGAGGGAATATGACGGTTCTTTTGCATCTCCCTCGGTTCAGTGCATACCCCACCATTTCAGCTAATCCAAGAAGAAACAAATGTAAGATATTAATAAGAATTCACTTTTAAAATTCTATATACTAACTGCTCTATTTTAAAAACACATTTCTCTTAAATTATGCTATGCTAATTAGCTCTACCATTTCCAGACAGTTAATCTGTTATTGGGTGCGACTTTCTTTAATTTAGATGCCACTACTAAATCTTAATTTAGACATGTTCCTTTAAATAACATTGACAGAAGTCTGCCTTCTACTGAGTTTCACCATTCATTGCTCGGAGAGTCTAAGATTTATTATATTCATTTGCCGTGTGGATGGGTCTCTACCCTCAGAAAATTCTAGTTTAGCTCTTCACTTTAGAGATGTTCCTTGCATATATGTTTGGGGTCTTTGGTTGGATGTCTATTCTGTCTCCTTTAATAAACTCCCTTGTTACATCTCCCTCTTTACTAAGGCCTAGGATAGCCCCTCTTAGGATGCGGGGCTGTTGTCGATTCCTTCCTAAACTGTTGCCAGCGGTCCCAGTGTGTTCCTTTGTCTCCTCACAGGAGTGAGTGGTGGCTCTGTTCTAACCTGGAGCTTTTCAATAGTTCTTCAGCACCGACTACGTGTCAGATTACCAGGGAGTTGCCAAGAATATGAAAATAAAGGAATTTCCTCATCCAGTTAAGCATCCCTAACACACATGGGAGTAGAAGGCACCACTCAGTCGATGGGGGATGTGGAGGAAGAACAACTAAATTGATAGTCACAAAGCACTATGATGGGTGCCAGGATCTCATGTCCTGCTAAGGAGATCTGTGACACATAGGTCCCCTCCCCTTGGTCTCTAAGCACATTTTTCACTTGCTGCTTTCTCCCCTGATTTGTGAGCTGGGATACTATGGTTTGGCTCTGAATAGTGTCCCCCATCCCCAGTTTCCTGGTCTCCATGGTGGTGCTCTTGGGACTTTCAGGAGGTGGGATCTAGTGGGAGGTCCTTAGGTCTTTGGGTGATCTGTTCCCCAGAGGCACTGTAGGACCACTGTCTCTTCCTCTGTTTCCTGGCTGGACACAGGATTGCTGGTTCTGACATCCACTCCTGCCATTGGCTTTCCCAGCAATAAGGAGATGCAGTAAAGGGGCACCCTTGCCCAGCCTGTTCTAGGCCTTTGAAACCTCCAAAACCATGAGCCAAAATATACCTCTCTTCATAGGTAGCCTTAGTCAGCCGTTTCCTTGTAGTAACCTGAAACTGACGGATACCCAGGATGACCCCTTGAATAGCATGGAACATCATAGAATCGATGCTTCTCAGGCCACACTGGTGATTTAGTCAGATCCATGACAACTTTCCCCCCATTTGCTTAAACTGAAATCTATGAATAGATGAAAATTATCAGTTGAAAGACTGACATTCCAGCAGTTGGAGAGGCTGAGGCAGGAGGATGGCAAATTCAAAGCCGGCCTCAGCAAAAGGGAGGTGTTAAGCAACTCAGTGAGACCCTGACTCTAAATAAAATATGAAATAGGGCTGGGGAATGTGGCTCAGTTGTCAAGTGCCCCCTCCACCCCCCAAAAAAAAAGTCTGACATTACTTTCTGTTTAATTTCTTCCCCCTTTTTTTTGTTTTCTGTCCCCAAATATACAACACAAGAATTGGGAGAGCTCATTGCAAGATCTATACAAATATACGGAAGTAAGGTATCCACAGGAGAAGAGGCAAGGATTAGCTTTCTGCATCGCATCTTTGCGCGGGCCTGGTCTAGCCATCTGGGTCTCCCGACTTAAGTTGCCCAGTACCAGACCTGCGTCTCCATGGCGACGCGTCACAAAGCAGCCGCGTGCCGCCTGCAGAGCCAAGTAGGGCTGGAGCCTCAGCCCGGCTCCACTGCCTCCTCGGCAGGATGGCCCAGCCTGAGTTCATGGCTTCGTGCCCCTCTTTAAACGACCACAAGCTCCAGCCAAGTAAGATTGTCTACCCTGCCTGTCTGCAGACAGGGTTGGGGTCTTTCCTGGGGAAGGGGTAGCGTCCAGCCAAGGGCCTTCGATCTTTAAGGGTGTTGTCTCCCTCTTGGGGATGGGCCCCACTGAGGGACTAGGGACGGCTGGGGAGTCGGGGAGAATGACCATGTTCATGACCTTGTCCCTCTCCAGCCCTTCATACTTGCTGCTAAACCTCCTCTTTGACCTGCCGGTACTTCTTTCTAAAACATCCAGGACATGCCTGCCTAGGAAGGGACCCTAGGGTCAAAAGCAAAGAAGGAGCAGAGAGACTGGGACTCTCAGAAGAGAACAAGATGGGCTTGAGCCCCGCCCCCATGGAGGGTCTGGGAAACAGCCAAGAAATAGGGTTTGTGGTTTGGGGGAGCTAGGTGGTTACAGATGGAGCTAAGGTCTTCAGCCGCACCTTCTGAGTAGGACCATTTCTCTTTCAAAGAGACTCTGTCTGTAAAGATGGGGAACTCTGCATCCTCGTTTTTGCTCCCAGATGCAGCAGGTTACCAGCTCAGCTTTTCGTGTCTGCGGGGGGAGAGCCGCTCTAGCTGTGACGCTAGTGGCATGATTACTGTGTAGTCAGCTACACCGTGGCCTTTCCCTTGGCAATAATGGCCTGTGGCTGCTGTCTAGCTGGGTAATTGTGGCTGCTCGCTGGCTCCAGAGCAGGGAGGAATTGTTCAACTGCAAATTCCCTAGAATTGTGCTCCCGTGAGAGTGAGTGAAATGTGTACTTTCATTTCAATTCATTCTTTGTAAATGAAGAATAGAAAGAGGAAATACTTAATTAGCACAAAAATATCAAATATACTCAGTTTCCATATAATGTCAAGGTAAGCAGAGAGGAGAGAGAAATGCTTTCCCAGGATTCCTGAGGGGTCTCCTTTTAATTTCCTCTTCCTTTTCTAGCTATGCTGTCTTGGTTTCTTTCATTGTCTCCTCTCCCTGTCCTTGGCTGGGAAATGCCAGAGTCTTCCAAGACTTTCCTTGCGAATTGGCATCCTCCACGAGTGGCCATAAGCTGCCATAAAGCTTTAAGTGCTTCATAAAGGTGCCTGTGACTCTATTCTGTCTCTAACTTAGATCTTTCTTCCAATTTCCAGACCAAACTATCCAGCTTTCTGCTAGACTGTTCCATTCGGATGTCACAGAAAGGCCTCTAATTCAACATGTGCAAAATTATACTCCTTTCCTTCTCAAACCTTCCAGGCTTTGAGAGACCAGTTAGGAGGAGGGTCCCAGCTTCTGAAATCAGAAGCGGAGGCAGCTGCTTTGATATCTCAATATGATCACCAGATTTCTTTCATTTGGCCATCAAGTTTTCCTTTCCATGGGCAGGTGTGACTCTTCCCCTCCAGTGTGGGGTCTCTGAGAGCCTCTGTGTACTACTCCATCTTCCACTGCTCGGACATTCACCTTCTAAAAGGTGGGCTTGATGTGGCACTGCTCAATTTTGGTCTAAAAACAGGATAAAGTGGTTGACAATGATGGTTAACTGCTGATGAGCAGTCTCTGTAGACTGGACACTCAGGTGCAGTTTATTAATTTCTCATAGCTGCTAGAACAGAACCACAAACTAGTGGCTTAAAATGACAAAAATTCATTCTCTCTTGGCTCTGAAGGCCTGACATCCAAAATCAAGGTGTACACAGGGCTGCAACCCCTCTGGAGGCTCCAGGGCAGAATCTTTCCTACCTCCTGCTTCTGCTGGCTGTCAATATTCTTGACTTGTGGATACATCAATGTGGAGGTCACATTGCCTTCCTCTTCTAAGGACATTTATAATTGCATTTCAGATCCATGAGTATGATCCATGATGACTGCTTTATTTTGCAATCCTTAATTGCATGTGCAAAAAATCTCTTTTCCAAATAAAGTCAGATTCACAGGTTTCTGGGATTTAGGATATGCACATATCTTTTGGGGTCCATCATTCAGCATACTACAAGCATGTACACTTACCAATGCCTTTAATCCTCAAAATAAGGTAAGGTTAGGATTAATAGATGTCATCAATACCTGCCTTGTCCATCAGAATAAAACAGCATAATATATATGGAAATACTTTGTAAAGTATAATACATATACATATTAATTATATTAGTTTTATAATATTTTCAAAGCTTTATGAATTTATTTTCATAACTGTGAACACCTTTGGTGGGTCCTAAGTTGAGCAGAGTAGGCTTAGGCACAGGGGGCCCCACTGAATTATCCTTAGTCATTTCCTCTTTATTTCAAATTTCAAATTTGCGTTTGAAATTTGCTGTCTCGGATTCTCATTCTGCCTGTTAAATCAGCCAAGAACATCTTTAAGTTTCCCTGTCAAACTTCTACCAGATAAAGTACAAGTTCAGAAAGCTGTCTATGTGGTGAAATCTCTCCTTGACCTGTCCTTGCTGTCCCCTCTTCTCCTTTGAGGAAGAATCACATGCTCCTCATGGTTCCTGTGACACACAATCTTAATCTGAATGTTCATAGGATACATAGCTCCTCCACTAACTGTTAAGTTCTCCAAAGCCAGGACAAGATGTGTGTCCCAGTGCGGAGCACAGGACCTGGTCCATGGGAAGGCACAGGAAATGAGAGAGGAAGGAAACTATCAGCAAGACAGAAGTGAGAAGGGTAGAGGGAAGTGTGGTCTCTGCAGAGATCCTTCCTGGTCCTCCTAAAAGCCCAAGGCAGAGGTTCCAATCAAACTAAAGGAGGCTTCTTTAAGAGCAGCTACTCAGGATTTTTTTCCCCTTCTCCACATTTGTAATTCTTTTCACAAAGATCATTTAAATCCACTATTGGAATAAAATGCTTTCAAGCCTAAAGTGATTCCCACCAAAGCAGGAGTCTCCAAGGATAATGCCAAGGCAAGAGTTCTCCCTCGGGGATGCTTCTGGGTGGACACGAAGCTTAAACCAGTGTGAAGGCAGCAGGGAATAGTCACAGATGAGCAGATCCCATTCCCTGCCTGGGGCCAGGGCCTGTTAAATTAAAAACGACCTGGCTGGGAGAGATGGGGAGATGAATACTAAGAAGTCCACAGATGACAGAAACCGTTAATGTTTAGCCAGGGCTGTCTATGCTAGGCAGGAGGCAGATAGCTTTTAAGAATATTGGGAAATTGAAAGATAAAAGGATACTTTACTGTCATTTTAATAGGATACAGGCTTGGAAACAAATTAAGGCAATGGGAATAGCTCCAGTATTCTTGGGATGAGATGATGAGATCCTAGACAGTACCTATTCAAAAATTAGAGACATTCCAACCCAGTTATTTATGAAATGTAAAAAGCAACAGGTAACTGCCCAGATATTAAAAAAATGAGAGAATGAGTACATTTAAAATATATATAGTAGCCCCCACTTATGCACTCCCAGTGCATAGCCCTGGGTAGCGCTGACTCCATACATGAGCATTGTGATACTGCAGCTACATGACTTAACGTGCAGGTAGTGCATACGGTGTGGACACGCTACACAAAGGGGTAATCACATTTCCAGCAGGATGGAGCTGGATGGCATGAGATTTCATCATGGTGCTCAGAATGGTGCACAATTTAAAACTTCTGAATTGTTCATTTCTGGAATTCTTCATTTCATCTTTTTGGACTATTGGTGTTGATCACAGGTATCTGAAACCATGAAAAGTGAAACTACAGATAAGGAGGGACAACTGTATTCTCAAGTAATTTGGTGATACCTTGTTAAAAATAGGGAGTTGGGGTAGATCGGCTTGGGTGCTGCTAAATTCTCAGCTGGTATCTTTCTGGAGCCATCGACAGTATTTGCCATGGATGATTCCTCCCTCCTTTGGAAGCACTTTCTTCTTTGGGCTTTCAGGACACCACATGCTCCTGGTTTTTCTTCATGCCCAACTGACTGTATTTTTCTCTGGCTGTTCTTCTTCTTGACCTTCGAGTGCCCAGGCTTCAGCCCTGGACTTCTCTTCCAACTCCACTCTGTCCCTCAATGCTCTTACCCACGCACATAGTTGTCAATAACTTTTACACCACTGAATTTTACAATCATTATTACAAAGGGTGAATTAGCATTGCACCAGGAGTGTTTTGCCCCCAAGACACTGTTAGTCGGGACACTTGGTGTAATATGAGCCCATTTTTGTAAAACAAAATGGTGAGAACTAAATCACAATTTGCCTCTGTATTTATATACGTACACATAAATCCTCATGTGATTGCATATACAAGTATGGAGAGAAGCAGACAGGATTGTTAACACGGCCTAGCCCAGAAAAGGATAATGAAGGGTGGAGAGGAAAAGCAAAGAGGTGCCCGGGGTAAGAGCTGGCATGTCTAATATGAACTCCTGTGTATAAAATCATTCCGTATGTGCACAGATATACCTGATGTAATGGAAATGGGTCACTAGAAAGCAATAATGAGCAAAGATAGAATTTCCAAGGACTTCCTCCTTCATGGATTTTTATGTTTGGCTTGAATTCTTTAAAACAGCGGGTGCGAATGCTTGGGGAAAACAATAGGCCATTCTTATTTTGAGATAAACTCAGATAATTAAGTTGTGCTTCCCTTCTCTCCTATTCCAGGCCACCACTTGGCCTTTATGGCTCTTTAGACTCTCATATAAAATCACTATCCAGAAGGTTCCTGTCGTTTGAGAAATTATTTTAATTGTGCAACATTCAAGTGAGATATTCGGGTTCACCCCACTGAAAACGGCTTTATTGTCCTTTCAGCAGGTGGTACCGACTGGGATTCTTATGCCACCAGGATGAAGACAGATTTCACCCGCAAGACAGGAGCAGTGCCCGCTTTGATCCGGTAGATCCCCCTTCAGTCAGCCCGACAGACACTCAGAGACTTTGTTCACTTGTCTTTTCGGATTTAGAATCCTAAACAAATAGAGTAACTGGAGAAGGCTTATAAAAATGCAGTGGAGTAAGGCCATTGTGCTCACGGCTCCCCTCCAAGCGTCTTGAAAGTTCCTCCTCTCAAACAGCAGCCAGACCTCCCACAGGACCACCGAGAAAATGGCCCCACTAGTTCTTTATGATGTTACTGCACATTGCGTTTACCACTGACCCAGCATTTAGGTTCACTGACGACTGTGCCACCTGAGCACCACGCATGAATCAAAGCCACTCCCTGTTATAGAAGCAGGCCTCCACGGCTGAATGAATGGCTGAGTGGATGAATGAATGCTTGCTGTCCCTACTGTCACCAACACTCATCTCTGGAAGCTGAAGGAAGGGCACAATCCCCCTCTCCTTACCTGCACTCCTCCAGCTACAGCAGTGTTGGCTTGCAACTTCTCCACTCCCACCCAAGCTGAGGGCTGTGGGGATTTCTAGCCACCAGCTGCCTCTCTGAGCTCAGCAGGAGGGGAGTGCCAGGATATCCCTTTAATTGCGTCCCTGTTAGGTAGGTGTGAAGTCGGAAGGAGAGCCTTCCTTGCTTGTGTTGACTCTGTGAATTGTTTCCCAAAAGGAGGATCTTTTCTCCTTGCAAGTTCAAGTTAGTGAGAAGTCAGATGAATTAGGGGCACGTCCAAGCCAAGGCTGACCCCCGTAGCTCTGCCCCACCCTCACCCTCAGGCGAGTAACAAATCATCCACAGCTCAGTTTAATTGGTGGAACGGGACTGATGATCCCTAAGGGAGTGTTTTGAGGAGGAGGACACAGGTAAAGGACTAACACAAGGGGGTTACTCAGTAATTTTCTTTCATTTCCCCTAGTAAAATATGATAGGCTCTCAAAAGTGCCAAGCTCCCAGACTCCCGATTTCTGAGTTACTGGTTATCCCACGGGGCCACAACTAACTCCTTAATTGGGACATTTATCATTCGATTGAAATAAATTTGCCAGGTTCACAGGCGGTAACAGTTTTCTAAAGAAGAAGCACTTGGGTTAAAAGCCAAAAATAAAGATGTACTTGGAGAATCTAAGTCAGTGATTTTCAAACTCACATTTTTTGTAAGTTCTCATACATTTAAATAGCTGCAGAAAATAAAACTTCCAGTCCATCCTAAATATTGACATTTTAAAATAAAAATTTTAAATACAACCAATGCACAGTCTAAATGCCCTAGCAAATTAATACTCATTAGGATTCTTTTTTTTTAAAAAAAATACTCAAACAAGCTCTTTTTTGAAAACTCATTTCATTCCTTTTCCTTCTTCCACTCCACTTCCTCAATAGAATTTTCCCCTGCTATAATATATTTTTTTGCTTGAAAGCAACTTACGGTCCACTCATAGTTCTTTGCAACTGTTTCAATATTTTAGTTGAAGTGAATTTTTAAACATGCTATGTGACTTTAAGTATCATCATCATTATTTTTAGTACCCAACTGCTCAGAGCAATAAATAAATTACAATGTTAATAATAATAATAATACTAAATACAAAAATTAATTTTTGAAACTATATCCCCACCACTATATATCTATTTATGTATATATTTTTCTTTCCTTTTTTTTTTTTAGATGAGGTCTCCCTGTGTTGCCTAGGCTGGCCTCAACCTCCTGGACTCAATCCTCCTGCCTCAGGCTCCCTAGTAACAGGGAGTCTAGGTGTGCACCACTAGGCCTGGCTTAGAACTGCATCCTAAAAAGATAAATGGGCAGTTTTGCTTTCAGTTAGTTCATGCATCCAATTGTGAGTGTTATTATTTTTAGAATGACCCATATGTAGCATCAGTTTTTCTGTTTCTTTTCTTTTTTCCATTTTATAGGTGTTAGACTTGAGAAAGTTTATTCATATATATGAAAAGGAGCTTCAGCATAGCAGTGTCATCCAGTGCTCTGAACTTTTTTTTTTTTTTTTTTTTTTTTGTAGTAATAGGTAGGTATTCAACCCAGCGGCATTTTACCATTGAACCACATGACCAGTCTTTTTTTAAATTATTTTTTTTTATTTGTTATTTTGCAACAGGTTCTTCCTAGCTTGCTTAGGATGACCTTGAACTTGTGATCTTACTGCCTTAGCCTCCTGGGTGAATGGGATTGCAGTTGTGTGCTACTGAACCAGGCTCAGCACTTTGAACTCTTTCTTTGTTTTTGCTGAGTCAAAAATCACAAGGTGATTTTAATGACGGATCCTCCTCCTACTTGGTGGAGTACTCCTCTGATTTTATTGAAATCAAGTAATGAGATGATTTGTCATCCACTTATTGAGTTGTTCCCTATTTCAGTTTCTGAGAAATATCCCAGAAGGCATGGCTTGAACAAATGACCATTAAGTTACACCGTTACCCCCTCCCTCGAAGGTAGCTAGCTTGCTTAATATTATATGGTTTGGAACACAGAAACATTAATTTCAATAAATGTTTTCCAACACAATATTCTTTGTATAAAAGACTTTTATCATCACTTACTTTAAATATATTCTTATCAAAATCTTGGAGCTGAAGATTTAGCTCATACAGTTTATATCGCCTATAACTAGTTGGTTAAGTCAGTCCTATTTGTCAAACCAATGAGCGAAATTTGGTTCACTCCCTGTCAAAACCTACCTACTCTTTCAGTTCATATAAATGTTAATATATGTTTTGAGGAATGTTATGAAAATAACTGAAAAATAAATTATTGGATATATCTTTTATAGGGAAGGTTATAAAAACAGGGGAAGTAACAAAAGATTCAAGTCTGATAAATTAATTATATCTAAGTAACAAAAATAATGCATAAAATGTGCAAGTTATCTGTGAAGCAAGGGGTCTGATAAATATATGCTTTTTTTTTTTTTTAAAGTTAAATGTGTTCTCATGTCTGCAGAACTCTGGTGCTTGACTTTCAATAATCATTAAATTATAGTCACACGTGAAAGGAAGAGTTTCATTGATTTCATCAGACATCAGGCATTTCCTATGCATTTAATGAAGGAAAAAGTTATACAGTGTGAAAATTAATTGGTCTGACAAGCCAGCATATGTTTTTACTTACTGTTAAGTATTTTATTTTTAAATAATTTTTTATAGCATAAAAGGAAATAAGGATTGGCTACACTGGAGTAAATATTTCAAAAAATAAGATTTAAATACCTTACTAAGTGATGAATACAAGATCTGGAAAAAAAAAAAACCCACAAGATTTTAATCTACCAGTTTTACCCAGTAATCTTTAAAAAGTGTGATGTCCCAGAAAAGACTCTAGTTATATTTAAAGCGATCATCATCACCAACTTGTACTGCTTCCCCACTCGACGTGCTTTTCTCTCCAGCTAATGACATTTCCCAGGGATTTTTTTTTTTTAAGCTGAAAAAATGCTTATCTTTAAGTACATGAGGAAAAAAGCCATTTGGAGCATTCTGCATGCTCTTAGAGCCTCTCCCTGAAGATGGATGAGTAGTTGGCAATTAGTAGGAGACAGAAAACTGGGCAGGACTTTGAAGCACGCCTACCAAAATCTATAACACCCCACACAGGTGGCAATACCCCGGTTACAGCACGATCCCTCACTCTGCAGAAACTCCTAGATAAGACAAGCCCTGGACAAGGGTGTGGAGCTCCAATGGCCAGGAGGCGTCTGTGAAATGGCTCTGGCCAAGCTGCCCCTCTCTGGAGGCAATGCACCCTAGAAAGATCCTACTGATAATATAGGAAAGAGAGCCCTGGGAAAGGGGCGTGGTAAAGAAGGAAAGGACTTGCTTGCATAGTCAGCACACCCCCCACCCCTGCCACCGATCAGGCAAACATAATTTAGGAAAAAAAATATTGAGAAATTGAGATCTGAAAACTAATTCCTTTAAAGCTATTTCTGTTGAGTCTCTTTTGGAGAATTTCCAGTTTATATCTGAATGACAGGAAAATCATCAATCATCCAGATGTGCCCAACTTCCCAGATGTTTGTTTCTTTCGAACACATAAATCTGCTCAGACTCTTAAATTTTTTTTTTAAAGTCAATGTGAACTATTTTAAACACACACAAAGGAATAAACACAATCACCATCTATGACAATAAACATACTGGATTTTGTCAAGATAAATTCAAGGCATATCATTTTAATTCTGAATATTTTCTATGTATCAAAATAGAATCCCAAAATCGGATGCTTTAAAAATATAATTTCATTATTTCATCCTCAAAAAAAATCAATCCCTTAGTATCGAATAACCAGTCAGCAATCAGATTTATTCCAAAAATTTGTCTCAAAATTTTCAAAAGGTTTGAAGTAGAGTCCAAAGTCCACACATTACTTTTGGTTATTATGTCTCCTTTCTCATTTAATCTACCTCTGCACTTTTTTTTTCCTCCCTGACCATTTTTTTTTCTGAAGAAACAGAATCATTGTTTGGAATTTTTCTGATTCCATCCCCATCGTGTGTTTTAAAATATTTCTCTTCTCTTCCATTTCTTGTAATTCAATATTCTGCAGTCTTCATTTGATTCAGATTCCATATTTTGGCAAAAGCATTTAATAGGTGGAGGTGAGTATATTCAACCAGAAGTACATAATACCCGGTGAACCCCTCCTTTTGAGTTCTTGGTGACATGGCTGATCATTGCCTAGATGCATCATTTCATTGAGGACTTGCAAGCCAAAAATGAACATCCTAATTTGCTTCTTTTTGTCTCTGGAATTAATCTTTTCCTTACCAACTATGTGGTTAGATTGAAGTAATTTTTGTCTATAATAGTATCTTTAAAAAATATAATAAACTTAGGTTGTTATTCTTAATTTCATTTTAGATCCCTGTACATTTGCTAAAGCCATCCTAAGATTGTCACAGAATTGTTTCTTATCAGGGGAACCCTCAAATTAAATTATATCTGGCATCAAGTCTTAAGTTAACCCATCTTTAAAAAATATATCATTAATCAAATGATTTGACATGTGCACTGTTGTGAGATTTGGCATTTAATCCCTTACTCTATTTTCTACTTTTTTTGTAGTCAAAAAAGTATCAGAAGATTAGGATATGCATATGCACTTAGTGATCCCATTCTGAATACACAATACAGTGACGAGTACGTTTGGAAATCATATTCTAAGGAAAATACCATAAAAAATGGGTCTTCAAGAGGATTAAGGAGACACAAAAAAGTAAGCCAATCAAGTAAGATAATAGCACTATATGTGTCGAATTTAATACTGTGTCAACAATCCATGAGAATAAGAGTTTGAATACGTCACAAACACTCTTCACTTTCTTCTGTGATGAGCTATATGGTCCTCTGGGACAATATCCTTCCTACCTTCTCATCTTTATTTCTAACTATCTTTTCTCTATCTCTATTTCTCTGTTTTGTTGCAGAACATTTTTATCATCCCAGAAAACGAAACAAAACAAAACAAAACAACTCATGCCCATTAAAGAGTTACCCCCCCCCAAAAAAAAAAAAAAAAATCCCTGTCACCTTCCCCTTAGAAACCACCTATTTGCTTTCTATCTCTATGAATTACCTATTCTGGATAGTTTACATGTGGAATCATACAACAGGTGACCTTTTGTGCCTGACTTCTTTCACTTAGTGTAATATTTTTGAAGTTCACCTATGGTGTGGCAAGTACCAATACTTTCTGTGATTGAATACTATTGTATGAATAGGCCACAATGTATTTGTCCATACCACCCTGTTGGATGTTTGGGTTGATTCCACCTTGTAGCTATGGTGAATAGTGCTGCTATAAATAGGTAGGCACAAGGTGTTTTGTGCTCTCTCAAACCTCCCTGACTTGTATCACTCTTGCCTTCCTCTAGAAAAGCCTTTTCCTTTCTACTAAGGAGCACTGCCCTATATTTCTTCAAGGCTCATTTTAAAAAGAGCCATCTCCCATCCTCTGCCGGAAGAAAAATAACCATTTTTTTTCTGCTGTTTTCTTGGCACTGTACACCCTTCTTCCATCTCAGTCATAATAAAAGGTTTCATTTACCTGGTACCTAGGATGAGGCTCTTGCATGCATTGAAGCGATGACAAAGTAGTAGAATGGACAGTATTTGATGACTATAGGGATGTGAAAGATGAAGAAGAGAGAGGGAGGAGGATGTTCATATTTCTCTCTCGGAGGCTGGGTGTGTGCTGACGCTGTTTTCTGAGCTGGAACAAGGTGGAAGACCAGGTTTGATGGGGAAAGGAATAAGAGGGAATGGGAGTTCTGGTGAAGATCTGTTCGGTAGACAGGCAGCTGCACATAGAGGTCTGTAGCTCCTGTGAGTGAGAAGCTGGAGAGGTAAACTTGGGAGTCCTTAGAACACACACACATACCCCATCTAACTTGGTTCCTCATGGCATCCATTCATTACCATCTATATGTGTCTTAAGTATTTTCATTAAAATCCTAAAGTAAATATGAGAGAGTTAATTACAACATTATGCTGTATTTGTATGCATATACATACAAATAGGCATATGATTTTCATTTATCTAAGTGCTATCCAAGGCTCTCACCCTGAGAGGTAGCATGGCTGCCTCCCTGTGTTCTCTCAGCCAATGAGAGCTGGTGGCCAACTGTCCTTTGTGCTCTCAGCCAATGAGAACTAGTGTTATAGATGGTCCTTTGTACTTTGAGCCAATGAGTTTTGGCAAGCCAGATTTGTTGACCCTACTGATCTGGTCACTGAGAGCCTCAACAACTGTTACCAAAGAGAAATAGCAATATAATTTCAATATCATTTCCCATGATCTTGCTGAACACCACTTAGAGAATGGTCCACGAGATGCACCCTGAATCTGAATCCTAAAGGCTTTTTAAATGGCACTGTGGGTATGTAATCAACAAAATCCAGACTTGGAACCTCTATGCATCAATAGCTGCTTCAATAGATGCTGGCATATTTACAATTGGTTTCTTCAGTAGATAAATGATAAGAGAAAGAAGGGGATTAAGAGGGAACCTGAAGATTAAAAGGGACTTAAAAGATAATTTGGGGGCTGGGGATGTGGCTCAAGCAGTAGCGCGCTCACTTGGCATGCGTGCGGCCCGGGTTCAATCCTCAGCACCACATACAAACAAAGATGTTGTGTCCGCCGAAAACTAAAAAATAAATATTAAAAATTCTCTCTCTCTCTCTTTCTCTTTAAAAAAAAATAAAAATAAAACTGTGTCCTTGCCAATCTTTAAAAAAAAAAAAAAGATAATTTGGAACAGTATGTATATATAACTATTCCCAGGAACTTGGGCAAAGAGAAGGGTTTCTTTACAAGGTAGAAGAAATAAAGACAGCTACCCAGCAGAGAGGAAGTCACTGAAGTTTCTAGAAGTGAGGGTCGCTGGAGTGCTGGGCTGGAGCACACTACAGGGAACTGGATCTAGCTACCCAAGTGGGTTGGGTCCTGCTGGCAGCACTGCAGATACTCTCATCAGAGATGCCAGGGCAGGTGTGGCGGATGGGAGTTGGTGTGCAGAGCTTCTCTCCTGACGGCTTCCATTTTCCTAGGGAGCTAGGGAGTGAGGTCATGAAAGAGGAAGATGGCAGCAGGGAGTGCAGGTTTCAAGTTTTATAATCATAGAATTGCTTTGGAGGTAAAGAGGAGACAGTGCCTTTTCTCCCCTGACCCCTACAGGTCTCTGCCTGTGAGTCAGGGTTTCTCTATGGGATGTTTCTCTCTGGGACTACCAAGGGGAAAGCAGCCACTTGTCTCTGCTCTTTTGGGAACAGGTAGCCATAACTAGAATAGTATGGGTTTTCTCCCTTTTTTGGTCTTATCTGTGGGAGAATTCTTTTTAGAAGCACATTTTTTTTGGTGCTTGCAATCACATTTTTTTTTTCATCAGTGTGAAGAGTCAAAGAAATGCACAACAGCTAGGTAAACTAATGGATCCCATTAACAGGCTCCTTGCACTCAGGCAACCAGAGAGTTCTAACTGGATATAAAGGATTTCAGAGACTATGTCCACACCAGTGCTCGTATTCTTGATTCCATTAGGTGAATCTGTATCAGTTTTGTTGAAAATTGTATTTGCATTGATAGGGCTACATTGAATGGACACTACCTCCAGAGCAACTAAGTGAGACAAGAAGGGGCTGCGTTCCTTGGAAAATTCCTGCTTCTATGGAAGAAATTAAGAAGGCAATAGCAAATCAGTTTGTTTCCCACACCAAGAGAGATTTTGTGGATCTAGACAAAGGTAAACGTGTTTGTTTTCCTCTGGAGCCTGATCATGTTCTGGTCAGTGAGTTGCAGTAGTTAGCCGCATGGTTGTGGTCCCTTCCCTTGAGGAACTCACAATCTAGACATGAAACAGGAAATGTCATGTGCAAAAACAGTCAAGCATAAACAGGTGCATGTTTTAAGAAATGCAGGTTGCTGTGGGCACAATATAAAACATCATGAGATGAAGTGGGAGGTAGAAGTGGAGGTCAGGAATGTCTTCCCTTCTGGACCTGAAGGATGAAGAGGAATGAGCCAGGTAAAGATGTAGGGGGGAGAGTGTCACTTTTGTCTTGTGAAGGCATAGAGGAACATTTGAGGAACTAAAAGGACTTCATGTGTAGAGATGAAGTCAAGGGCAAGTGGGAGGAATGAGAGAAGAAATCAACACAGGCAGAGAGAATTCAGTTTGAAAGGGCGATGTACAGGAGTTTATCCCAGGAGCAATCAAAAGGTTCATATTAGAGTGGCGATATAGTTCAGATGTAGACTCTAGCATGAAGGGGGTGGTCCTACTGAGAGGAAGGAGGCCACCAAGAGGTTGTCAAAACAGTCCCTGGGGGAGAGCGGTGCCTGAAGCAGGGCTGTGCAGTGGGGATGAAGGAGTGGCACCAGCAGGATGATGAGATGGGCACTTCAGTCCACATCATCATGGTGGAGGATGGTTTACCTGTTTAAGACAGTGTACCACCAGTGTCCACTCCAGTGTCTGATTCATCATAAGCATGAAAAGAAATATTGGTAGAACAAATGAATGAACATAGGGTTGAGTGACTGATGGATGAAAGGGATAAGGAAGTCAAAGCAGCCAGCTGTCTGACTGAGGATGGGATGGGATGGTGTGGTACCTTTTGTAGACAGGTATAAAAACAGTAGAGGGTTAAGCAAGGCCCATTTCATTTTCTCTGTAGGTAAGAGGTAGAGTCTAGCACTCTCTTCATGCTGCCTCCTAGAAAAACACATGCCTCTCTCTGGAATTGGACTTTGGCTATACAAATCTTCCCCTGCAAGAATCCAGATTCTCCCATGATTCACTTGGCTCTGCCCTTAGGATTCTGTAGCTGGAATAACATTTGCCTTGGTTTTCTGTAGGGCAAATGGAGATGATGCGATAACTGTCGCCATTTCTCAGGGGCCTGAAATCAACTTTGTGGAGTCAGACCCATTTTCCAGAAATGAATATATACCCATACAGTGCAATTTTGGTCTTTTATATAGGCAAGAAATTTGCTTCATGAGAATTCATGAAAATTGATCGTAGGTATTTTAAAACTCTTCCCTCTAGTGGAGAATGCAGTGCTCTCTGATTGGCTGCTCCAAGCCTTATGACAAAATGGTGGTTGGAGCCTGGTGCTCTCCCACCTCTTTGGTAAGAACACATGGCCCTGAGGAAGCTTGACAGCCATGTGGATTTTAAACATAAACTGAGGAGCACGGAGGGCCCCCATCTCCCTGAGACTCTGGAAGGCAAGGGAGGATCACAATGCCTATGTTGTCCTCTGTCTCCACCTTCATTCCTGTCCCCTCCGTCTCAACAGCTCAGTCCACCCTGGAGAACTCAGGATGCTCCTCCCCTCTCCCTGAACAGGAGCTACTCTGCTCCAGTTTTCTGGCTTTTCCTCCTACGTCACCCTTCCGTCTCTGGTCGTCCTTGTCCACCCCCCACCAGCGTTTACTCGGCTCTAGTGCAGTGTTTAAAATACCAAACAAGAACAAGAGCTTTTCCTGACTCACATCTCTGTTTGGCAACTGTGCATTTCTCTGATTCTCTTCACAAAAACTGCTAATGTTTACTCTAACCCCTAAGTTTTTCATAATTTAACACATTGAATCTTCATAACAAGCTATGAAGTTATCACCCCCAATCAAAGATGAGAAATCTGACTCAGAGGGGGGAAGCAACCTGCCCATGATCACCCAGCTAGTGACAGGTGCAGTCTAGGATATGAACCCTGGTAGTCTGGCTCCCCTTGTCAAAACCACATCCCTAGCTGAGCACACTGGTGCATGTCTATTGTCCGACCTACTCTAGAGGCTGAGGTGGCAGGATTGCTTGAGTCCAGGAGCTCGGGACCAGCCTGGGCAATATAGCAAGGCCCCATCTAAAACAACAAAGCAAACAAAAACAGGAACATCTACGTCTTTCAGAGTTAAATTATATATGCTATTTCCAATTCTTGTTGATCACTATTTTTAAGACTAAAAGTTATTTTTATTAAACAAATACATGCATATATTTAAGTGGTTACTCAGACATATAAAGAAATCACAATGGTTCCTGACCTGCCACTCTCCACCGACACCCTTACCTGCCATTAGTGATCAAATTTAATCCTCTTAACAGTTTCTTCTTATGTGATTCCCCATAATTTTAATACTGCTGCTATTTTTAAGTCACCAATTTTAGGCATTATTACTGATCCTGCTGTAGGTAGTGTTGGATCTGGTACTATAACTATTTCTCTTTCCTCCTCCATTTAGCCTTTCAGTAGAATTATATTCCAAATTTTTGGTTACATTATATCATTACTGCTTACATTATGATTATAATGACAGGACGTATTATGATCACATAATATGATATGATTATGTAACATCACTGAGCCAGTGTGTATTACATGATTATTATTTTTTTATTTGTTTTTACCATTTAATATTTGACTTTGTTTCTACATACCTTATTTTCTATGTGCCTTTCACTACTTTTTTCCCAAATACTTTGTCATACACTTGCCAAGATTTTTTCCAAACAGTACGTTCTATGCGTTCTAGTAGTTCTCCTGGAGATCCTCTGATCCGCCCCCCACCCCTCTCTCCGCCATCATTGTCCTCTAATCTAGGCTAATTGAGTCTAGATTATTTAGTCTAACCATTAAAATATATGCCTACATTTATTTTATGAAAGTAACTTTTAATTCTTAAAAATAGTGATCAACAAGAATTGAAAATAGCATATGTAATTTGACCCTTAAAGGAATTTTAACTGTGAAAGACATAGATGTTTCTGTTTTTGTTTGCTTTGTTTTTTTACATGGGGTCTTGCTGTATTGCCCAGGCTGGTCCTGAGCTCCTGGACTCAATTAGTCATTCAGTAGATTTGCCACCCAACTGGGTCCCAGGACCTTCTTTTTCATCATTCTGGAAATTTTCTTTTGTATCTTCCCTGCAATAGATCCCCCGTTTCCTGAGTCTACATCTTTCTCTTTCTTATCCTCCTTTTATTTTGCTGAAGCACATCTTCCAGTAACTTCCTACGAACAGGTACAAGGGAGAAATGTTTTTGCCAATCTGGGAAAGTCTTTTTTACTTTGCTACATCTGTTTGATAGTTTGGCTGGATATAGATTCTGGGTTGATGATTATTTTCCCTCAGAACACATTCTTCCAAATATGTTCTAGCATCTAGGATACAGAAGACTGATGCTATCTTAATTTCTGATCCTTTTGTATTTTTTTCTTGGAAACTTTTTTAAAAAGTTCAGAGCTTCTTTGGCTCAGTTTTTCAGAAGATAAATTTCTAGTTAGGAAGTGTTATGGCTTGGATATGAGGTGTCACTGGAAGGCTCCTGTATGAACGCAGGAATGTTTGAAGTGAAATGATTGACTCCTGAGAGCTGTAACTCATCAGTTCCTCCTAGTTTGAATGGACTGGCTGATACCTGCAGGCAGGTGGGGCATGAGTGGAGGAGGTGGGTCACTGGGGGTGTGCTCTGCAGGGGTGCATCTTCCCTGTGTCCCCTTTTCTCGTCTCTTTCTGTTTTCCAACCCCACCCTGAAATGAGCAGCTTTTCTCCACTGGGCTGTTCCCCCATGATGCCCTGCCTCCTCTTGGGCCGAGAGCAATGGAGTTGGCCATCTGTGGACCGAGACCTCTGCAACTGTGAGCCACAAATAAACATTTTCTCTTCTAAGTTGTTCTTGTTGGGCATTTTGGTCACATCAGTGCAAAAGCTGACTAAAACAAGAAGTGTCTTGTCTTAGTCACTTTTCACTGCTGTGACTATAGGACCCAATCAGAACAACTGTGGAGGAGGAAAAGTTTATTTGAGGGCTCACGGTTTCAGAGGTCTGAGTCGGCTCCATTCCTCAGGGATGAGGTGAGGCAGAACATCATGGTAGAAGTGAGTGGTGGAGGGAAGCAGCTCACATGATGATCAGAGAGCAGAGAGCAAGAGTCTCTACTGCCAGATACAAATATGCACCCCAAAAGCCATACCCCAATTCCCACCTCCTCCAGCCACACCCTACCACTTTGATTACCATTCAGTTAATTCTTATCAGGGGACTAATTCACTGATCACGTTAAGACTCTTATAACCCAAACACTTCTCCTCTGAACCTTCTTGCATTGTCTCACATGTGAGCTTTTGGGGGACACCTCACATCCAAACCATAACATGTCTTAACTCATTTTCTGCTGCTGTAACAGAGTACCCAAGACTGGGTAAATTATAAACAAAGAAGATTTGGGGCTAGTGGTTCTGAAGGCTGGGAAGTCCAAGATTAGGGGCTGCATCTGGTGAGGGCCTGCATGACCATCATAACATGGTGGAAGGCATTGCATGATGAAAGAGCACATGAAAGCAAGAGAGGAAGGGTGGCTTCCAAATTTATCAAGAGTCCACTCCTGCATTAACTAACCCAATCCCCCATAATCGTATTAATCCCTTCTGCCCTTGTGACCTAATCACCTCTTAAAGGTCCCACCTCTTCATACTGTCACTGTTGCAACTACATTTCAGTATGAATCCAGAGGGGACTTTCAAACCACAGTAGGAAGGGGCCGTCATATGACTGCATGGGTTAAGAAGGTGAAGCAAGGACCCACTCTGCATCCAAGCTTCCAGCCAGGCCTCTGATTCCAGTCCTGAGCTGCCGCAGTCTGGCTGGGCACAAATGCCGCAGTCTGGCTGGGCACACAATCACGAGCCACCACACAGCTTGTAGATTCAAACAGCAACTCTTTATTCCCGAACTCACACCAGCCGTCTACAATCACGTTCTGGGGAAATCCACGTTCTCTGCCCAAATCCACCCCCACTGGGCTTCTGTCTCCCAAAAAATACTGTCTGAATCCCGTGAGAACTCAAGGGGAACTCAGGCAGCAGGATACGCCCTATTCCCAGCAGGAATAATCTTAAACCTGGAACCACCCTAAACCCGGATAGTCCTAAACCGGGAACGCCCTAAACTCGGATCCACCTTGGTCCTTGAGCAAGGTCACCTACATGCAATGTCACTGCAAAATGTCCTATTTCCACGAGTCCTTCCACTAAGCAGCATGGGGTACACTGGCAAGGAAATTGTCATACCTACTTGGCTAATGGCTCCCAGCACTGAGCCTCTCACCCTGTCTTCCACGGTAGCTGTCATATCCAAGTCTGAGCCTGCTGGAGTTCCATAGAGTGGGTTAGCTCATTTATCTGTTATTTCCTTCTGCAGTTCCTAGGTTTCCACTTCCTCTGCTTTGCTCATTCAGTTACTGTATCTTGTTTGCTCTTCAGCATCTGGCCAAGTGTCAACATTTCTCACATACAGTCACTCTGGTGACGTTTGGGCATGGAAGAGTCCTAAATGCAGGAATACAGTGGAGACAATCCACTGGGTTCAATGTGAGATACTGCCTACCCTTTGAATTTTCAACCCCCTCCAGGTTGGGTTTTGTCTCCATCCAGTTATTGAAACTCCTCTTGTCAAGGTGCTCGATGGCCTTTCATTAGGATCTTCCCATTTGTGTCTTTCCCAGCCCGTGAGCAGCAGTCAGTATTGCTGGCCACTCGCTCACTCTTGGAACACCTTGGGACACCCTTCTCTTTGAACTTCTGTGTTGTCACCTTCTCCCTGTGGTTTCCTATTTCCTGTCTCTTACTTTCTGGTCATTTGTCCATTTGGTATCTGCTAGAGGTCCTGATTCCTTAAATAGCAGCTATCCTGGACTCCCACACTCGGGTCTCTCCCCCAGACCTCTCAGTTCCATATATTTGGAGAAGTCTAGGAGGGTCCCAACACATGGCCTCCTTTCCCTCAACTGATCTTACGTTACCTGTTGGACCCTCCAGTCCCTCCACCACGAGGCAGATGGATGATCTTTAAACATCTAGACTGGATCCCGTTATTCTATGCCTTCTTTTCACTGACTTTCTATCACAGTTTGAATAAAATCCCAGTTTCAGTTCCTTCTTTGGGTTCCTGTTAGGCCTTGCTTACTTCCTTACCTATGTTTCATCCCCCTCATTCCTGGGGAATCCACCTTTTTTAAGTCCTGAAAGATGCCAACTTCCTTCCCCTTTGGCCAGTGCGTCTTCCCAGCTCCTCCTGAGGCTTTGCTTTTCCATCCCAGTTTCAGCGCCTCCTCCCCCATGAGGCCACCTTTTACTTCTTTATCTGAAGGGACCTTCGTCTCATTTCATCTAGCCTGTTGCACTTTGAAGTCATTTGTCCCTGATTCTTGTCTTGTGTTGTTCTTGTTTTACTCCTTCGTCTCTGATGCAGTAAGTTGCCCACTCGGGGCTTAGTGCAGGGCCTGGTGGATGCAAGAAGCCCAGGACGTATTTGTTGAATGTCAGAGAGAATATACGGGAAATGCCCTTCTTGAGATTATAGATGGGCATGGGGTCAAAAGACCAGTGTACCTGCAGATAAACTAAAAGGATCCAGAAAAAAACATTGGAAACGCCAGAATTCTTCAAGATGTCTTTAGGTTTTCATCAAAGTTGTCCATTCAGCGAATCACCATTTCCCCCAAGTGCTAGCAAATATTCAGGACCTGTCAAGACTCCCTCCTAAATTTCTCAAATCCAACTGTTTCTCTTGCTGCCCACAGTCCTGCCTTAGTGTTACCGGTGTCTACCTTGGATGACCTCTGATCCAATTCCCTTTTCTAGTTCCTTCCCCCAACCCACTGTGCATACTACAGTCACAGTGAACTTCTGGAGGTGAAAACCAATGTCACCTAGGCTCTTTGTCCCTTTAGAAACTCCCCCATAGTCCTCCAGACAGCAGCTAAATGCCTTAATCTGAATAATGGATACCCTTGCCCCTGTCCAGCCTCCCCCCAGCCTCCCCCGGCCTGTCCCCACAACCCTCTTGAGACTGCACTGCCGCCCACACTCTCCGCAGCCTCCTCCTGCCTGCACGCGTTGTTGCTTCCTGTGCAGAGTGTCCCCCTTCCTCCTGTCAGCATGTCTTCTCACCACTGGAGTCTACACACAGGTGTCATTTCTGTCCTGGAAGCCTTCTCTGGTCTCCAGTTTTGTCTCAGTGGCTGTCCCACCTGTTTTCCTAGCCCCATTCTAACCTCTTTTGGAGGATTTATCACATAGTATTGCATTTATCACATAGTATTGCAGTTATGTTCTGTGTGATTATTTTCTCTAAGACTTTAAGCTTCTGAAGCACGGGGACTGTGTCTTAGCTTGGTATCCTCATTATTGAATATTGAATTAAGGCAAATGAATGAGAAGTACCAAAAGGTGCTTTTTTGTATGTTGTTTGGTGGTACCTGGGGATTGAACCCAAGGATGCTTCACTGTTGAGCTATACCCCCTGTTGTTTTCATTTTTAAAAATTTTTGAAGCAGAGTCTCACTGAGTTGCTCAGGCTGCTCTCAAATTTGTAATCCTCCTGCCTCAACCTCCCAAGTTACCAGGATTATAGGCACATGCCACCATACCCAGCAAGATGCTTGTTTTCACATTCACACTTGGAGAACTTGGCTTTGATGAGTTAGAACAGTTGGTAAAGACACTAGAACCATATCCCACTTGGCTTTAGAGTATTGCTGCCAATGGTCCTAATTGTTTTGAATGTTCCTTGCTCTACATTACTTTTGGCTTGAGCCTTTCTGCGGAGGTCTACCTGATCTAAATGGGCCGGTTTCCTTTTTTAGGGAAAATTTACTGGTTTTCAAGTGGAAAGAAACCAAAGGGAACTGAGCCTCTGAGGAGCACAGATGACCCCTTGGGAGAGGCCTTCAGCCAGCTTAGCTCTGGATCATGGTTACCTCATCTGTCTCTACTTCAGCACCAGGATGGGGGGCTTCAGTCATTCATTTGGCCCCTATGTATGAAGAACCTCCCTTCTTAGTAATGCCTGAAGGAGCTCATTAACAAGAAATTTTTATAAAGACAACAAAAGTATTAGCTGAGAAATACTAAGCCCAGGCTACGGAGGAAGATTATACAGTCGACTGGGAGTTACCTTACACATATATCACAGAGGCAGTTGCCAGAGTGTGGTTCAAAAGACATTAAGTGCTAATCCATAACAATTATGTTTCCGGTTGGTTTTTGTCATTCACTCATAAATTTAGTAAATATTTAATGAGGTCTATTAATGTGATAAGTACAGAGAATAAATGAAGAATAAAACTTAATCTCTGCCTTCAAAGGAACTTAAAGTATGTGTAGGTCCTGAGTTGTGCCTTTTCTAGGTCCTCATCTCCACTGATCCCACTTCTGTGCTGGTCCATCCTGGTCCATGTAAAAAGACCTCCAAGACTCTCCCCAGCCAGCTCCCAAGTCACTTCTCCATGTCACCCTCAACTCCCCCTCCTGCCCAGGGCACCGTGCACTCTGCCAGCCACACACCAGGGGCCCACTGTATGTTTTGCCCCCATGTTGACCCTTTGTCAGGGCCCCTCCCAGGGTCTATCTGCCATTCGTCTTCCTCCTCTTTCACTCTTCTCTGGGCTTCCGTGGCACCCTGTGCAGAGAGAGCTCTGACTCAGTGATTCCTAAAAACATGGGGAGTCTGTTCACAGTGAAGAGCCTGGCACTCCCACTTCGGGAGCTGCTCAGGTCTGAGATGAGGATCTGCAGGGATCTGTTCTAGAAACCCTTCCCTGGAGATTCCGACATCTCCACAGTTCCTCCTGTTGTGGTTGCAAGACTTATCGCGTCCCATATCTATTGGTCCTGGAGATATCTCTTTAATCACACTGGTTTGGGGTTGTCTGAAGGTAGAACAATGACTTCATTATTAATCACCTTGGCAAGCAGCACAGAACACATCTGGGGAATGAAAACATTTGCTATTGAATGGTTGCCCTGGGGGACAGGGAGAGAGACACAGGCATGATGTATTTCAACATAAATTTGTTTTTCTCCTATAAAGCTATTAGTAAATGGCAAAAAACAAGTTAGAGATGCAAGTTACTGGGAACAATACCAGATGGTTTTCCAAAGTATCTCCATGGGCAGTTTCTGAGGTCATTTTGAGGCTATTGAGCACCTGCATCTTTTTTCTCCTGGGTCATCCAAAGTTAGAGGCAGCTTGGTGCAATGAACTTCACCTTTGCTGGTCTAGACAGAGAGCTTATTTTTAAAAAATCAGTATTTTAAATGTTGTCATGTGCTGGAAGATGCAATAATGTATCCTTTGATACACAGTGTAGACCAGTAGATGCCATTGTATGAACCCTTTGACATACAGTGTTTATTAGAATTTTATTTGGAAAAGACCTATTGAAAATTAATTTTCAAGAGAATTGAGTTTAGTGTCAACGAGCATTTCCACTGTTTAGACATTGCTCATGAAACCCATCTTTTTAAATCTTTATCTTTCTGAATAAAGATGGTGTTTTATTTTTTTTTATTTTTTTATTTTTTTGTTTTTTATTTTTTATTTTTTTGGTACTGGAGATCGAACTCAGTGGTGCTTAACCACTGAGCCACATCCCCAGCCCTTTTTTATTTTTATTTTTTTAATTTTTTTATTGTTGGCTGTTCAAAACATTACATAGTTCTTGATATATCATATTTCACAATTTGATTCAAGTGGGTTATGAGCTCCCATTTTTACCCCATATACAGATTGCAGAATCACATCAGTTACACATCCATTGATTTACATATTGCCATACTAGTGTCTGTTGTATTCTGCTGTCTTTCCTATCCTCTACTATCCCCCCTCCCCTCCCCTCCCCTCCCCTCCCCTCTTCTCTCTCTGCTCCCTTTACTGACATTCGTTTGTCCCCCTTGTATTATTTTTCCCCTTCCCCTCACTTCCTCTTGTATGTACTTTTGTATAACTCTGAGGGTCTCCTTCCATTTCCATGCATTTTCCCTTCTCTCTCCCTTTCCCTCCCACCTCTCATCCCTGTTTAATGTTAATCTTCTTCTCATGCTCTTCGACCCTACTCTGTTCTTAGTTACTCTCCTTATATCAAAGAAGACATTTGACATTTGTTTTTTAGGGATTGGCTAGCTTCACTTAGCATAATCTGCTCTAATGCCATCCATTTCCCTGTAAATTCTATGATTTTGTCATTTTTTAATGCAGAGTAATACTCCATTGTGTATAAATGCCACATTTTTTTTATCCATTCATCCATTGAAGGGCATCTAGGTTGGTTCCACAGTCTAGCTATTGTGAATTGTGCTGCTATGAACATCGATGTAGCAGTGTCCCTATAGCATGCTCTTTTTAGGTCTTTAGGGAATAGACCGAGAAGGGGAATAGCTGGGTCAAATGGTGGCTCCATTCCCAGCTTTCCAAGAAATCTCCATACTGCTTTCCAAATTGGCTGCACCAATTTGCAGTCCCACCAGCAATGTACAAGTGTACCCTTTTCCCCACATCCTCGCCAGCACTTGTTGTTGTTTGACTTCATAATGGCTGCCAATCTAACTGGAGTGAGATGGTATCTTAGGGTGGTTTTGATTTGCATTTCTCTGACTGCTAGAGATGGTGAGCATTTTTTCATGTACTTGTTGATTGACTGTATGTCCTCCTCTGAGAAGTGTCTGTTCAGGTCCTTGGCCCATTTGTTGATTGGGTTGTTTGTTCTCTTATTGTCTAATTTTTTGAGCTCTTTGTATACTCTGGATATTAGGGCTCTATCTGAAGTGTGAGGAGTAAAGATTTGTTCCCAGGATGTAGGCTCTCTATTTACCTCTCTTATTGTATCTTTTGCTGAGAAAAAACTTTTTAGTTTGAGTAAGTCCCATTTGTTGATTCTAGTTATTAACTTTTGTGCTATGGGTGTCCTATTGAGGAATTTGGAGCCCGACCCCACCGACTGTAGATCGTAGCCAACTTTTTCTTCTATCAGACGGCGCGTCTCTGATTTGATATCAAGCTCCTTGATCCATTTTGAATTAACTTTTGTGCATGGCGAGAGAAAGGGATTCAGTTTCATTTTGTTGCATATGGATTTCCAGTTTTCCCAGCACCATTTGTTGAAGATGCTATCCTTCCTCCATTGCATGCTTTTAGACCCTTTATCAAATATAAGATAGTTGTAGTTTTGTGGATTGGTTTCTGTGTCCTCTATTCTGTACCATTGGTCCACCCGCCTGTTTTGGTACCAGTACCATGCTGTTTTTGTTACTATTGCTCTGTAATATAGTTTGAAGTCTGGTATCGCTATACCGCCTGATTCACACTTCCTGCTTAGCATTGTTTTTGCTATTCTGGGTCTTTTATTTTTCCATATGAATTTCATGATTGCTTTCTCTATTTCTACAAGAAATGCCGTTGGGATTTTGATTGGCATTGCATTAAACCTATAGAGAACTTTTGGTAATATCGCCATTTTGATGATGTTAGTTCTGCCTATCCATGAACAGGGTAAATTTTTCCATCTTCTAAGATCTTCTTCTATTTCTCTCTTTAGGGTTCTGTAGTTTTCATTGTATAAGTCTTTCACCTCTTTTGTTAGGTTGATTCCCAAGTATTTTATTTTTTTTGAAGATATTGTGAATGGAGTGGTTGTCCTCATTTCCATTTCAGAGGATTTGTCGCTGATATACAGGAATGCCTTTGATTTATGCGTGTTGATTTTATATCCTGCCACTTTGCTGAATTCATTTATTAGCTCTAATAGTTTCTTTGTAGAGCCTTTTGGGTCTGCTAGGTATAGAATCATGTCATCTGCAAATAGTGATAATTTAAGTTCTTCTTTTCCTATTTTGATGCCTTTAATTTCTTTCGTCTGTCTAATTGCTCTGGCCAGTTTTTCGAGAACTATGTTGAACAGAAGTGGTGAGAGAGGGCATCCCTGTCTTGTTCCAGATTTTAGAGGGAATGCCTTCAATTTTTCTCCATTCAGAATGATGCTAGCCTGAGGCTTAGCATAGATTGCTTTTACAATATTGAGGTATGTTCCTGTTATCCCTAGTTTTTCTAGAGTTTTGAACATAAAGGGATGCTGTACTTTGTCGAATGCTTTTTCCGCATCTATCGAGATGATCATATGGTTCTTATTTTTAAGTCTATTGATGTGGTGAATAACATTTATTGATTTCCTTATATTGAACCAGCCTTGCATCCCAGGGATGAATCCTACTTGATCATGGTGCACAATTTTTTTGATGTGCCTTTGTATCCGAGTGGCCAGAATTTTATTGAGGATTTTTGCATCTAGGTTCATTAGAGATATTGGTCTGTAGTTTTCTTTCTTTGAAGTGTCTTTGTCTGGTTTAGGTATCAGGGTGATGTTGGCCTCATAGAATGAATTTGGAAGTTCTCCCTCTTTTTCTATTTCCCGAAGTAGCTTGAAAAGTATTGGTATTAGTTCCTCTTTAAAGGTTTTGTAAAACTCTGCTGTATACCCATCCGGTCCTGGGCTTTTCTTAGTTGGTAGTCTTTTGATGGTTTCTTCTATTTCCTCAATTGATATTGGTCTGTTTAGGTTGTCTATATCCTCCTGACTCAATCTGGGCAGATCATATGACTTAAGAAATTTATCTATGCCTTCACTATCTTCTAATTTATTGGAGTATAAGGATTCAAAATAATTTTTGATTATCTTCTGTATTTCTGAAGTGTCTGTTGTGATATTGCCTCTTTCATCCCGTATGTTAGTGATTTGAGTTCTCTCTCTTCTTCTCTTCGCTAGCATGGCTAAGGGTCTGTCGATTTTGTTTATTTTTTCAAAGAACCAACTTTTAGTTTTGTCAATTTTTTCAATTGTTTCTTTTGTTTCCATTTCATTGATTTCAGCTCTGATTTTAATTATTTCTTGCCTTCTACTTCTTTTGCTGTTGTTTTGCTCTTCTTTTTCTAGGATTTTGAGATGAAGTATGAGATCATTTATTTGTTGGTTTTTTCTTTTTTTAAGGAATGAACTCCAAGCAATGAATTTTCCTCTTAGAACTGCTTTCAATGTGTCCCATAGATTCCGATATGTTGTGTCTGTGTTTTCATTATTCTCTAAGAATTTTTTAATTTCCTCCTTGACGTCTTCTATAACCCATTGATCATTCAGTAACCTATTGTTCATTCTCCAAGTGATATATTCTTTTTCCTTCCTTCTTTTATCGTTGATTTTCAGTTCCATTCCATTATGATCAGATAGGATGCATGGTATTATCTCTACTCCTTTGTATTGTCTAAGAGTTTCCCTGTGACATAATATATGATCTATTTTTGAGAAGGATCCATGTGCTGCTGAGAAAAAAGTGTAACTGTTTGATGTTGGGTGGTATATTCTATATATGTCAATTAAGTCTAGGTTATTAATTGTGTTATTGAGTTCTATAGTTTCCTTATTCAACTTTTGTTTGGAAGATCTGTCCAGTGGTGAGAGAGGTGTGTTGAAGTTTCCCATGATTATTGTATGGTGGTCTATTAGACTCTTGAACTTGAGAAGAGTTTGTTTGATGAACATAGCTGCACCATTGTTTGGGGCATATATATTTATGATTGTTATGTCTTGTTGGTGTATGGTTCCCTTGAGCAGTATGTAGTGTCCCTCTTTATCCCTTTTGATTAACTTTGGCTTAAAATCTATTTTATTTGATATGAGTATGGATACTCCTGCTTGTTTCCGAAGTCCATATGAGTGATATGATTTTTCCCAACCTTTCACCTTCAGCCTATGTATGTCTTTTCCTATCAAATGCGTCTCCTGTAGGCAGCATATTGTTGGGTCTTGTTTTGTGATCCATTCTACTAGCCTGTGTCTCTTGATTGGTGAGTTTAAGCCATTAACATTTAGGGTTATTATTGAGATATGGGTTGTTCTTCCAGCCATATTTGTTTATTTATGTTACTAAACATGGTTTGTTTTCCACTTTGATTATTTTCCCCCCTTTAGTGTCCTACCTCCCACTGTTGGTTTTCATTGTTATTTTCCATTTCCTCTTCCTGTAATGTTTTGCCAAGGATGTTTTGAAGAGATGGTTTTCTAGCTGCAAATTCTTTTAACTTTTGTTTATCGTGGAAGGTTTTAATTTCATCTTCCATCCTGAAGCTTAATTTCGCTGGAAACACAATTCTTGGTTGGAACCCATTTTCTTTCAGTGTTAAAGATGGTGTTTTATAATATGCCCCCGAACTAAGGCTTTGCCAGCAAAACTGAAGGGTGAACATAACTAAATGAGTTGGCTTGTGGCTCCTCTGTCATGTTTGTGAAACTCATGTTTAATCAGTGCTTCATTTAATGATGGTATATTTAATGAATGTTTTTAGTTAGATTATTATTTCAAACAAATAATGTTATTATCACTAATAACAATGATGTCCCCTAGCCCTATACCAGATAAGCTTTCAATGGTTCTTTTCCAGGTGATGAGGATGACACATACCACCCCATCTGGGGTTGTTAGGTTAAGCAAATAAAAATATAAGCTGCCGGGCTGGGGATGTGGCTCAAGTGGTAGCGCGCTCGTCTAGCGTTCGTGAGGCACTGGGTTCGATTCTCAGCACCACATAAATGTGAAATAAAGATACTGTGTCCACCTAAAAACTAAAGAAATAAATATTTAAAAAAATAAAAAATATTTAAGCTGCCCAGTTAAATATGAATAATGATATATAGTAGATAATGATTTTTACATACTTATATAGTAGATAATATATTTTTACATACTTATATGAAAAAAGTATTCATTGTTTGTCTGAAATTCAAATTAAACTGGGCATCCTGTGTTTCAAATGGCAACATGAGTCATATCCAAAATTTTTGTCCCTTCTCCCTCTCTGCCCCTCGCCCCTGCTCCAGACACTGGCAGGGGGATAATCAACGCCTTCTGTGCTCACAGAGCAGAACAAGGGGTACTCTAAGGGGCAGACAGATATATTCACTAGGGAGCATACCCTACCTTCTGAGAAAGCAGAAAATAATTTAAGTTTTCATAAAAAGCACACTGACCATTCTTCTAAATACAAGAGGCGTGTGTGTGTGGGGGGGAGGGGTCTGTCTGGCAAATTGGAAGCTATTGCCAGAAGCAAAATGGAAAGAAATGCTACTCAGAAATAGGTTACAAGGAGTGTTTTTTTTTTTTTCTTCCCTTTTCCATTCTACCCCAGCTCAGGAGATTAAGAACAGTTCTCCGGTGTGTGTAGACTGGAAAAAGTACCTTCCCCGGCCCCCAGACACTGAATTTCGATGGAATTACCAAATTCCAGCTAAAATTCCTGAGTCGCAGGATTTTAGCTTCCGATATGGATGCTACTCAAACCTGTCAGCTGCTTCTAAAGGTCTAGGTAAGTACACCTTTAGTTTTAAAAATAACTCCATAGATCCTGTAGATACCACGCAAGGCTTGCTCCCTGGCACACACGGAAGCCGATACCATGGCACAGGTCTTTGCACAAAGAGAGAAATTTATTGTAGATCAGTCAACAAGGGGGTGGGAGGAGGCCTACTTAGATCTGTCTCCCTAATGGCCCTTAGCAAAGGAATTGAAGGGACCCGGGGTGAGGAGTAAGAGGGCTGCCTGGGTGTAACGCGGAGTCTTTGTGGAGCAGTCTGCACCCTGCACACCAGGCCCGGTGTAACTTGTGGATGCTTTGTGATTGGGCCACTTCCTGTCTCTCCTTTATTCTGGTCCATCCTGCAACTGCCATCGGAGCCCCTGGGTTCTAATTGCCGTAGATGAGGCTGGGTTCCCTTTCTTCAGGTTTCACTGGTAGCAGACTTTGGGTTCCTCTTGGCTCTCGAGGTCTGAGAAACAGCATGCACAACAATTTTTAGAAATGGGCAGTTGCCGTTTTTTTGTAGCCCAGTTTCACTATCCCTTTGCTCCAAGATTCCTTGATGCAGCAGCCCCGGCAGCCAAATTTGATAATGGTCACAGGGAATGGCCATGATCCTGGCGGGCAGTCCGAACCTTGCTGGGTTCAGAGGGCACCCTCCTTCCCTCCAGCGTCTTCAGATTTGGCACTCATCTGCTTGAGTGTTCTTGGGCAATCCCGAAAGTGTTTAAAAGTTCCATGACCAAGTCCCCTCCAAGGTATTGGTTAAGAAGAAAACTTGGTGTCTTCTGAAAAAGAATTGGGACCAGATAGTCCCTGAGACAGAAGAATTGCAGAATGGAAGCCTAGCATCCTAGGGCTAAAGGGTAGTCCAGAAGTTACCTCATCTAGAGCCTCAGGGCACACGTGAATTGCCTGCACCCCATCCTCGCTGAGGGTTAACTCGCCCCTCCCCCATTCAGGGTAGTGCTCCATGTTCCAAGCCTTGCACTGTTCCCATGGCTGGAATATTCCTGCTAAACTTCTAGTCATTGATTCTGCTTCTTTTCATGGAGGTTAACTAGTAGCAGAAATCTATTATTCTGTAAAAAGGTCATTGTAAAACTTCTTGGTCTTCTTCTTTTCCAGTTAAAACATGTTCAGACCCTATAGACACTCATCTCAGGAAGGAGCATCAAAACCCCTCAATAGTTTGGTCCTTCCATTTGGCCAATGGCCCCTTTAATAGACTGGAAACAGTATTGAAAGTGTTTCCAAGGTTTACCAAAAACTTGAGAAAGTTGTAGGAATTGGATTTTTGTATCACGTCTTCATTTTAAAAACATGTTAGCTCCATAAGTATCAGAATCCACATTAGAATAACAATATTCATTATCAAATGTAAGTGCCTTGGGGTTGTCCGCACCTCTTACCTCTCCTGGTCTGAACAGACAGGACAGTGAGGGCTGGCTGTAAATATCAATGTTCTTCCAAACTGCTCATCCCAAGACTGATTCCCAGGCCCGGAAGGAGGTCTCTTAGTGCACCAACCCAGGTTTGCACAGGACATGTCCTGAAAGACAAAGGTGTTTCTAGGAAGGTGGTTGTTTATTAACCTGGTGGTGCCCACTGCCATCCCAACACACTGACCTGCATATGAGCTCACGTCAGAACAACTTCTTTTCTGAAAACAATGACCAGACTCGACATTCTGGCCATTGTGTCCCCCCATCCCTCCCTCTTCTAATGGCAACAGTCTGGAAGTCTCAGCAGCTTTGTGCAGCTCCTAGTTACTGGAGGAATCAGACTCACACAGCGCCTTAGTTTCCAGCGTCGTGAAGTATGCAAAGTGATGCAGAGTGACCTCCAATGGCAGTCAGGGTTGCCAGAGGCAGGTTCTAACAAGGGGGACAAGAGTTCTCTGCTTGGGTAACAGCCGCTGCGTCTGTCCTTCCCTTGTGTTTCTGTAGTCCCCTCCGTGCTACACAGCTACATGAGGACCCAAGAACGTACAAAGAAGCAGACCACTTACCAAAGTGACTATGGGAAGGACCACCTGGACTTCTTAATGATCTTGAACTCCATCACGCCCTGGCAAATCAGTAATTACCTTAAGACTGTTTCTGACAAAGGTAAGATGGAGTCTAAAGTTTCCCATTTCATTTACAGATCGTAGCACATTGCTTTATACTAAAATAGCAATTGTCCCCATTTCTAGCCATAAAAAATTGCTTTAAAAAAATCCCCAAGTGTAGAGTAAACCTCAACCTATTGAAAACTTTTTCCCTAAGAAGAGGCCCCAGTGACTTCATTCCCACTTATTAAAAAGGAGGTAGAGCTTTTCACTAATTCCCAACCCATTTTGCCTGCAGTTGAATTATTCCAGAATGGCTTCTCTTTTTTCTTCCAGCTAATTGATTTCTCTAGTGGATGACTGTATTATCTCATGTTTTGTTTATTTTTCCCCCACTATTTCCAATTTGGTGGCACATTTTTGTGACAGCTGTTGACAGTACCTGAGAACCTCCATTATTCACACCTGCCAAAGAGAGCCATTCCATTTTCAGGATGGCGTCGTTCCTCCTCTTCATAACGCTTACCCATACCCAGGCTGAGCGGGGGTGGGGTGGAGATGGATTTGGGAACATCGCAGGGGTAACTGGTTGTCCGACTGAGTGTGTATAAAATATGAACTTGGGGACTGAAGGAGTGTGAGGAAGCAGAGCTCTTCCCATAGCTCCCTCTGTGAGGGGTCACAGACCCCGTTTAAATACATGCCCCAAGACGGATGGAGATATATATATATATATATATATATATATATATATATATATATATATATATATATATATATATTTTTTTTTTTATATGAACTAGTGTATCAGGCCCATTAGAAAAGTTAGAGTTGAGGAAGTTAAAAACAAATATAAATAGAGGTTCTGCTATTTTCCCCGGCACCCAAAGGGTCATCTCCTGCACCCATATTTGTGCCCAAGGGCATGTGGCGTCATCAGCTCTTTCATGCTCCGTGACCAGGCCTAAGGTCGGGACTTCCCCCAGCTCCTCTGCAGCCCTCCAGCTGCTCTGTCACCACCTGCTTCTCTTGGGTTCCCAGTTGTCCCCAGACAGACACATGATTCTTCTGAAGTTTGCACTGAAACCCTTTGTTTCTGGATTTTCCTGCTCCAAACAAGATTGAAAGGGAGGGGTATGTGCATGTGTGCATGCCTGTGTGTGTGCGCACACGCGTGTGTCTAGGTTGGGGAGAAAAAGCAGGTATTTTCCTACTCTTAAAAGTGCTTGAATGGTAGGTTTCAGGGAAACCCGAAAAGCAGATGTTTTGCCTCATACTGAGGCAGAAGTGGATATTTTCAGGTGGGATCCTGACGCCCCGAGCTGCTTTCTCACTCTTTGCTCAGCTTTGTGGCAGACATGTAAAACCATCCTCTGTACTTTACAAAGAGCTCATTCCACTTCCAGGAGGCACATCTGTGGGAGCCTACAGCAGGACTGTTTCTGTCTTTCCCTAAGCAGATGCTTCCTTCTGCCCAGGGACTGGCCAGAGAGTTGCAGCCACCACTTCTGCCATAGTGGCTGCTGGGCACCTTGGTTTCCTCTCTGTGTCGTATGCAGCCTGAGCCTTGGTGATGTCCCCTAAGGGTGGAACCTCTGCTCAGCCTGCATCTTCATCCTTCAAGGTGCCTGGGTTGCCTGGGGGCAGCACTGGGGACAGGTACCTGAAAGCTCATGGCCCAGCATTCAGCTATTTTTGTGCTGACGTGGGCAGACGGAGGAGCTGCTTCCTGTGGGTTTCTCATCTCTCTTCACTTTAGAATGGCTCACTCATGCGTGCTGGCTGGGCTAGACACTGACTAGCAAGTAGGAGGCTTCCTTTGCATCATGCCCCAAACCTCTTGTCATTTTCTAATGTCAGGGGTGACACGGATGCTTTTCAGCTGGTGAAGATCTCAGAGGTGCTTTTTTTTTTCCTTCTTCTTTTTTTGATGGTACTGAGTGAGTAAGCAGAGAATAAAACACCTGGCAGATGTGGCAGGCTCAGTTATTATCAGCTCAGTTTGAATCATTTTACTGGATTACCCTTCGTGGGTCGTAGGCCTGATGGAATAGGAGCCCAGAACAGGAATATTTTGAGAGAGAGACAAAGGGTGGAAAGACCAACCTTCACCTTCAGTAAAGGCCTGAGACAGGGTGGAGAATGGTCTGGAGAGAAGGAAAGGTGAGGACAGATAGGGAAGACTCCAGGAAGATGAAAGATACTGGGGAAGGAGACAGGAGGAGAAAGTAGCTAAGGGGAACCTTCTATTCCCCATTAACTCTGTTGCCACATTTGGTACAAGTTGAGCATCCTTCATCCAAACATCTGAAATCCAAAGCTTTGTGAGCACGGAGGTGATGCACAGGTGGAAAACTCCACACCTGGCTTCATGAGATGGATTGCACTTAAAACCCAGGTGCACCAAAAATATTGTATAAAATTACCTGTGGGCCATGTGGATAAGGTGTATAGGAAGCACAAGTGAATTTCATGTTTAGACTCAGGTCCCATCCCCAAGATATTTCATTGTATTTATACAAATACATTCTAAAATTTTTTAAAAATCAGAATTATGAAACACATCTGGTCTTAAGCATTTTTGATAAGGGATCCTCCACAGTTCATTTGTGACTTGAAGAGATGGGATTAGATCTGTTTAGTGACCAGTCTGTTTTCCAAATTGTTTTAATCCCTAGGTCTGATTCAGACCACCCAAAACCTTATTACTCTCTTTGGGTGTCTGTTATCCATTGGTAAAGATTCTGTAATTTACCCATTTTTTTCCACTTAAAAGATAAAAATATCTGGGGCTGGAGATATAGCTCAGTTGGTAGAGTACTTGGTGCTTGCCTCACATGCACAAGGCCCTGGGTTCAATCCCCAGCACCGCCAAAATTTTTTTCTTTTAAAGATAAATTTTCTGAAGTCTGGTTTTCTATGAAATTTTTAAGCTACTACTCCTTCCCCATCTTTTTTTTCCAACCAAACTCCTGTGAATAGGGCTGTCAAGAAGGTATTTCTTTGTAGTATTAATTATAACGAGGTGACCAGCAACCCCAGCAGGGTAGGTTCTTACTCAGGAGGTATGAGCTGCCTGGGAAAATAAAAGGTCTGAAATAATCAGTAAGAAATAAAAACAAAGCCAGAAATTAGATATAAAAAGGGGAGCATCTGATGGGTCTTCCAGTCCTGATGGGAGCTAGGACTGAATAACTGAAGAAGGCCCCAATTCTTTAGTTAAGTGGGGAGTACATCAAAGGCAGGGATAAAGTTTCAGCGGGAGGAGTCTTGGTTCCGTGCTTGCTTCTTGGTATGGTGGGGGTCCTTCAGTAAACAGGTTGAATGGCATTTTGGCAAGTCATACCCATCTCTCCATCTCTGGGAGTCTGTGTGGCTCTAATGGGTCAGTATCATCTCCATAGCTAAGCTAGAACTTAAATGGTGAGCTAGAACAGGGTACCACATGGGTCGGGCGTTCTCAAGCCAGTGGATTCTGACTGGGAGTTCCCAAAACCAGGCTTCCCTGCCTAATGGTTTCAACATCACTCAGTTTATGCATGGGTCATGGATGACTTCCAGTAATTAAGAATGCACTTGTTGGGCTGAGGATGTAGCTCAGTGGTAGAGCACATGTGGGACTTTAATCTCCAGTGCTATCCAAAATACATTTATTTAATCACTCAACAAACTTTATTAATTGAAGACCTATAATGTTCATTTGATACAAAGATAAATGATGAGTGAAAAATAAACCCTCTTATTGGGAAGCTTGTTGCCCGGTGTGAGAGACAGACATGTAGTTTTAATGTTGTAGGCTGTAGGCTGTAAGCAAGGGATCTTTGGTTATATGGGAAGCCCATGTGGGGTACTCTTAACCCTGACAGTGCACAGGGGTTCAGGAAATGAGGAAAAGCCACTCAGAAGAGATGAATCTAGATGCACAATGAGAAGAGGCAAGGCCCTTTCTAGCAAAGGGAATAGCATTGATAAAACCATGTAGACACGAACCCGCATCTGTACATAATAAACATGGGTAGCCCTTGAGTTACAATTGGCAGTCTTTGGGGGTAGTTGTCAACTTAAGTTGACATTATATTTTACACAATCTCATCCTTTTCACTAATGCATGCCATACTTGATTCATCTTGTATGCATATCTTTGGTAATGGAAAGAGGGAATTTTTTCTTTTGCTTATTTTAAAATAAAATCTTTACTATAAAGTTTAAAACTAGAGACAGTGCTTAAACTGAAAAGAATTGATGATAGCAGTTGTGGATGACATGGAGCAATCATGGAGCAATCAGAACTCCCAGACTTTGGGGGAATATCAAACAGTATAATCACTTTGGAAACAGATCAGGCAGTGTTGAACATATGACTCTTTCATGACTCAAAAATTCCTCTTCTGGATATTTACCTTAGAGAAAAGAAAGCACAGGTCCTCAAAAAGACTCATATGAAAATGTTTATAACCCCTTTATTCTCAGTACCCCCAAACTGGATACGACTCAAATCCCCATCAGCAGGAAAATGGATAGATCAATTATGACATATTAACATAGTGAGAATAAAAAGGAACAAATTACTGATGTATACAACAAAATACATGAGCCATAAAAACATGCCGAATGAAAGAAGCCAGACACAAAACACCACCTATATGATTTCACTGATGGGAAGGTCTACAACAGGCAAATCTTGTCTTTGATTAAAAGAAATCATAACAGCAGCAGTCTTGAGTGGGAAGAAACAGGGAGGATCTTCTGGGATGGTGGGATAGTTGAAATTTTCATGTGGGTGTGGCATATAAGTGTGTAAATATCAGTTGATCCAACTGTACATGGAAGATCAGTGCATTACTTTTTATAGAAAGGGAACCTCAATGGAAAAGTACAGGCATCAAAAAAGTATGGGTAAGGGTAGAAGCTGTTCAAAATTAAACATGAGACTGCAAAGACAAATAAATGCAAATATAGTTGGAGAGAAAACACATGCATATGTGTGCATGCACGTGCGCACGTGCGCGCACACACACACACACACACACACACACACACACATCTAGGGATCTAGGGTCTCCCGCTGGCTTTTGTGACATTGAGCAGGATGATGTAAACATTGAGCTTAACACGTTATCCCTTGCACTCTTCTTCTTTTTGGCTTTGGCTGCACACATGACAATTTCTAGAAGTGAACCAAATTTTACAGCTCCACTCTGTATTGCTGACAAGACATGAAATTAAAATTAGGGAATCACAGATGTTCAGAACCATACAAGACTCCTCCATTTCATAGATGAGGAAGTGGGAGCCAGGGAGCTTGAAGGACATTCCCAGGGTTCAACAGTCATCTCTCAAGAATAACAAAACACACCGGCTTTGGTGGATAGAAAAACAGGCTAGCTTCTGTGAAACTTTAGGTGTAAGTCTCAGTTGTTTATCACCAATGTTCATTACCGGACAGCCAGGATAAAGGGTAGGGCTGTTAGAGGTCTTTGATGGGCCAGGCATCACCTAGGTGCCTCACACACATCCTTAATCCATCCCTACGGGAGGGTAAGGTAAGTACTGTGGGCTGTATTCCAAGATGAGGGGGAATGGAGAAGGGGAGAGGTTAGTGGCTTGTTAACACTGGCCAGCACAGCACTGAGACTTACTTCTGTTCCATTCTAAAATCTTTCTAATACCTTGAATATTAAATTTACTCTTCTTAACAATTATGCATCTGTACTTCTTTAGGTATTAGACATAATTATCCTTTGATTCTTTTGATTTGCCATCAAATTTGTAAATCTAGTACGATTATCAGATATTCGCCTCCTTCCTAGAATTTTTCTATTTAGCATTTAAATACTTGCATGAAATTTTCATCCAGATTTTCTTCTTCGTGATTTTTCAGACAGAGAAATTCTTGATCACTTTATCCATTCTCACTGTGGTATCAAGAAAGAAATGAAAGAGGGAAATTGCTCAGTGAAGAAAACCAGAAAATCAGTGGAAGCAATGGGGCCTACCTAGAAAAATCAAGAAAAAATGGATACATATTACTCCAAATGCATTGTGATGGTTTTGAGCCTGTGGATTTGTTTTGTTTTTTAATAATAAAGTCATTTAAGGCTTCAAATTTCCCTCTGCACATAGCTTTGGCTATATCTGATAGATTTTGATATAATGTCTTGTCTTTTCCCTTTGGATCTTAATTTTTTGTTTTCAATTTTGATTTCCTCTTTGAACCACGATTTGTGTGGAACAGATTTATTAACTTCCCAATAACTAGAAGATTTTAAAAAATATTCTGATTGTTGATTTATTTTTTAAATGAAGTAAAATAAATGCATCTGCTTTGGGAAGTTTATCAAAGTTTTTTTCAATGCCATTCATCCAATATATGATTAATTTTTGTGTTACATGAATATAAGGGAAAATCTTAACTTGTTGTACCTTTCAAATATTGTATATCTTTGCCTTAATTGTATACTTGAACTGTCAAATTTTGAAAGAAAAATATTAATATTAGAAACTTTCCACAATAAATAATTTTGTCAATATCTCCTTGTATTTCTGGGATTTTTATTTTATATGTATGACAGCTATATTGTTTATTCTATTGGGGTTTATGTCTTACACAGAGCTTCTTTGCTGATTAAGTTTTCCCCTGTCTTCTTTAACCTGGTTAATGCTTTTGGGTTTGAATTGCATTTTACCTGATATTAAAATGTTGCCATTCATACTGTTTTTTTTTTAACCTTTGCATTTGCTTAGTACCTCCTTGAACCCCCTTTACTTTCCAGTCTTTCTTTGTAACTTTGCTTCAGTGTATTTATAGCAATACTTCAGGCCTGAGTTTTGAATCATAATTAATATGAAAATCATTCTTTTGACAAAGTTAGTACACAGTGATTGTCATGTTTTACGTACTGGGTTTTATGTTTTTCATACTATTTTTTGTTCTTTATTCTTTGTTCTCCTTTCCTAATTTCATTTTTCCCCCTCTAGTGTGAATTTTTAAAATATATTATTTTTCTTTATACTTATAGTCTTTAACACATATAGTCATTACTAAATTTGGATTCTTCCACCAGTATATAAAAATCACATAATCCCTATGTTACCAGTGCCTTTTACTTCCCCGTTCCTCCCACCCTTGCTTACCGAGAAGAGAACTTTTGTTTTCCCATTTAATTTTGTCCTTCCCACTCCATCGTCTGCGTGTAAATGCTCACACACGCACACGTGCGCATGCGCACAAACACACGCACACTCGTGCACAGGCATACATAGTTTTGCACGCTGAGAGAGTGTGGAATTTTGTTTTATTAAAGATTATTTTTCTGCTTAAAACCTATGACAGATTTTAGCCACATTACCCATGTTGTCTAGCTATTCGTTACTGTCATGGTTTTCTGCTTCCCCAGTTTTTCTGTGTCACGAGCTCCATATTCTGATTTACTCTCCTTGGTTAGAATATTTTCTATGTACCTCCTCTGGTGGGTTACAAGATGGGCAATACTCTTAAACCTTACTTGTCAAACATATGCTTTTTGGCTAGATATAGAATGAGTAGGACTTTTTCTTATTTTCTCAGAGTTCCCAGTCACTGTGTTAATTTTCTTCTGGTTGAAAATATGATTTGTAAGTTTTATTCTATTACTGCTGTAAGTGACCTGTTTTTTTCCCCCAAAAGTTTATGATTTTCTCTTTCCATCATAGCATTTCAGTGTTTTTTTTTAATTGATTTTAGTTTTTAAATACATGACAGCAGAATGCATTACAATTCTTGTTACACATATAGAGGACAATTTTCATATCTCTGGTTGTATATAAAGTATGTTCACGCCAATTCATGTCTTTGTACATGTACTTTGGATAATATGTCCATCGTTTTTTGACGTTCATCTTTATCTGAGATCTTTCTCTAGCTTTGGGAAATTTCTTTTATCTCACTTGTTTTTATTATTACTTTTCTTCCCTCTGTCTCTTTCCATGTTTCTTTCCTGAACCAACAATCACATCAGAGCTCTCAGATTTTCTTTTTGTTTACAGATTTCTATTTTTTAAGGTTTTTTTTTTTTTTGCATGAAATTTCTTCCTTTTGTTGACTCAAAGCATCAGTTTGATTCTCAGAAGCGGCCGTTCATAAATCAGGGCATCGTGTTTTATGGAGCTTGAATTTCAGAAAGTCTTCTTTTTCTCTGTACTTGAATCCCCTTTGAGTTATTATGGTTTGTTGAAATGACTTTATTCTTTGCCTTCTCCATCGACTCTGCCCTAATTGCAGCCATGTTTCTGACGGTGGCTCTTGTCTTCTCCATCACCTTATGGATACCCAGAAATGGTAGCGTGGCTTGTCCTTGCTCTCATGGAAGGTCAGTCTATTGTGGTCTCTTTGGTCAGAGAAAATGAGCCTCAGGGGAAGAATGGCTGGCTTTGGCTTAGTGAATGAGCTGCAAAGGAGCCGGCCTTAGAGAGAAGAGTTCCGTTACTTGCTGACATGCAGGTAAGAGTTCCATTCTGCTTCCTCCAAGTAGGGGATGAACAGCTCTCTCAGCTGCACAGAGTGGGAAAAGTTTATCTCATGATTTCATCTTCCACCAGGTTTTCCAGGGTCACCAGCCTTGGACAGATCCTCCAGCAGCAAGTGGGTAGCTGTGACCCCGTAGAAGGGGTCATCCCACATCTACCCATGTGGGGCCTGCCAGGATTTGCAAATCTGAGATCACTGCCTGGGATCCAGCAGACACCTCTCTTGCATGGCTTGGAACTGATGGCTGCAGCGTAGCACCAGGGTTGAAGGAAAGTAAAGCCTTCACCCACTCCAAATCTCTGGAGAATTCACAGCTTCAGATATGCCCAGTACCTGTGTCCTAAACTGTGTTCTTCTGCTACGCCAACATATCCAAGATGGGGAATGCATAAAGGAGAGAGATTTATTTCTCACAACCTGGAGGCTGGGAAGTCCAAGGTGCTTAAGATGAGGGCCTTCTTACTGTGTCATAACATGGCAGAGGGCATCACATGGAGAAATCAAAGGAATACACTAGCTTGGGTCCTTACACCTCCTCTTATATAGGCATTAAAGTCATCATGGGACCTCCACCCTCATAACTTCCTTTAAACCTGATTACCTCCTGAAGGCCTCTCCTCCAAATACTGTCAAAATATGAATTGAAAGATTAAATTTCCAGCACCTGAGCATAAAGCTGCTTTTATGTCTTTATTAGAGTGTTAGGACTGTAGCAGTAGTCACCCAAGAACTTTGCATGGATTCTCTTAGTTTAATATGCGTGGTGTAGGACTTCTCAACTGTCTTCACAGCACCCATGCTAAATCATTCTATAAGAATCCTAAACAAACATGACATGAATATTTATTTAATACCTACTGTGTGCCAGGAATTGTTTTAGGTGATGGGAAAATACCCAGAGCTTATCTTCAAGTAGAAGCCTCTTGGGAGGCTCCTACTGAGAACAGATCCTATAAGCTGAGGCTTCAAGTGGGGAGGAAGAGTTAGCTAGGTAGAGATGGGGCAATAGCTTTCCAGGCTTGGGGAGCAACAAGGAAGTGCATTGAAAAGGAAAGACCTTGAAATGTCCTAGAAACCTGCAGAAGGCAGAGTGGCTGAAGTCTAGTGAGTTGGTCAGGAACAAGGGACAGAGGGACTGTTATGCACAAAAAGGTCAAGGAGACTTCAGTTGAGGCCTGGGGGCCTTCATATTCCTGAGATCATGGGCCCTTGTATTCTACTTGCTGTATTCTAGAATGTTTACTAGATTTCTGTTGAGTCAAGTTGTGGATCACCCATAAACATGACTTGGTTTTGCACTAACCGTCTTTCAAACTGGGGGCAAAGCTTTGTACAGGACTCCAGTTGTTAGCCGTTGGGGACATGTCTGTGCATGCATCTTCAGCTGACCACCAACCTCCACATCCAAGTGGGATCCCTGATCACTTAGAGGATTTTTTAAAAAATTCTCATACATTAATGTTCACTATTTGTGCTGTAAAGTTCTATGGGTCTTCACAAAATCATGGTGCCATGATATCTACAACTGTAGCACCATGTCGGATGACTTCACTGCCCTAAAAATCCTGCGCTCCACCATTCTCGTTCTCTGCTCCTCTCGAAATATTACTCCTTGGAAGATGGTTTTGGTGCTTTCAGGGAGGAGAGCTGAGAAAAACCAGCAGCCCCTTTGTCCTGAGGCTCCCCGCCAGTGGGTGAGGATTGCCATCATCCGTCGGGATTTAGAAAGCCATCCTATATGTGGGGTTGTAGAACTCAACAGCGACTGGCCAATCTAGAGCCAGAAATTCTCTTTACCATACATACAGGATTGGGGTGCACACTGACATATTTTTGCTTGAGGTATTGTGGTAAATTGAATTGTTGTCCCTATTCAATTCATCTCTCTGTATCCCTACCCCTGGCTCTGTAACCTTGTATCCCTTCCTCATAAAGACACAGTGTATTTCTCCAGCCTTCAGTTGTGATCCTGGCCACATGACTTTCTTTGGCCAATGGATGTTAGCACACATACCTGGGCTGCCAGTGGGTTCCTGGAGGAGGATGTGACAAGTGGAGGAAAGCCACCCCAGGCTGGCCCATCCCGGGGACCCACAGACAGTGGGAAATAAATGCTTTTGGTTTCATGACACAGAAGTTAATGGAGCACCAGCTGACCAATGCAGTATTTGTTTAGATGAGATATCCCTGGAACACTCAAAATGAGAAGGAAGCCTTGGTTGTACAAGTTCTCTTAAAAATATTAAATAAGTCTAATCACCACTAACAAACGTGTGTTTAAAAAATGATTGTGTTTCAAAGTAGGAGAGTGTGGTGCTGGTGAAAAACCTGCTACATGGTGAAGGCATTTTAAACACTGGACATCTCAAAAGTTCTCCCGAGGCCAGTGGCTGATGCTTATTTTAATGTGCAGAAGTTGTGAATGATTGCTTTAATGGGGTTCCTTCTCAGAGAAGATTGGAAAGATTGGATCAGCCATGCTTCTCATGTGAATTCATTGCCTCCTACTAATACCTCTATGATTATATTTCAAAGAGAATAGTTTTTGACACAGTGATTCAGAAATATTTTCTCTTATTATATCCTTTCATGGCTCTTTAATTTTCTTTTAATCCTCCTACAAAACTTAACTCCTCAAGGCACCCTATAAAATACATTTATATGTATTTTATTTAAAATATATATACATAAATACACACACATAATGTATTATACACACACATGTGTGTGTGTGTGTGTGTGTGTGTGTAGGGGGGGGAGACTCTGTGTTTTCTAGAAACCCCTCGAGAAAACTTAGGTAAATATGTTTAACTTGTTCTATTTTGTTTAAAAAAATGCTTTCATGAATGGAAAAGTTGAAAACAATGTCACTTTAAACCAGAGATTGCAGTAATTTGTAGATATATAAAATAAAATGGGTTGTTCCAATGGGAAGTTCGCACCTGCTAAAGTTAAGTTGGTAGTTCAGTCAAGGTCTTGGCAAGCAACACGATCACCCCATTTGTTCCAAATTTTGAGATTAAGTGAAGGGATCACCTGCTGAGAATATAAATTAGGGTAAAGCTCCCAGAGACTGGTGACAAGAAGGAAGCAGTTACTTTCTCGGGGTCTGAATGGATTGGAGCCCAGGGAGATCCAGAGCTATGGAGGAGCTGCTGTCCCCTGGGAGGGACTGAGCCACTGCTGGACACATGAGACAGGAGAGTCTGGAGAAATACCTCAGCTTTCCTTCACCTTCCCTCTGATACAGTCTCATCTCCTGCCAATGGCCAAGTCTGCTGGAGGGACCTAGTCCATTGGAAGCCTTCCAGCAAAGTCCAGAGAGGGATGGAGTCCAAAGAGTCAGGTAGCTTTTGGTGGCACCCAAAAGACTAGAGAAGGGTGTTAAAGGGTTGTGAAAGCCAGGCAAAATGTAACCAACACAGCTGGCCAAGCTTGCAGAAACCGAACCAACACAGGAGTGTATGACCAAAGACCAAATATGGTTTGGAATGTAAGGAAGCCTCCTGCTTGGGAGGGAGGAAGGAAGGAAAGAAAGAAAAAGAAAGACTGCATTCATATCCTAGGAAATGCTAGCCGTTATACAGAAGGAAAAACAACTCGTCCCTCCTGCTATGTACCTCCTCTGTTGGCATTTAAGTTTGAGACTTGCTTTTGCAAATAGTAACTGTAGCGCCTGTGCCTTCAAAAAAGATCTGGATCTTGTCTTTTTCAGAAAACCTTTTCTGACCCTTCCGACAGGGTTAGGCAAACCTCCACAGAAATCTCATAGCACCCTGTGCGTGGCTCTGTGACTGCTCTCTTCAGATTTTATTGAAATTATTACTGCATTATTAAGAACTCTGGAGTGCATGACTATGACAACTTAAACTTTATCTAACATCTCTTTTAGAATATATTTTTAAAAGATCTTTTCTTCTAGATGTCATGTTGGGCCAGATACAAAGATAAAGGACACAATAACTATTCTTAAAGATATAGGAGTTTATGGCTCAAACCAACAAACAAATGTAATAAAAACGTATTCTTTAATTAGTTCAGAGCAGTGTGCCTGCTTGGGGTTACCCTCTTATCCTCATCCACAGCCGTATGGTGCCGAGGGCGACTGGAGATTACCATGCCCTCCCTGGACTGGTACCTCACCAAGGATGCTACCCTCTGCCTAGGATGGTCCTCAGGAGGAGTGTGGGCTGAGCAGTCTTTTGTCTGTTGTTATGAGGCTGTAAGAGGACACCTTCAGAGCTACCTGTAGTCTTTCTTCCAACCTTTTAAGGACAAACAACTCCAGAGAATGGAGACATGAGAGAGAATGAACGAATGAAGGAGAGGGAAAGCTGCTGAGATTGGGGTGTCTGCTCCTGAGCCATCTGCACCCCAGGCTTGTGCAATTCATTTCTGCACTGATTCAAGCTGGACTGAGCTGGACTTCTGCCACTTGTGATCAGTGAAGTTCTTAATAATGCAGAAAAGGTTTTCTGAACAAGGTAAGACCTAGATCTTTTTTGAAGGCATAGGCGCTGCAGTTACTGTTTGCAAAAGCAAGTCTCAAACTTAAATGCCTACAGAGGTACATGGCAGGAGGGACGAGTTGTTTTTCCTTCTGTACAACTGCTAGCAGATCCAGGTTCTTGGGTCCAGAAGTGGCGGAAATGAGACTAGACCCAGAGGAATTCAAACTCAGGCAAGGACTTGAGGCATCCGCTCAAGTAAAAAGGGAGACACAGAATGTGTCAGTGCCCCCCCCCCCCAGCCAAGAAAGGGGGCCCATTTTTATGAATCCCTGCAGCTGGTGGGAGAATACATAGATGGGGGGTGGGAGAAAACACATACCTGTGAGTAACAGGCCAGGGCCCTGGGAGTTGGCCAGTAGCCCTCTGTGATAGTTCCCTGATGGTTTCTTTGACCTAGTTTGTCCTCAGAGACATTATGGCTAAGGCATCCTAGTTTTTTATTGTTGTTGTTGTTTGTTTGTTTGTTGTCATTGTTGTTAACTTTTTTTTAGTTGTAGATGGACACAATACCTTCATTTTATTTATTTATTTTTTTATGTGGTGCTGAGGATTGAACTCAGTGCCTCCCATGTGCTAGGCAAGTGCTCTACCACAACCCCAGCCCCAGCATCCTAGTTTTAATGATGGTTTTTGAAGTTTGGGTGAGGGGTTAACGGAAGAATGGGTGCCATACTTGGGTAATAGCTATGTGTTAAGGCCTCAGGAATGCATCTGCCCATTGTCCCTGAGGTGGTCCCTGATGGTCTCGCCACCATCCTCATTCAACATGGAACACTGCTTTGGCTGGGTATGTGGAGATTTCGCCTCAAACTGAGCAATTTTCCAAGACCAGATGCCCCACAGTTTGGTTCAATGTTGACACTAACTGGAGGTAGCTTGGGCCGGTCAGGTTGAGGACATGTTCCCACAAAGCAGCCCCAACTAATGCCACTGGAAGTAATAGGTCCCTGCCGCAGTCTGGCTGGGCACAATCAGGAGCCACTTGTCAAAAGAAACTAACTTTATTTTTAGAACCACACACGCCAAATAAAACAGCCTCTCAGGAAAAACCCTCAGAGCCTCAACTGCCACCACCGGCTTTCCACAAGCCTCTCTCTCCCACACAAGCTTCTCTCCACCTCCCACAATCCTCCTGCTCTTGAGGCCGATTGGCTGGGTCACGTGGGCGGAGCCAAAAAAGTCCCCCAATGAGCAGCTCCCTGGTCTGAAAGGGCAGGGAAACAGCCCAATGAGCATCACCGCAGAGGAGCCAATCAGCTAGATGTTGCTGGGGCCGCTGTGAGCCAATCATCAGCCGGCAGCTGGAAGTTTGCTGGGGCCCCTTCGGCTGTGGCTCTCAACAGGTCCCCAGGTCATCTGCAAGTTCTGTCCAACTTGGCTACAGATGGGAGGTTCCCAGGACCCTCTCTGAGGTTCTGCTATTTGTTAGAACACCTCACAGAATGCAGGGGAACACTTCCATTGCAGCTTACTATGACGATGTCACAGGACAAAGAGCCAGATGGAGAAGGACATGTGCAAGATGCATGGGAAGAGGGCTTCTGCACTCTCCAGAAAACCACCCCTGGGCACCTCAACGTGTTGTCCAAACCTGGTCCTTTGGGTTTTTAATGGAGACTTCGTTACGCAGGGCAGGCATGATCCATAATTACGTGATGGGCCATTGGTGATCAACCCCCCTTCAGTCCTTCTCCCTGCCTTGGGGGTAAGGCTGGAGGTCACCATCCTCTCTCATGTGGTTGGTTCCCCTGGCACCAGCCCCCATCCTCAGACTGTCCAGAAGCCTCCCTTTCCCCATCAGTCATCCCATTAGCATACCAAATGACAATTATCACTTCAGGGATTTTCAGGAGCTGTGTGCCAGGAAATTGGACAAAGACCAAAATATGTATTTCCTATTTTAAATAAAAATAGCATGAGGAGCTTGAGTGAGGGAAGTGGGCCAGGAGAGAACAGTGAGAACTGTGGCAAAATTGGGAGTGCCTTCCCTTTTTAAGAGGGGCTGCTGCAATTCACAGTAGCTAAACTGTGGAACCATCTAGATGCCCTTCAGTAGATGAATGGATAAAGAAAATGTGGTATATACACACAGTAGAATGTTACTCAGCAATAAAAGAGAATAACATCATGGCATTTGCAAGATAAATGGATGGAATTGGAGAGTATAATGCTAAGTCAAGTTAGCCAATCCCAAAAAACCAAATGCTGAATGTTTTCTCTGATATCAGGAGGCTGATTCATAGTAGGGTTGGGAGCAGGAGCATGGGAGGAATAGATGAGCTCTAGATAGGGCGGAGGGGTGGGAGGGGAGGGGAGAGAGCTTGGGGGTAGGAAAGACGGTGGAATGAGTTGAACATCATTACCCTAGTCATGTATGAAGACACAAATGGTGTGAATATACAACCAGAGGTATGAAAAATTGTGCTAGATGTGTACTATGAATTGTAATGCATTCTGCTGTCATATATAGAAAATTAGCATAAAAAATACAAAATAAAAAAGAGGGGCTGCTACCAACCTCTCTAGTTATTCTTGCCCCCTCAGCATGTGCCAGACATGCGGGACTTCAGGAGAAGCCAGAAATGTGTTCTTGAAGTTTCCACAAAATAAAATTCACAGTTTTTGCTGGATGTCAGGTATTTTTGTCACAGTGCTGGAAAGCTAACACAGAGTATGTGGCCCAAAGTTTCGGTGCTGTGAACTTGGTCATAGCACTGTGATGTTGAGAGGTAGTGGGATCTCTGAGAGGTAGGGCTCATTGAGAGGTTTCAACCCCGACCCTGCTCTGTACTCTGGCTTCTTATCTTGGGATCTCTTCTTTAGGCAAGTGCTCCTATAATAATGACATCTACCATCAGGCGATACAGCCAGGGTCCTCTCACCAGAATTGGAGCTATGCTGTTTGAACTTTCTGCTGCCCAAATTGTGAGCTTAATAATTTAGTTTCTTTTCTTTATAAGTTTCCTGTCTTGAGTATTTTATTATAGTAACAGAAAACAGATAAATACAAAAAAATTCCCTTTATCTTGGGCACCTATCTGGGAGTGGGATTTCCATGTCATATGTATGTTTAATTATGTAAGAAACTGGCCATTCAAGGTTGTATCATTTCGTGCTTTTTTAGCACATATGATTGTTACAGTTGTTTCCCATCTACATCAGCAATTAGTATAGTTGAATTTGATTTTCTTTTTCTGTGTGTGTGCTTGTTGCTAGTCTAGTAGGTGTGTGATTATATTTTAATTTGCATTTCCCTAATGAAAATGATGTTGATGAATTTTTGTACAGGCTTTTAAAATTTATTTTATTTTGGGACAAGTTCTCACTAAGTTGCCTAGATTAGCCTTGAACTTGCAATCCTCCTGCCTGTTCCTCCTGAGGAGCTAGTATTGGAGGTGTGTGCCATGGTGCCCAACTTTTTAGGGTTCTTATTTTTGAATATGGGGAATTATGTTAAAATTAATATTCTGGTTACAAGTTTTTTGACGAAAGTATGATTTGCAATTATTTTTTCTTCATCTGTGCCTTCTACCTTTATTATCTTAACAGTGTCTTTTATAATGTAAAAATCAAAACCAAAGTCACATAGATTTTCTTTTCTGTTTCCCAGAAATTTACAGGTTTAGATTTTACAGTTAAGTACGTGGGTGAGATGTGATTTAAGGTTCAACTTATTTCATTGTTTTGCATGTGAATGTCTACTTGTTGCAGCAACATTTATTTAAAAGACTATCCTTTCTCCATTGAATTCAGTTGTTTTTTCATCTTTGTCAAAAATCAGTTCACTGTATTGATGTGGGTTTAAATTTTAACTCTGCCATTGATCTATGTTTCTCTCCTTCACTAACACCACGCTGTCTGGATTTTGCAGCTATGGAAATCTTAAAGTCAGGTAGTAAGTCCTCCTTGTTCTTTTTCAAAATTATTTTTGCCATCCTAGTTTGTTTTCTTTTCTATACAAATTTTATAATTAGCTTGCTGATATATATATATATATATATATATATATATATATATATATATATATAAAACCCAAAGATTTTTTAAAATTGAGATTATATTGAATCCATAGACCAAATTAGGAGGTAATTCATATAATATTGAGTTTTCCAATCCATGAATCCTGAATATCTCTTTATTTTGGTCCTTGATTTCTTTCATCAACAATTTATAACTTTTAACACATAGATCCTGCACACATTTTATTAGAGTATTTCATTATCAAATTGCTATTGAGAATGGTACAATTTTTTGAATTTTGAATTCCAGTTGTTCACTGTTAGTGTATAGAAAAGAAATAAAATTGATATTTCAATTTTAATACAATTGACTTTTTACTGATATTTTACCCTGTGACCTAACTAAACTCACTTGTTAGCTTAGAAGTATTTCTGTAAATTCCTTGTGATTTTCTATGTATAAAATCACATTATCTATGGATAGAGATATTTCTATTTCTACCTTTGCAATCTCTATACTTCAAGTTTCGCTGTCTTATATACTTGTGCTAGCAAACACCTCACGTATAACTTTGAATTGGAGTGATGAGAAAAAACACTCTTGCCTTGTTACTCAACTTTGAGAAAAACTATGCACTCTTTCAACATTAGGTATGATGTCAGTCGGGTTTCTGTAATTATAACAAAATGTATTGAGACAATCGACTTAAAAAGATGAAATGTTTATTTTGGATCATGGTTTCAGAAGTTTCAGTCCATGGTCAGTTGCTGCTGCTGCTTTTGTCCTGTGGTGAGGCAGCATATCATGGCAGGGACATTGTAGAGCAAAGCTGGAAGCAAAGAGGCAAAAGAGAGAAAGAACATTCCTGGGCTCCCAATATCCCCTTCAAGGGCACTCTCCCAGTGACCTAACTTCCTTCCATTAGTGCCTCCACCAAAGGTTCTGACAACTCCCAACAGTACCACAGGCGGGTGATCTCAGCACATAGGTCTTTGGGAGACACTTATCCAGATTAGAGCTGATGTTAGCTATGAGTGTTTTGTGGACGTCTTTTATCAGGCAAAATAGAAATGACCTTCTATTCCTGATTGGATCAGAGTTTTGCTTGGGTTTTTCTTTTTAATAATCATGAATCAGTGTTGAATGCTGTCAAATGATTTTTCTGAATCTTGAGAAGGTTGTGTGTGTTTTGTTCCTTTGCTTATTAATATGATATTCATCGGTTGGTTTTAAAATGCAGAAACAGTTTTATATCCCTGGGGAAAAAGTCTTCTTCAGGGCTGAGTAGAACTCCATTGTGTACACATACCACTTTGTCTTTATCTATCCATCCGTCTGTTGACAGATACCTAGGATGGTTTCATAACTTATGTGAATTGTACTGAGGGACATTGGAATGTATGTTTCACTATAGTGTGCTTATTTTAGTTATTTTGGATAAGTATTGAGGAGGGGAATGACTGAATCACATGGTGGTTCCATTCCTATGTTTTGGAATGTATACAATGTAGTTGTAATAATTTGCAGTCCCACCAACAATGTGTAACTGTTCCTTTCTCCCTACACCCTCATATTCATTTCTTATTATTTGTATTCTTGATGGTTGCCATTCTACCTGGGGTGAGATAAAAATCTCACTGTAGTTTTGATTTGCATTTCCCTGATTGCTAATAACATTGAACATTTTTTTTAAATGTATTTGCTGGCCATTTACATTTCAAGACATGTCTGTATAGCTCATTTGACCCTTTACTGATTGGATTATTTAGTTTCTGTGTTAAACTTTTTTGAGTTCTTTATATACTCTGGATATTAACCTTCTGTACAAAGAGTAACTGGTGGAGATTTTCTCTCTTAATTATTTGCTATGCATTCACAACAGCCTCAAACACACAAACAGAAAACCCTGAGAATAAATCTAAGAGAGGAGGTTAAAGACCTCTACAATGAAAATCGTAGAACACCGAAGAAAGAAATTGAAGAAAACATCAAAAGATGGAAAGACCTCCCATGTTCTTGGATAGGCAGACTTAATATCGCTAAAACAGTCATATTTCTAAAAACAATGTAGAGATTCAATGCAATCCCCATCTAAATTCCAATGACATCCTTCACAGAACTAGATGAAACAGTCTTAAAATTCATTCAGAAGAATAAAAGACCCAGAATAGCCAAAGCAATCCTGAGTAAGAAGAAAAAGTCTGGAGGCATCACAATATCTGAGCTCAAATTATACTACAGAGCTACAGTAACAAAAACAGCAGGGTACTATCACCAAGACAGACATGAAGACCAGTGGAATGAAATAAACCCACACAGATACGGTCATATCATCTTTGACAAGGGTGCCAAAAACGTAAGGTGGATTAGAGACAGCTGTCTTAACAGATGCTGGGAAAAGTGGGTATCTATTTGTAGAAGGATGGCACTAAATCCCTATCAATCACCCTGGGTAAAGTCAACTCAAAATGTATGAAAGACCCAGGAATTAGACCAGAAACTGCAACTGCTAGAAGAAAACGTAGGGTCTACCCTCCAACATATAGGCACCAGCACTGACTTCCTTAACAAGACCCCTAAAGCAAAACAAGTAAAACCGAGAATCAGTAAGTGGGATGCTATCAAATTCAAAACCTTCCCTATTCTCTTAATGTCTTTGGGTTTCATAGGATGGCTCCTCTTTTGTTCCTAATGTAGGTCATTTGTACTTTCCTTCTTTATGCCTGGGTCAGCCTGGCTAGATGTTCACCAATTTTATTGATCTTTTTAAGAAATAACTTTTGCTTTCATTGCCCTTTTTTTTTTTTTGGTCATTGCTTTTGTCCTTTAATATTATTGACTTCTGCTCATATTTTTACAATTTTCTTCCTTTTGCTGTTTAGGGTCTAGTTTGCCTTTCTTCTCCATGTTCTTAAGCTTGAAGTCAAGATGACTGATTAAAGCACTTTCCTCCTTTCTGCTGTAAGCACTGAATGCTGTAGTCCTACCTATTTCCCTGTATGCATGGTGAAAGTTACATTCCACAAATTTTGGGTTATTTGTATTTTTATTTTCATTCAGATTAATGCATTTTTTCAAACTTCCTTGGGACTTACTCTTTGCTTGTGGGTTACTTGGAAGTTAAATTTCTAAACATTAGGGGAACTTCTAGATAGATTTCTGTTATTGAATCCTAGCTTCTGTTCTTTTAAATGGTTTATTTGATGGTTGGTTTCATGGGCCAATATGTTCTGTCTTGCTGAATGGTCTGTGTGTGCTGGAAAACAATGTACACGTGCTTTGGGGCAGAGTGTTCTATGAATGTTGGTGTGTCACGTTTCCTGAAGATGTAGTTAAAATTTGTATCTTTGCTGACTTCCTGTCTGTTTATTGATCATGAGAGAAATGTTCCAGCCTCCAACTATAAGGATAGGTTTATCTATTTTTCTTTGCATTTCTATCCATTTGTATCCCTTGTGTATCTTGAAGTTCTGTTATTGGAGGTGAACACAGGGCTGGGTCTTTTTGGACTACTGATCCCTCTTCACCATGTGACACTCTCTTTGTCCCTGATAATATTCCTGGCTCTGATGTCAACCTTGTCTTTCATTCACGTAGCTATTATATCTTCTTTTGTTTAATTTTAATGATACATTTTTTCCATCCTTTACTTTCAACCCATCTATGTTGGACTAAAATTTGCTGTTTTGATATTTATTTTCCATTTTTAACATTTGTTTGTTGTTATTTTTCCTCTTTGTGTTCTCTTTGGTTAACTAATGTTTTTATTATCCTATCTTTAGTTTTTCAATATATATCTTGAATTAAACATATTCTACTTCCAAACACCATTTTACCAGTTCATGTGTATTTTAAGATCCTTATAAATATATTTACCTAATTCCTCTCTCCTTGCCTTTCTGCTACTATTATCCCATGTTTTATTTTTACATATTCTATAAGCAATACATTTCCATTATTTTAAACAGTGATCTTTTAGAAAAATTAAAAATAAGAAAAATTAAGATCTATAGCACCTTAATTTATTGTCTCTCCAAAATTCCTCATTTCTTTTGGTAGATCTAAATTTCTGTCTGATGTCATATTCCTCTTCCTAAAGAATTTTACATAATATTTCTAGAAGTTTCCTGCTGATAGACCTTAGTGTAACGACTGATGTTAACCTAGTTAGAAGTCTGGCTAAGTTTTGAGTTTGATTATTAGGAGAATCTTCAGTGCAGCAGTCTTCAAACCTGTTTCACTTTATGTTGGTCTAAAAAAAGTCTCTTTATTTCTTCTTTGTTTATGGAAGACATTTTTGCTAGTTATAGAATTCTCATCTGACGGGTTTTTTTTTCTTTCAGTTATTTAAATGTGTCACTCCATTGCAGAATTGCTTATATCATTTGTATCCATGTGCTACAATCTTTTGTTCCTTCATTGTAATGTATTTTCCCCTTTGGTTGACTTCAAATTTTCTCTTTTGTTTGCAGCAGTTTGAACATGATATGATATATTTTTTATTAGGTTGAGTCAGGGTCTTTATCCTGTTTGGTGCTCTCTGAGCTTCTTAAATCTATAATTTGGTATTTATCATTGAGTTTGGAAATTTTTCAGCCATTGTATCTTCAAATGTTTTACGTTCCCAGTTACTCATGTATCATACCATTTGGTATTGCCCTCAGTACTTGAATGCTTTGTTTTTATGATTTTTTTCTGTTTCAATTTGGTTGACTTCTGTTGAAATGTCAACTGAAGTTCACTTCTACTAAACTTCTATCCGTTCACTGATTCTTTTCTTCTCTGTGTCAGGTCTACCAAAAGTGTTCTTCATCTCTGTGGCTGTATTTCCATTTGCTTCCTTCTTGTGGTTTCCGTCCCTGTACTTACATTTAACCTATCTGATATTAAATATTGTCCATATTGCAATTAGAGACTTTAACATTTAAATCATAATTATTTAAAATTCTCCATCAGTGAATTTCACCATCTGTGCCATACTGGGGTCTGTTTCTGTTGATTGTTTTGTCTCTTGGCAGTGTGTTAATTGCTTTTTTTTAAATTGCCTTTTCTTGGGTCTCATTATTTTTTTTTGCTGAAAGCTTGATATCTTGTGTAGGACAGCAGAGGAAAGTTTTTATGCCTGACAATGTGTGTAATTTCTCTCTTGGTAGATATTTAGCATGGGAGCTAATGTCACAAGTTGAGCTTGGTTTGAGGTTTGTTGTTGCTATGCGTCTTGCTCTGTTCAAGCTGCTATAACAAAATGTCATAAAGTTAGTGGCTTTTAAACAGCTGTGAGAGATTTATATCTCAAGGTTCTGAAATCTGAGAAGTCCAAGATCAAGGTACTATCAGATCTAGTGTCTAATAAGGGCCCATGTCTTGGTTCATAGACGCCACCTTACTGGGTCCTCACATGATAGAAGGTTATAAGGACACTAGTCCCATTTGGTAATCACCTTCCAAGAGCCCCACTTTCTAATACCATTATGTGGGAGTAAGGATTTCAACACATGAATTCATGGAGTACACTAATGTTCAGACCATAGCACAGCAGTTACACTCAGTGCCTATGTTTCAAATTCTCCTACAACATGTGTGTTTAGGGTAGGGACTGGCTTTTCTCAATTTCTCCTCTGTCTCAGCATTAGGTCTTTTCTATGCACCTCAGTGTGGAAATATCTATATCTCTACATTCCTCCATTTTCCCATAAGTTGTCTACTGTTATTCAACGTTATCCCTGGGGTAGGAGATATTTGAGGTTCTAGTTAAGACCTATTCTTAATCAGGCACTATGCTCTGGTCCCCAGTTGTGGCCTTCTCAGGGTTTCTGCCTCTCCCTGGGCTGTAGTTGTGGGCCCAACACTCAGTGGTTTTTCACCTGTGCTCTAAGAGCAATGGTATTTCCCTTCCCCTAGAAGATTGAGGATTTTGTTCCATAGAGGAGATGGAAGAAGGGCCTGGGTAGGGCTTCATGCTCCTCAAGCCATAGTTTTGGTCCTCATTACCTGTATCAGGAAGGCTGTTGCCTCCCAAGGATCACCAGTCCCTTTGGTGAGCTCTGGGTGAAGTCTCTGGAGAAAAGTCTGCAAAAGGCTGTGTGCTCCAACTGTGTCTGCAGCCCCAATGGGCTCATGCTTTCCTGCCAGCTCCTACTCTGCATCTGTCCAGGAATAAAGAATTCTTGCTGGGTTCTTCTTTCTGGTGTTCAGAAAGCTTCTGTCCAAGGTAAGCAAGTGATAATGTCTTTCCTTTCCCTGCATACACCTGTATCACCTTAGATTTGGTTGCCCAGTGACTATAGCTTTCTGATAGGCATGAGATGCTTGTGAACTTTTGGTGTGGATACTTTTCTGTTGTTCCTGTAAATGTGTAAATTTTCGGAATCTCTAAATTCCTGGGCAAGAACCAAAAGTCAGAAACATTGTTTTATTTTAAATCCTCTGACTTTTAACATTTTCAGTTAATTCAAAATTTTTTATACACTTCATAAGGACTCCGAGAGTCATATTGGTTTAGGGCCCCCCTCTAACCCAGCAAGACCTCAACTTTAATTGGTTACATCTGTAAAGACCTTCCTTCAAAATAAGGTCACATCCACAGGTCCTGGAAGCTAGAAATTTAGCACATCTTTTTGGTGGACACAATTCAACTCAGAGTGTAAGTAGGATACAGTCTTCCCACAGGACAGTTTGACAATGTTTCAGAGTTCTACTTTTATAAGTTTACCTTAATGAGATCTTTACACAAAAGGGAAAAGTTACATAACCTTTTTTGTTGTCGTTGTTTTATTTTTGTTAAAGCACCATTTAAAACCACAGGAAAATGTTAATGGTCTTCATGTTGATCAACTGGGAACTGTTAGTAAATTCAGAATGAAACAAGTACACATTTGAGTCTTCACTTATTGACATGGAAAAGTCTAAATATCTTGCTAAAAGAAAAAAGTAGGTTACAAAATGATGTGATCCAATTTATATAAAATCATACATCTTTGCACAAATGTGTAGCCTGAAATCAACCAATTGACAGTGATGGTGGCTAGAGAGAGGAGTGAGGCAGAGAGAGGTCAGCTCCACCTGGAACAGGATGGGCTTTCTACAGGAGTGCGTTCCTGTGAGCCAGAGATGGGAATGGAAGCTGCTCAGACAAACCAATCCAAACCAAACCAAAACGACATGGACGCCCACCAAGAGCACTTTAGCTCAATATTAGAGTTTTACAAGGGGTGATATCTCACATGTTGTACTTAATATTGGGCATCTACATGTATTTTATAAAAATTCAGGAAAGGCCATAGATGATGCAGATTTAGTGTAGTTCCGAAGACGGAATGCTGAGCTAGCCCATCACAAAACAGAAATGGTTGAGTCCCTGATGAACTATAAAATCTCAGGAGATGCTCATCCCATCGGGGCTTCTTTCTTCCTGTATAAATGAGGATCACGGCACTTCAGAAGTTATTACAAGAAGGAAATAGATTGCCACAACCAGCGCGGCCAAACTAGCAGGTTCTGGTGAGGGGCCATGGGAGATTAGAAAAATAAAGACTCACATACTCAGATTTTTGAAGATAAGAGCTGGGATTGGGTGGAGCGCTGCTCTCTGATGGGAAAGCAGGTCTAAAGAATTATGCCAGCAATCTTTATTATATATGTCTCATCAATCAGGGGAAAGACTAGGCAAGCATTATTCTTTGTATTCATGAAATTTACAGAGTTAGCAACATAATGCAGTTTGTTCCTCAGTTACATACTATAATTGCAATGTGCAATGTTAGGAGATTTGTGTATCTCTCAAGAAAATCCATTATTTAAAGTGACTGTTATGGGAGCAGGTTCAGGAGCAGCAGAGCCTGTGAAACATTGTGGCTGTTTAGCAAAAGAGTTTCTTTATTCCTAGGTACTGTGTGCCTGAGATCAAGGTTGAGGCTGATAAGACTCTAGCACAGAACCTCTTTATGGAGGGCATTACCATAGCAACGAGGAACCCTACACCTTTGTACAGAAACTTTCCCAGCACCAAGCATGCCACAGCCATGAAGTCATCAGGGACCACAATCTCAGACACTGCTCTCCCATTCACTGTCACTACTCTCCACAGCACATGAAGTATTTGGGAGCAGCTGGCCAGCTGGGAAGTTTATCCATTTATTCATTCTTCACCTGTGCCAGTACTAGGCTATGGGGACACATCAGGAAAAGAGGTAAAATTATATTCATGGAATTTTTATTCTGAAGGAAGAAAATTTATGACAAACTAATAAACAAATGTATGAGACATTAAATATAGTAGCATAAAACTTATAATACATACAAATATGTGTTTCTTATATGCATAATATTCCAGGTAAATATAATATAATGTTGAATTCAGAAATATGAAGAAAAATTCAGCAGACTAAGGAGATTGGGAATCCCAAGGGATTGTTATTTTAGGAAGGGTGAAGGGCCTCTCTGAGATGGTGTTGAGCTCCTTCTTGGGGGAAGTGAAGGATTAGGGAAGAATCTTGTACCCAGCTGTGGGGAGAGTCTTTCTTGTACAGGGAACAAGTGCAGAGTTTCATATGTTCTAAGAGAAGGTCAAGGTCGTCCCAGAGAAGTGAGTAGAGAATGACAGGTGAGATAAGACAGGTAGGAAGACAGACCACAGGGTACCTCTGAGGCTATAGTAATGTCTTTGATTTTATTTCCAATGAGATGAGAAGCATATCAGGATTCTGCAGGATGGACATTATCCAACTTTTATTTTACAATGATTGCCACTGTCTACATAGACTATGTTGAAAGGAAGCAGAAATCAAAACAGAGTGACAATTAAGGAAGCTGTCCCCAAGTCCAGATGAGAGACATGGGTTCCTCAGCCCCCAAGGTGTTGGTGGAGAAAGCAAGGAGTGATAGCTTTGGGCGAATCTACTATAAAAGTAAACCCAACAGAAATTGCTGGCGGACTCAGTGTGTGCTTGGGAGAGAAAGAGGAGAAGGGGATGATTCCAAAGTTTTGCCTTGAGCAATTGGAAGAACGGAGTTAGTTGCCAAGTTTGATGGGGAAGGTGGGGGAGGAATGGGACTCGGTGATCAGGGATTCAGTCTAGGATGGCAGGCAGATGGCACCCAGCCATTACTGATTTCACCCTGTCTGGGCAATTTCCTTCTGGCCACTCCCTGGCATTTCCTTCCCTGCTCCCCATTTCACCTGAGCATCAATTACCTTCTCTTGTGATGGGATTAACATACCGGGGAGGAGGGGAGAGAGGAGAAACCCAGCCTGGTACTCCAGTTACAAACCCAGACACAGGCAGGAGCTGGCGAGCCACCGTCGTGGGGAGACCTAGTCAGCACCGGCTGCTCTCAACAAGACAACAGTGTGATTTTCTTCACGGAGATCTCTCTGATCCTTGAGAATTGCTCCACGGGACCGAGTGGACACTATTCTAATCAGTGAAGGAGTCCCTGGGAGGTTCTGCTGTCTGCTACCATGAATTGGAGAGGGAGAAAAACAGGTTCTGCTTTGGGAAGACTAGAAACATCTCATGTTAACAGGTAAGAAAAAGTGATCTGTGATCTTCATTCCTTCATTTTTTTTTCAATGTCACAGAATTTTCTAGAAGTTCCTTAGCTTGGGGTCTAGGCATAGAATTGTTTGCTGTAAAAATGAGTGGCGTAAGATAACTATTTACATTGTCAAGGAAGTAGTCTTTGCTCCGCAGGAGAAGCTGGAGGGAGGTTTGTCCCTTTCATTGTGAAGCCTGACCACATGTCCCCTCGGGCTGGCACGGACAGCAGGTAGAGCAGTGCCACCGGCTTGGTGTGTTTAACCATTGTTCCTATGGAATTTGGTCCCTGTAATCAGAGCCTGTGCTTTGATAACTTAATTGCACTTAAAAATAACTTGAATTTGAGTAAATTCTAAGAATATCATGAGGGCTTTTGATTAAATGTAAAATTAAAATTCTTTTGGAAGCATTAATTGAATAAAAAGAACACCATTCAAAGAGCTGTAAGAACATCCTAAACCATTTGAAGACATACAGTCATTATCTTAGAATCTGGCTAATTAAGATACTAAATGTCATTTCAAACATTTTGACTTCAGGTACTTTATATGTCAGTTTCTATCTAATCATGTTTTTCTCCTGACCACTAGGTTTCTTTTTTTTTTCTTTCTCAGATTGCTCTATCATGAATCTTTTCTTTTCCATGTTAGCAGGAAAATAAATTCCAGAGTATTTCCAACTCTGCCTCTCGGTGCATCCGTCTTACTTAGCAAGTGTTGATGAAATGGTGTGATTAAGGGTGACCCATTCCTTTAAAGGTCACTAAGCTAAAGCACGCTCTGAGTTTGGAAGAAGAATTTGGTTTCTGATGGTTGAAAGAGACTGCCAGCATAATATTAAGTTAGTGTTACAATTTAACAATATACTTAAAGGGCTGGGCAATTGCTGTTTCCTCAAATAAAGTAAGAGCCACCATCTTATGGATTAAGCATCACCTTCTGGTCTAATGAGACTACAAGTGCCAATTAAGATGCTTTCTTGGAAGACACACGGTGCTTAAACATTTAGAAAGTTAATGACCTCACAACATCAATTTCGTGGTAGAGTTCTCTGCAGTTGGTTACTTCAGTGTGTGATTCAATTCAAGTACTCTTTCCCTCCTCATTATTGGAGTTTTATCCTTACATCTGTTCAGTAGTGAGATGGCAGCATTATCTCCATTCAGAGGCCACATCTGAAGCAGAAGAGGAATTCAGTTTTCTTTTTTGTTTTGAGCATAGAAACCTTTCCCTAAAGCTACCCAGTGGGTATCTGCTCACATCTGCTTGGCCAAAGTCATGTCAAACACATCTAAACCCAAACCAGTGAGGAGAGTGTTACCATGACTGTCCCTGGCCTCTGATCCATGTCCTGAGACTAGGGGAAGCCCTTCCTGTCAAAAAGGGCAGGACCCCGACACCTACCTGGAGGGGGAGTTCTGTTGGCCCCGGGGAAGATGACCGCAGGATAGAGAGCATGGGACGCACACGCTTGTCCTCCACACGTTCTGCTGATTCTCCTTCTGTCCAGCTGCTCCTCTGGGGTTCCCTTGCTTACCCCTCTTCTGCCTACCCTCCCTCCGCCGACTCCTCACGACTCGGCCCAGGCCTTCTTCCTTTTCCTCACTTAGGAAACATCATCCAGTTCTCATGTTTTAAATGCCACCTACATGCTGGCAAACCTCCAAATCGGCACCTTCAGCCTGACATCTCCTCTGAGCTCCATACCTGGACATCTAAGTGCCCACTTGACATCATACTTTCGTGTCCCAGAAACATCTCAAATGTGATGTGCTCAAAATGGAACTTTGTATGTTCACCCAAACCAGCAACTCCACAGCTGTTTTCATCTTAATAAATTGCACCTCCTTCTGCCTAGTTATTCAGGATAGATGCCCAGGGATCAATCTTGACTCTTATGTTCCTAGATACTTATCGAAATCATGTTTCTGTTGGTCAATACATTATTTATTCCCAGGGAACAGCCCACAGTAGGTTCTCAATAAACATTCAATAAGAATTGATCAACATACTTGTATAAGCTGCACCTTGGCTGAAGAGTGGAAGCACAGAGGCTAGAAAGAGCACTGGGGCAATCTTAGGTGTCATTCTGACAAAGATGTTCTGGGATGGATCAAAGGCCAATATGTACAATGTTCCCCCCAGCTCAAACACGTTCCCACCAATCTTTTCACAGGACTTCTGTGAGCACAAAACATATGGTGAGTGGAACCTTGCAACCTACTTGGAGCTTCTCATGGGAGCACTGGTCTCTATAATGCTTCTGGTGGCAATGTCATATGACATGGCACAGTGCACAGCGAGTGCCTGTGTTTGTTAGTCAACTTTTCTTTTCTGTGATCCAAAAAAACTGACCAAAATGATATAGAGGAGGAAATATTTATTTTGGCTCACAGTTTGAGAGGCTTCTGTCCATGATCAACCAACTCCAAGACAGAACATCATGGTGGAAGGGCACAGCAGGGAAAGCTGTTAACTCATGGCAGAGAGGAAGCCGAGAGGGGGGGCAGGGATAGGATTCAGCCCCCAGGGAAGGCCTCCACGGACCTACCTCCTCCAACCATGCCTTCCCTGCCTATAGTTTCCACCACCTCCCAGAAGTCCATCTAGCTATCCATGGATTTATCCACTGATGAGGTTAGAGCCCTCATGATCCAATCACTTCCCCAAAGGCCCACCTCTAAGCTTTGCTGTATTGAGTATCAAGACTTCAACACATGAGATCCTGGGAGACATTCCAGATCTAAACCCTAACAGTGCTCAATATGTAGAAAATTGTAATGCATAAAAAAACTTTATTTACCTCATAGTTTTGGAGACTAAAATTTCATACAATATAGCACAGACTCAGCAAGAACCACCCCTTGGCTATATCGCCTCATGGTGTGGATAGTATTAGTAGGAGAAAGCAAGTGATTACACTTGGAACCAGGAACAGTGAGAGGGTGAGGGTTCCTTTTATATCAGTCCTCTCTGCAGAGCTCAAGGGTCAAGTGTCAATGATTTTATGCTCCCAGTGATATAAGGACCTGCCACTGGGCCCTCATCTCCCAAGTTTCCACATTACTCCCCATTACCACCACCTCTTTGGGGACACAAACCAAAACACTGATGTTGGGAAGATGGAAGATTATTTCAGTCAGCTACTGCTGTGTAACAAACACCTACAAATTCTTGGTGGTGTACAACAATGAACATTTACTTCACATTCATCTGAAACTTGGCTGGAGTGATCAGTGAAGGCTGGGGTCGTTCTTCAAGTTGTCTGTGTGGCTGGTGTTGTTGGGAATGACTCTGCCCCCATGTATATCAATTTGGGTTCCAGCTGGAGGGGCAGCAGCTACCTATGGCAGGATATTCTCAGAGAGATGACAAAAGCAAAGAAGGGCAACTCTTGGAGACTTTTAAAGTCCCTCCTCAAAAATGGCACACTGCCATTTAGTCTAGTTAGTCAGAGCAAGCTGTGAGACCAAGGCCACAGTCAAGGGCAATACATGATGTCTTTTGTGGGAGGATCCACAGAGTTATAGGGCAAAGAGCATGGATGCAGGGAGGGTGAGGAACTGGGGCAATACTTCAATATGTTACACGTGGAAGAAAGCCTGGCTCAGTGTGAATGGATCACATCCAGGTGGACCTGCATTTTCCTCTATTGGTGGCTGGTCTTCACTGCAGTTCCAACTATGCCTTATGTTCCCTTCAGACTAGATTACCCAATGCAGGTTCCATCCCTCCCAAATCCATTTGTTATTTATTCAGTAATGCCGGACTTCTTTCCGGGTGGGTGCCCTGGATGTTGATTCCTCTCGTACTGTTGTTATGGGAAACATTTCATTTCACATCTGCTGACACAATTTGCTGTCTCTCTAACATAAAAATAAAAGGAGAAAGAGAGGGAGGCTCACACTCTGATGGCTGTAAAGGATAATGAGTAATTTATGCAGAGCTATATACAAATCAGACTATCGTCTTTCAGACAGAATCAATAATACAATTTTAAGCCCACACACATTTACAAATGCTAGCACTCCAGCGCAGCTGGGTTGCCATGGGCAACCAGGGCATGCCAGCTCGTGATCTGAAACAGGCCGCTGTCTCCCAGCCTTGTAAGCACATTCTGCAGACAGAATTCCAGGGAGCCGAGGGCCTTCGTAGTGGCTCTGATCTGGCCGCCACACAAACGCACCCCTGTGATGGTTTGGATTAGTTCTTGTCTGAACTGCTTAGCTTTATTTAAACTCCTATTTGGGCAGGACTTCTTCGAGGCCCCTTCTGTGTGTCTGTGTCTCCGTGGACGGGGGGAAGAGCTGTGGAAGGAGAACAGGTGATGAGGGCCGGTCATGGGCGCTCCTCCTATACCTGCAGGGTCACAATAGCCAAGAGCAGAGTCCAGCCAGGCAAGATGGGGGCAACTGGAAAGGTGGATTCCCAATTAGAGGCTCTAATGGGATGCTGATTGCTGACCTATGTTCACTGGGAAAACAAGAGAAAGACCCAGGAGGGTGTGAAGGGGAAGGGGAGGGTGCTCTGGGAACAGGGCCAGGGCCAGGTAGGTCCCATTAAGAGGACTGGGGGAGGGGAGGGAACACAAGAATGAGCCGATGGCTTCATTTCAGTATGTCAATACCAACTTAAATGCATCGTCAAAGGAGCCTGAATCACATCATTTCCCAGTAGGGAAGTCACAGACATCCATAAAGACCAAGAAAAGGTTCCATCAAGAATAAGAGAATTTTAGGGCTGGGGATGTGGCTCAAGCAGTAGCGCGCTCGCCTGGCATGCCTGTGGCCCAGGTTCGATCCTCAGCACCACATACAAACAAAGATGTTGTGTCTGCCGAAAACTGAAAAATAAATATTAAAAATTAAAAAAAAAGAATAAGAGAATTTTTTAAAAGTTGCGGGACAGGAATGCAGGACCCTCCTCCCCACACTGGACCTAGTCTTGGAAAGGTGGAGAGGGGAGCAGGCTGACAGACACCTGGGCTCCATCCCACATCCTGCTGACCCAGGGCAGTCCTGACCTGTAACTGAGGCCTCTGCCTCAGTTTACACACCTGCAGGGAGGGGCCTCAGGTGAGAGCAACAGGGGCAGAGGTGAGACCAGGCTGGAAAGATGGGTTTGTGTGAGCTGGAGACTGTGAGAAGAATCTTCAGAGTAGACCACAGAAATCATAGGAAGCAACTTGGGAATCACCTGGTTCTGCCACCTCATTTTATAGACAAGAAAATTGAGTTCACCTGAGTTAATGATGTGTCCAAGGTCAGAAAGGTAGAGAGAGGCCGGTATGAGGCTGGTATGGGGCAGAGGAAGTCCCTAAGCTTGAGGCAGAGGGTGACCTGAGGAATGGAGGCTTCAGGGAGGTAGATCTGGAGTCCACAAGGATCATGGAGGAAGACAGTAAAGGTCATGGAGGCCCAGAAACCACCAGGTTAAGGGTCATGATAAGAGAGGACACAGGAGGAAGAATAAGTGACTTGGGGAGTGTGTGGATTAAAGGGGAAGAAAGATGAGAAAGAGTAAAATCATGACCAAACTTCTGAATTTGGGCAGCTGGTCAAATGGTGGTTCCATTCTCAGGCTAGTAGGGAAGGGAAGGAGTGTACAGTGAGTGGTCAGAAGGCTGGGCAGCTGGGTGGGTGGTGGGGTCACCATGAGGGATGTGAGGCTGCAGTAGCTCTTGGCTTGCCTAGGTAAGTAGCCAGCCAGAGGGCCAAAAGGAGAAATCCTGCCACCGGGGAAACTGGACCCTTAGGAAGAGTGGGACCCCACCCTCAACCCTCATGCAATGGAGTGGGCCACCATGTCTTTAGCTCCAGGGTTTGCCCCTTGCTTTCATCTCAACTGTTCCTTAAAGCCTCTGGTCTCATATTTCCCAATAGCTGTTCCGAAGCTATTAGGAAGTGTGCACAAGGACCGTCACCATCAGATGCTTGGTCCTTGTGCACACGGACTTCACATGGACTTCACATGGACTTTTGCACATGGACTTCAGTTGCATCCACATTTCTGAGAACAACACAACAACACAGTCTCCACCCGACCTATTCCAAGGACTCCTTCCCCTGACAAACTCACCCTGTTGTAACCTCCAGAAACAGCCTCCCAACTCTCTCAAGAGCCCCATCCCAATTTTTCCAGGTGTATGGTAGACCTGTCCATGTGGGTATCTCAAAAGGACCTCCAATTCAATGTGCTCTCAAAGGAATTAATTATTGGACACTGTGGGTCTTCTTTCATTCTCGTTGGTTTTCTAAGACCCTTTCCCTGTGGGTGTCAGTCAGAACCCCAGGGCCATCCTCTTTCTCCTGCAGCCTCTAGTCATGGAGGCCTGATATTTCATTCTCCTCACCTCCATTCCCCTACCCTATCTTGGTCCAGACCCTCTGCACTTTTGTCCTGGGCTCCTGAAAATGGTCTCTGCCCCTTCCCATCCCTTCTTCATGCTAATTTGTCGGCCTCCTTTCTTTTCCCTCCCTGGCTTGCACCAGAGTTCCCCCAAGGGTAACAATGGGCAACTCCATGACCCTGTCCAGCATCCTGCTCCTTCTTGCCTCTGTCGTGTTTTACTCTCTCTGTCACAGCCTGGAAGGCACAGCCTCTCCTGTCTGCCTGGCTCTGTCAGGGAGCATCTCCCAGCCCAGCCTCACTTGAGTTAAGTGCGTCCTCTCTGTTGTCCGAGTGCTGACCTGGCAGTGGCTCACCTGTCCGTCCTGTTTTGTCTTCATTGTCTCAGCATCTGGTGCAGTTTCTGGCACAGGATCTGTGATAGGCAATATCTGGTCAAAGTAAGAGAAGGAGTGAAGAGCAAGGGAAGGTCCCCACAGTGCTCCGTCACCAGGCCTGTTCCATTCAGAAGGGTCGTCTTCCAGGGAGGAACAGAGGCTGGCTCTGGGGTTAACCACCCTCTGGACACTAGCTGCAGGTTTGGGGAAGAGATTCTGCTACACAGAACGATAGTTGGATCCAGAATGGAACCTAGGACTTCCTTAGGAGACCTTCTCATTTTAGGGTCAAGGCTCAGAGAGGAATGTCATGTGACTGGATAATGAGAAAGTCCCTGGAACACAGATCTGACCTCGTGGTCCTTGGTCTTTCCCACACAACTTTCTTGCTGTAAATGGAAGATTATAAAATAAGTACTATAAAATCGGTGGTTTTAAAGTGGGTGGTTATTTTGTGGTTATGAAATAAGTGTTTGTTATAGAAAAACATGAATTACATAAGGTCACTGAAGTAAATATGGATTAGAGAGAAAAACAAAGAGAATAAAGTAAGAACTCTAGGGAGAGTCTTCAACAGAGAAACTTCAGTGTGGCTTTTTGGATTGCAAGGAATAGAAACCCCCTTGAGGTAGCTCAAGCCAGGGACCTTGGTGATGGCTTCACAGAAAATCTTGTGGTAATCTTAGAAGAGGAAGCTCTCTTGGGCTGGCTCCTAAGGAATAGTTTTGGATTCAGAGTATATCTAAGATCCAGGAACCAAAAGCTCAAAATATCTCCTCTGGAGCCCACTGTTCATACAACTCAGTTCATTCCTGTGTCTGCTTTTTTCTTTTTTCCCTGAACACTTTTCACAGGTACTAGTTTAAACACCAAGAGAAAGACTCATGCCACCCCAGCTCATTTTTTCAATAGACCTTAGATTGGTGGACATCCTTTATACTTGTCTTGTGGGCAAGAGAGTCACATTTAGACCTCTTTTCTTAAGCACTGAGGATTTTTGTATCTATACTTTTTGTATCTATACAAGGCATTTGCCCTGTCTCTTACAGAACAGCCAAAGACAATTCTGGCCTAAAAATGGTGGTAATAATAATAATAATAATAATAATAATAATATTATTATTTCTGTCACCATGACAAAATACCTGAGCTAATTATCTTAAAAAGGAAGAAAGGTTTATTTTGGCTCACAATTTCAGAGGTTTCAACCTACAGACAGTTGACTATTGTTTTGGGTCCTGTAGTGAGGCAGTACATTATAGCAGGGGCGCACATGGTAGAGAAAAGCTGCTCACCTCATAGCAACCAGCAAACAAAGAGAGAGAATGTTTTCTAGTATCCTCTTCAAGGGTGAAACCCCAATAACCTAACTTCCTTCCACTAGGCCCCACCTCTTAAAGGTTCCACCACTTCCCAATAGTGCCACAGGCTGGTAATCAATCCTTTAACACATGGGCCTTTAAGGGACATGGGCCTTTGAGGGACATTCAAGATACAAACTATAACAATGACTAAAATGCACAGAACATGTACTGCTCTAAATACTGGACACATGTAACCTTTGTTTTACTTCTCACTTTACAAAGTAGACACTGTGATGATCACTGCCTTGCAGTTGAGACATCAAGTACTATTAGCCATACAGCTTCTTCTCTATACTGACCAAGGTCAAAAGGAGGTACACTTGTATCTCTCTCTCTCTCCCAGTCAGCCCCCATCCTGGAGAGGATCATGGGTCTCATTCTGGTTGCTCCATTTAAATGCTGCCTGCTGCAAAATCAACCTTCCTCCCCTTTCTCTCCCACTCATCCAGATCCTCCTCCACTCAGTGCATCTCTGGTGTTCTTTCCTCCCCTTCACCTGACCCCAGAAAAGCCTGTTTTGGTTTGTTGGTGTGTAGAGTGTTCCATTAGTGATTGGGTCTTTCCTCCAGGCAGACTACGTTCTATGCACCCAATGAAATAAAATTTCAGGGCACTAATAAGAAAGTCTTCAAAGAGTTTCATAGGCTGTAGTATCTATTCTTTTCTGCAGCATCCAAGTATCATCTGGGTTTTAAGACCTTTGAGCCTACTCTCTAAGCAAGCACTTTTAATCACCTAATAATCCTGAAAATGGCAGTCCTCCTTATGACAGAGGACAGAAGACCACTGTTCTAGCAATGGTCAAGCCTCTTGGAGGTATAACTGGTCTACCCTCTGTTACTTTCCCCAGAGTCAAAATTATGGGCAAGATAAAATGAGATGACAGACTTCTTTTGCCTTATTTTGCAACCAGAGATGAGGTCCTCCAAATTTTCTGTATTTCCCAAGGATACAGCAAACAAGATCTTTAAGTGGATGAAGTTTAAACAAGTGACTAGCAGGTGACACTCTAAGTATAGATACAAAAATCCTCAGTGCTTAAGAAAAGAGGTCTAAAATCTATTATTGGTTCTATTTCCTTAAGAGGGAAATATTCACATGGAAGAATCAGCAACTGCCAGCACCTTTGGGGATTTTCCTCATCAGTCCCCATAATACTATTATAAAATTAACAGTAATTTGGATTATTGCTTAAACATCCTGTCATTTATATCTAATTACCATGTACTATAATAAAAATTATCATGAAGTGCATGTCAGATTCTCTTTGTTGCAGACAATCCTTCATATCCATGAATTCTGCCTTAATACTTTTATGCTTCCTTATTACTTTGTGTGTTCAGAACAGAAAATACTTAGGGGGATGAGTGTTAACTCCCCCCTTTTTTTGTGGTGCTGGGGATTGAACCCAGGACTTGTGCATGGAAAGCAAGCTCTCTACCTACTAGATATATATAGGGGAGCTGTGTCCCCCAGTTCCCATTTCTTTTCTCATTTTTCTTTCTTCTTTCTTTTTTTAGGGGGTGGGTACCAAGGATTGAACTCAGAGACATATGACCACTGACCACATCCCCAGCCCTATTTTGTTTTTTATTTAGAGACAGGGTCTCACTGAGTTGCTTAGCGCCTTGCTTTTGCTGAGACTGGTTTGAATTTGTGATCCTCCTGCCTCAGCCTCCTGAGCTACTGGGATTACAGGTGTGCAGTCACCACATCCAGCTCTTTTTTCTTTTCTTAAAGCAGGTGGGAAGGGCTCAACTTCATTTCCCAACTTGGCCAAGTAAGAGAGAGGGTCTGCTCCTACACCTCAAAAAAATCTCTCCTATCTTTAGGAGTCACCTTTGGGAAGGTGACCTCTAGGCTATTCATGAGAGTTGCATGAGGAGTGGAGTGGTCCCTTCCAGAGACCCCTAATGGTTCCCATCTTTGGGTGGGGCCCACACAGCATCCTGAGCCCAGTCGGGATCCTGGGGGAGCCCATCGTGCTTCGAGCTCACACGTGTCCAGCTGCACTTCGGCCTGGGGAGGAGCAGGGGTGGCCTGAAGCCCAGCCCCCGACCTGGCTGCTGCGGGCCTGCCTCACGCGGCAGAGCATGCGCAGTCACTCCACTGGTTTGGAAGAGCTGGCCCAGGGGAAGACACCCCCACACCACACAGACCTGGAGCGGAGGCTGAGGGCTGAAAAGGTAAGAGGGCTGCGAGCAGGCAACACATTTGCAGGCCAGGGCGGACTCTCAGGCAGGGCTCTGGACTGGGCTGGAATCTCCCAGACATGGCCAGGAGGTGAGTCACCGCAGGGACCCAGTGTAAAGCTGGGGTCCCTCTCAGGTGTGTCGTGGTCTCCTCCCAGCCAGGTCCTAACCTCTGCTGTTCTGTAACCATCTCCCTCCCCTGGCACACCTTGAAGAGCATCTGTCACATCACACCTGGCTTCTACATGTTTCCTCTCTCTCCTTCCTAGGCCTATCAACATTTTCAATGTCCAATTCTTTTTCAGTTCCAGGTTTTTCTTTCCAAGGTGGCAATTACCCTTGGGATGAATCAGAGTCATGAAAATAGGTAATGGGTATAAGTCAATTCCAGTGATCCATTTCACTTGATTTCTATTGGGCAAATATTTATGGAGCAATATCATGAACTGAGCCTTGGAGAAAACTCAAACTTAACAAAATCTAGCCCCTGGAGGCTCTACCTAGCTAGCAGTTTTTTCTCAAAGGTAATGTTTTTAGGTAGTACCATGATGAGATTTTTTAAAAAAAAAATAATAGTGTATTTGTATTCATGTGCTCTCGCAATATAACAAGCACATCAAATATGTGATTTCATGTTACTCCTGTTTAGAATGAAGCTAAAGAACATAGTATGTAAAATAAGCAAGGCTATTTAAAGAAAAATAGTAATAACCCAGAAAGGGCAAAATCTGTGCAGAAGATGAGCTCATGGTAATTTTTCAGGAGCAGGAACTGAGTAGGAGAGGAAAACTTATGTCCAAAGACACATGCTCCTAATGGAGATATGAGGGGGAAGCTGCTTCTGCCTTGGGGGACATGGAAGGCTTCATAGAGAAGGTGACACTGGATGTGGGCCTTGAGGATGGTGTGTTAGTCAGCTTTTCATAGCTGTGACCAAAATACCAGGCAAGAATAACTGGGAGGTGGAAGAGTTTATTTTGGCTCAGAGGTTCAGACCCTGGTGGGCTGACTCCTCTGCTCCTGAGGAGAGATAGAACATCACGGTGGAAGAGCTGGCTGAGGAGGGCTGCTCTGTGCTCATGGTGGTCAAGAGGGATGTCAAGGCACCAGGAATAAAATGTAAACCACAAAGGCATGTCCCCAGGGACCTGTGTCCTCTGATCACATCCAACTTGCCTATCTTTACCACCCAGTACAGTAGTTCTTTCAAATTATTAACATACCAAATGGATCAATCTACCAACTAGGTTACAGCTCTCATTCCACCTCCGATCACTCCTGCATTTTCTCACACATAGTTTTCAGGAGACAACTTATATCCATCTTCTGGCTAGGGAATCTTCTACTGTGGTGAGAAGTACATGGGGTCTGGGGAGTAGGAAGAAGGTTCATGCTGAACAATGATAAGGAGGTAAGAATTAGGTTTTTTTTTTTCTTTAGAGGACAATATATCAACAGGGCCTCTCCCCAGGGTAGGGGAAATAAATCATGGGTGAGATCAGTGGGGTCAGGAAATTGACTTGCTGGGATATGACTGGCATGTAGAACAGTTTCAGACAACAGTTAATGTGAGGGCACATCTCCCAGCCCAAGTGTAAGCAGCATCTTGTGAAACTTTTGTTTTCTGAGTGTTGAGTCATGATGTGAAATGGGTGGTAATAAAAAAAAAATCTGAAGCCTGTTGCTTTCACACGATGAGACTTCCAGCCACAGTGGACCCTCAAGGGAATCTACTTCTGATCACCTCTTGAGTTAGCACATACAGAAGGCATCCACAGAGGTTCTATTCCATTCTTCCCTTTGGCCTTGAAAACTTCTGCAGTCTGGGATTAAGTAAGGAAGTTTTGGTGATCTTCAGAGGATGGCAGATCTTTGTGGGGCATTTTGTAGATCAGGATGCAATTTTTTTTTTTTTTGGTAGTCAGCCTGGTGGTTTTTTATATAGCTTGTTGACATATAATTAATGTACAATAAACTGCACCTGCTCAAAATATACAATTTGATGAATTTGGACATATGATTACACCTGTGAAACTAGCACCACCATCAAGATAATAAATGTACCCATTTCCTCTGAAGGTCACCAAAACTTCCTTACCTGTGCCCCGTTTATGTGCATGGTAAGAACACTGAGCATAAAATCCCCCTGTGAGAAACTTCTAGTGCACAATGCAGTATAGTTGACTCTAGGCATTATACTGTACTATGGAGCAGATATTTGTGCAATGAAATTGTACAACTGACACTTCATAGAGATTCCTACAATATTAAAAAATAGAACTACCATATAATCCAGCAATTCTACCATGGATATAAACCCAAAAGAATTGAAGTCAGGATCTCAAAGAGATACCGTTGTTCACCATAGTACACAAGACTAAGAGAGTACCGTTGTTCACCATAGCCAAAATGTGGAAGTAACCTAGCCTGGGTTTTGATCCCTTGTTAATTGGATTAACCAGTACAGGGAACAAGGTTTCCCAAGCTACATTGCTTATTGACTGGACTGGGTTTGGCAGGGTGCCTCTAAGGCCTGAGGCTCTTCTTTGCCCTCTCAGAAGGGTGACGGGATCTGAAGCTCTTGGTGTGAGGTATGTGTGGGCTAGTGCAGAGTCCAGGCTGTGTGAGAGGATGTGGGATGATTCTACTTCACAGTGAAAGGATGGCCTGAAATTGGCACGTTTAAATCAACTGCAGAAAAATAGGCACCCGGCAGCTATTTTTAATTTGTGTTAGAACATACAAGAGCCAGCGTTGCTCATAGAGCAGAATATTGGCTTTGAGTATAGGAGACGAAGATATCCTCAGCTTTCCCACTCAATTATTTGCTGACAGACAGTGGGAAAGAGCCCTGGGGATGGACCAGGCAGCAGGACTGGCTAATGTGTGAGCTGCTACATGTTCATTACCAGCATCTCCAGACTCATTTCATCTCTGAGGACCTCAAACTTGTTTCTCCACCCCCCTTGAGCTGGTTCCTTCATATAGTACTCCTCCCTTCTTCAGGGCCTGCTCCCAGGAAAAGTTCTAGAAGTTTCTTTCTCAGTCTGGGGTAACAGATTGATAATTTACATTTACTTTTGCAGACACTTTTGTATTTCAGCAAGGCTGAGTACCTAAATGGCCAGGAGTGCGTGCAGGTGCAGTTGAACATCTGGAACATTCCGTGAGAAGATCATCAACTTGATGACCATTCTTGACACAGTTAAGCACAACATGTAGTGGCTGGTGATTCTACTCTCTTAGTCTTGTGTTAATATAACAAAATACCTGATGCTGCGTAACTGCAGAAAGAAAAGAGGTTTATTTGCTTCATGATTCTAGTGGTTGGAAAACTCAAATGCCATAGCCCCAGTGTCTAGTGAAGGCAGTTAGCTGCATTGTAAGGTGGCACCCCTATGACCTCATTACCTTCTACTGGGCCCCACCTCTAAAGGTTTCACCTCCTAAAAATTTTATCACCCAATGTTGCCATATCGGGGACCAAGCTTCCAGCACATGAACCTTCGGCGGATAGCTCATATCCAAACCAGAGCGCCTACCTACGTTGTAGGAAGTCAGGTTTGATTGATGGTACTTAGAATTCAATTTTTAAACCTGGAAATGTCCAGGTGTCATTTCCTTCTCTTAGAGATAAACTAAATCCCGGAAGCATGAATTCAGTTTAGTGCAGCTCAGGTGGGGTGTTTCTGAGCACCTACCATATGCTAGATCCCATGCCTGGCACCAGAGAGACAGGCAGGAGTTCGATACAGCACTGGTCCACCTCCTTCCCTCCCAAGAAAAGGGATGCGGGACACAGGTGTAGGCAGCTGGCGAGTCCTGGCAGGGCAGGGCTGGGTGCATGGCGGTCAGGAGAGAGGGCCTGGGGAACCTCCCTGCTCCTCCCAATTCTGAACTCATTTCCCATGGGGAGGGGTTCAATCCATCCACTTGTTCCAAGAACAAGAACTTGGTCCATTTCTAACATAGAAAGGAACAAGGCTCTGGTGCTGCTGATGGTCAGCGGGATCTTAGACATGTCACTTGTCATCTCTGGGCCTCGGTTTTCCCAGGGTGAAGGAAGGAGGATGACTCTGTCGTTCCCCATTGCCACATCAGGGCCCATGTCCCCAGTCCTCCCTCCAGGGCCCATGATGGACAGGCGATCCATTCTGGCATTTTCCCTGCCCGGTTTGAGTACTGCCTCTGCATCCATCTCAACATCGTCCTCATGATGACAGTCGATGGCGGGCACATGCAGGGTGAGCCTTGCCGTTGTAAGGGTAAAAGAAATTGAAGTTAAAGCGTAAAAGTTAAAGGGTAAAAGACCGGGTATTGTAAAGTTTCTAAGCTGCAAAGTCTGAGTTAAAATGTAAAGGATTAGGTATTGCTAGGTTTCTATGCTACCTGCAAAACCTGAAATTCCTGTAGCTGTTAAGACAATGCTTAGAACCGCCCAGTAAATATTTCCCCTGACTGCTTGGTTGTTTAATAACTGAAGGGCTCTGCGTGGTCTTGCACGTAGGCCTTGCAGGGCCTAAACCAATCAGTTTGAATGTGTACCCCGTTTAGAACTGACCTATCACTCCCGCCTGACCTGTTCCCGCCAATGAATGAACTAATCATGTTTAGGAGTTGTTGTTTGATTTTCCCGCGGTGTATAATGATTTGTTAAAGGAGACTATGATGTATGTAAAATCCCCGCCCTCCCCCCAAAAATGTACTTAAGCAGTGCTCAGCCCCTGCTCGGGGCTCTGGGCTGTTCTCCCTTCTTGAGTGGGCACGGAGCCCTAGCATGCTAGATCAATAAATCCCCTTCTGCCAATTGCATGAGTGGTCACTTGGTGGTCTCTTTCTCCGACGTTTCGCCGGACCCTTACACCGTACCTATTTGATAAGACTGGAGGAGGCACAGCTCCCTCTTTTTCCAGCCACTAAGAGGCCACAGAATACCCCTAAGCAGTTGGAAAAGCGGCAACACAGCCATTTCAGATTAATTTGGGGAAGCAAGCTGAGAATGCCGAAGCTGCTCCTTAACAGCACATCTGGATCCTCTCAAAAGTTTCCCGAAGCTCGGAGCTAGGCCGATGGTATGGAGTCTTACATATTTGCCAGGGAAGGGGAAGGATGTGACTTTTCAAAGGTCACCAGTACTTTTAGCCATCTTAAAAGAACATCGAAAGTATGCTCCCAAGCAAAGAGGAATTGGAAGTTTGTTTTTTAGAGGACCAGCGTTGAGGATTGAAACCCAAGCGATAGTGGGTGTCTTAGAGGCCTTGAAGTCCACAGTCCTCCACGGCTGTCCCTCGGCTATGTTCTCCTTGGAGCTGTCTGTCCCACCCCTTAGGCCTAAGGGAGAGGCTGGAGGACAGAAAGGAGAGCCAAGGGTCCTGATTCTAGCATATACTAATTGTGGGAAGCTGGGCAAGTTCATGTACCTCTCTGAGCTTCAGTTTGTTGATGTATAAAATGGGAACAATAATAGACTCTTTCCTACAGAATTATTGTGAGCATTAATGGAAAACTGCATGTAAAATACTTAGCACCTGGAACATAAGAAACTCAATAAAAGTTAAATATTAGCAGGAGGGCTACCTAAGCCTGCATGAATTCTTTTAAAGTCAAAGCCATGTTACTGATGTTTTGGCACCGAACATAGCAGAAAAGACAGTGTCTTCTTAAAACCTCAGCTTATTGTAGTCTTTTGTTTTGTTTGATTTTCTTTTCTTTTTTTTTGTTCTTGTTACTTTTTGATGTGAGGGTGTTTTTTCTTTGTGGTTTTTGTTTTTACACAGGTGTTTTCGCAATTGTGTTAGTTTTCCATCACTGCAACAAAATACCCTGAGATAATCAACTTAAAAGGAGGAAAGATTTATTTACTCTCACAGTCTCTGAGGTTTCAGTTTATGGATGATTGGCCCATTGCTCTGGGTCTGTGACAGCAAAGTACATCATGGTGGTGACCAGAGGAGGCCTGGTTATGTCATGGCAGCCAGAAAGCAAAGAGAGAGGAAAGAAGTGGCCAAAGTCTCAACAGCCAGCTTCAAGAGTGGCCAAAGTCTCAACAGTCACCCACAATGACCTAGGACCCAGCTCTGTGTGCGTGTGTGTGCGTGCGTGTGCGTGTGCGTGTGTGTGTGTGCGCGCACGCGCGCACAGGGGTGCTGGGGATTGAACCCAGGGCCTCTAGCATGCTGTGCCAGCACTCTGACCTGGGCCCAGCCCTGGCCCCAGTTCTTAAAGGTTCTAACACCTCCAAATAGTGCCATGGACTTGGGGCCAAACCTTTAAATGTCCCCCAAGGGGGACATTTCAGAACCAAACTCTAGCAATGATCTAAGTTCACTGAAGAATCCCTGGAGTCTCCCTATGTTCTTCTTCATCAAGAAATGGCTATATAATCCTCCAAATTTCAACCCAGAGTCCCCCACCCCCACCCCATCCCCAGGCTTTCGGGAGCTAGTCTCTCTTTAATACTCTTAAGGACACTGGATAGATTTTTTTTTCCAAAGCTGTGGAGACAGCCACTCAAGAAATAGATTTTCAAAGGGATACTTTATTCGATTAATTAGTCAATTCCCTTGTCGTAAAGGAGAAATTATCTGTAAACCACCCCGACAGAGGAGACTCTTACACGGGAAGCAAAGAAATGTTGGGTTGTAACAATAGGAGAGCTCATTTGCAATGCAAATGAGCAACCAGCAGGCAAATGAACCCTTATGGGAAAACCACTCTAATCATAAAACCCGCTCGCTTTGGGGAGACTGCGGTGTGAGGACAAGCAGAATCATAGCTCTGTGAATCCCCGCTAATGTAGCGTATTAGGGAATTATCCAGGTAGTTCTCTAGGAAATTGCCTTTGAATGAAACAAGATGCATTGCTTGGCAGTAGATAATATCTTTAAAAATCAGCTCCACCATCGCAGGCTGAATTATTTATGATTGTCACTATAGCGCTATGATTGTTTGGATATAAAATAGTCAGGCTTTTCCCTCTGTTTTTATTTGTAGGAAAACAAGTCATTCAAGCTTTTTAGTGATACAATGTGACTTGCTATCGATGGCAGTTACGAATTTTCAAGCCCTGCCAAGCACAGGAGTACCCAGAAGGGACATATGTTTTCTCTGCTTTGTGTTCCAAATTTGCCTTAAAAACATGCAATTATGTGAAGGCCTGATTTATATTTGCAAGGAAAAGCACCATAATGGCCCTGTTTTGTAGTCATCGTTTCTCCAAAACGTATTTCTATGGCTGCCTTTTCAAAAGAATTTGGCTAATGATCATTGGATTTTCCCTCTCCACCGTGACATATGAAAATTTGATGAGGTCTGTGAGACTTAAGAACTGTTTTCTTCTGTGCAGTGGAAACTTAGTTAACATAGTTTGGGAGGCCGACCAAGCCTGACATCTTCTATAGTTACCTTTCATCCATGGCTATGTTTTTGTGGACAGTGGGATGAGGGGAGGCAGGGAGCTTTGCTCTGTGTAGTCAGGAGGCAAAGATGAGCAGAAGACAGAGCCCAACCAAGCCCTGCCTGGCCTGAGGGTGTTGGGTGGGTCACCTCAAGCCTTGGCAGTGGAGGTGCTAGGCAGGTGGTATCTGTTGGGGCCATCTCTGGGGAGTCGTAAAGGGAAAAAGGAAGGCTTTTAAGTCGCATTTTATGCTTAGATGGAAATTACTGTGGAGCCCTTTATGAATTACATAATCACACTGGCTTTAATTTCTTGCCCTTCATTACTATTATTAATGATGGCTTTCACTCCATTCTCTTAGCTGCATTTCCAGGAAATCTATTGAGTGAAGAGTTGTTCGTCTCTTTCTGGTTTGGGGAGCCCCCTCCTGGGAAATAGGGCAATTTTTTTGGTTGTTATTGTTGTTGTTAATTGTTCTTCTTTCAGTAATGAAAATAAAGTTGAGAGGCCAATGTCACATAATGAGCTGGTTCATGAACAAGTAATTATTACAATATAATATTACAGAATATATTCATCTTCGAAAAACCGATATTTGAGAATGGTGGGGTGGGAAAATAAAAGTTTGGGGGGAGGGCAACATATACAGTATGTTTTTGTTTGTTTGTTTTTTCCAAGCAGGATCTCACTATGTTGCCCAGGCTGCCCTTGAACTCCTGGGCTCAAGGGATCCTCATGCCTCAGCCTCCCAGGTAGCTAGGACTACAGGTGCATGCCACTGGCAGAATGATTGCTTGGTGCAAATCTGATCACTTGGGTAGTTTAGAAATAAATCAGTCTTATGTAACTTATGTACAGAGGAAGCATTCCTATTGTATATTTAGAATGTACAATGTTCGGGAAAGTACTCAGTGAAAACTAAGATTATAGCATGCCTTTCCCATAACTTCCCAGTTTTAAGGAAAATAATTTTCAAATTCTTAAACAAAATTGTTTCACCTGCAATTCACACCCAGGGCCCAGGAGGGGAAGTCACAGGTGTTCTCCCAGAGGAGCTCCTGTTAAATATCGGCTACCAGCTGTATTCCCCCTTTGTGTGGTATGAGCCTAGTAAACTTGGATCTGCTTTTGTGGATCCTGGGGAAGGTTTGGTCAGAGAAAACTGGGAATCTGTTTAGAGGTAATATCTTCTGTCTATTAATGGAAAGGGCCCCATGGTTTGATGGAATCCTCTTTTGCCTGTGTTTAAGTACTGTCGAGCTCTTTCCTCCAGTCAACTGTGACAATTAGCTCCTGGGTTCAGGTCTTGCCAGAAGAATCCTAACAGGGACATGTTCAGAATAGACTTCAGATTGGCTGTTTCTCCAGTCTAGAACTGGGTTTCCAACTTTGTTCTGAGAAACTGATGTGACTCCATTTTTGAGAAACCAGCCTCTACCTCAGAGCAAAGCCTGTCCAAGGAAGGGGGCATGACCCTTGTCCTTGGAAAAACCCACAGAGCACTCCTAGGCACACACCCACCCTGCTGAGTTGTTTGTCTACAAATAACAGGAGAGATCTGCTGCGCTGGGTGGCCCTGACTCAGTCAGGCTAGTGAGGACCTGTAGCAACCCCCTAGCAACCACCAATCAGCATGAGACAGGGAAAATACCTGGGATGCCAGATGACCCCCCCCAGTAGCTTATGGTGGTTGATAACATGTTGGGAAATCTTGTAGTTTAGCACATACACCCCTCATGGCCTAAACCAATCACTTCAAATGAATCCCCCTCTTGTACTAACCAATCACCCTTACCCAACTTGTTCCCGCCAGTGAATGTGCTAATCGATGTTAAGAGTTGTTGTTTGACTTTCTCACAGTGTAAAATGATTTACTGTGTGATGTTGTGACACATAAAGTATCCCCTAAAACCTGTAAAATCTCACTGAACTAAGGGCCGGGACTCACTCCCTGGGACCGCTGCATCGGAAACGGTTGTGAGTCCAGGCTCGAGCTTGCAATAAAGACTCTTGTGTGATTGCATCGGATTCAGCTCCTGGAGGTCTATTCTATCCCACGAATTTGGCATCCCAGTTCCTCCATGAAAGCAAGTTCAAAAGCAATCGTGAGATCATCCAAGAGAGCATTTGAAAGGTGCTTCCATTCTACAAAATGGTGGATCTCCCTGTAGCTTTGGGGTCAGTCTGAGTTTTACAGAAGAGGCTGCCATGTTGGAGGCTGGTACATAAGAATTTCAGAAGGTGATCCTATTGGGGGAAAAGCTAATTTCCTCCTTCCCTGTTTTAGGCCTCATGAGATGGTACAAGAATATTGTGTTTGACTTGGCTGTATCCACTGTTAGCAGTTCCTTCATTCAAAGCCAGAAGTTTGGGGATTTTCATTGCTAAAAGTCAAATTCTTGAGATCGTAACTAAGAAACCATTGTGTGAAGATGTCCTCTGATGATCTCTTATCAAGCAAAGGACAGGTGACTAAAAAGGAACACCAAGAGTAGCAAGAGCCCCCAGCCACCGCTTCAGATAATTTACCCCACAAAAAGAGATGGCCCCTCAGTTCATCCAGGGTCCTCCCTGGTTCAGTTTGCAGAGGGATGGGATGGGGCAGAGCAAGCTTTAACGCCAGGAACCTGGACGAGAATTATGTCCCTAGAGTGTTTGGAAAAAGATGTGGCAAAATATGTTCAGTCTCCCATTTCTCATTTTAGTCCAGTTCCTGATTTTTTTTCCTCCTCTTTTCTCTCCCAAGTCAATGCCTATCCCATCCTCTATCACCTCCCACTCTCTCTACCTCCTTCTTCTCTCCAGCCCAGTCCAGACAACCATACCCCAGAATTTGGGGGGCAGAGAAATAAATCAAATTGGAGTAGAGACTTGAAATATGAGGGTTAAAATAATCTGTTACTTGGGTGGTCATTGGCCTTGTAAAGAGAGAAATTATGAGTTTCTAAAAAGTACATTTTATGGGCATTACTATTAGCACTGTGTGATTTTAATTTATTTTCTTTTTTTTCGATGAGATTGAACATCAGTTGACCCTCGAAGAGCTACAAAACTTAAATGCACTCTTTCAGGTAGGAATTGACAAGGTAAACTTTAAAAATATTCCTGGAGGTAATCTGACTCCCTTTTCGACAGCTGAATTTTTCAGTTACAAAGTACGATCCTTTTAAATAAAAATAGCAGTGAAAGGATAAATTTTTTTTGATTGTCACTTCTTAATGGAATTAGAAACAAATTGTGAATGCGTCAGAGAAATGAACAAAAGAGAGAACCTGATAGAAGTTGACAGAGTTTAGGTAAGTCTAATTAGACATTCAATTCTTTGGACTCCTTCTCCTAGACTAAACAAAATACAATGACTGTATGTTCATAGTTAATTCTTTTTTCCCCCCTTAGGAGCAAGCAAAGAAAGGAAGACAACTGCTGGATATGGAAACTTTCAAATGCATAATGAAGCAGAGTATGAGGTCACAGGATAAAGTAAGTAGGTTTTATAAATGTTGGATCGTTGAAGCCACAGTCAAAGCTTTAACCATGTGAACCAATTAGGTTTGATGATCAATCTATAAGATCACTTCCTCTCTAAGCTATGATTTCAACTAAGACCTATATGATTTACTGAACAATTTATATGGAAAGATATTTTTAAATTACTTAGTATACAAGACCAACAAGACATTTAGAGACTGTTCTTAAAAGAGGAGAAAAGACGATTATTCGATGACTGCTTATTTATACACATGTTTTTGTTCCAAAGTCTGGGCAGGTCCCCTATCCCCTAGTCAGCTGGAATTAAATATTTTAAACACTCTCTCCACCATCTTGGTTAGCCCAGAATATGAAATCTTAATGAGTAAGATGTTTCTCATAAGATAAAATACATATTATAAAGGGATAAGCTACTTCAGTTCTATTTGTCAGAGTTTCACGGTTATGTCTTAAATTACAGAAAAAAAAATTTGTTTAAGGTGAAGCTCTACTCTATAAACCTGTCCCTGGAGTTTGAACAAAAATACACCCTTGTCATGTAGGACTGATGAAGTCATAAGCTGCCCCTTCCAAGGGCAAGGTCCCAGGATCTGATGGCCATCATAGAAGTTCAGATGTGCTCAGAGTCATACCTACTATGGGAAGGGAATGTTAAGTCCCATCTGTTTTTGAAAACTCTGCTTCCCAAGTCGACTTGGGCTTGTGTCATAAATACCTTGGACTGTGTGGCTTATAACAACAGACACCTCTCACAGTTCTGGGGGCTGGAAGTCCAGGATGACGGCACACTTATTGTATAGTGAGGGCCCACTTCTTGGTTCACAGAAAGAACCTGGCTGTGTCCCCACATGGTAGAAGGGGTCATGGGTCTCTCTGGGGCCTCTCTCGTGATGCCTCTGGCTGCACGACTTAATCACCTCCCAAAGGCCACCTCCTAATGACCTTGGGGTTAGGATTTCAACATATGAATATTTTTGGCAAAGGAGCCTTCAGATCGTAGTACCTCCTTGTGTGCAATGCTAAAACCAAAATTTCCATTGGAAAGAGAGAGGAATGTTTTAAATGGATAAATTATCAGGTGTTTTAACAACATCCCAGATAAGACCTTTTAAATGAAAGCAGTTTAACGACCTATAATTTTAGAACGTGTGCCTAGCTAATTATCTACTTATTCCCCCATTCGTTCATTCTATAAATGTCCACTGGGGCAGGCTTAGTCGGAGCCCCTGTGAAGCGGAGCCCATCAGGACCATGGTCTCTGGCCTCCGGGAGGGCAGATCTGCTGCAGAATGGAACGCAGGTGGTCTGGGAGCATGCAACCAGACAAGGGAGTCACGGGGGCCCCTCACCCTCTTGCATGACCCTTGTGCTGGGTTCTAAGGGGTGAAGTGAATCACTCCATAAAAGAGGGAGAGGGAGGTGAGGGCTTCCAGGCAGAGGGGACAGCATTTGCAGAAACCCAGAGAACAGCACCTCCATGATACCTTCACCAATCACCCTGATGAGGGACCAAGACACACATCCCTTTACCAGGGACCACTTGTACTAAGCAAGATTTTACTCAGTACATCACCGCGGAGGCATGAAACCATTTCTTATTTAACAGTTATTGATTTCTGTCTGCTCACACTGCCTTAGGATCTTCATGTATTTTATTCCATAAGCCTCCCGGATTGCAGAATAGACCTGTTTAGAAGACAGTCCTATTTCAAAGCTGAAAAGACAAGAGTTTTAGAGAATCTGAGTAACTTATCTGAAATTCCTTGGCAACCAAGGAATAGATTCGGGATTTGATCTCCAGTGTGACCCTCGAGATCATTATGATAGGATTAGGTTTGACTGTAGTGACAGAAAACTCTTAGCCACTAAATCATGAGATAGAAGTATTTTCCTCTATCATGTAGAAAGTCAGGATTCAGGTGTCTTCATGAAATTTGAGGGAGCCAGACTCCTCCTCCTCCTTTATCCTACTACCTTTAGTATGTAGATTCATCCTCATGGCCCAAGATGGCTGCTCAGACTCCAGTCAACATGTTCTCCTTCCAGCCAGCAGGAAGAGGGCAACTCCCCAAAGCTGTCCACGACACTCGCATTTTTCACGTATTAGGCAGATATGAATCACGTGTCATATCTAACTGCAGAGGAGGCAGGCAAGTGTGGTCTGTTCTGGGAAATGATGGCCAAGCTAAAACTCAGAGTGCTCTACTGTAAGGAAGAATGCTAAGGGGAACAACTAACACCACGTCTTTTCCACTCTTCAAGAATCTCATATTCTAGTACCTGTTAAAAGCCAGGACGCATCTCCTTTGCTCTTTCTATGAAATGCTGACTTAGTAGAAATTCAGTACAAACGGGGACACCAAAGGCTATGCTCAGGAAGAGCATGCCTGGCATCAGTATTTCAGACATTGGTGGCCCCTGGAGGCATGGAGGCCTCAGCCTGGGGGTCATACCAAGCCCTATGATTCCCCTGGGAAGCCAAGAAGATGTCCTCACTTTCCTGAAATACTCTGATGCTCCTCCTTATAACAGATAGAGGCTGCAGCTATCTGTAGCCCTGAATTTATCACATTGCCCTCTAAGTGGATGTACTTGTCTGTGGCCTCACTGGACAATAAGTGCCATGAAAATCACCTGCCACAGTGCTCGGCATACCCTGGGTGCTCAATCTTTTCCTTCAGGGAGTCAACTGATGTGTGGAGGCAGTGTCCAGCATCCCTTGGTGACCACACGATCATGTCTGTTTGTGTAGGAACATGTACTGCTCCTCAGCTCTGGGCTAGGTGGAGAAGCTGGGTCTCTGGGCAAAGCCAGAGTTCAGCAGGGCAGGGCCAGGGAGAGCCCATCTCATGGCCCCTGTCCTCTGACAGGCTCATGATACTGCATGGTCCTTGCTGCTGTCACCTTGTCCAGAGCTCCAGGGTGCACAGGCATACCCACAGGCCTCCCTGGTTTATGGCCACAGGGTGGTCTGGGTGGGCAGCCTGAGCGCGGTCTGTGATTATCTCTCCCTGAGCTTTTCTGTGTTCGTTCCACTTCTGATCTCAGGCTCTCCTTGGGGCCACACCTCTGGGAGTTTTGGTTTATTTGGACATTCATTCAAAAATATCTGAAGCCAGGTGTGGTGGTGCATACACACCTGTAATCCCAGAGGCTCAGGAGACTGAGGAAGGAGGATCGAGAGTTCAAAGTCAGCCTCAGCAACTTAGGGAGGCCCTGAGCAACACTGTCTCTAAATAAAATACAAAATAGGGCTGGGGATGTGGTTCAGTGGCCGAGTGACCACCCCCCAAAAAATATATATATATATACATACACATATATATGTATGTTAAATATTGTGTTCACAGCACTGTCTGAAGCCTGGCATGTCAACCTGGGAGTGTGATGTCTCCATTGCAAACTGACTTAGAGGAAACTGATGCTGAGCTTGGTCCCACATCCAGAGTATTTTTGTTCATGGCCCCGTCCCTGGTACTGGTGTTGGCTCTCTAAGGAGTAATGCCTCATGTCTTGGAGACCAGGCCTCCTCATTTCTCCATTTCACTGTTATTTCTGCTCAAAGGCAGATGCTCCCACCCCTTATAAGACACTCCCCAGCACAGACATATGATCTATCTCTGTTAAAGCTACTTTGTGGATACACCATAAAATTATAGAACCCTGAGGTTCGGAAGGACCTTAGTTCCTTAATATATAATTTAATGCATGCAAGTATTCTTAATATATAACTATCCTAATTCTCAAATTGTCTTCTCTGTTAAGCCATGAGCCAGAATATTACCTTCATCTAGGGAGAACTCAGCAGCCCATTTCAAGATTGGAAAGCTCTAGGTTTATTTCTTCTCCATATGAGCTAAAATGGGTTGTCATTGACATTCTACCCATTAGCTGAATTTATGTACTTTTGAGCCACTGGATCCACAATAAAGTGTCCATGGCTCCACAATAAAGTGTCAAAAACTTAGTACTTATGTTTTATTATTCCACAGTTTTTATAAGTTAAGAATTCAAGCATTTCCTGGATCCTTGAAGTATCTCATGAGGCTGGTGGGTCTCATTGAAAAGCTGACTGGGGAAGGATCTGCTTCCAAGATTGTCACAGGTTGTTGGGCTCAGGAGCCCAGGGATCAGCTCTTTGATAGCTGTTGGCCAGGGGCTGCCCTGAGTTCCTCGCCACCTGGGCCTCTCCAAATGGCACCTAAGAGTCTGGAAGCTGGCTTTATCACAGCCAGCAAGGGAGAGAGTCTTCTAGCAAGGCAGAAGTGACAGCCCCTCGACACCAAGGTGTTCTACTGGCTATAAGCAAGTTACTCCGGATGAGAAGTGAGCTAAGCCATGAATACCAGGAGGCAGGGATGACTTGGGGCATCTATTGCTTGCCTGCTATAGCCACATGGAAGAAATCTATTCTCTCCCACGGAGAATGATCCTTTTAATTGAATATCTGAAGTACATCTCAGAATTTGCTCATCTTTTTGTCTTGGGCTATATCCGAGTGAGTGTCCTCACCATCCTTGACCTTTGGATTCACTTTGCTATTTATCTCAAAGTGGGCCCTAAGCACAGTCCACTGGCTGACATGGATGGGGCGGAGTGGGACTTCCTGGAAGCCCCGGCACTGCAAGCCATTCAGTTCCTCCTGAGCTGCTTAGGGCTCGGTATCAAAAATAAAAGTCTTAGGAGCCCAAGTCTCTCTCTGGGCAAGAGTTTGGTGTCAGCGAGCTGAGTTCTGATGAATGGTCCTATTATTGCTCCAGAGATCCTTGAGCATTCAACTTTTTGAATATGAAATTCATAAATTGAAAAAAGCGAAGATCTCCCCTCCTTCTTCACCCCTTTCCTCCATAATCGTGTGAAGTTTATAAACTTATTTTTTTTTCCTCTCTAGAGTACTGAACAAATAGAACAACTTTTCATGAAAATAGACTATGACGCAGTAGGCAGGATTCAGTGGGTAAGTCGGGTTGTGTTTTGTGGATCTGATTTAAAGTTAGCAGAGAAGGGGCCTAACATTTAGTCCTGAGTTTGGTCCTTTTTGAGGTGCTGTTTGCCCCTCAATATCTTTGCTAGCTGGAAGTTGAACCCAGGAGACATGCTTGCTCCTAATTTTCAAATTCTAATGATGTCCGGCTGCACTTGCAGTAGTTTAGCTAGGAGTTTCAGTAGCTGAGGCAGGTTCCATGAAGGGTGTCCCAAAACCAAGGTTGGAAGGACACGTCTACCACTTTACTCAAAAGCCAATGGAAAAACACCAGTGAGTAAGAAATCCTATGAGTAGCTACAGCTGCTAATCAAGTCAGGGAACACATGTAGTATTTAGAAGTGAGACTGTCACAGAATAAATTCCCCCAAAATATCACCATCATCATTTTTCTGACCCACTTGGTAGTATGAGGAGCTGAGACATTTACTGTTAGTATTCATGGCTGTTGTGTCTGTCAGTGTCCTTCCGTTGTTCTGGGACAAATGAAGCTCAAAAAGGACAAATTCAGCAGTAAATCACCTCTACTCAGGCCTCTGGCCAGTTCCTCAGCCAAATCAAATACAAGTGTTCTTATTGTCACCTGATTTAAAAAGGAACATTCAGGATTCTGGGACAGAAAGGGGAAGCTTCCAGGGACAGAAAATGATTTACCAAGTTCAAAGACGCGCCCACCTTCTCCCCTCTTTGAGCACAGGGTTCTTTCCCATACGTACACTGCTGAGATTCTAAATGAGGCACGTGTCCTGGTGTAAAGAGACTTTTGGAGTCAAATCAATGAGAACTCAAGCCTCTGACCAGCACTTGCTAGTTGTTTGATCTTAGGAAAGTCATTTAAAATCTCTAAACTTGAGGGCTGGGGTTGTGGCTCGGCGTTAGAGTGCTCACCTAGCAAGGCCCTAGGTTTGATCCTCAGCACCACATGAAAATAAATAAATAAAATCTCCAAACTTGAGTTTTCAAAATTTGTAAATGGGGTGAACAGCAGACCTTACCTCCTACAGTTTTGGTGAGAATTGAGATGAAGAACCATGTTGCACAGAACATGGTACACTCCTAACAACAATCCTCCTCCTCCTCTTCCTCCTCCTCCTCCTTCTCACCTTTAAAGAAAACTGGTGAGTAAAAGAAGGAAGCCCAGAGTGGCCGGCCCCACTGAAGGGCACACCACTTCTTTCCTACCAGGTTTTGAGAACCAAGTTCATGTGCTAACTATTATGCCATGTCCAAGAAATGAGTTATCCATTCCCTAATGGCAAAGAGAATTTTTAAAAAGCCAGAAAGGCGGTGGGTTTATAATGAACTGCTCTTTATTCTCCAGGATGGCTTCTGCACATATCTGCAGCTAGAATATTTGGAGCAAGCCAGGGCTTTGGCGCGACAGAAAGAGGTTTCCTTCCTGCTGCCTGCTGTGCTGCAGAAGCTGTCATACGGGGGCCCCGTGCTGCGCATTCTCTCTGTGCCTGATGACACCTTAATCATGATCAGAGAAGATGGAGCTATTTATTTCTGGTCTCCGCAGCTGAAGTTGAAAAGAAAAAAGCAGATTTTTGTATGTGATTTTCATTTGATAAGGATGCTGAGTGCTACAGTTTGATTTTATTTGCTATTTTAAACTGCTCCTTAAGTGGCATGATTACATAAATTGTGCCCTTGAATATAATATATTCATGTTGGATTTTGCTGGTCTATGGAATGCAAATAAAATATGAGCTCTGCATGTAGTACAAGATAATGCTTCATTTTGCTTCTAACATCAGATGGAGTGATGAATTACATGTGGATCTATCGTGCAATTTATCATATGTCTTAATGAATGACAAATGGAGCAGAATCTTCCTTATTTCCTTCTTTGTGGTTCCATCAGTTTAGGTGGTTGTGCTAGGATTTCTCATCAGAGAACGTATTGTATTATAGAATGAGAAATTCAGAAGGCATAAATCATTCGGGAACTACATTTGGGAATAACAATGTCTGGCCCACTTTAGGATATATTTTTCTCTTGGAAGTCATTCTTTTATCATCTCATTCAACAAATAGCTGAGCCTCTGTTGTGACCCAGGCTCTGGGCTGGGTGCTGGGGACACAGAATACAGTGTCTGCCCTCAGTTAACTTAAAATCTGCACTGGCAGTTATAGCTAAATCTTTCAGGGTGCAGAATAAGCCATGTGCCTGGAGAGGGAATGAAGACTATGTAACAAGTTCTTTAACCTTGAAGGAGAAAATCAACTTAAATAAAACTCTACAACATGAAGCATCCTTGTTATGGACATCGATGGCTTGAAAAAACTGAAATTGTTCACTTCCACCCTTCAACCCTCTAGGGCAAGTCCCGAAGTGGGAAGCCCAGGTGGGCGACAGACGTCATCAGCATGCCACAGTTCAACAAATTGATCGTTGGGACTGGGTGAGTGAGGGAAATCTACCGGAAGAGGGTGATCATGATCACAGTGTTCCATCTGTTTCCCCTCAGTGCACACACACACGTTTGTGGTATGAGAATCAAGTCATGAAACTCATGGGGAAAAAAAAATACTAGACCTCGCATATTAGTCCAACTACACAAAGTTATCACTGGGGCCTCCTGCAGTGATGTTGTCCGTTGGGAAGGGAGAGCCTTCTGGTTTTGACCCAATGTCACCATCAGGGAAATGAGGGCGGAGTCTGAGCCCCTCTCCAAGTGCCTCAAGTTGGGCCATGGCAAAAGGCGAGCAGCTTGACAGAAGGAAATTTGAAAGATTTGAATCAAGTTTGAAGCAAAGGCGATTTTGACACCGTGGGAGCATGAGCTGTGATGGGGTGGAGAGGAAGAGGCTGAGAAAACGAGGCAGTTTAAACTCTGGGCTCTTGGGGGCGTGGCTATGGGGGAGGGCGGAGCTTAAAGGAGTTCTCCCAGTCCCTGGACCCCCCCCCACTCCTGGAAGCCCTAAGAGTGTTTTCTCCTCTCCACCTGGTCGCTCCCAGAAATCAGTGGTTCTCTACGTATTAACCACTTCAATGAACCAGCTGCTATTCCGACCCCAGACCATCCATATATTTTTATTAAATATTATTTATTTCTTGTTAAGTTTAATATCATTGATTAATATATTTTTATTAAATATTTTTATTTCTTGTTAAGTTCAATGACACATTAATATATTATTTTGATAATTAAGATATGTTCATTAACATCAATATAATTAATATAATTAACTGTTTAAAAGCAGCAAATTTGGCTCATCTCAGTTTGATTTTTTAAATTTTTAAATTATTTTTACTTCTTATTAAAACAACATTTGGATGTCTTTATGGAGTACCTTATCATAATTTGATACATGCATGTAATATGCAATGATCACATTAGGGTAATCATTTACCACGACTAATAAAGTGTTCATCAATTTTATGTGCTGGGAATTTTGTACTTCTCTTTTCCAGTCATTTTGAAATCCATAATTACATTGTTTGAACTGGTAGTTACTCTACTACCTTACAGAAAAGCAGAACTAATTCCTCCTGAGCTTTGGTTCCCTTCCTAGTCTCTCGTGACCATTCTTCCCGCTGTATGCTATGAGATTGATTCTGTAGTCTCCACAAGTGAGTGAGAACACGTGGGTCTATCTTTCTGTTTGGCTTATTTCACTTAACATAATGGCCTCCCCGGGTTGAGTGTTTAAAGTGTGCTCAGCCACCTTTTCCTGTGTGCTACACACTGGGGTTCAGAGATGCCACAGTAGCTTATATGAGGCTCTGAACCAACAGGAAGATGAGGCAAAGCTCACCCTCCCAGATCAGGGAACCACTTTTGAACTGCAGCACAGGTGGAAAGGAAATGGGGAAAAAGACGTTTTACATCAAGGAGGCAAAAGCAAAAGGCGTGGGATTGAAAGTGACCCCTGGGTGTCCTACGGGAACAAATCAGAGCAGGAAGTTGCTTTTCACACACCACAAAATTGTTCCTGTCTCCATCAGCTCCAAGGTAGACCACCTACCATAGGAGAGAGGGGGTCAAGGGTGCGAGTTTCGAAGAGGGAAAAGGAGGGAAGCACCAAATTCACCCTTTCGTGCAGAGAAAGAAGCCTCCGACCCTCTGCTTTGCGAGTCGGATGACATTTACATTGTCCACATCCAATATTCGCTCACATTTTATGACTTGGCAGGTCCCAGGGTTGGACCTATCATTTTTTCACCCGTCTTCTCATTGAACCTTCCTAACTCTTCTCTAGACAGGAACTGCGATGGTCCCATTTTACAGATGAGGGAACTAAGCCGTGGGCTGGGGTCGGAATCCCCCACTGCTGGCATCCAGAGCCCAGGTTGTTGGCAAGCCAGCCCCAGAAGGGGAAGGACTGGCTCTGTGGCCAGATTTAGAGCCAAGCTGAAGAGATGTCCCCCATGTCAGGAGCTGAGAGGGAGGCCCAAGCTCAGCTAGAGGGTGGCCCCACTGGGTGGCTTCTTCCTGGTCAGGTAGGTGCCACCGCTTTGTGAGCTCTGAGGAACCTAAACTATTCCTACAGAGGTAAAGCAAAAGCTGAAAGCTTGCTCCGACTGTGCTTGATTTTTAAACAGACGCTGTGAACTGCAGCTGTACGAACTCTCTAACCTGGAGCCTTACTGTCAGATCGGCAGCCTGGAAGCCACACCTCTGAAACTGGACTACAGGTAAGAAGGGGCACCCAGGGAGGCTGGCTCGCACCCAGTCAGTGGAACCCGCCCTCCTGTCTCCTGAGGCACACATGCCTAAATCTTTACAAGTTAGGGTTTCATCAACACACACACACGACCATGGCGCACTCACAGAGGGACCTTCTTGCATCTAGCAAGGCGAGGGAAGTCAGGAGGTGAAATTACTTCTAGAGTCATGCAAATTATTTATTACTCTGTGTGTTTTAATTGTGGCCAGATTAATGTTCCTGAAACTCAACTCTGATCATATTACTTATTATTTATCAACTTCCTGTTCAATAATATCCACAGCCTTTGAATGAGTCTATTTTCTGTTGCTGTTACACAATGCCCAAGAGGGGGTAATTTATAAACAAAAGAAATGTATTTGAGCTTAAAATTCGTGGGACTGGAGAGTCCAAAATCCTAGCAACTAGCATCTGCTCAGCTTCTGGTAAGGGCCTCGTGCTGCTTCAAGTTATGGCGAGAAGCACTGACATTCAGAAGAGATGAAATTAGAAGCAAACTGGTTTATAACAACTGGCTTTCGGGGGAAATAAACCAGTCTCCTGGGAGAAAGGCTTTAATCTGTTCTCAAGGGCTCCGCCCCCAAGACCTAAACACCTCCCGCTAGGCCCCACCTCCCAATACTGCCACATGAAAGAAGACTTGACGAGAGTTTTGGTGGGGACAAACCATATTTGAACCGTAGCAGATGACATCTGAGTCCCCTCTTTTGTCCCAGCCTCCTGCACCCTCGAGCCACAGAAACACCTACCTACTTGAACAGAGTGTCTGCCACACTTCAGGCACTGTCACCTCCACACTGTTCCTGATGCTGTCCCTTCTTCCAGCCTTCTTTCCGATGTTTGTGGAGTCCACTCTATGGAACCACATGCTGGATATGAAGGATGCAGGTAGCTCCTGCTGAAATCCCACCATTTTTTAGAGTGTAAGTGTCCTTTCTCTAAAGATTCTCCTGAATCTCCTTTATGCCCAGAAGCAACCCCCCACCCAGGAGGTTCCCCAGCCTTCAGCTGTCCCACACCTGGCCACTGGTGTGCAGGTCCTACAGCTTAGGCTTGCTGACTACTCTCTGGCACCTACACCCTGACAGACACATAATAGGTGCTCAAGAAACATTTGTGGAATGACCAAGTTAGAAATCTCGTCTTGAAGAGGGGAAGGGAGAGTCCATTTTATTTTTGCCTATTCCTTCCCCTGTCTTCCTTTTTCGTCTCCTCATTATAAAATAGAGCCTCTTTAGCTACCCAACTATTTCAGTAAAATAGATCTCTCATTCATTGCTCTCCTACTCATCATTTTGTATATTGAGAAATACAGAGAAAAGTTAATAGATTTAGAAGAAAGTGATTGAAAAACAAAACTGTCAGGTTCTCATAGAACAAAAAGCATGGGCAAGATCACCTGGACCCCCCTGCCCTGCGACACCCTGCCAGCCCCTGCACTTCTCTTGCAAGGCAGAGGGAGCCTGCTCTTGCCTTCCCAACTCCTGCCCCTAGGGCCTGTCCTCCCAGCCCATCAGAGGCCCTGACTGCTCTGTACCTGCACTCCACAACAAGGGCTGTAGGGGGCGCTGCAGTGCTCTCTGCACCAATGGGGCCCAGGTTCCCGGCCTGCAGGGTGGCAGGTTGATGAGTTGTGGGGGTTGGTCGCCATTTACCTAAACTGACTTGCAGCTACCTCAAATGACACAGTGTGCTGTCACAGGAAAGGCCATTTAAGTATGAACAGAAAGAAATCATCTCTGGGAGAACTGGTGGGGATGGAGCTCAGCCCTGCTGCCCCTGGCCAACCGCCCCGCCCACCTCCAGGCAGGGGGTCAGCGCAGGGATAGCTGAGCACCTCTGGTGCAGCCCCCGCCCCCGGGGAAGGCAGGATGAGGTGGTGGCGGCTCTGGAGCCCGAGAAATATGGCTCACATCTCACCCCCTTTACTCATCTTCGGGGACCTGGACATGTCACGTCTTCTTCATCTTCGACTCAGACGTCTCATCTGCAAACCACAAGTAATAAGACCTGCTTCCCTGCACAGTGGTGACGGTGAACCACGTGGTGTAGATCAAGCCCCTAACACAGCATCCGACAGCAAGCACCCCACACATGGAACTCCCCTTCTCATCTCCTCCCCATGCTCTGTGGCCCTTGAGGCTTCTTTTCTCTCTCTTTGCCCTTAAAGTCCCCGAGAGGCCTCCCTGCCCAGTCTCTCCCTGGCTTGCAGCCACTCTGGCTTTGTTCAGCTCTTCAGATCCATCAGCTCCTTCCTGTCTCAGGGCCTTTGCACACACTGTTTCTGCTGCCTGAAAAACCACGGTCATTTTAAATCTCACCTTCTCTGACGCTCCTCTCCTAAGCTCCTAAGCATTAATGGTGTCCCCTCCAACCCTGTTCCTTTCTTTGTTGCACATATTATAGCCCAAGTATGAGGTTGTTTGTCTATTAGCTGGGAGGACAGGAACAACCAACTTTGTTCCCCACCCTACCTAGTAATTAATTTGATATTTTTTTAAAAAATGAAAAATCAAAAGCTTAGACTAGTCCATAAAACTGGTAAAATAAAAAGAGTACCCACATCCCTGGTTGGTGGGAGGATTTCCTAAGATAATATTTCTCCATGATAGTGATGGGAGAACACTCCAATTTGATAAGTTCTAGGGAGACTATGGTCCCAGGAAGTCATGAGGACCCTGTTCTGGGCTGAAAAGTGTGTGTGTGTGTGTGTGTGTGTGTGTGTGTGTGTGTATGCTCGTGTGCATGTCCTTTGCCACAGACTAAAGATTCAGAGGCTAAACACATGCACACTCCTTGAGGAGACCAGTTTGGTGGGTGTCTTAGTCCACTCTGATGGAGTGGCTTAACCAACAGAAATGTACCTGCTTATAGCTCTGGAGCTGGAAGCCCAAGGTCAAGGTGGCCACCAATTCTTTCTCTGGTGAGACTTCTCTCCTGGTTTGCAGATGGCTGCAAACATGGGGTGAGGGCCTCAATGCATGAGGGCTGGGGGCTGCACACAAGCAGCTGTACTAACACATCGCCTGTCTGGCTGAGGACTTCCTCTGGGATGCAGCCAATGGCACTGTCTGATGGGTCGGCCAATGGAACTGCCTGTGGATGATGTCATCCCTAGACCCCCTCCTCCAGGGCCAGTGTCCTGTTGGAGGACTGACCCAAGAGACTAGGAGTAGGGTTTAAGATGCTTCTCAGCTCCTCTGAAGCAGAGACAAGTTTCCTCCCTCTCTGTTTCTCTCTCTCTCTCATGTCTAGCTTCCAGACACACCCAACAGAAACCCACTTCAAATCCGCACTTTAAAATCCATTATAACCCCACAGACTGGGCATGACGTGTGTACGTGTGGGAGGGACTAGGGGTCCTGCCCCTACCTCACCCTTGCAACCTCATGCGAAGTTGCCTGGCTTGTTCTTTACTGAGTCCTGGTGAAGCAACCAGAGCCCAAACTTTGCATTTTATCTCCATTTCATCTTACCACCCCTCTCACACCCAGACCTAATCACTTAAAGCAATAGTACAACCAACATGGTATTTATCATAATCTGCTTGGAGAGCAGAGCCCTGGTAAGCACAGTGATAGTTAGTTACAGGGACCGCAAGCTCCAGGGAGCATTAATCATGGTGTCTGAGTGCATCTGTGGGAGCACATTGTAAACTAATTACCAGGTACAGTGCCACTCTATCATTACCTCTAATATATGATTTCAAATATAATACAACTTCTATTTTGCTGCTTTCACACCACTGTAGCCAAACTCTGAGGTATGCCTAGCCTGAAAAAATTTAGGTACAAATATAAAACAGGGAGGCAAGAGTTTTAGTGTGTGTGTGTGTGGGGGGGGTGGGTGTGTGTATCTCTAGACATTGGAACCCAGGGCCTCGAGCATTCTAGGCAAACAGTCTATCACTAAGCCACACCCCCAGCTCAGAAATATTTTTGACAAGTGACAAATGGAGTTCTTGGATCACAGAACACATCCAATGGCTATTTTTAAACAAAACAAATAAACACATTAACAAACAAGTGATTTATTTTTATCCCAGCCTTGACCTGCTGCTAATTTGTCTACTAACCCAGAGCAAGACATTGTCTTCTTTGAATATAAAATAAAATAATAAATAATAGAATTTTTTTTCTTTTTTAACTAAGGGACATGACATCAACCTCCTGCAGAGGATTTCTTGGGCAAGAACTTAAAATTTTAGAGCTTTTTCTTAAGACAACATATAAGGAAGAGAACAAATAGAGATTGATTTCATTTGCTAAATTAAACATTCCTGTTCTGTTCTGTATAAAAGGGATATTTGTATCTTGAATCCTGATTAACCCAGGAAATGAGCTCTTAAAATATAGATTTAGGAAACAATGCTTTTCTTTCTCAAAATTTTTGCATGCTGGAGGGAGAAGCAGACCAGCCAAGCCATTGCTGCACGTGGGGACCCAGAGCTGGGGGGAGCTAAGCTGGAGTGGCTGGGGGCAGGGGGAGTCAGAGAGAATCCTCTCCCCTTCAGGCAGCAGCAGGATGGGGACTGACAGCAGAGCCTTCCCAGGGGACTCACCTTTGAGTTGGAGGACAAGATGGAGGGGCAGACCTAGGGTCCTCCCAGGCCCCCTAAGCTGCATGAGCAGGGCTGGTGGAGGGAGAGAGAGGGGGGAGGCACTGACGTCTTTGGAGAAGACAGTGTGTTTTGGAGCAGGACTGCCTTGCAGGAGAGAAATGAGAGAGGGTGAGGCAGGACCATCAGGGTGTCCTCATTTGCCATCTCGTCCCTGCTAGGGACTTCCACCTGTGTTCTATACATCGTGGAGATTTTAAGCAAATATTTAAGGAGACTTAATCAGGTACAGAAATGGGGGTGGGTTAAACCTGATCAGAGAACAGTGGGGAGAGAATTGCAGAAGTTCAGACTCTTCATGCACCTCCTGAAGCAAGGGTTTTCTTTCTAACGAATAAACAATTGAATGAATGAACACGCTATACGGCCTTCAAGCCTTTTAGTGACTGGTGTACAGTACGTGCTCACTAAACAGTGACGAGAATGATGATGATAATCCAGGTGGGGGATGTCGGAGGAAGCCACGGAAGGGCTGATACAACAGACAGGGGAGAGAAGGAAGGTTCCAGCACTCTGCAGGAGGCCAAGTCTGCTGCTCTTGTGACTGACAGGAGGCTACTGGAGTCTGCGGATGATGCAGTCGGCACCTACTCAGGGGCCAATGTGTCGTTCTGTTTGGTTCAGTCTGGATGAGATGCTCTTAAAGATCCCTCCTGTCTACTCTTCTTCCCTGTCACCTCTCCAACACCATATCTGCCACCATAACAGAGAAGGGACAGGACCTTGGAAGCTCCCACTGCTGTACCCCCTAGTCTGCCTGGGGCACTTAAGCGCTTCTCCTATGACTTCCTGTGGGACTTCCTTCACATGCTGCAGACCTCAGGGCTATATGGCAAACCTGTAGGAAGCTGGCCGAGTCCCAGCCCTCCCAGGGGTCATGCCCTCAGCTCTGAACAGAAGGAAGTGAAGGGGATGAGCCTGAGTACACCTCAGCCACACTCAGGGGACATGTTTGAGATTCCTGTGGGCCCCTGTTTGCCCTGAGTAGTTGCCCACAAGTCCCAAGTGCCTCTGCTCCCCTTGGGGCCAAAAGTGATTACACTGTTTCTCTTACTCTTCAAATCCCCAAGCCCTCCCCACTTCATCTCAGCCATGATCCTGTTTCTTTCCTCAGGAGGACACTGGGGCAATCAGGACAGAACTTCCTCAAACATCCCCTCTGCCCACAGCACCTGACCACATGCTCTGCCTTCTCACTGGCTGCACCAGCTGGCCTGTGCATGCCTCTTTGCAAATCTCTCTACTTAGGTACCAGATTTCAGCCTCTCTCACCTACTCAAGGACACCCCTCCTAAAAATCCCCCATCATTTTCCAAGAACTTTTCATTCCCCACTAGATCCTTCCCATGAGCTAATAAAAATGGCGGTGTTTCTTCCATATTGAACAAACAAAAAATTTATTTTTTATATCCCACTTGTTCTGCCAGCTAATATCCCTGTCTTAGAACATTTTCTGTTGCTATAACAAAATACCTGAGTCTGAGTGATTTATATAAAGAACTGAGGTTTGTTTGGCTCACAGTTGGGGGTGGGGGGCTGGGACATCCAAGAGTATGGTGCCGGACTTTTGCTTAGCACCTGGTGAAGGCCTCGTGTTTCATCAAAATATGGCAGAGGGCGTCACATAGTGAGATGGCAATAGAGAAAGCATGCCAGCTCAGGTCTCTTCCTCTTCTTATATGTCACTAACACCATGATAGGGCTCCACCCTCGTGATCTTCTCTAACCCTAATGACCTCCTGACGGCCCCACCTACAAATAGTGCTAACAGATGAATTTGAGGATTAAATTTCCAGCACATGAATTCTGGGGCTGGGGGCATATTCAAACTAAGCAGCCCCACTTCTTTGGGGTAAAAATCCCTGAAACAAATCAAAATCATATACGTTTTTGTCTTTCCCATCTGCCCCAACCATTCTCCCCATCCACCTCCACCAAGTGTTCTCCCCCAGGGTTGCCAACAACACCCGCACTGAGCATGTGTCAGTCAGCACGCACCCGCGTGACCTGTCAGCGGCCACATTTGATCCAGTCGATCCTCACTTGCCTTCCGAACACTCCACCTGGTTTTTCTTTTTTTTTTTCTGGTATTCCTTCTTGGTCTCCTTAGCAAGTTCCCCCTGACCCACCCTCTTCTCGCTGACCTCGTGCCCTTGAAGCACCCCAGCTCCCACCCTTGGTCCTCTTCTCTCTCAATACCCATCCACCCTGGTCATCTTCTCTAGTCTCCTGGCTTTAAATACCACCACGATGCCATGCCGAGGACTCTTCCAAGGCTGTGTGTCAATCAGGAGCTCTCGCCAAGCTCTGGTCCTTTGGATATTCCACTACATTCTTGCCCTTTCCATCTTGAGGTCTGGCAGGCGCCTACCAACACCTTGGCAGTGACCGGGGACATCTCTTGCCTGCCTGCGCTCTAAGCCCTGCAGCCCTCCTCCTAGGGCTCACCTAGGGCCACTCATAGCTCCCTGCCCACCCAGGAGCCTGCTCTCTGTCCTCCCTGCACACCCATCTACTTCAGATGCTTACCGTCCTGCTGGTCCCCAAGACCCAGGTCACATGCCATTCTTCTCAAAGCCTTTGTGAATCCTCTGATCCGGAGTTAATTTATCCTCTTCTGGGTCTCTGGAGTGTTTTATTATGATCTCTGTTCCCGACATTAGCACCCACCGTCCTGTGTGCTAGTCAGCGATGATCCATGTACTCAGTGAATCCTGTGGTCCAGGCGCTGTTCAGGCTGCGGGGAAACTTCGACGCACAAAGCAGTCCTCGAGGAGATGGCAAGGCGTGATTGTTCAAGTCGGGAGAGGTTGGTCATAAATAAGACCTATTATAAAGGCATCAGTCACCTAGTACTAGAAGTGTCGCGGCTGTGGGCAAATGACAAAGGATGCCAGGGTGGATGTGTGGGGGCTGCTGGGAAGGGCTGGGGGCTGTTTGTCGCAGTATTAAGTAGGGTGGGCAGGGCTCAGTGGGAAGGGGGTTTTGAGCTAAGACCTGAAGGGGGCAAGAGAGGGAGTCAGAGGTGCCACAGGGACACATGGGAGCCAGCACTCAGCTAGAAGCCTGGAGGGATGCACCCTGGTGCCCACCCATCAGGGAACCACAGCATCCTCCCGGTCCCCTAACTCCAGCCCACCGACACCAGCCCCACCCATTTATGACTCCCCAATCTCTCACTGGACCTAATATAATAACCTCCCAAGAGGCAAATCCCCCCAACTTTTTTTTTTGGAGTCTTCATTACCCACTCACTAACAGGGTTCTGTTCCCCTGACCTTGGCAACAATGACCCATCTGTGGTTCTCCTACTCTGCTTCTCACCTGTGCCCCCTCGGCCTGCTCCTGGTTCCACATTCTCTAGTACTGTCTCTCCTTTTTATAACTTTAAAACTTACTTCTTGATGCCTGCACTCTAAACACCAGAGTCACATCCACGTGGCTGCCCGGGAGGCCTTGCACCCCAACTGAGCAAACGCAGCTGCACCACCCCGGATCCCGCGGCTTTCCTGGTGGTGGCTACCCTAAGGTGTTGGATCAGCCTGGCCTTCCTCATCCAAGTGAGAAACCTTGGAGTTCTCTGGGGCTGCTGCCTTTCTTCCTCGACTTCCACTTCCGATCAATCAATGATGTCATGTCCCTTCGGTCCCCTCATTTCTGTGAACACTGCCTCAGAGTGGGTCCCTGTCGTTTCTCACACGTGCTGTTTGATCATCTTATGGCTTCCAGTATCTCTCTTTGCGGCTGAGCCTGTGAACTCCGAGCACATCTGATTATACTCTGCTCAAGAATCTTCAGCAGAGCCCCGTGGGCCTTGGCCACTGTCCGAGTGGTCGAGGCCTTTCTGCACATGGACGCTCATCATACGGTCTGCGCTCGCTCCTAGCTTCTTTGATGTGCAAAAGCACTGAGCATCTCTATTGTTTTGTGGTTTTCACCCAATTTGATATTAAGACATTGGTTGGCTGTCTCAAGACACAGCAATTCTTATGATGACCCAAATGAGACTTCTTACGTATGTGACAAAATCCTGGCTTCCTTCAATGCATTCGTACAATTAATTTGGTGCAAATCAAGCACAGGCTAAATAAAAATGACCTGCATTCTCTCCTTAGCTGGTGTAGGGGCAGGAAGCCCTGAGGATCCATTAACTTTCCTTCTGGAAAGCTGAAATCTAGAGGAGATTGAACATCAATAACTAGAGACACTTCAGTGTGAGCTATCATTTGACTGGTCTTTCCCTCTTCATGTCTTAAAAAAGAAAGAAAGAAAAGAAAACCCACAATGATTTGCCCCTGGTAGACAGTTTTCATCCATCTCAATCTAGCTGTCACCTTTCATAACTGAGAGTCAATTATTCTCTCCATTTTGAAGGGGGAAACACAATTTGCTCTGCGCTTTATGCTACTGCATTCTGTAGGGGGAAAAAGAGAAGAAAGGTTCTTTTAAAATCAAAAGTAGCTCCATTATGGAGATGACGAGATCATTAGGATTTAGAATACCAAGATTTGTCAGAAATTGACTCACTTCTAAGGCTCTGCAATTTAGAAAAAGTTCAAAGAAACAGAATCTGGAGCCAATCCAAACCTCCCCGGGGATTTCCAACTTCCCAGCTCCCTCGTTCTTCCCACAGGCCTTGGGCTGAGTTTGCCCTGGGCCTGGAGCCCTGTCCTAAGCACTGGATGAAAACTTCAGGTTATTTGATGTGGTGAAACGCTCTCTGGAATCACTGGCTTTTCAAGTCAGTTGGGTTCAACTTCACTTTCTTATCCCTCCCTCCCAAACAAGATGCTCTCCTTTGCTTCTTTGATGGATATTTACACACACACAAACACACACACACACACACACACATTAATGAGAAATGAGAAATTCCCTGCAGGGGGAAAAAAAAAAAAAGCTATATCAATCTTAAATTGGTCCTCTTCACATCTTTAAAAGAAATCAAAGACGGCCTGTTTGGAAATCTCTGTCCTTTTAGCTTGTTAATGCCTGCGTGTATGGCCATTGCTGTGGCCCCAACGAAATGTTTCAGATGCCTGAATCCCCAGAATCTGGTCTCTCGCCAGAGCTGCAGAGCAGTATGAATAATTTCTGGGCTCTCTTACTCAGGATTGATGCATTTCTGGATTTTTTTTTTTTTTTTTGGCAGAAATGCCATTGAAATCTCTGTCTCTATAAAAAGTCCGTGATTTTGCACTTTGAAGCACAACCGGAGACTCCTTTCAGGGTGAGCAACCGCAGAGCAGAAGATCTCCACTCTGGACCATTCTTTCCATTTTTTTTCAACAGTCCTGTGAGAAAAACATGTCAGCATCCTGGGGCAAAGATTCCTAAAAGACGAGCCAGGGATATGACTGCCGTATGCTGTGCCTTATTTTAACGTACTTAGAATAGTGCAGCAAGTGAGACTCTTAGTCCCTAACTCCAGATACGCAATAAATAGAACTTACTTCACTTTCCAAAACTCAAGTTCATTGCTATTTTGAGCTCCCACTACCCACCATAATCTCAGTCACTTCAGGGTTTCCCTCACCAATATCCTGCCCTGCTTCTGGGGCCCTTTGCTGGGACACCTCTGATCATGACCATGTAGGGTATATTCGTCAGCTTTCCATTGATTTAACAAAATACCTGAGATAATCGACTTGTAAAGAGAAAGGGGTTATTGGGGCTCAATTTTAGAGGTTCTGGTCCATGATCCATTGACCCTGGTGCTTTGGGTCTGCAGCAAGGTAGCATATCAAGGAGGAAGTGTGTGGTGGAGCAAATGAGAAATTGCCTCATGAGCCAGGGAGCAAAGAAAGAGGAAGAATCTAGGGTCCCACAATCCCCCTTGAGGGCATGCTCCCAATGACCTGAAGACCTGCCTCCAGGCCCACTTCCCAAAGGTTCTGCCACCTCCTAACAGCCTTACCCTGGGAATAAGCCTTTAACACGTGGGGCTCTGGAGGACATTTAAGATCCACACCGTAGTCTATGCACTCGGCTACCAGGGCACCATCTGCTGCAGCCCCTGCAGCCGCTCTTCCTTGGGGGCTCCCTGTCCTCACACTCCTGGTAACTAGGCCTGGTAACTCAGCCTTTCTCCTTCTCACTCCCCTGCAGTTCTTCTCTGCCTAATATCTCCCCAACTTAGGGGGCTCATTTTTAGCCGTGGGGAAAATCTTCCTCCACACCAGTCTGTCCTTACCTGCTGCCCCCTCTCCTCACTCACTCTCTGCACTTCAGGACAATGAATTCCTTGATGTTCTTTGAACACCCAAGGAGTGCTGCCATCTCAGGGCCTCTACATTCACCGTTCCCTCCTGGGGGAGTGCCCTTCCTTCCTGGAGTCCATGTGGCTCACTCCAATGTCACCTGCTCAGCCCGGCCTTCTCCTCCCACCCTCTACAAAGACGTTCTCACATCTACCCACCCCCAGACCCAGATGTCTGCTTTATTGACCTCCTGGGCACTTCCCAGCAGCTGACATGTGAGATGTTCATTGGTCTTTGTTGATTATCGCTTCCCCCCATTAGAATATAAGCGCACGGAAGTGGGGATTTCACCTATCACATCCCAGTGGGATACACAACACCAGGCACATAGATGTCGTCTGTCGGTATTTGCAGAATGCCGGAGGGGATGGGTCTGGAAGACGTGCCCTGACTCGGCCAGGTTCTTGCTACACCCTACATTCATTCAACTGGAAGGAGAGTGGGCAAGGCGGGTAAGGCGGCAGCCCTGAGCTTGGCTGGGTGGTGACTGGGGCTCAGAAGGCATCATGGGAATACCAGGACTGAGAGAGGAGGTCCTGTGGCCTCCAGGATCGATTGTGCTAAGAACCGAGGCTGGCCATGGCCCCGGGCTTGGAGGCCAGGAGGCTAAAGGTGAAAGGCAGCCACCTGAGCAACCCGGGCGCAGCATTCAGGAAGACACCGCACAGGCCAGGAGCACTGACATCAGCTAGGACACGCTCATGACAATGAAGTTCTGTCCCAAAATTTGATCAGGACCTGCTGTAAACACAGAGAGCTTTATCAAGCGTGATTTCTGAGTGGATAACCAATCCCCTCCCCCATAAACAGGTGCAAGCGACATTTCCTGGATAGATAAGAGAAGAAAGAGATCAACACTGGGCTCTCGGGGGATTCAGACTGGGGTGGAAGGAGACAGGCATTATGGGAGAGCGAGGGTTAATGGGGAAATATGGCGCAGGAGTGACTAAACAGCTAGTGGATGGGGGAACTGGGCATAGCACACTGGGGACCTGGACAATAATGGTCCACAGAGCTTCCAGACTGGAGTGTGCAAGAAGTGTGTGTGGTGCCTGGAAGTGCAAAATGCATCAAGGACAAGGCTCAGTGTAGCCTATTATGGGCCTGGCACTGTTCTGGGCACTTGGGATACATTAGTAAAGAAAATAGGCAAAACCCCTGCCCCAGTGAACTGGGCTCCTAGACAATAACCACACAACACATGATCATGCAGGAGGTTAGAAAGGCACAGTGCTAGGGATAAAGAAGGGTCAGGTAAGTCATAAGAAATTCAGGATGGCCATCGAGTGAGCATTGGGGGAGTCCAAGCCATTAGTGCAGACAGATGGCGTTAACTCCACGAAGCTGAGGCATGTGCTCACCAGTGACTTACAAGGACTCACAAGCAAGTAGTGAGGACGGAGCCGGGCACTTGAACTTGGGGAGAACAGAGTCATAGGCAGCTGCTAGACAAATAAGAACCCAGCATTTCCACCGGCTTCAGCCTGGAGGTCGCTGCTGACTGGCGAGACAGCTTCTGTGAGAGTTGCAGGCAGAAGCTCTGTGGGGATGTTGTCAGAAGACACCAGGAAGGGAAAACTAGAGACAGCAGCATGAAGTTCTCTCTCAAGTCACTTTGCTGTAAAAGAAAGGAGAAAAATAGGGCAATAGAGAGAAAAGGGGATTGAGAAAGATTCCCAAGGCTGTATGCTCTTGGGAATGATCCAGTAAAAATTGGAAAACTGAGGATACAAGAGAGATGCCAAATGACATCCTTGAGTGAATGAGAAGGGTTGGGACCTAGGGCACTGGCTTCATGGGGACCATGGGCAGCTCATCTGGTGGGACCCAAGGGAGGGCTGAGCAGGGGGTTCAGATGCAAGTGTGCATGCGCTATGTGGTGGGATCTGATGGAGGGAGGGTCTTTTTGGAGCAGCTTTCTTTGTGACTTAGGAATTTCTCATCTGAGACTGGCGATTGGGGACAAGATGTTGGAGATTTGCAGAGAAAGGAAGAAGTGAGTTGGTCATGGAGAGTGGGAGATGAGGGGCGGCTGCCAGGAAGCACTGAGAACTCATTAGTGGTTTGTGGTCATGAATTTGAAGTGAGACCACTCAGCACAGTTTGGTGGTTCATCTCCAGCCACATTTCTCACATGGCTGCAGGCAGGAGGAAGGTAAGAAGTCAAGTCAGGCTTAACTCAGGGTGTGGTTTTTCCATGCAAGAGCAAAAAACAGAGAGAGTGAGCAAGGAGATTGGGGGGGGGGGGGCGGGATATGAGGAAGTGGTAATAATTGTCCATGAAGCTCAAGCCACACAAGAAGGAAAATGGAGCCCCCCAAAGGATCCGGGGTGGTGAAAATGTGTTGAAGTGTCAACCTCAGCTGTGGAGTCGGTAAATTGGAATGGTTGGAGGTAGAACATGTGAAATTGAGATTTAGTGTGGGGTGGAGAGTGTGCCAGTCAGTACTAGCAAGGTCAAGGCCATGACCATGGCCATGAGTGACAGAAGCACGGAGGAAGACAAGAAGACAAGGTGACTCTAAAGTTCACTGGACAGTTATTTACAATCAATATTAAAATCGCCAAGAATTATGGAAAGGAAAGTGTTGGAGAGAATGGTAGTGCACAAGGACCTTTTCAAAATCTTCTGTGAAAATATTAACTACAGAAACACACACACACACACACACACACACACTTTTTTTTTTTTTGGTCCAAATAGGCCTTGTGATAGCTTGTCAGAGAGCCTCAGATCTTGGGCTTCTTGAAGGCCAGGCATGAGTCCTACATGGACCACACGTGATTTTGCTAGGATATGTTCTGTCAAATCTTTTCAAGTGAATATAACTTCACAGTGGAACCTCTGGGCTACCAGGAACCTGGCTCTTCACTATCTTTCTCACTTCCTCTCTGTCTAAAGACAAAATCAATTGACCAATTATAAAGTACATCCAGAAATAAACATCCTTTCTAAAGACATAAAAGAAAATCCAAATATAGGGTAAGGATCTATGTTCCTAGATGAAAAAATTCCATGTTGTGAAGATGTCCCAAAATCAAAAGCCAAATTCAGTGTCCAGTTGGAATCTTGATGAGACAGTTTTGGAGCTTAACAAGGTGACTCTAAAGTTCACTTGGAAGAGTAAATATGTGGGCTGGGGCTGTAGCTCAGTGATACAGCATTTGCCTAACACGTGTGAGGCCCTGGGTTCGATCCTCAGCACCCCATAAAAATAAATAAACAAAATAAAGGTATCGTGTCCATCTACAACTGAAAAATAAAAATAAAAAAAGAGTAAATATATGACGAGAGTCGAGAAAATGTTGTGAAGGGGTCATGAGGAAGGCCTTGAATTACAGATGTCGAGTCATCTATTAAGTTACAGTAAATGAGAGAAGTGACATACTGGGGCAGAAAGGAGCCCACAGATTCACGATAGAAGTCTGTACACCCAGAAAAGAGCACTGGATGAAACTGATATTTCAAATTAGTGTGGTAACAATCTAGCAAATAACTGCTGGTTTTCATTTAGGGGGAAAGTTTAGTCCTTGCATCATACCATGTATAAAAATAAAATTCTAGGAACAGCAAAACTGAAATGTTTTTAAAGTATATACTAGAAGACAATATAGGAGACACCTTAATAAAAACACAGGTGAAAGAGTCCTTTGCAAAAGCAAGACTCTGAAGCCAGGAGTGAGGAGCAGAAGTGACTATGACACAGCCAGAAGAGTATCTCTGCACAGTAAAAGATAGAGGTCTGAGAACTTTCGGGATAGGCAAAATGCATTTATTTATGTTTTGGGCTATTAAGGACAACATTGTCTAAAAAAGGATTTGGATATTGACAATAATGAATATAGAACAAAATAAAAGATGACATGCACTTGCATATTTATGACTGGAGATGAAGGTGAAATATATATATATGTGTGTGTGTGTGTGTGTGTGTGTGTGTGTGTATAAATGAAGATAAAAATTAGTGAGCAAAATATCTCCCATAATACCCTAAATAAATAGCACCTTTCTCTTTGAGCTTCTTAGATGCCAGAAAAAAAAATAGATAAGCAACATCTATAGTAGGCTTCGTACTGTCTGTAAGGAAATTATAATTAAGGCGTTTAGAAGACATAGGTGTGTCCAATACTGACATGAGAAAAGTCTTGAGTAGATTCCCTTGTCTTTTGAAATAAAAGCAATATATAAATCTGATACAAGCTGAAAAGTTATTCATCAAATTTAAGGTAGCCACACAATATCCAACAAGTAAACTGGTAAACTGATAATCCCCAGATTATCAGTGGGGCTTCCACCGTTAGCATCCACCCAACCCCTTCAGTTTTTTGATGGGAAATCCAGCCATAGGAAGCATTTCTGTGTTTCTTTGTAGACAGTACTGAGATTTGAAGGTACACCGGTCAAAGCCACACCACTCAATGTCCTGGTCCCCCTCTCCCCCTCTCTCCTGGCCTCTTTTTTTCCTGCCTGTCACCTCTGCCCTCCTACCAGGCCCCCATGTTCAAATCTCTCACCATCAAGGGGCATTGCTGCCCCCAACTCTGGTCCTGGCACAAGTGGCATCCAAACCCTTGGAACCCAACACCCCACCCAGAGCTGTGGAGTTGCAGCAATTCCTCATAAAAATCAAGTGTCTCAGAGGAATGTCCTCACTGACCCCCTCATGCACTGGGTTCAGGGAGCTGGTCGCCCCTGACTTCCCCCCATAATGCCCTGAACAGTTTTGAGAAACAAACAGCATCTTTCTCTTGGAGCTTCCTGGATGATGGAAGAAAAAGAGGGAAGCAACATCTCTCGGGGGCTCTGTAGTGTCTACAATTAAGGTATTTAAAAGATGGAGACATCTCTAATACCCACACAAGAAAGGTCTCAAGTCAACTCGAGCGTCCTGGCGCAGGAGTGTGGGGCCCCTCCTTCCAGTGGCTAAGGTGGCACTGAGTCTGCTTCCCAGAGGGCTCATCGGCCCGGGCATGTCTTTACAGCTCGCTCTCAGCTCCCGCACTGATTTTTAAATAAGTTTCTTATTTTAACCATGAATCTGCACAGTGGAAGTAGGCGATCAAAGGAAGAGAGTCGGAAATCACGAAGTAAACAAGTGTCTATTTCCAAGAATGTTCTACAAATCGAGCATGACCTGAAGGCCCTTTGCCAGATTCCCCCACAGTCCCGCCTGTGGTTTTGATGCCGTATCTGAAGATGGTGTTTCGTGTCCGTGTTCTTTGCTTTCAGCTTCCTGGATTCTGACAAGTGCCTGATTCTCTACGGCGATGACCAGGTAGGTGTGGGGGTGGAACTGAGTCAGGAACCAGAAGACCATCTGCTGTCCTTTGCAGAAGAAGCGAGGGGGAGGGAAGAGGCTGGGAGCATCTGTGTCTCCAAGCTGAGCTGGAATGAAGAGGAAGAGAGTCGAGGAAACGCGGCCTCGTGAGAACAAACACATTCAGGGGTCACACGTGAGTAAGGCTAGCTTGCTTACCTGGTGCTCTTACCACTGTCCTCTCACCTTGCTGCACCCTAAGAGGTGGTCATTATCACTGCCATTTGTGAGAATGGGGAAGGTGAGCCACAGAAGAGTTATTTAATTTGCCCAAGGATCTGTGATTCCAAGAGGTGGCAGAAATAGGATTTGAACCCAAGCAGGATGACATGAGGAAACTAGACTTAATGATTATCAAGGGAACAAAAGGAACATTACAGGTAAGTGAATGTATGCAGAAATGCACTTGGGAATGGAGGAGTTACCCTGAAAGCATGGAAGTCGGAGACAGGGGGCAGGGAAATGGCACAGCTGGATTGCTCCCATTTGCAGGGAAGGTTCCTGCTATCCTGGGCCAGGAGCGAGGAATCCTTTCTCTGTGTTTTGCTTCCCAGTTAGAAATAAGGCTTACATGCAAATTACCCTAGGAAAGAAGACAATCTGTGTAAACAACTGAAGCTGAATGATTGGCTATTCTAGAATTTTCTGGAGAATAGGTTTGGACAGGGTAATGACAGGAGGATATCTGATTCTTGCATCAAGGAGGGAGAAGAGGAAGATAAGCAGAGAACAGAGGAATTGAACTTCACCTGGTCTTGCTTCCTAATGTCACACAGATGTTGCCTTTTTCTCCGTTCTCCTTAAAGCCTTTTAATGCAGATGTTATTAATTATGAGGAGCCTCAGGAGAGAGCAAGTGCCAGGCATTTGCCTCTACAGAGACACACAGCCCAAGGACCTATGGGGTGGGAGCAGGAGAGGATCTTCGCACGGCCCAGCTCTAGGGGGCGCCATTCACACAGGCTATACAATATGAATGGTGCCCTGGATTTGTGCCATGTGGCCCCCAGGCGGGAATTCCTCCAAAAGAATATACGGCACAGGGACGGGATGGCAAAGGGAAGCCCCTCTTGATCAGTAGTGTCCTGGGGTTGCCAGCCACTGTAAGCAGGGCTCCCTGGCTGGGCCTCTCCCTGGCTGCTCTCCTGGTTCTTCTCCTGCAAAAGCCAGAGAGGGAAGCCAAGGGCAGGTCCCAACGACACGACACTGCCTGTTCATTAGGATGCAGGTTCATTGGTAGAAATGCAAATGACTCATTTCACTTTATCCTTCCGACAGACCGTGCGGTAGTAATAACTGACTGCTCCCTACACTTGTCATCGCTGCCGCACTGCTCACTTTCTGTAAAGGGCCTGCCACCCTTCAGGTGTATATATAGTAACCGTCATTAGAGGCCGCAGGCTGGAGACCCGATCATCTACTGCCCCCTAGTGGACACCATGCGAATGAACCCGTACACGTAGCGTGTTCCTGCTCTGATTTAGTTTCTACGCAAATGAGGGTTGCATTTATCTCAGGAATCGTTTGCAGCTTCTGCTGCTTTCATCTCTTGCTAGTATCTGTGGTTCTTAATTAACATGCCTAAAATGGAATAAAATGTCAATCGGGGGTGACTCTTTGTAGAGCTATATTTGAATGTTAAAAAGTCATGACATTTTCAAGCAGTATTTAAGGCTTCATTTGATGCTCATTTTAAAAATCAAATTTCTTTAGGCTGGGAAAAGGCTTAAAGTGAGCATAGCATTGAAGAGATCAGGTTGCCATTTAGCATAGCTGCAGGTTGTGTGTGAGAGAAACAGGTTTATTTATGAGACAGAAGCTCTGGATTCTTCCTGCCTTGTCACCTAATCTGTCATCCAATCATCCTTTGGCAGCTTGCAAGGTTTTCATGATTTGCATACTTCTTGGTTGTCATGTGTCCCTGGAATCCGGGGCCCAATCATACTCAGAAGAAGGAGAGCCACATTTGCAATGTGCTGACAAAGGCTAGAGGAACTTCCATCAATGGCTACTACAAAGGCTGCCATTGTAGTAGTCACTCAAAGATGAGTGACTGTCCTTGCAGCTTCTCTAGGTTTGCACTCAGCCCAGGATCAGGTACTTAAAAGATACTTCAAAAATATTCACCAGTGTTACAGTTGGAATAATAGGAAAGGTATTTCTTAAGAAGGTTAAGGCATAACTTCTGTACCTGTTTGGAGCTGTTTCCTCATTGCCAGGACTTGAATAGATTTGAAACTACCCCAGAGTTCAATTACTGTTGTTCTAACCATATGGCATGTCTATGAACTAGAACAAGTCCCTTTCCATAGACTGGACTCTTGCCCTCAAGATCTCCATCAATAAGTCTGGACCAGCCGTGTCCTAAAGCATTCCTCACAAGACAGGACCAGCACTTCATCTCCATTGTAGAATGTTGCTAGTTTTGTACCACCCTTAGAAGAATTGAAAAAATACTGTCTCAAGTAATGTTCCGTGCATCATGGTTCAGATGAGGAAACTAGGCTCAGAGCAGTCATGAAAAAAGTGATATCTGGTGAGATAGCCCAGGGAATGATGCTACAGCCCCCTGATAACCCAGCAGACTCTGCCCTGATGGTAGGAAAGTTCCAAGACAGAAAAATGTTGGTGAAAAAGCTTTGGTGTATCAACACAAAGCAGAACTCAAAATTTTCCATCCTGTGTAGATCAGAAACCACAATAAGTGAAGCGCTTTGGGGTTCTTTCTAAGCCAACTGTAGTTTTCCCCAGGGTGTCACAGGAAGTGCTGCTGGTGATTCATGGGGTTAAACTTTTCCTCTTGAGTTAAAAATAAATGGAAGCTGCTGCTTAGTGTGGAGGGGGAAGGGCCACTGCTGGCCATCTATCATAGGGTGAGTTCTAGCATAGGGTGGGACAGGACTGCTTACCTGATCAGACTGGAAGGGCTACTGAAGAACATGGCCAAATTCCTGCCCATGGAAACTTTTTATTATGATAATAAAAATAAAATAAGCATGGGATATAAATAACTCATCAGAGTGAAACCAGTGGATAGAGTTGTCTTTTCTATATATCCACATTATAGCCCAGGGCAGTTTTCAGGCTAACTATTTTATTAGTTGGCTCAAATGGCCCTCAAGTGGCTCCATTTGTCCTAACTCACTTCAGTTAGGCAATGTGTGTCATAGACCTTGAGGCTGCAGAATCCAATGGTTATCTCATCTACCCTGTGGTGTCTACAGCCAGTATCATTTCTAGCAAAGTCCTCAAACTGAATTAAGTTCTAGGAATGGGGAGAAGGCAAGGCAGAGAGGAGGCATGGCTGAAAGCTAAGCATATTCTTTCATGGGTCTTGGGAATTTTAAAATGACGTAGACAAATCAAGCCAAAATACAGGTATGCAAAACGATTAAGAAGGGCCCATGAAAAACAGCAACATAGAAGATGCCAGTATTTTCTGCTGTCTGGCCTTAAACTCCTGCTTCATCCTAAGGTCTCCTGCCTGCCCCAGTGACCTGATCGGTGTGTCAAGTGGCACAGGGGGCAGTCATGCACAGAGAGAGCCCCTCTTCCAAGCTGGCCGTCATTCAGCCAGGAGGTAGCTTGCGCTATGCCACCACACCCGCCCCAGCTGATCTCTGGCCAAGCTGCCTCATTGTCGATACGGATCATGTTTTATGCAAGGGTTTCAAAGCTGCTGCTGCCGTTGCTGCCGTGGTGGCTCTAACCTGGCCTTTCGTGTCTCAGTCTAGACAGATGCATGATTGAATAAAGGATTCATCCAAGCCCCGTGTCACATTGGCCATCTGGAAAGTAGCCAACCACTCATTTAGCAAATTGCTCTGTTTAAATGCAGCTGCTGTGCCTCAGCGTTTACGCTACCAAGACAGATCGCACGATTCCTCTGCCTTCATTTATCTAAGCCGCTCCTCTCAATCTGCCTAGGAACTTAAAAAGCCTGTTAATGCATGACAAGGCACTTGACCCGCATGATTTCCAAGCCAAGGGGGAGCATCCGTCTTGTGCTGGGCCGTCCTTTCCTCAAAAGCAAGGGCACGTTGCCTGTGCTCCCTGTCTTAATGAAGGCTGCCTTTATTAAGAATTCCATTAGCTCCACAGCGCCCAGCCATCCAACACTGTAAATATTACCCTTTAGAAATGCACCCAGGGGCCTGGCGCAGGCGGCTGGCCCGGTAGCAAGTGCCCGCCCTGGCAGTCGGGAGGCGACCTCAGACCTCAGATCTCTGTGGAGGGAAGGGTGTCCTTTGATGGATTGGTGCCTCTCTCCATTTGGAAAGATGGATTACACTCGTTAGCAGATAATGTCAACAAAGCCCCTGAGATGATGTGAATAAGAGTTGGAAACAAAATGACTTCAGAATAGTAATGAGCTCTGAGGTGTTTTACCTGCAGGGTTTTTTTGTTTTGTTTTGTTTTGTTTCCTGGAGTGGGCAATGGGAGAAAGGAGACCACTAAGGCTAAGCAGGTTGCTATCTGGGATGTCCCCGGTCACTTTGGCATGGTGCTGATTGTCACCTGTTATTTACCAGGGCCAATAATCCTGGTGACCATTGCTTCCATAAACTGCTTAACTCATTTAGGGTCCTGGTATTATTAAGTCTGGCAGCTAGAAATCAAAATCAGTGAGTTCATCAAATAAATATCATGTGCTCACCTCTTAGCTAGGCTTCTTGGAAAAGAATAGTACAATAAATCATCTCTGCAATCAAATGCTTTGGGGTGGGGGAGAAAAACACAAAAACAAAGCAAGATAAAAACCATGGGAATATTTGTGGGTAGGACTGCATGCGAGCTTTAATCCCAATGCAATTTTGGGCAAGTTCACCTTCTGAACCTCAGTTTCCACATCTCAAAATCAGATACACATTTTAGGAGTGGTTGAGTCAGTCCTTACATATAGTAAGAGCTCAACAAATCCTACTAGTGATAGTTAAAAGATACACCATCTCAACTTTTAATATTAGAGGAATTCAGAGGACACAACATTTTGGACTAGAGCAAGTGAAGCAACCTTTATGCACCAGTTGGATCCTGAAGGAAAAATAAACCTTGAGTAGGGAAAGGGCATTGGATGAGTGGAATAATGTGAGCCAGACACAAAGATGGCGGGCAGGGAAGGAGGTGGGGCAGCTGGGCGGACCAGAGGAAAGAGCTCCAAATTTGGAGCATAGGAATGAAATGGGTGAATGAATGAGAGGACCATTGCTGAAGGACCTGAAAGTCAAGGAAATGCATCCTGACCTAATCTACGTGATAACATGGTACCATTTTTATTTCTTTAGCAGGAAAGTGGCAGAGTGAGAGTTGGGAAGATTTACTTGGTGCCAGTGAATAGGGCAGTTTCCTGTAGAAATGCAGGGCTGGGAGATGGACTCCGAGGCCAGGCACTGTTGCAGGCCTGATGAACAAGAGGTGCCACAGGACGAATGGGATGGAATAAAGCTTGTCTCCCCTTCCACAGAGACAGATCTGATGCCTACATAGATATCAGACAGACAGAAGGCAAGGGAAAGAGAAATGAGTTTTGGGGGGCACCTTTTCCATGTCAGACACTAGGCTAAGATGCTATCTGAACCATTCTCATTTATCTAGTTGCAAGCATTGGACTCCAAGGAAAGAATGGGCCCTGGAAACCAGTGGACCCATTCAGTTTTCTAACTTGTGAACTAAGGCCACAAATATGATGGTATAAATGTTGAGAGGGAGGTGACTATAGAGCCATCTATGTCCTCTATGTGCAAGGTCCTGACAGACGAGGTGAGTCCCAGTTTGGGGTTCAGGAGGAAGATACAGGCATGCACATCACTGGCTTAGGGGAGGCAGCTCAGCAGTGAGAATCCAAGAACTCCACAGGTCTGCAGTGTTGGCAGAAAAGAGCAGAGGGCTGAGAGCCCAACTTTAGGGACCCAGGGACAGAACTAAGAGCCAGCAGAAGCCAAGGGGAAGATATGTCCAGGAGGGAATACGTGACTATCAGCCAAACATCCAGAGAACTCGAGGAAGAGAAGAGACTGAGAAATTCCACATGATTGATTAGAAATGGAAGTGTAGTGAGAAAAACCGCAGTGGAGAGACAGGGAGAGAGAAAAAGATGCATGGACTAGGAGGAGAGACACGGAGGGAGGGAACAGTCCATGGTGATTCCTTGAAATAAAATGAGTTTCTAAACAGAACTGCGACGGCATGAAAAATTGACAGAAGCCAATGAAGCGGATGCAACTCCCATTAATAGACTCCGGCACTGGAAAAATCTTACATAAGACACACTCGGCACAGAATTTTTAGTGTATGTCAAACTGGCGTTAAAAAAAGCCTAGCAGAAGGAGATTCCATTTGTACCCGCACTGAGGTCATTTAGCAAGAAAATGACACTGTCTACCGTGGCGGCCACATGCTGTGGACTCAGCTGAGGTCACACTTGTTCCAGGGCTATTCTCCCCAAGCTCAGAAGACACAAATTTCTGTTTTGGTGAGCTTTTTTTCACTGCTGGGACCAAAAGACCTGACGAGAACAACTTTAGAGGAGGAAAAGTTTATATGGTGCTCCCAGTTTCAGAGGAGAGCCAGATCTGCTGTTCTGGGCTGGAGGTGAGACAGAACATCATGGCGGAAGAGGAAGTCAGCTCAGGAAGCTCAGAGAGACTAACCTGGGCTCACCAGGGACAAAATAAACACTCCACAGGGACCTTCCCCACAACCTGCCTCCTCCAGCCACACTCTACCTGCCCCACCTAGTTAATCCCTGTCGGTGGATTAGCACACTGATTAGGTTAAGGCTCTCCTGACCCAAGCATTTCACATCTCAGTGTTCTGGTATTGTCTCACACGTGAGTTTTGGGGGGACACCTTATACCTACACCATAACAACACAGGAAGTCTTAGTAAGTTCTGCACTGCTGCTAAAACCTCTGTTACCTGGGCCATGTCATTCAACTCCAGTCTCTTCATCTGTCATATGGAAATTTAAAAGTTGCTGGCCCCAGAAGATTATTTTGAGGCTTTAATGAAATAAAATATGCAAATCCTTTAGTTAGGGCAGGGGCAGGGCCAATTTAGGGATATATCCTCTGGTCACACTGATACTGAAAAATACTACCCAGCGCTACCAATAAATTAACAGAATGCACCTGACAAGGGGCGGGGACGGGGGGAGGAGGGGCGGCAGCCGATTTCCTCTTGTGCATGCCCTGTTGTTATGCCCGTGTTTCCCACCATATCAAATGCTACTCCCAGGGCAGATCACTGTGAAGAGTGTGCTGGAGTGGTCAAGGTCCTCCAAGTGTCCAGCCAAGTGCCACGGGGAACTCCCCTGTGACTGTGGGTCCTGGCACCTGGACAGTGTGGTCTGACCAGGCTCATGTCCCACCCAAGGTTATGGCAGCTCCAGTGTCTCTTGAATGTGAAAGCCCAACTGTTTAGGGAGGAACAGGGAAGCCTAAAAAAAAAACCCTTTTAAATAAAAAAACTCTATTTGCTGCTTCTGCTGAGAGAGTACAAGCTTTTACTGTGTGAGAAACAAATGTGTGGCCTTTTTACTTCTGAAGGAAATTTATTTATTTTTTTTCTTTTTTAAACTGTATTGCAGGGATGTGTGAACATTCTGTTTCTGGCATCTGTAGGTGAACTATTAAGGTAAATATTAAAATTCAAATGCAATTTCAAAAGAAGGGGAAAGCACTTTTTTAAAAAAGTGAAAACATAATCTCTTTATATAACTATTGCCATGGACAAATTATTCTCAAGATAGTTTGGTATTGGGATTTGCTTTTCCTTCTCATTTCTCAGATGGTAACTTCACATTCTCACCCCATTTAGCTCTGATATTCCTATTATGGCTATAATACTGCTGCAGACCTCCAAAGTTGTTGTGTTTATTCATTTAAGAAATGTTTCTGGTGATATAATGGAACATTCTATTTGATTGAGATAGAACAGTAAAAACAAAACTAGTTGCAGAAAAAGCCAGGGTGGACATTTCAATTAAATGTAAGATGTTCAGAGGATCAGGTATAATATGATCATCCTGTATAAGTCAGGGTAGGAAAACCACATAACAAACATCCCCCCATCCCAGTTCAGTGTCTTCTCAAAATAGAAATTTGTTTCCTGCTTGAGTAGCAGTTCTTTGCAGGAATTTGATGGGTGGCCTCCAGATGGTGATTTGGGACCTAGGCTCTCCTAAGGCTTTGGGTCCTCTGTATCCAGACGGCAAACTAAGGGAGAGGCATGCGGGAGGAATTTATGGGTAATGGCTGCAGAGGCTCTATGTCACTTTTGCCAGTATTCCAGAACTCAGTCTTGGGACCACCCTGATTGCCACTTTGCATCAGGAATGTGATCAACCTAGTTTTTTGAATTTCTTTCCTTTACTGTGGTCAGATCCAATGCCATCTCTTCCAGCAAGCTCTCTGATCACAGCATGTAGCCATGTGTCTCTAAAACTCATGGTTTGCACCCCCACCAAGGGCCATGCCCATTCGCCACCTCACTGCCAGATTTTGTCGACATGCCTCCTGTTTCCAACAGAATGTGCACTAGTGAGAGGAGAGCGCCCAGTCTCTAGTGGGCACTCAGTACACAATTGCTGGGAGAAAGTGGGAGAATGTGCCACACCCACCTGTGATCCCTGCTGAAAGTTCCCTGTGACTTGGCTTTAGCCAGGTATTTACCCCTTCCTCAGGGTCCTCATTCCCAATCCTAAGATAATCATGCCTGCACCACCTGTGTCCCCAGAGGGTTTGAGATTGGCACGGGTAATTCAGGTGTATCCAGAAGGTGGAGCAGGTGAGATTAGTCACCTGGCTCACCCACACAGAGCATTCTGGTGGCCTCAGATGGAAAACCCAGCCCTGCCAGGAGGTGAACAAAATCCTGCCTTGTGTTGGCAGGACAGAGAGGTGGAGGAGGGGTCCGCGTGCTGTTTCTCAGAAAGTGATAAGTTTTCCTGCAACAAATAGGAGAGGGCAAGTCGGGAATGAACATCCCTGGCTTTATCTTTGAAGTTCTAAAGAAGTCCTTTCTCAAACCCAAAGGAAAGACTGGCTAAAATTATTCTATGGTTGCAATGCAAGCTCCATTTGAAAGAATATTTAGCTGCTCTAAAGATCAGTTGTTCCTCAGTATTCTCTGGGGATTGGTTCTAGACCCCTGAGGATACCAAAAATCAAGAGTGCTCAAGTCCCTTACATAAAATGGCATAGTATTTATACAAAACCTATATCACATCCTCCTGCAGATTTTAATCGACCTCTAGATGCAATGCAAATGCTATGCAAATAATTGTTGAGTTGTATTGTTTAGGGAATGATGACCAAAAATGTTTGTGCATGTTCAGTACAGATGCAATTGTTTTCCAAATATCTTTTTTGTCTGTATTTGCTTGAATCAGAGGATGCAGACAGACCTGCAGGTACAGAGAGCTGACTGCAGCTGTCAGGCTCAGGACCTTAATAAACCCCATCCACTTGCCTCCTGGTGAATTTTGCTCTTGCTTGGGACTCTGGTTGGCTCCTGGAATGTGGTTCAAGTGGAGTGGGAGCGAGCAGGCGCTCTGGGTGGCTTGCTCAGTGGAGGAGCCCCAGGGAATCCCCATGCTGAGAGGTGGCTCTGTGTCATGACCTCCTTTGGCTCCAGCTTCCCCGATTCTGAACCCAAGAGCAAACACAAGCTGTGTCTTTAAGAGAAGCTCACTGCTAATCTGAGCACCAGCACCACACACTAAAAACAGATACTGACGCCTCCAAAATGGTCTGTTGGTGAGTAGAGCTCGGATTCCTCTGGGTGAAAGTGTCTCTGGAGCTTTTCAGCTGTTGGATAAAGTTGAAAGCACCCTCTCTGTGGACCCCTCATTTCCATTTAAGAGGAAGGCAGGAAATTCCCCCTGGAGACAGTGGGTAGGAGTCCAAGTGCTTCTTGTTCTCTGGTGTCACTTCTGGAAGCGGTCAGGCAGGAAGGGCCCTCAACACGCTTCCTGCTCTGTCTCCCCCAGATTAGTTCTGAGATGACAAGTGTGTGATTTTACGGGCTGACACAGTCACAGAGGTGTTCGCAGGAGCCCTGAGAACAGGTGTGATTGCCGTAAGGCACATGTCCGCACACACAGTGTCAGCAACAACTGATGTCCCCTACCAGGGAGCTGCCACCTACATCAAGCCATCAGCCAAGGGCTGTTCATTGCGTAGGGACTTTTGCAAATAGTTCTTGGTGAACAGGAGCCCCGAGGAGAGGGCTGCTGTGACCTAGGAACTGGGTGAGCTGTGGTCACGCTCAGGACCCTGTAAAGTACCAAGATAGAATTTGCTAGTGAAATATGCAGAGGTCTTTTATGAACCACAAGCTCACAGACACAGATATCCACAGAGAGAGTCACCCGGAGAAGGCTGTGCTACCCCACATGACACCCAGCACCATCTGCAACAACAGCAGATACCTGACATCACCCTCACAAACCCCCCTTACACACTACACACCACACAGAAACCCACTCAGAGACTTTAATGATACCCTGAGCTGTCCCAAAAAATCTCAAAGTACAACCCTGGTACCCTGGCAGACACATCCTCCTCGGATCTACTCGTGTTACACGCCCAAATGCATTTCCTAACTCTAACCCACGAATACCTCTGCTGACACACAAAGCACATGCCATGATCACACTCCAGGTATCCCTCCTGGTGCCTGACATACACACATGTACACACATTCCCTGGGTGCACACAGAGTTACCCACACAAATCCCCTATGTATGTACACACACTATCACCAACACTAACCCTTTAGACACACAAGGTCACCCACATATATGCACATGTACACACAAACACACACACGTACACAGATACCGGGGACTACCACAGAACATAGATTCTCTGTGCACACACACATGGTCACCAACACACATCGCCTATTCAGACATGCAGTAACCCCCCTGTGCACACACATCCATCCACTCACACGAACTTCCTGGCCACACACACTCAGTCACCCACAATGATTTCATGTACACGCACAGTCACTCACTGGGATCCCTGTGCACACAGAGGCACAGACACAACTCAGACACACTAGCTGCCCCCGCCCTGCCCTGGCAATGTCCCACCCCACCCATGCAGACATGCGCCACTCAGAAACCATGCCCCTGCACAGATCCCTCCACAGGGACCCCATAGAAACACCCTCAATCAGCTGGGTACAGACACTTACTGGCCTGACAAACTCGGATGAAGACGCAGACACACAGACATCCCCCTCCCTTCTACAATTTGTCATTTCAAGCAATCTTCTAGCCACAATCTGGAAAATCAATAAGAGCCATTTATTGTGAACAACCAGGACTGCAGTACAGTGCTCCAGTCCCACAATGATGGAACAAAAGAGTGCTCAAGTGAGATCAGATGGCGCGTCCTCCTGTCACTCTGGCTGGCCCTTGAGGAAGCAGGCAGCACAGACCTCTCCTTGCCATGATTTCAAAGAGAAAGCAGCGCAGCTCCCAGGCTGAAGCGTGGCTTCTGCAGAAGGCTGGGTCCATGGTGTTGCCAGCAAGTAGTCTGTTCTGACCCCTGCGAGGTAGGCGGGTCCTGGGCCAGCTCTCAGAGACAGCTGTCCCTCTGCTGATGAGTAGAGCTGGGGCCTCTCTGCCCAGCTCTGCAGCTGGCTGTCCTCACCATCCAATTTTTTTTTTTTAGAAAGGGAAGATAATGCCTCCCAAAAATCCTCAGGATTTTCTTAGAAAATAGGTTCTTCCAAAGAGGGCATAGGATGGTGGGTGTTCGAAGGAGGAGGGGACAGACGTGGGAGATCAAAAAGGGACGGATAAAGGGATTAGAAAGCAAGAAATAGCCCTGACCAGCTGGCGGCCATCTGGGAGCCGTGAAGGAAGGGAAGAACAGAGTCGTGGGGCTTCTAGCAAGTGGGCACGTCTTCTCCCGGGAGGCCGTTACCGCTTTGCACGACAGGGAGGAAGTCAGAGTCTTGCCAGCTATCAAAGAAATAGATGTGTATATAAAAAAACCCCAAAACCCAGCGGCTCCCCCCAGGGTGGACTGCAGTGCGATTGCTCCCATCTGCAGTGAACTAGCTGAGGACACCCTCGTTGCAGGGTTCCATGGTGTTCTTACTCACTACATGTCCTACAAACCAACTGTGGGCAAAGAGATATATATATATGTATGTATTTTAGCTTGCACAGAGGTTTTCAGAAAGCTTCAGATAAGACCATAAGGAAGGTCAATGGCCACTGGATAAGCAGCAAACGACTGGAATAGGTCATCTCTGTTTTAGTGAGTATTCAATCTCATGCTGAGGAGATAAAATAGTCATAAAGTCAAACCACGCTGTAATATTTAAGGACATTGTGTCCCCACTCAGTGTCCCACAGAGGAATGAAGTGGATCTTATCATGTGTTTGCCATCCACCAAAATGAGCATCTCTTCTCTCTTCTCGACTCTGAATGTCACCACTGTCCCCCCCCCCGCCCCCGCCCCACAGCCTGTGCCGGCTGAACCATGTACCTGGCTGGATCTAAAGTTTATCTCCCAGGTCGGGAGAGTGGCCCTCAAGTCCTGACCATTCTATCTTCCCAATAACTCTACCCTGAGCCTTCCTGTCCTTCCCTGGGGCCACTGTCCTCTCACAAGCCGGTGTCATCATCATAGCCACAAAACTCTAACTAGCCCCCACAATCCCAGTTTTGAACATGACTTTTCTTCTTTTCATGATGTTGTTGTTATGGGAAAACAAAATCTGTCTTACGTTCATTCACTCCTCAAACATGGACAGAGTACCTACGATGTGTGGGTGTTTGTTCCAAGTGCTTGGGATACCTCAGTGGACCACAGAGGTCTCTGCCCTCGTGGAGTGAGAGTCCAGTTGGAAGAAAAAGACAGCAAACAGAATAAGTTGTATGATATTTTCAAAGCTGGGAAATGCTCTGGAAAAACAAGGTAAAGGGATGAAGAAAGTGTCGTGTGGACCTGTGTGTGGACAGAGCTTCAATAGGTGGTCACCATGGGCCATTGAGAGGTTGGGTGTGTGATCAAAGGAAGTGGCAAGACAGGGGACAGATGGGGGTGGCTAGGGCAAAGCAGGTGCATAGGGCAGAGGACATGAGATTGGAGCACCAAGGGAGGGCAGGTGACATGGGGCTTTGTGTTGGCATTTCAGGGTTTACGGCTGTGAGTGACTTGCTCAGTGTTGCATGATCCCTCTGGTGACGATGGTGATGCAGACCAAGGGGTCATAGAGGAAGGGTGAGAGATAGTGATGACTTCTCCTGCTCAAAATCCTTCAGCGACTCCCCTGAGCTCACAGAGAAAATCTCAACTCTTTTGCAACCCACATAATGTTTCAGGATTGGGGTGCTGCTTCATTTTCTTGGTTTGTTTCTTGATGATACCTTCATATTCCAACGCTTTGGAGCAGGTGGGCTTCCAACAAACATCTTCATCTCTCATGTCCCAACGCATCTGTCTGCCTTGGTGGCTTTCTCTGCCTGACTGAGGTCCTCTCTGACCCTCGGCTGAGCATCTTCCTCATGGGGAGGCTGTCCTCTCCTTTTATACCATGTGTCCTTCCTGCAGTCTGTATACACCGCCAGATTTGGAATTACATCCCTGAACCTCAATGTTCTGTCCACAATCTGTCTCTCTCACTAGTCTTTGGTCTCCCATGGCAAAGGTACAATGATTTTTATTTATGAATCCCTGGTATACTGTGGATAGTTGGATGGATGGAGGATGAATGGATGGAGGGAGAGAGGGAAGACAGATGGAGGATGGATGGGTGGTTGGGTAGTGAGTAGATGGATGCTGACCTGGAATTCAAGGGGTTTTATCTTTAGGTATTCATTATGAAGTGTTCAAACCCTATTAGGAAGACATTAACTTCTCTGTTACTGAGGAGATGGTAAAGGAGTACGTGCAGGAAACTTGTAAGCAAATGTGCACGTCCATGGCATTTGATGACTGTGTTGCCAGAAAGTTGGGGAAAAAAGGGTAATTTTGATAAATGGCATCTTATTTGCTCATTGACCAAATGTAATTTCAGACATGATTTACGTTTTTGACATGCGATTCAATTAGCAGTCTTTCATGTTATAATGTTAAGTCCTTTAGACGTCTTTCCCTACCAATCTCTGTCACACACATCGTTCAGCTGAAAGTGATTGACTTATGTTTGGTGAAGTGCTTGGGGAAAAATCCTTTCAGAAAATGGAATCTTTTTGCATTGCATAAGTATCTCTGGTTTCTTTATTTTTTTTTCTTTTCCTAGTGTTGTCCTTGTCTAGTTTGAAAAGGCTTTCTTATCTTGAGAAACACTTAAACATGTTGACTGCATGTATTATTCAAGAAGCAGATTTCTTACCATTTCCTATTGTCTTAGGAAGGCACTAGGAGCAGCTCCTAGCAATAAGGAGGCTGACTTCTTGTCACTAGTAACTTTTTTTTTTCTTTTCTGTGGTACTAGGGATTGTACGCAGTGTGTTATATCACTGAGATACATCCCCAGCCCTTTTAAATTTTTATTTTGAGGCAGAGACTGGCCTTGAATTTATGACCCTCCTATCTCAGCCTCCTGAGTAGCTCGGATTACAGTATGTGTCACCACATCCAGCCCATTATTACTTGCAACTTTTTTGGGGGGTGGGGGTACTGGGGATTGAACTCAGAGGCACTCAACTCCTGAGCCACATCCTCAGCTCTATTTTGTATTTTATTTACAGACAGGGTCTCACTGAGTTGCTTAGCACCTCACTGTGGCTGAGGCTGGCTTTGAACTCATGATTCTCCTGTCTCAATCTCCTGAGCCACTGAGATTATAGGCGTGAGCCACCGTGCCTGGCTGTTACTTGCAACTTTTTAATGACAACCAAGAGAGGCAAATTCTTTCCCAAAGTGTCACCTATTCAAAAAGATTTTTCTCCACAAAAGCACTCAGCAGGAGGAAAAATCAATCATAAAACAAACAAAAGAGTACATTTTTTTCAGAGATACCTGGAACTGTACATCACTCCAAGTCTAGAATAAGCATCATATAATCAGAGGTTTAAATGACAGATTCAAAGGATTCTGAATGGAAGGCCCCATAGGTGGCTTATCTAACTTGTAATTCAATAGAATTTGGATTCTTTCTGCTGCTTCTCTGAGAAATGGACATCTCAAACAGATGAGATGGTTCCCAGAAGACAGAGTTTCTGCCTCACAAGGTAGTTTGTTCACAGGACTAAGATTCACAGTGGATCAGGACTTCCCCCCAGCAATCCTGGAGGCTCAAAGACAACAGAACCAGGCCTGAAAAAACCTGGAGAAAATTGATCTGCACTGTTGAATTCTGTACCCACATAAAAGGGGCTTTTTTCCTGAAGCGTGGAGAACAATAAAGGCATTTTCCAAGATCCAAGATTTCAAAAATTTACTTCTCAAAATGACGGAGGGCTTTTTCTCTAGAAAATGAGAAAACAGAAGATACAGCAGAGAAGAGGAGCAGATTGCATCCCCAGGGAGCAGTGAAGGGCGACCCGGGATGACAACTGTGTACCAGGCAGGAGACGGCCGGGCCTCCAGAAGATGAAATTGATGGTACAAACACTCCAGTGTGGCTGCATGTCTCAAGAGGAGACGTAGACAGCTGGCGAGGAATGCTCAGCACACAGAACGCCAGTGAAAACAGGGAGTCAAAAAATAAGAGCCTACACTGAAAAGCTAAGAATCAGCGAGGCAAGCATGCCACCTGAGACCCGACAGATACCCGGATCCTCATCCACGGGCGGGGAAGGTGGAGGCCTGGGGCCTGGAAATGGGAAGAAGAGTCAAGTTTCTTAAAAACATAGAGCTGTTCGATTCTTTAATCAAGGACACATAGCTTCAACAAAAACCCAAATAATAAAACATAAAAGGAAAAGGAGGGCAAACAAAACAAAATTTCTCGAAATGTCCCAGTCTTCAGGCACTTGAAGATGACGAGTAGGTCTCCCTGCTCTCAGGGGACATTGCTGGTTTTTCCAAGATATCTGGTCATCCTGACATTCTCAAAGTGACCAGAGTGCTCAGGACCGGACACCACTGGCACCCCACGGCCCACTGAGACCTGTCCTCTGACACGTTGCCATCATTCAAACCACGCACCCCTCATCCTTCACTTACACAGGATGTTTGGAACCTAAATCCATGGCTTTCATTCTTGCTAAATTTCATTCTATTGATTTTTTTTTTTTTTTTGCACCTTCATTTTGTTAACATAATTTCAAATGCTGATACTGACATCCAGTCGACTATCCATCTCTCTGAGCATTGTGTCATCAGTGAATTATTAGGGCTTAGATAGATTTATCCAAATATTAGAGAAGAATGCTGAACAGAGCCAGCTGAGAACAGAGTCTTGGTTCCTGTCACTCAAAATCTCCCCCAGGGTGGGGTTCACCCCATAATATTCAATTGCAGTGTTCTCAAAAGATATAACCCACGTACCTCTTCAGGCAGGGGAATAGAAAAGCAGAGATACTGGGATTAGCAGTTCCAGGAACAGTCGTTACCCTGAAGAGTCACAGCAGGACAATTCACAGTATCCTTTCATTGTATCTGGAAGAAAAAGAGTGAAATCTTAGAGTTTTGTCTTAAAAGGGCCAGGCTGCTTCTCCCCTAACACACACACACACACACACACACACACACACACACTGCTCTCTGCATCTGCCAGGACCAGGAGTCTCAGGTAGAAGATACCTTTCGTTGCTAGGGAGCTGAGGTTTCTGGACACCCCTGCTTTTTTGGAGTGTGGGACTGGGCTCTCAAAACTACAGGAAGAGCCCTGCACCACCTCATAGGATCCTGTGCAGGAGCAGGGACTTGGGGTCCCAGTTGCATAAATGACCTCTTCCAGTCTGTGTCCCCAAGGATGCATGTTGGTGCTCAAGTAAGGGTTAGAGTATTTTTTGATCAGCTGAAGGATGAAGTTTAAAGGGAAAGATTGGCTGATGTCACAAACATGCTTAAAGTCACCAAGGCTGCATCATGGAGAAGGACTATTCAGATATCACTGAATCGATTTCAAGTAGATGAAACTATGGAGAGGAGAAAGACCTTGTGGATTTCTCCTATAGCTGCTCTCCCAGGAGAAACAGCTTTTGTCCTAAGTCCCAAGAAGTCCATCTGCTTCATGTTTCCAGGAAACTAAAAACATATTAAGAAGGGACTAGGGGTGTGGTTTGCGGGTAGAGTGTCTGCTTAGCATGTGTAAGGTCTGAGTTTCATCCCTAGCACCACCACGGCAACAGCAAAACAGATTGTGAGTTTGTCTAACACTGGGAAAATATCAAAGGACAACACGGAAACTGTATCAGAGTGAAGAAAAATCACAATCCAGTTCTTAGAGACTTTGTCCCCTTCTGTTAATTTGGACACAAATTGAATCTTTATTTTCAAGTAGTAACTTCAGAGTTTAACTGCTTCTCTAGTTTTATCTCCTGAAATATCAATGCGCGTTTCACATCAGTTACCTTTGATTGCTGATCACCGTTACCATCTCCCTAATCCCACCAAGTCTGTAAACTTCTCTGATGTTTCTCTTCTGTCCCGTTCAGAAATCTCATCTCAGAAATTACATGTAACCAGAGAAAGGCAACATAATTGGTAAATGATATTATGATGTTATTACATTAATGGAAGAGGGTCAGAAAGATTTTATTTGAGGGAAAATTAAGCAAAAGAAGACTAATTGACAAAGTGAGGTGAAAGATTCTCAAAGCACCACAGAGGAAGGAGCAAGCTGAGGAGACATACTTGATATTTGCTCTCCTCTTGGGGAAGAAACACTTCATTAAGTAATAACACCAGCTTTTTAAACTGCTTTCTTGAGCATTGTTCTTCAAAAAAAAAAAAAAAAAAATTCCATTTTAACCAGTGAGATCAGATGCTGCATTGGAATATTGTTATGAAAGCCAAGTAAATTTATAGACACAGGCATACACACACAAAAAAAATATAAAATATTTTAAAGGACAGTTTCATATGTATTAGTCAACTTACTGTTGTTGTGACAAAATACTTGAGATAACTAACTTGAAAGGAAGGTTTGCTGTGGTTGTGGTTTCAGAGGTTTCAGTGCATGGTTGCTTGGTACCATTGCTCTGGGCCTGTGGTGACAGAGTACAGCATGGTGGGAGCTCCTTGCAAAAGAAGGCAATGTCTTCCCTTCCTCATGGAGGCTAGGAAAAAAAAAGAGAGAGAGAGAGAGAGAAAAAGAGAGAGAGAGAGAAATGGGCTGGGATCTCAATATTCCCAGTAGTGCCACAGGCTGGTGACCAGGCCTTTAGCATGTGGGCCCTTAGGGCAAAATCAAGATGGCCAAATAATCAGTATTTATTTCTCAGGCACCATTGTGTGAAACTGGGAATAAGTCAAGGAATAGATTCTATGAACTCTGAAGTTTGGAGATTAAGATCTACTTAATCTACTAACTTTCTGGACTCTCGGGCTGAGCAGGTGAAGGACGCAGGAACTTGTGTGGGAAGTTGGAGAAAACTCAGCAATAAAGAGCTTCACCAGGGGCTGGGGCTGGGGCTCAGTGGTGGAGCACTTGCGCAGTATGTGTGAGGTACTGGGTTGGATCCCCAGCACTGCATAAAAAAATAAATAAAGTAGCAATATTGTGTCTATCTACACTAAAAAGAAACATTAAAAACAAAACAAAACAAAGCAAGATCTTCACCAGGCAAAGGAGGGTGTGGTGTCAATGCCTATCCAAGGTGTGGGGAACCTGGTGGGGGAGGGCCACCTGAAAACCAGGGAGTCCTCACATAGACCTCCCCCCTCCTCCAAGACGCCCGGAAGTCCAGCTACGGTTATGATCAAACCAAAAGCATGTGCAAGTGCCCAGTGATGGTTGATTTAGGTATCAAGACTATTTTTTTTTATTAGTCTGATAGAATGACTTATTTATAGAGGATTCTCAAGAAATCACTTGGAGCAGGTTGAAACATACAAACCTAATACTTTTCTAGTGCTGGGGATCAAACCCAGGGCACCCCAGGCAAGCACCCTACCACTGAGCCCTATGCCTAGCCAAAACTAATATTTGATAAATAGTGAAAAAATAATAAATAATTTAAACAAAAAGTACACTACTGGGCTAGTAATTAAAAATACACAGGAAGAAAGCTTTATTATGTCATACCGAATGCGGTGACACAACAATGATCACCTGAGCATCAATAATCCAAACTTCCAAAGTCTGAAAAGCTCCAAAATCCAAAACATTTTGAATGCCAGTGAGATGCCACAGTGGAAAATTCCATACTTGAACTCATGCGATGGTTGGCGTCAAAACACAGGTGCACTAACAATAATGCAGAAAGTTACATTCAGGCTACTTGTAGAAGGTGTTGATGAAACAAGTGAATTTCATGTTTAGACTTGGGTCCTATCTACAAAATATCTCATTATGCATATGCAAATATTCCAAAATCTGAAATATGAAACATTTCCGCTCTATGCTTTTCTGATAAGGGCTACTCAATCTTCATGAGGGAAAGATCTGATGTTGGGGCTGCTTTGGGGAATCCAATGCACTTGCGTGGTTTCTGGAAATATATATAAAAACATCTTGCCTACAGGCTTCCATGAGGCATGGGTCACCATTCCAGGTTACACTTACTCTAAGATTTAATTGAAGTCTTAATGGTGTGATTTGTGGAAGCACGAGAGCATCAGTGATGCACTGTTGTGGACAGTTGGTCTCTCCATTGAGAATGGCTCGTGCCACAATCCAGGATGCCTGGGTTTGAACCCTGACTCCCCTACTCGATAACTTTGGCAAGTTATTTATCTTTCTATGCCTCCATTCCCTCATCCTTAAAAAGAGAATAACTATAGTGCCCATCCACAGGGTCACGTGGAGGAGTAAATGGGTTCCTAGGTACAGAGTGCTTGGAACAGTACTTCACACATAGTGGGAACTTAACCAATGTTTGCTGTCACCAAAACAGAAAAAAAAAATGACTAAGAGAATACCATGGTTTATAACTTTCTTATGGGCTTTTTGTCCTTCATTCCATGGCCTCATATTATCAAAAAGGTTGCGGTAACTCCAGATATCTCAACTGTGGAGAGAGAGAGAGAGAGAGAGAGAGAGAGAGAGAGAGAGAGAGAGAGAGAGAGAGGCTGTTTCATACTACTTTCACATTTTCCTAGGGAGCAAAAAATGTTCTCCAGGCTCCTCTGCTGATCTCACTTTATCTCATTGGGCAGAACTGGGACACATCTTGGAGTATTAGTCCATTTTCATTGCAATACCAAAATACCTGAAGCCAGGTAATATGTAAATAAAGGAGGTCTATTTAGCTCATAGATTGGGGACTGTAAATCCACACAGCATAGCACCAGCCCTGGCAAAGCCCCTACTCAGCTGCACCACCTTGTGGAGGGTGGTGTCATGGCAGGCGGGCTTGTGAGAAGGAGGGATCATGTGGCGAGACAGACCCCAGAGAGAAGGGGAAGAGGCCAGACTTGTTCTTTTAAAACGTGGTGAGAACTAACCAAAGTCCTGTAAGAACTGCTTTCATTTCTCCTGAGGAGGGAACCCCAGGGACTCCCACCTGGCCCACCTCTTAGAGGCTCCACTACCTTGCTATGGCCACACTGGGGACCAAGCTCCCAACGCTGCACCCTGGGTGGGGGACAAACCACATGCAGACCCTAGGCACTGGGCTTTGCTGGAGGGAAGAGGGGAGAATGGCCTTGGGGACACAACCACTATGTCTCCACGTGCTATCTCCCCAGTGGTGCCAACTGCTCTGTTACTGTCTCAGCTGCGGGAAGGACAGCCGAGCCCAGAGCACTGAGTGAATGACCCCATAATTCAAGAGCCTTTATAACACAGAAGGTCATGGATGGCCCCATCTGATTTCACACATGATGGCTAAGAGCGACGTCCCCTTCTTTGTGGGGCTGAATTAAAAAACCCAATATCTTTTAAAGACTATTCCAGTTCCAACTGGAACACACAGGGTAGTCCTAGGAGTCTCACCCAGGCCGTAATTTTTTGTTTATTTGTTATTTTTAGGTATACGCGACAGTAGAATGTGTGTTCACATATTATACATACATGGAGCACAACTTCCCATTTTTGTGGTTGTACATGATGTGGGGTTACACTGGCCATGTATTCATGTAAGAACCTAGGAAAGTTATGTCGGATTCAGTCTACTGTGTTTCCCATTTCCATCCCCCTCCCTCCCCTTCATTCCCCTTTGTCTAATCCAGTGAACTTCTATTCTTCCCTCCCCCACCCCCACTTTTTGTGAGTCAGCATCCGCATATCAGAGAGAACATCCAGCCTTTGGTTTTTTGGGATTGGCTTATTGCACTTAGCAAGATAGTCTCCAGTTCCATCCATTTACCAGCAAATGCCATGATTTCATTCTTCTTTATGGCTGAGTAACATTCCACTGTGTATTGTGCCACATCTTCTTTCTCCATTCATCTGTTGGAGGGCACCAAGGTTCCCATAGTTTAACTATTGTAAATTGAGCTCTATGAACATTGATGTGGCCGCATAACTATAGTACACTGATTTTAAATCCTTTGGAATATGCCAAGGAGTGGGATAACTCATTCAAATGGTGGTTCCATTCCAAGTTTTCTGACAATCTCCATACTGATTTCCAGAGTGGTTGCACAAATTTGCAGTCCCACCAGCAATGTATAAGTGTAACTTTCCCCCCCTACATCCTCGCCAACATTTATTGTTACTTGTATTCTTGAAAATTGCCATTCAAACTGGAATGAGATAGAATCTCAGTGTAATTTTAATTTGCATTTCTCTAATTGCTAGAGATATTGAACATTTTTTCTTATATTTGTGGACTGATAATTTTTCTTTTTGTGTGAAGTGTCTGTTCAGTTTCTTTGCTCATCTATTGATTGGGCTATTTGGGTTTTTGGTGTTAAGATTTTTGAGTTATTTATATATCCTAGAGATTAATGCTGTATCTGAGGTGCATATGGTAAAGATTTTCTCCCATTCTGTAGGCTCTCTCTTCATGTTCTTGATTGTTTCATTTGCTGTGAAGAAGTTTGCTAGTTTGATGTCATCCCATTTATTTAGTCTTGATTTTACTTCTTGTGCTTTAGGAGTCTTTTTGAGGAATTTGGTTCCTTGGTTGATATGATGGAGATTTGGGCTTACTTTTTCTTCTGTTAGGCACAGGGTCTCTGGTCTAATGCCTAAGTTCTTGATCCACTTTGAGTTGAATTTTTTGCAGGGTCAGAGATAGGGGTCTGATTTCATTCTGCTACATATGGATTCCAGTTTTCCCAGCACCATTTGTTGAAGAGGCTATCTTTTCTCCAATGTATGTTTATGGCACCTTTGTCTAGTATAAGGTAAATGAATTTATGTGGGTTTGTCTCTGTGTCTTCTATTGTGTACCATTGGTTTTCATGTCTGTTTGGTGCCAATACTATGCCTTTTTGTTACTATAGCTTTGTGGTATAATTTAAGGTCTGGTATTGTGATGCCTCCTGCTTCATTCACTTTTCTTTCTTTCACTTTTGGCTATTTTGGGTTTCATATTTTTCCAAATGAATTTCATGATGGCTTTTTCTATTTTTATGAAGAATCTCATCAGAAACTTAATAGGAATTGCATTAAATTGGTGTAGTACTTTTGGTAGTACAGCCATTTTGACGATATTAATTCTGCCTATCCAAAAACATGGGAGATCGTCCCATCTTCTAAAGTCTTCTTCAGTTTCTTTCTTGAGTTTTCTGTATTTTTCATGGTAGAGGTCTTTCACCTCTTTTGTTAGATTGAATTCCATATTTTATTCTCTTTGAGGCTATTGTGAATGGAATACTTTTCCTAATTTCTCTTTCAGTTGATTCATCGCTGTTGTATAGGAATGCAACTGTTTTATGGATGTTAATTTTATATCCTGCTATTTGGCTGAATTAATTTATGAGTTCTAGAAATTTTCTGGTGGAGTTTTTTTTTTTTAATTCTTCTAAATATAGAATCATGTTATTGGAAAATAGGGATCGTTTGAGCTCTTCTTTTCCTATTTATATAGCTCTTTAATTTCTTCTTTCTGTCTAATTGTTCAGGCTCTGCCAGGAGTTTCTGAGTCCTGGCTCCCTTCTGGGACTCGTGGGGCTTTAAAAGAAGCACCGATGCCTTCAGATGTACATGTCTCATGAAAAAAATAAATAAATAAAAGCAGCACACACCAACTTGATGATCACACACTCAACTTTTCGGGAATCCAGGAAAGGGAGAACTCAGATGGTCTGGCATATTCAGAGGGGTCCCCATGGATGAGATAGAGAGGCCCTGGAGAAGGGGCAGATGGATATGAGAGAAGAGATGAGGGAGTGGGGGATGCCTGACCCCAGAGGTAACCCAAGAAAAGGCTCCTGGTTGGAAGAGCAGGTCGTAGGAGGGTTGGCCATTTTCCTCTTTTTGATGGTTTAATGTTTTTCTCCTTAGAATTTGGAAGAAGATGCCCAAAGTGGATAACATGCCAAACATCACCATTCAGAATGTGATAACCTCTCCACATGTAAACTACATCCGCTGGAAAGTACATGGAGACTGGGTTACTCAGGTAAGATAGATAAATAAACTAGAGTTTGCTAGCCTGCCCTCTCCCTCTGCAGGTGTGTCACGCAAATCGCCAAACAGTGTACATTTTATCATAAGTCGTCACTGGTCCTGAGACAACTTCAGAAACCCAGCCGAAAACAAAAATAACAGTTACACGAAATGCGTAGGTTAGTCCTAAGAATGACAAACACTTGGTTTCTAGTGGAATTAATCAGTTTGAACTTCCTGGTGGGATCAGTTTGGGGGACCTTGTCCCAGGTATCCTTTGGGTCAGAAGATAGTGCATGGGTTGTCCTTCCTCTTGCTGGAGTAAAAACCAACTCAAGTGACCAGAGTGTCTTAGGACCATTGGTGGATTATGGACATGACATTGAGTCCTTGAGCCTTCCTCTGAGGAGCTGAACTGGGGTTTATCCAGTGTATAACAAAGCAAGGCATTGTCAATTATGTTAAGAGAGCCCAGAGACCAAATGGCAGAGTGGACACACCAGCCCAAGGGACAGGCGGGGAGCAGGAGTCCTCAGGGTCAGTATGACGAGTCCATTGGAGGAAGGAACACAAGCTTGTGTCAGCAGCTGTTTCCTCCTCTGAAAACACCAGGCTTCAGCCAGGTAGAGAAGCTTCGGAATTAAGAAGACTTATGCGAGAAAGAACAGTAAGAAATCCTACTGAGTGATAGTGAGGGGCACCACCAAACATGTTTGAACGTGAAAAGGAAAATTAGAGGGGAAGGAAACTTGGACCACGAAAACCACATTTGTTTAAAAGACAAATACCAACAAGATTTCAAACACAAATTGGAGAAGACCAAATACCAATCCTGCTGCAGAACAGAAATGTGAGTTAAGAAAGCTAAAAGCAAAAAGAAAACAATAATTTGACCAAATAAGCAGATGAAATACCATGATGTTTCTCAAAAGTGATTGAAATAAGATTATTTGTATTTCCTTCTCCTTTATTGGTTACAATTTATATATCATAAGTTCATCCTACATGTACAACTCATTGAGAGTAACTTTACTGAGTTGTAACATAATCACCAGGATCCGGTTTTAGAATGTTTCGGTCACTGGGTGACATCCCTCCAGCCCATTCCCACGCTCAGCAGCAGGTCTCCACCAATCGACTTTCTGTCCCCCTTGGTTTGCCTTTGGAAGCCCAGCTCACAAAAATGGCATCATACTAAGCCTGGTCCTGATGCCTGGCTTCCTCCACGTAGCTTAACGGAGCCACACTTCTTGTTGACCTTGACCTCTTGTGGAGGTCTGGGTTGGGGACACAGAGTTCACACCATGCTTCCAATACTAGTGTGACTGTATCCACTCTGTATGTTCGGATTCTGAATTAGGACTTCTTCCGTGGAAGGTGGCCTGAGAGGAGAACTCAAATCCCTCCAAATCTCATTCCTTGTACCTAAGATTGACCTTTTGGGTCCTACCCCAAAACCCTGGTTACCCAATCCCCACACACCTATCTCAGGACCCCGTTCTTAGTTCTCAAAGACAGGGGAAGAGCCGATGCCTCCCAGGATCTATTCAGTATTGCTTCCAATTTAAAGATGATTTCTAGGGAAACATAAATTGTTTTCTCTGTAAAACCCCCTGTAGCTCTGCAGGCAGCATTCAGCTTTTCTCGGAAAAGTCTAAAATAGGCAATAGGAGCTGCAGCAGACAGGGTGCTCAGGAATTGCTTGTTCTGGTGTTAGCCTCGAGCAGTTTGGAGGGAAGGGACCACCGTACACACTGCACTACCCCAGGAACACCCATGGGTGCTTGAATTTTTTTTTTCCTATCCTCCGCACAGTGGTTCCTTCATGAAATATGTTTTGGAAGAATGCTTTAAACATTATTAGAAACTCTTACTGACCTGGTGCGTGATCTTTGTATTAATTAGTGTTTTCTCACTTTTTTTTTTCCTTTTAGCTGAACTACTGTGATTCTCTGAAAGCTGTCATTTCCAGCTCCAACCACGAGCCCACAGCTCTGGTAATAGGTACTACGGACGCTCCTATCATGATTGCAGTTGTTCTCTCTCTGGGTGGTGGATCTCTGGAGGCCTCCCACCTTTTCTTTTCTGTATTGCTGTGGGCATCCGGCACTCTGCTAGTAACTCCTGATGCCATTCAAACATTAGGCCTCCCCCGCAGCTGAGTGTGTTTTTAATTTCATGAGCCTCATGCCCTGGGGCTGCTGGAGAGGCAGTGAGGGACAGCATGCCTGGCACTGAATTTGCATACACCAAGAGCTCCGTCAATATGTGTTGAAATAAGCAAAATCCACTCTAAGCAATGCCAGGCTCTACTGTGTGAGCACCTCTAATGTGCTACATGGTATTGAATATATAATGATATCCGTATGAAACTGTTGAAATGGGGCATTTGTAGGATTAGGGACTTTTAAGGAATTCTAAAGGTGGGAAGATCCAGCATGGGTAGTTTCTAGAAGCTGGACATAGACCAAGTGAAATCCAAGAAAGGCCAAGGGAATACCCATCTCCCAATACATCTCTCAATCTTAGGGGATGACCCCAGTATCTTAGTCATTTGCTGTTGTAACTGAACACCACAGACTAGAGTAACTTATAAAGAAAAGAGTTTTATCTGGGTTATGATTCTGGGGGCTGGGCAGTCCAAGGACATGGTATCAGCATCTGAAGATGGCTCTCACACAGCATGATCTCACGATGGAAATGTGAACAGACAAGTGAGCCCATTTGGAAGTGTTCAATTTTGTAACAATCATTCCCATGAAAACTAACCCATACCTATGGGTGGAGCCCTCATGACCTAAACACCTCCCTTTAGGCCCCACCTCCCAATACTGCTGCCCAGTGAAGTAAGTTTATAACACATGAACTTTGGGGAAACACATTCAAACCATAGTCCCTAATAAACAGCAAGTCTGGGCATGAACTTGACCAAGCTGATCTTGGGTTTATGGTGTAGGGGTGTCTGTGCTATTTATGGGGGAGTTATTTTGTGTGGACTAGACTGAAGACATACATCCAGCATTGGATGAACTTGGAGAGGTCTGGCTGACCCAAAATTTTTTTTTGGGGGGGGGGGCATACTGGGGATTTATTCAGGGGCACTCAACCACTGAGCCACATCCCAGCCCTATTTTGTATTTTAATCTAGAGACAGTGTCTCAATGAGTTGCTTAGTGCTTTGCTTTTGCTGAGGCTGGCTTTGAACTTGGGATCCTCCTGCCTCAGCCTCCTAAGTCACTGGGATTACAGGCATGTGCTACCACACCTGGCTGACTGACCCAAATATGAATCAGGAATCCACTCCCTTTATGATGGATGAGTCCCAGGGTATCAGCTCATGGTCTGCAGTAGATGCAGTCTTCTGCCTGCCCTGGAGCTTCCCAACTGGAACACTTCCCTAAGGTCAGGCTCTGCCTTAAGTGCCTTACATGTATGGCCCTGTTTAACCACCATCACAACCTATGGTTTACACCTCGCTGCTTGCCCCATCTTGGAGATGAGTGGGCTAAAGCACAGAATAACCAGGCGATTGGTCAGAGGTCTTTTTAACTGCACTTAAAGAAGTTCAACTCAAACTGATGGAAGCAGAAAGCAGAATCCTGGGGGTGGCTCAGGCAACACAGGAAGAGCAGGAAAACAAAGCTGCTCCTCATTGGGAAATCCTGGGAACAGAGACTCAAATGCTTCTCCATCTCAGAAAGTCTCATCTGTACACCAGACCCCTTGGAGGGTAGTGAGCCCATGTCTCACATAGCTTTGCCACCAACAGAGACTGGGGACTGACTGACACTCTTGGTCCCCAGTCCAGCCAACCTGGGAAGTGTCTTATTAAAATAGATTGGCCCATTGTTGGGACAATCATGAGCCAGCCAACCCAGGAAGAGCAGGGGCCATCAGAACCTGGAAGTACTCATTAAAATTATAGCATCAGAGTGAGGGAGGACCTGATTTCCAAGCAGGAACTGGGAGGGGAGGTTTACTAATGGCCAAAAAAGTAGAGAATGACTACTACCCTGTGTCACACAACTCAGAATGGAGCCAAGGCTGGAATCCAGTCTGTGCCCAAAGCCTTTCCTTCTAACCCTCAGACCAATAGCCAGGGAATTGCTTAGGAGTGTGTTGGAAATTCAGAGTCTTAGGCTTCTTCCCAGAACAACTGAATCAGAGTCTGCATTGAAAAGGACTGTGGTGAATTGTGTGCCCCTCAAAGCCCAAGAAACATTCTTTCCCCACAACGACTTACTAACATTTGTTAATAACCCACCCCTTGAAGACCTTCTTAACTCTTCATACTTACTTCATTAAACTTCATAATTATTCTGTGAAGGCCTCGAGGTTATATTGGAAAGCCCCTTCCAATTATTCAACGTCACCATCATCATATTTAATGTTCAAGTTGATACAGATGATGATAACTTACATGTGTTTGGCACTTACTCATTCACACTAATTTTCATATTGGATATTTTCCAGTGGTTCTCAGTTTGGGGTACCCATTGGAATCACCTGAGAGACTTTGTAAAATCTGCTTACCTTGGGTTTTACCCTCGGAGATTCTGATTTAATTGGTGTGAGATGAAGCCTGGGCATTGCAGCTTTAAAAAATTTCTGCAGGTGATTCCAATATGCAGCTAAAAGTAAAAACCTCTTTTTCAAAGAGAGACTGCCCAGGCATCTGCATTTTTAAATGTGACTTTATTTTGCAGCAAAGATCACGAGCCAATCACAGGCATGACACTATTTGATCTTCACAGTGGTCAGGGAAGGTGTGAATTCTATGTAAACATATTTTATAGATGAGGACACATAAGCTTAGGTAAGCTTGCTCACCAGGTCACTTAGGTACAAGAGTCCCAAAGGGACTGGGCTCTGATTTTTCTGACTCCAAAGCCAATGTACCACTGCCATTCCCTACAGTTGGGTTTGTAAAGCCCTTCACATCCTGGGACCTGTTCTGGGACAGCTTCTCACCTTGGCTGTAACCTGAGGGGGGGGGGAAATAATGGAATCGTTTATTCCCAGGGCATCAAGAAGTTTATTGCCAATAGAATATGCCCAGGATCTCTGCATGGATTCCCTACGTACCTTAAGCAGCAGCAGCTTAAGAAAGGAATCCATGAATACCCAAATACCCTGAATCAGAGTCAGAGACAGCAGACTCTCCTGTCTGCTGCTCTGACAGGCCCACCTGATGGGGCAGAGGGATAATCAAGAAGTGTCAGAGTTGTAGGCGGCCACGTGCCACAGTACAAGATTCTAGTCGAGAACAGGCTGCATACACAATAGTGGTCTTTGAAGATTATAATAGAGCTCAAAAATTCCTGTTGCCTAGTGACATGATAGCTGCCATGATGTCATAGTGCAATACAGTACTCAGGCGGCAATACCAGTGTAAACAAAACCTACTTCACGGCCAGCTGTATAAAAAAGGCAGAACATGCAATTGTGCCCAGTACAGAATATTTAATAATGATAGTAAATGCTGTGTTACATTTCATGTATGTACACTATACTCTGTCTTGTTATTTTAGAAGTTACTCCTTGCACTTATAAGAAAAATTGACTGTGAACGGTATGCTGGGTTCTCTTGGGAACAGGCTTATGCATCTGTGTTTGCCTATCATTTCTTGATCATATAAGAAGTCCTGTGAGTGACCTACACACTCTATGGTGTTCACCCAATAATGAAATGCCTGAGGAAGCATCTCTTAGAACTTATCCCTGCTGTTAAGTGACACATGCTAACTAATATCTCTCCCTCCTCCCATGCTCCACCCTCAGTCCCACCTCTGGACTTTAATTAAGAGCTGGTTGGAGCTCACCAGCAGTGCATCGGGGATGCATAAAACATTTAATACACTTTACAGCAACTCAGAAGTCAGCCACCCACGAAACAATGTAAGCTTCTCCTTTTTTTGATGTCTTCTAGCCTCACGGTGCCTGAACATTTCTGAGCCTTTGGGAAGACTGAAATTCTAGTTTCCCCCTTCTTTTATCCTTGAAAAATCTAATTCCACTTGCCACTGAACATCATGGAAAATCAATAAAGACTTGTGCCAAGGTCTCAGCCTAGTATGAAATACCATCTTGCTTCTTTCTTGCTAGGAATCTTCCCCGAGGCCCTTTCATAGCCCAAGAGCTCACATTATCTTTCAAGGAAAGTTTCCTTTATAAATTTCTGATACACTGACATTTAAACCACCAAAGTATTAGGAAAAAAGAGGTACAGTGCTTCAGTTTCTTGGGAACTTCCATTAGACTTTCTCGGAACTAGGAAATTTGGCTTTCTAGAACAATAATGAATATGAATTCTAAGAAACCGAAATAGCCTTTGGAGATTGAAATAGCTCAAAATTCAGTATTTGAGCAGATCAAAAGCAATGACTCTAGAACAAGGAACAGGGAGTTTTAACTGTGGCTCGGCTACTAACAAAACTGTGATGTGGAACCTCCATTTCCCCTCCAGTTCAATATGTGCTAAGGTTTGGATATTATTTGAATTTATGCCCCAAAAGTTCACATGGGAGAGGCTTGGCCCCAATGTCACAGTACTAAGAGATCACGGAACTTTTGAGGTGTGGCCTGGTGAAACTGGTTAGGCTATTGAGGGCATTAATCCTTGCAAGGAAATAATGTAGCTCTTGTGAGACCCTGGTTAGTTCCGAGAGAGTAGATTCTTATAAAAAGAGCAAGCTTGGCCCTTCCCTATTCTCTGGCTTCCTGTCTCTCCATGCAATCTCTCTCACATGGGCTCCCTCCATGATGTTACCTGCTATGTTGTAATGCAGCCCAACAGATCCTTCATCAGAGGTTGTGCAGACGGATACCCAATCTTGGGTTTTCAGCCTCCAATACTGTAAACTAAATAAACCTCTTTACTTGCTAAGTACCCAGCTTCAGGTGTTTTGTTATAGCAATAGAAAACAGACTAATACAACAAGAAAGTTGGATACAAGTTCTATAGATCCTTCCAGCTCAGATTCAGAGGCCTCATTATGCTAAGAGTCCTGTCCATCCTTCCTCACAGCACAGAAAAGGAAGCCACTAGAATTGCTTATAGCTCTAAACTACTATGATTTCACCAATTAAATCTCTCTTAATAGCTAGATATCCATATAATCAAAGGATCAACCCCCACATCTATATCAATCTAATGATTTTTATTTGGTATTTATAATGTGCCAACCATAACAGTAAGATGAGAATGTGAAAGTTCAGAGAGCCTCTGGAGTGAAACTTCTGAGAAAAGTCACCTGTACTTGCTTTTCCAATTCTTACCCTCCCATTCTCACTAAGAACCCTCCAACCTGGCCTTGGTCCCCAAGACCAAGCACCTAAACCACTTGTATAAGGGGCCACAATGCCTGTCATGTTGCCGATTCCACTGACCAATATTCATCTCATTTTCTCTTTCTACATTTGAAGCAACTGACCACTCTGGCTTCCTGAATGAACTTCTCTCACTTGGCTTCAAGATCCCAATCCTTTCTCTCTTGCTTGTTCCTCCACATCTGTCTGATTTAATGTTGGAGCCCCAAGAGTTTAGTTCTTGGTCATCTCCTCCACGTCTGCGTCATTCCCTTGGTGATCCCTTCCAATTCCACTGTATGCTGTCCACTCCCAAATTTTTATTTCTATCCCAGTTCTTTCTGGCATTTCCAACTGCCCTGGCTCACTAATGGACATCTTCACTAGGATAGATAATGGAGATCAAAATTAAGTCCAAACCTGAATCCAGATCTTTTCTGCACACCTGTTCCACCATCTTCCCGATCTCAGTTGATACTAAGTCCATCTTTCCAGTTGCTCAGGACAAAACCACGACTCCTCTCAAAACCCACCTCCAACCTACTGGCTCTGTGTTCATAGTACACCTCACATGGGGCCACTTCTCACCAGCCCCACTTCTACCACTCAGTAAGAATCACTGTCTTTTCTTCCCTGCATTACCGAGAGAGTCTCCTAGATGGTCTCCTGGATTCCATCTATTTTCTGCACATCAGCAAGAGAGACCTCATAAAATTAGGAGTCAGACCTCTGCAGATCCTGCTGTAGGCCCCTATCTCACTCAGTAAAAGCCAAAGTCTCCTGGTCCCCAGCCCTTTCTTTACCCCACACCTTATCACTGTGGCCTCATCCTCTTTCCCATCCCCTCCCCCTCTAGTCCCACCGACCTTCATGAATGCTCCCCTCTACCTGGAAGGTTCTCCACAAATGTCCACATATCTCACTCCTACACCTTTTCCAAGTCTTTTCTCAAGCATCCCTCCTTCTTGAAGCTTACCCTGCCTGATTTATTATATGCTGGAAAAGTCCACCCCTTGCTCCTGGCATACCCCATCTTCCTTGCCTTGTTCTGCCCTGATTTAAATCCGTACATCTAATCAGACTCTGTAATTCAGACAGCCTCTATACTTCACCCACTGTGTTTGGTTTTCATGGCCTGTCTTCCCCTAGAGGCAGGGATTCGTGAGTGCTGTGTTCACTGTTGTGCCACAAGGGCTTAGAATAGTGCGTGGCACCTACTAGGTGCTCTATAAATATTTATTGAATGAATGTATTTGTGAAGTTCAGAATTCAGACTCACACTGACCTCTCTCCCAAGAGTGCTCTGTAGTGTCCGTTCCAGGAGAACCAGAGGACAATACAGTAGGACGGTAGGAACAAGTGTGTTCGATGTTTTCCTCCTGTGCCTTTCTCCTGATAGCTCCCCACTCCCCTACCTCCGGCATGTCTCCTCGGTTCCCCATGACCACATGACTGCTGTGGTCAGGGTGTGTGTCCACTGTGGGCCCTAGCACCAACCCTCACCCCAAAGTGGCTTCCAGAGAATCATTACTTAGGAAACAAGGAGGGAATTTCCCCCATTCCTGAGACTCCCCTTGAATAGTTCTCATCTCCACTTTGGGCAAGAGCTCCTCACAACACCTTGGAGATCCACCATGACATACTTCTGGACTTCAAAACTTGACTCACAGTCAGCCACTTATTCCCAAGAAGACTTACCTTGGCCAAGGAGGAAAACCATCATACAAAGACCAACAATTGCCTAAAGAGCTCTGCAGTTAGGAAGTGCTTAACTTTGCCTTTCTTTATTTAAGAGAGAAATCTCTGGCTTCATTTTTGCTATTAATGAATATGCAAAGAGGATGCATCTTGGTCAAGGTCACAGAAACCCCAGCTGGACCTTGAGTGTCTTGCCTCCTGCAAATAAGAAACTGGCTCAATTTTGTGACTCCAAATCCATGAGCTCTTGCCATACTGAGAAATTGGTAGAGAAAAGCATCAGGTAAAGGTGGGCAAGCCTGGCCACAGAATCCAGGTTGAATCAGGAAGAGTGAAATCCTGAGCTTCAGGGCACACACACACACACCCAGCTGCCAACTCTGGGGGACGCTCTGAGCCCACAGCTGTGGAGGTGGCCTCTGGACCACCTCTGATGGCAAAAGCCATAGTGGATAGTCTGAATTAAACTTCCACCACGACCTCAGTGCCTGAAGACTTACCTGCCAGTTAGTGTGCTGGGATCTGAACCCGCCTGGAATCCGCTCCAGGTTTCCATGGAGATTACTTAAACTTTTCATCATCCTTCTTTCAGTCCTTGGAGAAGAGCTATGCACTCTGGTTTCCATGACAACCACTTAAAACGTGTATCTCTGTCTGGCTCTGTTGGAAAAGAACTGCTAGCGATCATGCAAATGAACCGGCTGCTCTCCCCTTTACTTGAAAAAAAAAATTAAAATAAAAATAAAGTGACACACCTGCTTAGAAGTTTCAGATCTCTGTTCACAACACGAAGGATGAATGTGTCAAACTGCTGTTTGAGGCAGGTTTGCTGCATCTCTTTGACCTTAAAAGTGCTCACCCAGATTCTTTAGCTCATTCTATCATCTCCTATAAATATCTACACTCACCAAATACCATCTCTCCCCTCCACCTGGTGGCTGAAGAGTTGCCAGTTCAAGGCCATCTACCTTCCTACTGCATGTTCAAGGAGGGGGCGGGGGAAGGACAGAGCCAGAGTGACAAGCCAGCCTCTCTACACCACTATGGAAAGACACATGCAGAGCAGGGTTGTCACCTCAATTCACTGTCCACGGATTGTCCAGAAGTGGCCCAGAATTCAGATTACAGCTTCAAATAATGAGGAAATTATATATCTCGTCATTGGGAAAATGATCCCATGTTCTCTAGTGGTACTCCTTCAATGGAGGGCAGCCACTCTCAACATCAGGGCTTTGGGCCCCTCAAAACGAGAGAGCTCAGGAGAAGTCAAAAGATGATGAGTGCCCCTCCCGCTTCCTGGATGTCTCTGAACTCCATTGCAGGACGTGCCCCTAAAACAAGGGGTCCCCAGAGGCAGCAGTGGTGTTGTAGTCAGCTTTTTTTGCTGCTGTGACTTAAAAATCTGACAAGAACAATTAGAGGAGGATCAGTTTATTTGGGGGCTCACGGTTTCAGAGGACTCAGTCCATAAACAGCCAGCTGCATTCCTCAGGGCTCAAGGTGAGGCAGAACAACAGGGCGGAAGAGTGTGGCAGAAGGAAGCAGCTCACATGATGAACAGGAAGCAGAGAGAGAGACTCCACTGGACAGATATGAAATATATTCCCCAGAGGCACTCACCCAGGGACCCAGCTCCTCCATCCACACCCTACCCGCCTTCAGCTACCACTCAGTTAATCCCTATCAGCAAACTAATGCACTGATTGGGACTCTCATAACCCAATCATTTCTCCTCAAAACCTTCTTGCATTGTCTCACACTTGAGCTTGGGGAAAACCTCACGCCCAAATCATAACAAGTGGGCTAAAGGAGCCACCAACAAGCAGACTATTTAAAACATGTTTGGAAACTGATACTGACATTCTAAATCCTGGAAATTTCCAAGTAAAATGAAGATTTCCCACTTCTCTTGAAAGGTTATAAGGTCTTTTTTGTTGTTAATTTGTGTGTATGTGTGTGTGTGTATGTGTGGTTTGTGTATGTGGTCCTGAGGCTCAAACCCAGAGCCCTGCATGTGCTACATTCACAGCCCCCCAAAATTATAAGGCCCATGTTAGAGTTCTACAGGACAAAGGTCAAGTGAATAGAGCACCACATGATCTTGCAGATAAAGCATGCACTTGCCTTAGTGGAACTTATTTGAATTGCAAATTCCTCTCTCTAATTCTGGGAAAATAGTTGGACTCATAACTTGGGGTAACAGGCAGAGATCTCAAACAAAACTATCCTTCAACTCATAAATGAGGTCATGAGCAACAAAAGAAAGTTCTTACTTGGAGGATAGGAAGTGGAAGCTGAAGACGATTCTTTGTCCTTCCTCCAAGGGCCCTTGGACATGGTTGAGGTTGGTGATCAGGGTAAGCCAGGCAGTAGGGATGGGAGAGGCTCTGGTGAATGTATCCAGGATTTCTTTCATTGATTTTCTGGTGAAACCCATGTCCGAAACCTATGAGAGGACCACTAATCGCTTCTAAATGATGTGACCATTATGATTCTATTGTTCAGTAGATTCATAAACCGATGAATATTTGGCTGAAAATATCTGTCAATTGTAGGACAAAATTTTCTGGTTGATTATGGAACTGATAAGTCAACTGGATGAGTCCCAATGTCCGAGTCAGTGCTGAATTTGATGCTTGCTCCATTCCCTCCATGACAAGTCTCTTAACTTCTCCATATACGTTTTCTCACCCCTAAGACGGAGGTAAATGTGTTTGAATCAGTGAGTCTGTGTTCAGATCAAATAAGATCCTTGTTGGTGCTGGGTTTCCTCCAAATAGGATGGCCTTCATGCTACCTCTGTTCCCAGGTGACTCTTCTTGTCTCTCTTTAGGAAAGGAGGGGGGAAATCTTACTTTTCTCACACACACCGCTTTTCTTCTTCAGACTATCTGTAGTTAACACCTGGAGGTGGAGGAAGAAGAAAATACTCGTTGTTGTTGAAAATGAATCAGGGACCTTTAGTGATCAGCAACCCTGTCGGGAAATTGACTGATCTTATTAAGAAACTGTGTTTTGCTTTTCTGTGAATATTTCCAGGGTACACAGTGGGAATAACAAATGTCAAGCAAAAGATGAAAGAGATAAGGAACGTTAGGAAAGATGTCAAGACAAGAAAAGGCCACGCATCCCTTGCTCTGCCCCTGAGGCGAGCAGAATATGATCAAACAGTTTTTCGTATCCATAAAGGAGTGAAGGCATTCTTCTTCTGCAGGAGAAAGAACTTATTGCTGACAGGTGGCCTGGATCAAATAATTCGAGTCTGGAATCCTCATCTGCCTGGGTAAGTTGTCTTTCTCCCATCAAGAGGGCCATCGGTGTAGGAAGATAATTGGAAGCAGGACTGGGGATTCCCTATTAGAATGACTTAAGAACCTCTGACCAAAATTAATACCCCTTACACACCGTCTGGGAAACTTCTTTCTGTAGCCTGTAAAGGGATTATTTGGGGGGGCTGGGGGAGTTCATTTCAAGTCGTTTAAAAATGTAAATACCTTACAAGGACAGAGAGACTGTGTGGAGCTACCGTTCACCTGCATCTCAGCGGGTCCCTTTAATCACATTGCTGCCTGCCCTACCATGAACCCATCACCCTCTTGGTCACAGAGAGCTATTAGGGATTTTGATGTGTAATGGATGTTTTTAGTGCACCTTACTCAGCCCCCAAGTGTACACTCAGTTCTCCACAGAGGTTGTTTAGCCCTGTCAGATTTAATGGCTCTACAGAATTAATGGTAGCACCCCTCAGGCACAGCGGAATTGACATGAAAGGCAAGTATAATTGACATAAGAAATGAGAGTTGTTCTGGGAAGCCTGGAATTTAGGTAGTGAACAGTGTGACCATTGAAGGTACCTTCCCCTCTCCCCCTCAGTGGTGATCATTACACCCTAGAATCAGATACATACCTTTCATGGTAGACCCTAGGGAGCACTTTCTTGATAACAACAAAAAAGACCATTTTATTAAACACCTACTCTGTACTGGGTACCATACAGCACATACAGCCTCTCTGATCCGCACATCAAGCCCATTTACAAATGAAGAAACTGGAGCCCAGAGAAATTAAATGACTTCTTGCAAGTAATGGCAGGGTAAAAGTTCAAAGGCAGGTTTGTCGTTCCCACTGAGAGGAGTTGAAGATGGAGACTGGGAGATGGGGAGCTGGTTCTCCTGTGCTGGGCAGTGGAGATTCAGGGATGAGCACAAGTCACGTGGGACATGCCAGGATTCCTGGCCTAGCCAATCTCCCAGGCATCTTCAGGGATCCACAGGTGACCCTGTGCCCTTCAGTCATGCAGAGACACCCAAGTTGGTGCCAAGCAGCGATTGAGCATGTGGGCTCAGCTGGTGCCTCACTTCCTGGCCAAGCAACGCTGACCAAGAGCTACAGCTGCCATTTCCTCCTCTACAGTGGTGATCACTAAAGGACCCACCTCCTAGAACAATAATGAAAATAAAAAAAAAAATGAGATGATCCACATAAAACCCTCAGCACAATGTCAGAGACATAACAAGAAAGAAAAATCATTGTCCATCTACTTCTGTTACCTTAGGTTCCCATTTGTCTGGTAATTGAGAACAGTTTGCTTCCTGACTTGGTTATGTTATGCTCTCCCTCCTGAACCCCAGTCCTTCCTCTCTTCTCCCCACCTCCTCACCCTCTCATGGGACCCAGCCCTGAGATCCTCCAAGGACACTGTGATCCCTCCTATTACAAAGCCCTTCCACCCAGGTTTTAATGCTGTTCTCTCCAGCCTACAGAAAGCCACCACCTACCACGGAATCCGTTCCATCCCCACCTTGGACAGTTCCTCGCGTGTTCCTTTTATAGTGTTATTGTTAACAGAGGGAGAAATGAGGCCCAGGGCTTCATCTCACCGCGAGTCCTGTCACTATCACTGGGTATTATTTGCTTCAGTCCTTTTATCTCACAAGATATGTACTTGTGCAATTTCAGAGGGAAACATAACCCTCTTCCAGGCTGAATAGAACTGCCAGATCTGGGCCAAGTTTAGTTTTGCATTTTTATTTAGAAATAGCAGACAGAACTGCTTTGTGTTCATCTGTTCTGTTTTCATTCTAGAAAACCAACAGGTCTGCTGAGAAGCCACACGGCTCCGGTGATCTATATCCACTTATCTTCGGAGGATAACAAAATATTCTCCATGTCCACGGACAACACAGTCAAGGTCTTTCCTTTCTGTGTTTTGTTGCATGTGTCCTCTAAGCCAGGTTCAGCAGAGAGGTGATTTTTTTTTTTCATGGTTACCTTGCCCTCTTTGACAGCATGAGGGGCCTCTGCCTGGGTAAATGCTCACATGGTGCTTATGTGTGTGAGTCTGCCCTGGCAAGGGAGGTTATGCCAGCAATTGAAGGCTCAGGGAGGCCTGGTGTTCAGTATTGGGGTGAGTAGACCTTCCAGAATTTAGGCCCCTGCTTGCACACTTCAAATATTCCGTGTCCCGAGTATTCCCTGAGTGTTTAGATGACAGACAAGGGGAGCTGGGAATGGAACAGGAACCTTAGGGATACAGCAGCCCTTTGCCACCAGTGGTTGTCTCTTATTTTTTAATACCCACAGGGCAAGCATACCCATTCCAAAAGTCACCTCTAGGCCTTAGAATGGTAACATTGCTGCTTCATTTTGCTTGCCTGCACATCTCTCTTTATACCAAAGATCCTGTTGACCTCTAAAGTTTGGTTATTGTACAGCCTTTGTAACGTACTCTTTTTTATTTTTATACAAAAGAAGTCTCACTGATTTTCTCTGCTCATCATTTCCCTTGCTCATTAAATGAATAGGACAAGTTTTCATGATCTTTCTACCTTCTCTACCGGGCTGCCTGGGGCCAGAGGGAGGGAATTTGGAGTGAATCTGTGGAATGTGGAAGGAAACCAATGTCACTGCTTTGTGTGGATATATAAGCCAGCTTGCTGACCACTCGTAGCATAAGTGATTGATGGGTACCATGGATTGAATTGTGGCTCCTTCAAAAATTCATTTATTTAAATCCCAATCCTCAGTGCCTAGAATGTGACTACATTTAGGTTCAGGGCCTTTAAAAAATTAATTGAGGTCATTACAGTGGGCCCTAATTCAAGATGACTGGTGTCCTTATAAAAAAGGGGGATTAGGGAAAACATAGACCAAGAGGTGACCATATCTTTACAGCAATAGACTTATAAGACAAACATCTTGCCATCTTGCAAGCCAAAGACAGAAGCATCACAAGAACTCAATCCTGCAGACACACCTTGATCTTGGACTTCCAATCCCTATAACTGTGAGAAAATACATTTTTGTTGGTTATGTCTCCCGGCAGAAATGTTATAGTGGCTGTAGTAAGCTAATACAATAGATTTGCCTTCTCTGTGATCACAAGAAACAGGCCTCATTCATTCAATCATTCATTTAACAAAGCTACTGAGTGACTACCATGTATCAAGCAGTCTTCCAGCAAAGAGACAGCCCAAGTGTCCTATTTCATGGAGGTTACAATCTGGGGTGGAAGAAAGGCATGCAGAAAATAATCAAAATAAAATGAAATACTGATATGTCAGGTGGTAACAAGTGCTATGGGGAAGGCAGGTAATAGGGAAACAAAGAGCAGGAAAATTCGGTTTCTGTTCCCTATGGGTTTATTAGGGATGAACACACCAATGAGACATTTAAGGAAAGGTCTGAAAGAAATGAAGGGACAAGCCACACATTTATTTGAAAAAAAAAAGGAGGTGGGAGCCACCTAGGACATGAGATTGAAGCAAAAATGGAGTAGCACGGGGAAGGGGGTTTGAAGGGCCACACAGTCCTGGGTAAGGGCTTTGGCTCATAAGGTAAACTATGAATAATTTCAATGTCAACACATTAGTAACCTAGATGAAATATACACATTTCTAGAAAGAGCTGAGCTATAGTAACTGGCTTAAAAAGAAAAAAATCAGAATATACCTATAACATGTAAAGAGTTAGAGTTATCAGTAATAAAAATTTACTCAAAGAACAGTTAGGCTCAGATGGAAACACTGGTGAATTCTGCCAAACACTTTGAAGAATTAGCATACCAATCCTTCACAAACTTCCAAGAAAGAGAAAGGAGAAGACTTCCCAACTCACTCGAGGAGTCCAGTCCATCATCTGATGCCAGACTCAGATAAGTACATTCCAAGAAAATTCTAAGCCAGTATCTTTGGTGAATATGAATGCAAAAGTCCTCATCAAAATGCCAGCAAACTGAATCCAGCAACATATCAAAATACTTCTATCATAGGACCAAGTAGGATTTATCCCAGGAAGGCTAGGGTTGTTCAATACATGAAAATCAATGTAATAAACCATATCAGCACATCAAAGGGCAAGATATGATATCTCAATGAATGCAGAATTCAAAATGCAAAATTTATGCTCCCAAATCTACAAAATACTTTGGAAAGAAATTACAAAGAAGACATAAATAAATGAAAAGGCATTCTGCTTTTAAAGATGGGAAGATTTAATCTAGTTAAGATGGCAATGCTTTGCAAATCAATGAACATATTCAATGTAATATTTTTTAATCAAAACCTCAGGTGCCTTTTTTTTCCCAGAAATTGGTTCAATACTAAGATTCATATGGAAATGCAAGAAACTCAGAATAGCCAAAACAAACTTGAAGAAGAAGAAAATTGAAGAACTCACATTTCCCAACTTTAAAACTTATTACAAAATGATAGTGAATAACACAGTGTGGAGATGTTATGAAGTAGATGTATAGCAATAGGGAGTTAAGAAATAATTGGGAATCAAGAAATAAACCCTCATCTTTATGGTCATTTGACTTACAACAAAAATGTGAAGACCATTCAATGGGAAAAGAATAATCTCTTCAGTAAATTTGCTGGGTCAGTTGGTTATCCACATTAAAAAAAAAAAAGAACAAGATAAAGTTGGATTCCTGCCTCTTACCATATGTAAAAATGAGCTTAAATGGATCATAGACCTGACTATAAGTGCAAAACCATAAAACTCCGAGTGAAACATATGAGTAAATCTTCATGATGTTGGATCGGGAATGATTTCTTGGATATGACACCAAAAGCACAAGAAACAAAAGAAAAAACATTAGACTTCATCAAAATTAGAAACATCAGTGCTTCAAAAGGCATACCATTCATAAAAAGAATAGACAACCTACATAAATGGGGAAAATATTGTGAGTCACATATCTGATGAGGAACTTGCATCTAGGATATAAAGAACTCTTAATGCTCAGCCATATAAAAAATAACCCAATTAAAAATGGGCAAAGGATTTGAATGAACATTTCTTCAAAAGTAGCCATAAGTAGATGACGAGATGCTCAACCTCATTAGCCATAGGATTCATTAGCCATGAGGATGGCTAAAATCAAAATATAGACAATAACAAATGTGGACAAGAATGAGAAGAAATTTCAAACCTTACACGTTGCTAGTAGAAATTTTGAATTATTTTGAAAAACATTTTGGCAGTTCCCACATGTTAATTATTGAGTGACCATGTAACCAGCAATTCTAGTCCCAGGGTTATACCCCTGAGAATTGAAAACATGTTCACACCAATATTTATATTTGAATCCTCATAGCAGCATTGTTTATAATAGCCAAGAAGAAGAAATAAAATGCATGTCCATCACCTAGTGAATGAGTAAACAAAATGTGGAACATCTATACATTGGCCAAGTTTAACAACAACAACAAAAAAATACTGATATGTGTTACAACGTGGGTGGACCTTGAAGATGTTGTGTTAAGCCAAAGCAAGCCTTCTATTATATTATTCCATTTATATGAAATGTCTAGAAGAGGTCAAGACATAGTGACAGAAAGAAGTTCAGTAGTTGGCAGAGGCTGGAATGAGGTATGAATAAGGGTGATTGGTAATGGGTAAGGTTTTAGAGGAGGGTGGCAAAAATGCTTAAAAATTAGATAGTGGTGATGCTCACACAACTCTGTGAATACACTGAAGACCACTGAACAGCACACCTTAACAACGTGTTGTTATATGTCAATTCTATCTCAATAAGGCTGTTTTTTAAAGAGTAGGGCAAGAGTCAAGATCAACACCAAGGCTTGGGGTCTGAGCCAAAAATTGAGACAGGGATTATGGTGGGCGAGAGAGACAGGAGACCGGGAGCTCAATTGTGGATGTGTTGGATAGAGTCGTCCTGAGTCTAGGGGAGATGTCAGGGCCAGAGATATAAATTTGGGAGTCATTAGCATTTAGATGGAATTTGAAGCCATGAATCGGAACTGAGATCACAAAGGGAATGAGAGTCAACAGAGGAGGAAAAAACTCTCTAAAGACCAAGTGCCGGGGCCCTGTGATGTGCTAGGATTTTCCACTGGGGGGGGGGTCCAATATGGCTCCTGTATAGGGAGCTTGGAATCCATCTCATGATGATGATGAGATATTCTAAATAAAACCAGCTGTCAAGATCATAGTCAGCGACATTCAGGGCCCAAACTCAATTCAGTCTTCTGAGCAAACTTGATTAAAATGGTAAGATTTATGAACTTTGGCTTTTGATTTATTTTGAAAAATCAAATTAATCCAAAGGCATCATCCAGAGTCACAAAGTGGGGAGGCTTCATATTTTTAATGAGATTTTTAAATTTTTTCCCCCAAACTTACGGCCCTCAGATAATCATAATTCTGTATGTGGGGACACGGCTTCTATCCTATTTTCTTTTCCTAGTGCTTCTCCATTTTCTTCCAATCTAAACTCATGATTACAAGATTAGCATCTTGCCTGTGATGATTCAGGCATATTGAATCACTTCCCAATGTGTATTTAAAATATATTGAAATCCTATCTTGGAAATATGGTGTGTAAGTTATTTCAGAATATATTATTCCTATCAAATAAAAACTAATCAAGTAAGAGCCAAACAGCTAGATTTCTAGCATGCCTGATCAGATAGTCCTCATTCTTTGAATTGATTTTTCAACCCAAATATTTTACTCCTTTAAATCATGGGGACACACAAGACATTTGAGGAGTCTCCTGATTTCTGGCACTCTCTAAACGAGAGTAAAGTGACAGATTCAGATTTTCTTTTTCACTTGTTGTTTTCTGTAGTTCTAACATTGAAAATCACAAAGAGGGCTGTTTTGAGTCAACTGGAATTAGGATGGAAAGTTATTTCTCAAAAAGAAGTTAGCATGGTGTACTACTTAGCATAAGCAGGATGGAATAAACCAGTGCCTTATTTTCTACAGGTTAAAACAACAGAAGTTTGTTTCCGCAGCAATCTGTGGTCAGTGGTCCTGGTGAGTGGGTGCTTTTTCTCCCACTCAAGGGACAAGCTCCCTCCAGCTGGTGGCCCCACCCTGACTTAGGTTCTCGGGACTCTTCATCCCCATGCCAGGGGTGTAAGAACAGAGAAGGCACACCTTCTTCTTCTAGATCCCAGCCAGAAATGACACACATCACCTCTCCCAGTCCATGACCACCCTTGGATGAATGGGAGACTGGGAAATGCCTTAATTTGGAAATCATCTTCCACCAATAACTCCACCTGTGGATAAAGAACTATGGATTTAGGGGATGGAGGGTAGAAAGCTTTGGAGACATGCAACTTTTGAGTTTAAAGTACAAACCTAGCACAAACCATGCTACTGTGGGTGAATTATTGGATCCTTTTGAACTCAGCAACTGAATTTTGAACATTGGCTTATTCTTCTCCAAAATGGGAGAAAGATCCACCTCATAGGGTAGTCATGCTCACGAAAGGCAATGCAGAAATCGTACTCGCCAAAGAGTAGCTTTACCAGGTAAGACTCTTTTGAGCCTGAGAGACACATCTAATGCAAATAGGTTAAGCTTTCAAGGGAGAATTGGATGGTTGTTGAACTCAGATTATTGGACAGACAGCCTCTTGGGCATCAGGGTGCAGAGATGATACTCTCTGCCTGTGCTTCTCTCTTCTGCTCTTGGTACACCTTGACCTCATTGGCTCCCACCGCAGAAATCTTTTCTCCCTCCAAATGGTAAGGAACAGAGATGCCCATAATCTAAAATTTACATTCAGACTCCAGTTTTACTACCAGGCCCATCCTGGAAAATCAGACAGAATGACACAAATTGGCCAGAGGTGAGTGCCATGTCTCTTGCCTGCAGTCAGAGAGGCCAATCTCTGGACAGGAAGATGCTGGACAGACACCAGGCAAGTCAGTGATAGCCAACTTGTGGTAGCTATTTTCCTCTGGGGATTTGATGCCAATTTGGTGAGTCAACCTCAACTTCAGTTTGAAGAGTTTATCTCTACTTTTCCCTTCTTGGACTTTAGCAGGCAACCTTGTGCATCCTCCCACCTGAGATAACTGTTCCTGAGCACCAGAATTATCTATGTGCTCCTGCCCCTCATCAAAATCTCTTCTTCCGTAAATTTATGTGTTAGTGTATTTTCTGTTGCTATAATAAAATACTTGATATTAGATAATTTGTAAAGCATAGAGGTTTTCCTAGCTCATGCTTGTCAGGTTAGGAAGCCCAAGAGCATGGCACTTGCATCTGATAAAGGCCTTCTTGCTGCACAACATGGTGGAGAGTATCATATGGTAAGACAGAGCAAGCATGCTAACGTGGGTCTCTCTCTCTCTCATTAGGAAGTCACTAATGCTTTATAAGAACCCCATGATCATGCCTAATCCTAATTACCTCCCAAGTCGTACCTCCAAGTACCATTAACATACTAATTTAGGGATTAAGTTTGGAACACACATTTTGGGAGAAACATTCAAACCCCAGCTACTGATGTCATGAGGTGAGAAGAAATCAACGGATAAGTGGGTTCCCATGGAGACGTTAAGTGACTGATAACAGCTGCACGTCTTACCTTTCCATCAAGGAAAATGAGCATCTTCAACCAACCAACCAATATTACAGAAAGGAGAGAGGATGCCCCTTGAACGAGCTGGCCCTCGGGGATACCTTTTCTGTGGGATTGTTTGATTTGGGTCACCATTGTGGCTCCCATGCTGACCCCCTAGGGGGCACAGCACCCCCCTTTTATGCCATGCCTAGAAGTACAGATGAAAAGACAGGCTGGAACTTAGGTAATCCGTTTGCTAACTGCTGGGAGAACCAGTGGGAAGAAAGCACAGACTGTAAATACAGCAGTGTAGACTAGTTGAGGAGGTAAAGGCTTAAACTGCATCATAGCTAACCGGCTTCCTGGAACTCCATGGAGAGAAGAAGCCCCGTCCAACCACATCCCACCCTCTCTCAACCTTGGGTTTCTCTGTGCTGCTCTGAAGGCTGGTGGGCCTGCGGGTGATTTCTGGTTTAGCTATTTATTAACTCTTTAAATTCGGGAGAGTTCTTTAACTTCACTAGGACCCAACAGATAATCTTTGCCTCCCAGAGTTGGTTTATGAGAGCATGGATTTACTAGAGCTGTGCTGTAGTTTGGACCCTAAGTGTCCAGCAATAGTTCATGTATTAAATTCTTGTTCCCAGAATGCCATAGGAGGAGGTGGAACCTTTAAGAGGGGTGCCTCGTGGGAGGTCTTTCATCATGGGAGGGGTGTGCCCGTGGAGGGGATTGTGGGACCCGCCCTCCTCCTTCCTCCCTTTTGTTCCACCACACACTCCTGTGATGATGTGCTGCCTCGCACAGTTCTAAAAACAGCAAGGCCAAGCTATGATGGACGAGAACCTTCCAAACTGTGAGCCAGGATACACATTTTCTCTTTATAAGTTGATTTTCTCAGGTGTCTGTTAGAAACCTAACATGGGTTGACTAACAAGGTACCCCAGATTGGGTAGCTTAAACACGAGAAATGTCTGGTCTCACAATGAAGGAGGCTGGAAGTCTGAGATCAAGGTGTCGATAGGGTTGGTTCCTCCTGGGGGCTGTGGAGAGTTCCAGGACTCTTGTCCGGCTTCTGGCAGCTTGCTGGTGATCTCTGGCGTTCTTTGGCTTAGAGATGCATCTCCCCAATCTCTGCCTTCATCTTTACTCGACTTTCTCCATCTCTACACTTCCCTCTTCTTACAAAGACACCAGTCATATTGGTTTTAGGGGCCCAGCAGGACCTCATCTCAACTGATTTTATTTGCAATGACCCCATTTCCCAATAAGACTCTAGTCAAATATAAATTTGGGAGGGACACAATTCAGCCTATAACAGAGTAAATAAGAAAATGCACGTAAAGCAGCCGACATAACATCAGATGTGTGTTAGCTGACGAATCACCATTGCCTTAATGACAATTATGATCTTCCCAGTTTTATGCCTGGCCCCTCTGCTCCTCCCCAGCCCCCACGGCTCTCACAGACCTTGCCAGGTCACAGTACACTAAGATAATACAAGAGCCACGGCATGATTTACACACCCACCTTAATAAATGACAGACGATAACGTTATCATTCTAATCATGTTACACCATTACTTTGTTTAAACCTTGACGGTAAACATTGTGTTTTTAAATTTTTTTTTAATTTCTTGCAACAGCTGTATAAGGGAAGTACTATCATTATTTTTCCCATTTTGCAGATGAAGAAACGGAGGGAAAAAAATGATAGGAACTTGCCCAAGGCCCCATGGCCATTTGGTAGGCTCTGAAACCCCGTGTCCTCAACCCTGAAGTTTGTTCCCTGTGTCTTCCAAATATCTGTCCAGTGACTGGTTTTGAGGATCTGTATTAAGAAATGGGGATGAAGATAGTTGTGTAACACAAATTGGACTCATGATTTCAGCTCCACTCTGACAGTTGGGTCCATGGGAAGAGATGTGACTGGTCATCCCTTGTAGGGGGAATAAATCACAGTCCCCCTCCTCGGGTCACTTCAGCATGGATCAGGAACACGGGCCTCACTCTGCCTCCTTGAGAAGCAACAAAAAAAATTCTCCTTTGGTGGGAGGGTCTGGGGCGGTGTTTTGAGTTGGTGGGACCAAACCAGACACCCCAGCAGACAGCAGCTGGGCACACAGCATAAAAGGCGACTCAAGCTCTATTGCTTGTCCCCTTTCCTCCTCAGATCTGGGATCTGGAGACCCACAGCTGCTTGTTTACAGCCTCCTCCAAAGCCAGCGGCATTCAGGGGGAGCTGGCAGCCTGCCTCTATCTCCCGGGTCCCCGAGCTCTGTGCGTGGCCGCCGACACCGTGGCACTCTTACACCTCAGAATGAGGTATGAAGCTGTTCTCTCAGCAGCAGGCACTCAGCTCTCCAGAGGGTTCTGCAGAGCCAGCTGTTGTCAGCCCCCTCTTAGCACTCTGTTGGGTCTCCACGGGGCCTCCCCACTGCAGGCCAGACCTGGGTCTGTAGCTCACAGTGAGTATTTGGTGAGCCCTCTTGAATATTTCCCTTTAATTACTCCAGCACCACCTTCTCATATTATCCAGAAGTCTGTGATCTACCTCTTAGGCCTGTCCCACCCACCTTTGTATTAAATTGTTCAAAAATTGAAATTATATAGGGGCTGCTCATCCAGACCAAAGGCAGCGTCAGCCAAGCAGAGAGAGTCCTGGGGGCGCTGGTCAGCTCACCAATACTGTGGACTGTGGCCTTAGCTGTGCCCCATATCCCAGGCCCGCAAAGTGGGACAGCCATGCAGGGCAGCACATGCCCACATGAGACGGATCTGTATGGAGAAGCCCCTGAGTGGGCTTCCCCTGGCCAAGGCCTTGGTGTCCAGGAGTGTTAATGCTCAGGACGCAAGTCTTTTTGATTCTTTTGCAAACAAGTGCACTTGGTTTCTTTGGCACAGCTTTGCCAGGACACATTGCCTTGGCAAGGAAGACAGGTGCCTACCTGCCTGCCCTTCCACACTCATGAAGTCCACTTAGCATTGAAACTGAGTCAGCTCCAGGTGTCTTTTTCTGCCCTTCCTGGGCTGAGACGTTCACTGGTGAGTTTGGAGTTCTGCCTCTAACTCCAACCCTGAAGATGAGCAAGCAGGAAACTAGAAATGGGAAGGCTTTTCCCCCACGGCACAGGGGAGCCAGGAACAGAGCAGGGACTAGACTTCCAGTCTTTGGGTACCTGGTCTTTTCCCTGCACCTGCCATGCCCACTGACACAATGAAGATCTCTGAGACATCAACGGGGAGAGGGGGCTTATGTTTAAACAACAACAACAGCAATCAGACAATCGGAGTCCTACTTCCTGGCTCCCTTCCCCAGGGCCTGCATAGAAGGCTGCCTTAGAGGGCCCTAAAAGGCCTTGCAGGCCCCGGATAAGTGGCTTCCCTCCTCTCGGGCTCTGCAGGGGAGGAACTCTACCCTGCAGCAGGCAGGGACAGCAGGGTGCAGCACCTGCACTGTGCTTTGAGAGCTGACAGGCCCTCTGCATCCCAAAAGTGCAGACATCATGACAGCCAGCTCCTGGAGCTAGTGTGGCCCACTCTTACTCCCCCGTTATTCCTCTCTGGCCGCACCAACAAAACATTCCTCATGGGCACTTTCTCCCTCAGTGTTCAGCAATCCTGAGTCCAAAGTCAGTCGTATGTGTAATGCAAGATGAGGATGCAGGAAAGCTTTTCGAGTAAATATTGTAGTTCGCATATTTCAAATCCCATCTCTCTCATCAGGGTAACTGAATTTCCTGAGCCCCAAATCATGATGTGTGGCCTCACAAATATTTTTTTTCTTTGAGTTGTGAACATAGAGTCTCAAAGACATTCCCTAGACTCAGCGATAGAATCACATGTTCAGAATTCACATTATGGAAAAGTGATCCCTTTGCACAATATCAGAACACCATGCAGAAGGCCAAAATGTGTGTCTCTGGTCTGTGGCCTTCCAAATCTGCTCACTGAGGTGGTGAAGCAGGCTTGCATGGACCAGGAGCGCCCAGGCAGGGCAACTGCCAAGTGATTGTTACCACTGGGCGCGGAAGCAATCTCAGGCTCTTCACTCAAGATGCCAAAACAACCAGCCCCAAACGTAAGCTTCAGTCAATCAAACTGCTGTTTGTTCTACATGATAGCACTGTGTAGAACAAACAGCCGGCTTGATTGATTTCTTTTGGAGCGAGTCACTGAAATTCCAATTCACGGCAAACACAGCCTCCATCTTCAGCGCCAGCACTTAGGAGCCAGACAATGTCCACCCCCACTACCCCCTAGCCCCGTTCCCTGCTGTCACTCAGGAGCTGTGTGACCTGGATTGAGTTACTTAGCTCTCATCAGTGAAGTGGGGAGCGTAGCTCTCTCTTCCCAAGGCTGGAAAGGGAAATGAGGTTATCTGCCAGGCCCAGAACTTTCTGTTTGCCCTGGGCTCCCTATGGACCTCCCTCTTCCACCTTCACTTCCCAAGCCCAGGGACCCTTCATGGAGAGGTTCTCAACATCCTTGTGCCAAATCCTAGTTTTCCTTGAAGAGGTTTTGGGGCATGATGTCTAGGGCTTCAGATCCATGGAAGGCTCAGCAGCAGTGCCTTGGGGCTACACAGCAGAGGGACAATAAAGAGAGATGGCAGAACAATGGCATGCAGCGCAGACATTCTGTATAAGTGCTCTCTGTGTGCCAAGCCCCTCCAGACTCTTCTATCCTCTTACCCCATTTATTTCTCACAAAATTTCCATGAGGGATTCCATTTTGCAAAAGAAGAAATTCGCCCAAAGGGGCCAGGGTACTTAAGCCTGGGGGCTCTCTGTTCTTTGTTCTGACCTCCTCAAGGTGGCTCCCAGGACAAGGCTCTGAGTGTTCAGATGTGCCCTTTGTACCTGGTACCCTTGGAGTTGTGCCACAGGGCTTCCCAGGATCTGCCTGGCCTCTTCCCCCTTGTGAGTAAGAAGTGCTGTTTTCTGGGCACAAGGGTTTACAAGTGGGATAACCCCTATGTGTTTTTTTGGGGAAAGGTCTGAGTTATTAGTGAAAAAGACCCATTCTGTAGTGCCACAAAATCACATTTCTCCTGCCTTCAACAGGAGACATGCCTCAGTTTTCCTGTTTAGCAGCTACTGTGGCTTACTGCTCCCAATTTTATATGTGCCATTTTGTGCTAATGACATTATGTTTTCTCATTGAATCCTCAAAACAACCCTTTAAAGTAGGTACCATTATCCCTATTTTACAGATAAGATTGGGATTCTAAGCAGTTAAGTGATTTTGACCTCAAAGTGACTTTGTAGCTATTCCTTAATGTGCCCTCCTGGGCACCTGTGTCATGAAGTGGCCTTAGGTTTTCACTGTCTCTCTTTTACATGAGCAAGATCTGCCCCAGAGCCCCACCTGGCACTTTCCCACCAAGAACCTGTTGTGTGTTGCGGGTACAACTCGGCCTTCAGGCATGTGGTCAGCTGCTCAGAAGCATCTGTAAGTACCACTCCTGCTCTTCTAGAAATAATGTATTTGTGGGTGTGGGCCCGGCCTCTGTGTCTTCCCCTTAGAACTGAACAGTATGTTCTGGGGATTTTCCATCTCTGTAATAAACAAGGAGAGGCTAACTCTATTCTGTGAATGATCTGGTACCCTCAAGACATTCTCCTAGGAGAGTCAGATGGAGGAGCCTGCAGTTTCACCAGTGGCTTGTAGCATGAGCTATTCAGAAGGACCATTCTGGTAATATGGTTTCATTGAGATTCTCTTCCATAGTGTAAGACAACGACTACCCAACCCCGTACTATCCCCCAATCCGTGTTGGTAGGGACAGACTTCTATGTCCACTTCCCCTCCTCCTAAAGGGTCCCTAAGGACCATACCATCTATATCCTTGATGAGTGGCACAGTATGAGCCCACTGGAGATGGGGACAATCAGTACTCATCGAATAAGGAAAAGACACACATCCTGTGATTCATCTTCTTATGTCCTTGTGCTAATGGGAGGGTACAGGCACACTCCAATTCCATGCATGATGTTTTAGTGTTCTGAATCTCCAAATATATCCATGTGTCATTGAATGACGGGATGTGTTCTTAGAAAAGGGGGGATGGCTATCTTATCACAGTGCAAACATATAGTTGCCCAAACCTAGATGATAGAGCTCCTATATGCCCAGGCCTTGTGTGGTTTACATTTATACATGTGTATGTGTGTGTGATCGCCTATTTTTTTTCCGCAAAGATGTGTCCCCTATTTGGTCACAATGAACAAACATCATAAGATTAAATCAATCACAGGAGAAAATTATGCTGTTGAGAGAGGTGGTGAACATGAGATAATGAGGCAGCCGCAGTGTCACCTGGCACGCTGTTGTACAACAAAAGTTTTCTCATAAAAGTATACACCAAAATAACAACCAAATGTGGCACAGAAATACAGAAGCCAGTAACATAGTCATTTATCATCATCAGAAGCATCACATTCTGCACATAATTGCATTTTCTATGCTTTTATATGTCTGGTGGCACAGGGGGCTATTATACCTGTGTCACCACAAACATGTGTCACGTGTTACCCTAGGACATTACAACAGCTATGATGTCACTGTGGGAGATAGGAATTTTTCGGCTCCATTACAATCTTATGGGACCTCTACTGGGCACGCAGTGGGGCAGGGGGTTGATGGAAACGTCGTTATGAAGCGCATGACTGTATTAGTTCAGTTGCTTTTTGAATCAATGACCTGGGTAGCTGTACAGGTGAGTGGCCAAGGCATGTGGCCTCGCCTTCTTTCCTGCTTCCTTCCAGAGCCAGGCCCACCAGTCTTCAGGGATTACGGCCTCAGGTGCATGCCCACGCCACCCCGCCAGTCCACTCCACACTCTGCAATTTCCTCCCCAGAGAGACTCTGTGGACCTCACCCAGGTTTTTGCCTGGTGATGAGAGATCACTATGATTTTAAGTATCAAAAAACTAAATTACCTGATCTGTGGGTCAGAAAGTGTTTACAATGACTCAGTCTCAATACATCTGAAAGAAGAGGAGTTCCTGCGTATTTGGGGTGCACACCCACCAGGGAGTATTCATCTTGCATATTTTTCAGAACTTCCTGAGACTCCCTGAAGCACCCCATTTTACCTCCTCAGTAGCCTGCTCATCATGTCCAAGCTTTTCTATGTCTACCCCAGAATTTTCCTGCTTTTCCTACACACACCGCAGCCTTCACCCCCTTCCTGACCACCCATGTTCAGTACCCCCCACGATGGTGCAGGATTGTTTCAGAGAAGAGAGCCTCCTCTTCGGCAAGACAGTGAGGGAGCATGAGATCAGGGATCAGAGCCCCTGTGTCTCCCCCTTCTTCTTCAAGGCAAATACCAGCTCCTCTGAGAAAAGTTCTCACTCTCCCCCGCCTCACCCTACAGCTTAGGCTTCTAATTCTATGGGAACGCAGGCTGCCTCTTTCAATAACTTTGCTTTTAATAAGCATCCCTCCCCCTGGCAGTAGGTGGTAAGTAGATGTTGAATTGAGATATAAATATGCTTACAGCTATTGTAGTAGACACATGCTGGTAATAAACTCTCCAACGCTGAGTGAATTAAATTACTGATCTCAGTATGTGCGCACCTTGCGGATATGTTGCTGAGTGAAATCCTTGTAATGTCATTATGCCACTGTCACAATCCATAGCATCTAAACGACGTTACACACTTGACATTTATGGAGTAGGGAATATAACCCAAGATCTTCACAGAGCCAGGATTTATGAACATGGTGATACCACATTTTGTCCACTCGTTCATATAAGCAGAAGCACTAAAGACCACCAAATTTTGGTGTCTCTGAAAATGTTTGAAAACAGCACAACGAAAATTCATAAATGTTTAATTCAATGCTATGTCATATTACATTCTAACTACGACTTAACTTATGTATATATAGTTATATATATGATATGGAAGCTTAGTTTATAAGAGTTACAGATAAATTGTCATCAACAGACCTTGAAACTATAACTATTTTAAAATTTAATATGAAAATTTTATTTAGCCATGCATGGTGGTGCTCATCTGTAATCCTAGCAGCCCAAGAGGCTGAGGCAGGAGGATCAAAGCCAGCCTCAGCAACTTAGCAAAACCCTAAGCAACTCACTGAGACCCTGTCTCAAATATATATATAAAGGGATGTGGATGTGGCTCAGTGTTTAAGCACCCCTGGGTTCAGTTCTAGTACCAAAAAATTTTTCATTTAATTTTAATTAAGTTTTTAAATAAAAGATTAAAATTTTATATAACTTGGGATATGGTTGCATTTTACTATGTGTGATTTGATGGTGTTTCCAAAAGGAAGAATAACTTGGGTTGATGAGATTCTCAAAGGACCTGCTATGTATGAAATTCTTCTTACAAAGAAAGAGCAAGTAGGCATACCTGAAAACATGACTTTTCTTTAGACTTTTCTTGATTCTATAAATAAAACTCTGAAGTCATTTGGAGGGATATTTCCATTTTTCACCCCAGTCTTTTCACTTTCAGATAGCTTCCTTTGAGGGACTTTGACAATTTGCTCTCAAAGATAGGTCTGTTTAATCACATAATGGGGGCCCAAGAGGTGGATGAAGAAGGAGGGTTCCCCTTGGGTGTGGGTCCTGGGCTCTCTGGTTCATTCTTCCAAGCCAGGCCTCACCACCAGCTGATAGGTACTTGGTTCAAATCTGGTCCCCAACCATATTACCGAGGAATGCAGGCTGTGGAACTCTGGTTTATATGCAAATAGTTGACAGCTGTAAAGTGAATCCCAGCTGCGCCAAGGGTCTATTGCAATGTTATAGGGAAGAGATGAATGTACCTGAGTGGCAGGCACCTCTAGGGACCTCAACCTTGCAGGGGGAAAGAAGCCAAGCGTGCGCCACTGGAAATCTGTTCTCAGGCATTTAAAATCCTGAGACAATGGGAGAACAACACCTTCTGGCTTCTGGCTTGGAGACCTAGAACTTTCTCTCAATGAAGGGCACTTCCTCTTCTACAAAGTGGCAGGATAGAAGGAATATTCCCTAGTCCTGAGAAAAGATGCACCCCCTTGGGATTTCTGTCCCCACAATCACATCGTCTCGTAGAGATTTTGCAAGTCAGAGGACTCTGGGTGTGTCTCCAGGAAGGCTATCCCAGGAGAAGCCTTCCTGAGGGGGCGTTCACATCAACCAGTCACAAAAGATGCCACTGGGGCTCTCTTGAGGAGGATGGGACTGAAGGAAAGTAATTGAAAGCCTAAAACTCATCGGACCAAGTAACACAGTAAGTCCCAGGGCTTAGAAGATGTAGCCACCCCCCAAATGTCACTTTCTTGTTCACCTTTGCCCTCACGGTGAATAAATTTTGCACCTTAAAATTCAATGCACGCCTATATTCTCTGAGCCTAGATGGTTAGAGTTGTAACCTTGCTTTTGAAATCTTCCAAACTTCTCACTGAGATATGGGCTGAACTGCATAACCTCAAGTTCATGTTCAAGTTCTAATCCCAGTCCCTCAGAATGTGGCTGTATTTGGAGGAAGGACCTTTATTTCATATTTACCTTTTTATTTTGAACTGGGACATAAAACATAAAACTTTTTATAGTAATATGGCAACATGTGATATTTTAAAGACCTATCTCTTTAAACATGTATCTTTTTTTTTTTTCTGGTGAAAACACTCAAACTCCTTTCTTCTAGCTTTTTGAAATATACATCAGATTATTCTTATCTGTAGTCACCCTACTGTGCAATAGCACTCCAGAACTTCTTGCTTCTAACTGTAACTCAGCACCCATTCTACTGTAACTCAGTACCCCATCCCTCCATTCCCTCTCTTTTCTCCAACCTTGGTACCCACCATTCTACTCTCAACTCCTAGATCTATATTTTTAGATTCCACATACTAATCATATGGTACTTGTGTTTCAGTGCCTGTCTTACTTCACTTAGTATAATGATCTCCAGTTCCATCCATGTTGTCACAAATGATTAAATTTCATTCCTTTTTATGGCTGAATAGTATTCCATTTTATAGATGTACAACATTTTCTTTATTTATCCATCAATAAATGAACACTTGAGCTGATTCCTTGTCTTGGCAATCATGAATAGTGCTGCAGTAAAATGGGAGTACAGAGGTCTCTTCAACATACTGATGTCCATTGATTTATGCATATACATATATACATACATATATACAAATGTGTGTATATAAAATATATATATATACACCTAGTCACCTAGTAGTGGCATTGTTAGATCATTTGGCAGTTCCGGTTTTAATTTTTTAAGGAACATACATATTGTTTGTCATAATGGGTATACTGATTTTCATTCCCACCAACAGTATGCAAAGGTTCCCTTTCAGAGATAGGATCTTTAATGAAGTGACAAAGTTAAAAGAAAGCCAACAGGGTGTATCAGTCTGACTAGTATCCTTTTAAGAGGAGACTGGAACCTAGAAAGAGACCAGATATGTGTATGCACAGAGGAAAGACTGCATAAGGACACAGCAAGGAGGTGCTTCTTTGAGCCAAGGAGAGAGGCCTCCAGAGAAACCAACCTTGCTGGTACCTGGACCTTGAACACTCAGCCTCCAGACTGAGACAGTAAATGTCTATTGTAGAAGCCGCCTAGTCTGAGGTGCTTTGTCATGGCAGCCACAGCAAAGGAATACACTGGGGTGAGCCAACTTGGGCTGGAAATACAGATACCTTCAGAGTCAATTTGTATCTTTTATATCTACGATGTTAAACTTCTGAATGCAAATTCCCTTCCATTTTGATAGCCATTATCTCTCAGTTATTTTTCCCCCCATTTTTAAATCCAGATAGTGAAAGTATGGGACTTTGAAACAGGAAGACAGTTGTCTGAATTTTGGGGGGCTCACGGCAATGCTGGGATTACTTGTCTGACCTTTGACTCCAGCAGAAGAAGGTAAGTGCCTTGTCCAGTGTTGTTGACCAATGGGCAGGTGACCCCTACCATGTCCTTCTAAGGGACCACTCTGTTTTCTAGGCTAGTGACCGGGGGCAGAGATGGCTGTCTGAAAATATGGAGCTACAATAATGGACACTGTCTACACACCCTGAAACACGGTAAGTGATGCTGGGGTATTCCAAGTGGTCCCCCTAAAATATGGATGCAAGATTAGTTGTAAATGTAAAAGAAATCAAATGAGATTGATCTAGAATTTGTATACCAACCCCACACCCTTTTTCTCAGGCATATTACAATACTCCATGACTCGGAACTCATGCTTCATAGGGATGCAACCCCATAAGTCAAAATCTAGATTAACAAATTATAGGCAAGTATCTTGTTGGATTTCCTCCTTCCCAAGGCTGCTCACTCCACCCATTCATTCACTCTGTCTGTTCTTGGCAAAATTTCCCTGCTTCTGGCTTTGAAATTTCCTGCAATGTCGATAAAACGCAAACATTCTTCAACTATCACTGGAGAATAAATGAAGTCCAAGTAAAAGAGACAAAAAGTGATCAAAGCCATGATACCTAAGCCGCGAGTCTGTGTTTTCTAGCCCTGCGGTGACTTCTGTGCATTCACTTACTTGTTCGTTCCTCCACTAGGAAGTGCCACGTTCTCCTAGGGACCTATCAGGAGAGGCTGGCCCCTTCCCATAGCTGAGCAATGGGCAGAATCAGAATCATAGGACAAGGAGGGCAGCAATAAACCAACAGTGCTTAAACGACTTCAAAGACATTTAACTGTGATCTGGAAGCTAGAAAGTCAATGCTAAAATCTCCCCCAGCATCAGTAAGAGTAGGTCAACATAAATCAGCTGATTCGAGAATTGATAAGAAAACTCTTCACTATAAAATAGTATTATTTTCTTTCTAGATGAAAAACAAAGTGAAGTCTGCGATTGTACCTACATGGAGGTGAACCAAAATAAGTGAGTTAAACTCAGCTGTAGTAGGAGAGGTGTTCTATTTAGTGGAGTATCATTTTCTGGCTTAAAATTTCGTCCTAGGGGAAGACATCAAAACAGTGCAGGGAATTTTCCAGAAGAAAACATGTCAAAACATTTCTGAGGACTCTGGTTGTCTGTCTGGTGCCAATTTAGGCAATAAGGCTTTTTCTGGAACATTGGAGCAATTCTCTGCACATTTTGACAACTGTTTAGAAATACAGGGAGAAAGCACGACACCTCCCTACCTAATGCTTTATGAAGGAATAAATCAGAGACTGGAGCAATTAAATTCAACCCCCACAAATCAAAGAATAAAAATTCCCTCCTGAACACTACAAGGTGAAGCAGTTTGCGGACAGTTTCCATTCATACCCTTGTCTCCAGGGATCCACTGTGCCCTGGGGATCAGATCATCCTCGGGAAGGCAGCTGTGCATGAAGGAGCATTTGTTGATCTCAGAAATGATGGGATGTCCTGTTTCTATTTCCTGATCTTTCAAGCACCAATTCAAAGACAGACCCTAATTTATCAAATCACATTCCTCTTGTTCTCAAAAGAAACAGAAGCGCTTATATTCTTCTTTTAATGATTCTTTTTTATTGGTTCTTTTTAGTTACACATGACAGTGGAATTCATTTTGATATAATTATACGAGCATGGAATATGTCTTGTTCTAATTAGGACCTCATTCTTGTGGCTGTACGTGATGGTGGAATTCACCGTGTGCATATTCATATATGTATATAGGAAAGTTATGTCAGATTTATTCCTCTATCTTTCCTATTCCCCTCCCTTCCCTTCATTTCCCTTAGTCTAATCTACTAAACTTATATTCTCCCCCATCCCACTCATTGTAGGTTAGCATCCACATATCAGCAAGAATATTCAACCTTTGGTTTTGGGGGATTGGCTTACTTCACTTAGCATGATAGTCTCCAGAGCCATCCATTTACTGGCAAATGTTATAAAGTCATTATTCTTAGTAGCTGAGTAATACTCCATTTGTGTATATATCACATTTTCTTTATACATTCGTGTATTGACGGGCACCTAGATTGGCTTCATAGCTTAGCTATTGTAAACTGAGCTGCTATGAACATTGATGTGGCTGTGTCACTGGAGTATGCTGACTTTAAATCCTTTGGATATATACTGAAGAATGGGATAGCTGGGCCAAATAAATGGTGGTTCCATGCCTAGTTTTATGAGGAATCTCCATATTTCTTTACAGAATGGCTGCACCAAGTTGCAGTCCCATCAACAATGTATGAGTGAACCCTTTTCCCCACATCCTCATCAATATTCACTGTTACTTGTATTCTTGATAATTGCCACTCCGACAGGAGTGAGATGAAATCTCAGTGTAGTTTTAATTTGAATTTGTCTAATTGCTAGAGAGGTTGAACATTTTTTCATATATTTGTGAACCGATTGTGTTTCTTCTTGTGTGAAGTGTTTGTTCAGTTCCTTTGTCCACTTACTGATTGTGTTATTTGGGGTTTTTGCTGTTGTGTTTTTTGAGTTCTTTGTATACCTTGGAGATTAATGTCCTATCTGAGGTGCAGGTGGCAAAGATTTTCTCCATTCTGTAGGCTCTCTCTTCACATTCTTGATTGTTTCCTTTGCTATGAAGAAGCTTTTTAGTTTGATGCTATCCCATTTATTGATTTTTTATTTTGCTTCTTGTGCTTTAGGAGTTTTGTTAAGGAAGTCGGTTTCTAAGCTGACATGTTGGAGAATTGGGCCTACATTTTCTTCTAGCAGGTGCACAGTTTCTGATCTAATGCCTAGGTCTTTGATGCACTTTGAGTTGATTTTTGTGCAAGGGTTAAATTTCATTCTCTTACGTATGGATTTCCAGTTTTCCCAGAAGCATTTGTTGAAGAGGCTATCTTTTCTCCAGTGAATGTTCATTGAGCCTTTTTCTAGTATGAGATAAACGTATTTATGTGTGTTTGTCTCTGTGTCCTCTATTCTGTTCCACTGGTCTTCAGGCCTCTTCTGGTGCCAATGCCATGCTGTTCTTGTTACTGTAGCTCTGTAGTACGATTCAAGGTCTGATATCGTGATGCTTCCTGCTTCACTTTTCTTGCTGAGGATTGCTTTGGCTATTCTGAGTCTCTTATTTTCCCAAATGAATTTTATGACTGCCGTTTCTATTTCTGTGAAGAATGTCACTGGAATTTTGGTGGGAATTGTGTTGAATCTGTACCGTGCTTTCGGTAGGATGGACATTTTGACAATATTAATTCTGCCTACCCAAGAACATGGGAGGTATTTCCATCTTCTCAGGTCTTCCTCAATTCCTTTTTTTAGTGTTCCATAGTTTTTATTATATAAGTCCTTCACCTCTCTATTTTAGATTGATTCCGAATTTCTTTGGGGCTATTGTAAATGGGATAGTTTTCCTAATTTCTCTTTCGGCTGACTCATCATTGATTTACGGGTGTTAATTTTATATCGTGCTACTTGGCTGAATTCATTTATGAGTTCTAGAAGTTTTCTGGTGGAGTCTTCTAAATATAGAGTCTTTTTGGATCTTCTAAATATAGAATCATGTCACCGGCAAACAGACCTAGTTTGAGCTAGAAGACCTTATATTCTTGCTGTCTTCATTTATCACATGGATTAAATTAAAGCACAACATTCATTTCACATCAAACATATAACAGATGGAAATGTGAAATTCTGTTATCATCCTAGGTGTATCATAGCTGTTGGATGGGACAGAAGAATAAACGTCTATTTTGTAAGTGAAACATACAAAATGATGATATTTCAAAGTCTTCCTTCAGATCTCTCTCTCTCTCTCTCTCTCTCTCTCTCTCTCTCTCTCTCTCTCTCTCTCTCTCCCTCTTTCTCTCCCTCCCTCTCTCCCTCCCTCTCTTCCTCCCTCCCTCTTTCTCTCCCTCTCCTTTTTCTTTTAAATATAGATTTTGCAGTGCCTTTGCTGTCTTTCACAAGTTGAGTGGTGGCATGGACAGAGGGTTTTCTCTCTTTATTCCTTTTGCTGTATTCTTGCATCTAAAAATATTTTTGCCTTCTTTGTTTCCCCGTTTTTCTCATGTTGCTCCTTCCATGGGCAAAAGCTTAGCTAGAAAACTCGGTTGGGGCTGCAGAGGGTATCTTGGGAGCACAGAGGGTGTCCTGGGAATCCAAAGTAGGCTCTGCCCTGAACACTGCAGTTCTGCACCTTGACCCTCACACCTCATCCAGCGTCCTCATACCTCATGTGGTCCCTCCTCCCAGTCTGCGGGGTCTCAGCTGCATGCCTGCTCTCCTGAATGAAGGTTAACCAGTCTGTCAATTGCTCAGCTTTATTTTCTTCCTCTTCCTCCTTTCCTGTCCTTATGTCCCATTTTTCACTAAATGGAAAGAGGAAATGAAATGCCATCCATAAGCTGCTCTCAGAGAGACCATTCTTTTTTTTTTTTTTCTTTTTTAATGGCTGAGAGGTGGGGGAGGGGCTTACAGACAGGGGGAGTTGAAAGGGCTGACTACAGCGAAGTTTCCGATCTACCTGTGGCATTATATTTGCCCTGCTTGCTACGCTGGGTAGTCATAGATTTCTGAATGTCTTTAAACACTCTGAATTCTTTATTCATTTGAAAGTGCACTATATTTCACAGTCTAAGCCTTGCCTACTCAGAATGATTTGAGAGATGACTACCTGTGAAGTCTTGGCATTGAATTTGTCCTTTGGTATTACAGGTTCCTGGGCTGATGGCTTTGGTTTTAGCGTGTGCAACAGCTCTGGGTTTTATTATGAAGGCGAAGCTAGGCAGCCCATCTGAGGCGAGCTTGTCAGTTGACATATGATTTGCTGAAATGCAATCACCCAGACGTCAGAAGTGGATTGCTTTTTATTCCCACTGGCACTGGGGAAATTTGCTTTGACATTTCAAAAATCTGCATCACCGGTGGGGTGAGGGGTAGGGTTATGAAATGTGCCAACACCTTCTCTCTGAAATTGTGAGTGCGTTGGCAGCTCATTTTATTGCTTGTACAATGTGTCCTCTTCGGCTTTGGATACAGGATGCACCATGTGACTTTCATCACTTCTGGAAGCCACAGCCACACTGGCAGGATGACCTGGTAAGCCTTGATCCATTGTCTGACTCTCAGTCCTCACAGTGGCACGTGACTTGGGTCTTCTTCATTCTGGGAGCTCTCTTGCTGCATCTCCTGGGACTTCCTTGGTTGGTCACAGCAACCCAGAAGCTTCTGTGATGGCAGGACTCATGGTTGGCATCCAGGTAGAGCCAGGAACACTGAGGTCCAGACAGCCACTTCCTCTCCAGGAAGGGTGAAGGCCCCATGTTTGTGCTTGGGTGTGAGACCAGAGGGGCAAAGTCCGTGCAGCTCTCCATGAGCCCAACTGGGAGTCCTGAAATGCAGGAAGAGCAGCTCAGGATGGGGTGGGCACCATTTTCCTCAAAGATGCACCCAATCACTTCCTGCCTGTGCTTGGTGGGCCAAACTCTCTGAATCCACTCTACTGTCCTTGGATAGCCAGAGAGCCTAGGAGGTGCCATTCCTGCTCCCCTGTGACTTGTTGTGCATCTTACTGGGATTCAAAATGCCTCCAATTTTCTACATCTTCTCAGGACCAAATGGCCTCCATCAAAATCGTCATTATGCTAAGCCAATAAGACAAGCGTCAAGAAAGCAAGGCCACCTCATCCACATATCTGCCAGTGCCCCACTACCTTAAGTCCCCTGTAAATATTCTAAAGTACAAGGCACTAGAATACAAACTCCAAGGAGAGAGACCTCATGTGTCTTCTCACTATGGTCTTCCCAGAACCTAACCCAGTGCCTGGCCTGTACTAGCTGCCCTGTAAATATGTGTTCACTCAACCAGCATCTGTTAAGTGCCTCCTGTGGGCCAGGTGTGTGCTGTTCACTGAAGACGCAGTAATGAGCAAACCCGGGCACAGTTACTGCCTTCCTGGAGCTTTGGGATTAGTGAAAATTAAGTTACGATAAAGAGCCTTGCCCAAAATGCCCCAGGGAAGCCTAACCACTGCAAGAGCAAAAGTCACCTGTGAGTAGTGAAGTACGGATTCATTCCCCCACCCTATGCTAGCATAGGGTTGCCCCTGGTGGACAGGCACAGAAGACACAAATGTGAATCAAAATATGATTTCTGGCCTCAACCATCTCACAGACTGGCAAGGAGATAAGCAACTCCTTGGAAATAAGAATGCGCAATGTAACTGAGGACGTAACAGTGTATAAATGTTGAGGGAACACAGATGTGGGAACCACTGACTTTACTCTCACATCAGATGGGGGTATGAAAGATTACTAGGATTTTTCCAGCAGGCAAGGTAGAGAAAGGCTATCTCAATGAGGGAGAAAGGGAATCATGAGCAAAGCCTGGAAGCACAGCAGTGTGTTGCTTAGAAGGACCGTGGAGAGTCTGCAGGGCGGGTGCATCTGGTACAGGAGGAAAATGGGGCTGAAGAACTAAATTAGAGCTTGAAAGTTATGCCAAAGTATTCTCTTGGCCTGCTTGGGCTGCCTCAACGAAACGCCAGACTGTGCGGCTGAAACAACAGAAATTTATTCCTCACAGTTCTGGAGGCTGAGGTCCACTATGAGGGTGCCAGCAGGGTTGGGATCCCTAAGAGGTCTCCTCCTGCCTCGCAGACAGCTGCCTTCTCTGTGTGCTCACATGGCAGAGAGGGTGAGCTGCCTGTCTCTTCCTGACACTAAACTCATCATGGGGACCCCGTCCTCATGACCTCCCAAAGGCCCTGTCTCCAAACACTATCACTTTGGGGATTAAGGCTTCAACTTATGAATTTGGGAGGAATACAGACGTTCAGTCCATACAGCTATATAAAATTTATTCCGCAGGCAAGGGGCCATAGAAAGAGGAGCCCAGACCTAAGTGGTTTCAAACGGGGAGGAGTGGGGTGGGAGCAGGTATCTGTCAGCAGAGGATCATGGGAAGGCAATGACCACTGGTCTTCTCTTTTCCAATATTTTGCAATGCCATCTTCTCATAAGGGGCAGAAAGGGAATTTTAGGTGATCACAGACATGTCCTCAAGGGACACTCTGTAGCAAGTACATTAGGGCAAGGGTAAAATAATATCTTCATAGGATCAAGAGGAGCCAATTCCCTTCATGTAGTAATTGCCCCATAAGGAAAGGGGTGAAATGCTTGTGGCCAGGGACTCTAGACTCTGTAGCACTGGCCTTCAAACATCTATTTTGGGTTCTTATCTTCCTTAAGGTTGCATATCCAAGGCTCCTCCTTTTGAAGTGAGCAGATGATTCAATTCCTAACAGAATATGTAAACCACAGTGGGGGGTACATGGGAGCCCCAGAGAGACTGAGTCACAGTTAATCCAACCCTAGAATGTTGTTCTAGTCAGCTCTTTCACTGCTGTGACTAAAGGACCCGATCAGCACAACTGTAGAGGAAGAAAAGTTTATTTAGGGGCTCATGGTTTCAGAGGTCTCAATCCACAGACAGCAGACTCCATTCTTCGGGGCTTAAGGTGAAGCTGAAAGTCATGGAGGAAGAGTGTGGTGGAGGAAAGCAGCTCACTTGATGATCAGGAAGCAAAGAGAGATCTCCACTTGCCAGATACAAATATATACCCCAAAGCCATGCTCCCAATGTCCCACCTCCTCCACTTACCACTCAGTTAATCCCACTGGGGGATTAATTCACTGACTGGGTTAAGTCTCTCAGTCATCATTTCTTCTCTGAACTTTCTTGCATTGTCTCACATGTGAGCTTTTGGAGACGCCTCATATGCAAGCCATGACAAACTTGCATATGACAAACGTAGACCTCTGGCTGATGGTAAACCAACCACCTAGGCCAGAGCTTGGGTTCTGTTTTCCCATTTCCTTCAACAATACAGCCCCAGTGAGGGCACCTTGTCAATAATCTGCCTTCCAGCAGTGTGGTGAGGGACGAAAGCTCCCAGAAGTAGCACTGTCCTGGGAAAGGTAAGGTCCAAGGAAAGGATAAAACTCACCTAAGGAGAGGCAGAACCTCCCTGGCTGATCTTGAGAAAGATTCCTGTCCAGAGAGATGGAGGTTCCAGCTGAGCCCTGGGTGTGGGCAGCCCCAGAAAGAAGAACCCCGTGTCCCATCTCAGGACAGATGAAGGAAAGTTAGCTGTGGATGATTTGGCACTTGATATCTTACTCCTGTCCCTCTCTCTCTCTCTCTTTCTCAGAACAATGGGCACAAGGAGGACATCCTCTGTGTGGCTCAATGCCCACCTTTTCTTCTGGCCACCTCCAGTTACGATGGAGAGATTATCATTTGGAATGTGGTCTCGGGCCATGTGTACTGCAAGCTGAACACTCCCAGCCCCTCAGATGGGCCAAACCATAGGGAAGGTAGGTGAAGGGCCAGGCTCTGCCGCCACACTGCATGGGCTCCTGCCCTGTTCGATCTGGCAGATTGACAGAGTCCCAATCCTGGACCACCTCCCACTTAGAAGGGATTGGCCTCATTTCCAGTTTGCCTGGTATGATGAGGATTCCCAAAGCTGAAGCTCAAGGGTTGGATTAGCTGAGCTCACATTCCTGGGCACCTGTCCATCGAAGCCCATCTCCCAGCCAGCCCCAACCTCCAGGGTCCTTTCTTCATCCACTGTCAACCTGGAAAATGCCAAGTCCCTTAGGCGTTGTTGGTACAGCTCATAATTTTCTTCCTCTGTTTTCTGTGACCACTCACCATGTGCTCCTTCCACCTGGCTGGCCAGCCTGCTCCCCCAGCCCAAGACTTCACCCCTGGATGCCTCTTCCAACAGCAAGTCTTCAGGCTTCTATGCTGTCCCCATCTTCTGTCCTTTCTGGTGACCCATGATCCACAACACCCCTACTTGGATCTGTCCTTACTGCTTGCATAGGGTGATACAAAAGTTCCCCGCCCTCCCACTCCACTCTTCCTAATTGTTCTGTCCTGGTTCCCTGTCTTCAAATTTCCTCTCTCTCTCTCTCTCTCTCTCTCTCTCTCTCTCTCTCTCTCTAGTGTGATCATGGTTTTTTCCATTCATTTATTTATTCATTCAAAAAATATTGATAAGCACCTGCCAAGGACTAGGCACCATGCTAGGTGTTGGGGCTTGGGGCTGGTAATCACATCTCTGTCCCTCCAAGTCCTGAACCATTTAAGAAACACACACGGGAAACAATCGCAGGGTTCAGATATCTTCCAGTTTCACTGCTGGATGTGCAGGACTGGAAAGTGGCTGGAGTCCACAGCCAAGTGAGCCTTCTTCCTACTACTCCATCCCACCTCCAGAGTCTAGGCCCACCCTCCCAAAGAAGCAGCCTGAAGACACTCATCTACCATGGAGCCCCAGTAGAAGAGATATAGGGAGTTGGAAATTTTTGCATGAAATAAGAAAGTTTCTACATTTCCTAAGGCCCAAAAAACCAAATCCTTAAAAACCATGAAGCCCAGATCACGATCCCTTTGCTTTGGGCATTTGTTAAAACAGTAGCCAGAAAAGAAAACAAAAGTCCTAATGAGTCCTTCAATCAGAAAATCCCTGAGCTGTTCTCATGGGTCTAATGCTGTGGTAGATAAAGGGTCGGTAGATTTGAGGCCTGTGCTACCCTCAAGGCCTACATTCAGAAAAAGATGTGTGTGACAACCAGGTAGAACAGTAGTACTGCCATTCAGGGAGTCTCAGTCCTGCTTGAGAGTCACCTGGAGGGCAAGGGTCAGAAATTGAAGCCACTGGAAACCAAGAGATCAAAAAGAGATTCATACCTGTAGATTTATCTTCAAGTACACATTCCCCGGCCAAAAAAAGTTATCCTGTGAAACTCTTTCTCAGCATGTCTAAGTTTTCAAGACCTTTATGGGGAGAGTGGTGTTATTTCTTTCCAAAGGTTTATTTCCATTGCCATTAAAATGAAAATAAAGTCATTGGCCAAGAATGCGATGTTGACTTTTCAGCCAGCAGTTGGGAGATAAATCCCCATTTGCAGCAGCATTTTTTGCTCAAAGTTATGTGACTGTTTGGTGGTTTCAAGAAATCTTCTTCTTCATCATTTTTTTTTTTGCCCCCAAATGCAAAGCCAGCCATTGCCACCAATAACTCATATTGTGAAAATTACAAAAATGAGATGAGATTAGATGGAGTCCCATACCTTCCCAGGAAAGAGCAGCCCTGGCTCGTCTTGAAAGTCAAACCAAAACAAAGTGGTCCTTCTCACAAGGGCCTGGTGAAGAGGTTGCCTTCTGATATGGAAAACCATCTGGAGGGTTCTTCTGAAGCCATCCTCAGGAAAGTGGAGGGAAGGGAGAAAGGCAAAGCTGAGAACATATTTTTTCTGCTTTTAGCTTCATTCTTTCTCATAATGGGAATTGTTAATTTTTCTATTACATCAAACAGAAAAAAAAATCGATTGTGAAAGAGAAAGATCAAGAGATACCAACCAGGCGAAAATGAAGGAAATCTGTGTGTTCACTTGGAGACAAAGGCTTTTTTTTTTCAATCTAGGAAAACAACGTAAAGCTATTTGTTAGCTACCTCTAAACGTCAGTAATGTTCCTACATGCTTTTAAAATTTTCTCGCATTTAGTGCTCACCTTGACCCTGTTGTACCCATTTTCATAAATGAGGAAACTGAGGCTAAGAGTTAAGTGACAATAGTTGTAACAGCTGCCATTGTTGAGTGACACTTCCAGGCACTGTAGGGTCATAGCCCTTCCCAGCCTTCACTGCAGGGGTATGGAGGACTATTCACATAGGAGCCTCCTTTGTTTCACTCTAAAACCCTGAGGAGTAGGTCACCGCCTTATCACAGATAAAGACAGCTGAGGTGTAGGGAATGGAATTCTCCCCCAGACCCTGGCTGGGTAGCTCTCTGAGGTCTCTCACCCACTCCCCTGTGCCCGGCAGTAGGATGAGTGTGGGCGGGAAGAGAGGCTGTCTGCTGCACCTGCCCTCTTCTACTTCTTTCCACCTGATTCCCCAAGTTCAAAACTCCTAAGAGCTCAGTAACTGAGCGTGACACCGTGCTTAGCCCAAATCACCAGCAATCTCTTCTTTCAAGCATCAGAGAAGGACTGGAACCCCAGAGCCTGGCAGGAGCCACACCACCAGGAATGTAGGAAATCCTCCCTCCTCCCTCTGAGAGGGCTCAGCTCCCTGAGGACCACCACAAAGTGCATTGTCAAGGGCACCGTCTTTGGAGGCAAAAATCTGGGTTTGAATCTTCTCCCTTATATTAGTAGCTATATAATTTGGGGCACATTGTGGTTCTTTCTAAATGGTGGACTCTCCTGTAAGATCAGAGTTATAACCCCTGCCTGGGATCCTGATCACAGAAGTTGAGAAAGTGCCTAGCTGGAATTGTAATCGACATCCCCTGGAGGGCAGGGCTGAGTCAGCTGTGTCCACCATGGTTCCCTGAGTGTACGTCTCAGGGCCAAGTTTGCAGTCAGGCTGAAACAAGTATTGTTGAATGATTAACAACCTGAGTCACCAAGGTGGGGCATGGAGGCACGGCTTCCTGTATTTAACTGCAATACCCACGGATCCTGCCATTTATATAATTACTGTCTTAGTCTGTTCAGGCCGCCACAACAGAGTACCATAAACTGAATGGCTTTTAAATAACCAAAATTTATTTCTGATAGTTCTAGAACTTGGAAATCTGAGATCAAGATGGTTGGGTTCTGGGTTCTGGGGAGGGCTGTCTTCCAAGGTACAAATTGCTGACTTCTTGTGTCCCCACATGAGGAAAGAGAATGAGGGAGCTCTCTGAGGTCTCTTTTATAAAGCACTAAACCATGTATGAGGGCTCCACCTTCATGAGCTCACTCCCTGCTAAAGGCCTCATCTCCTAATACCATTATGTTGAGGATCAGGATTTCAACCCATGAATATTGCAGGGACACAAACAGTGCATAACAATGGATATGGCCATCCATTTCCCCTCCAGTAGAGCAGTTTGTCTCTGGAGCCCCCTCAAAGAGGAGAGCTCTTTTCCCAGGCTCCTTAAGTTCAAGTAGCAATCTTCTTTGCAGTTCTTGGAGATTTGGATCTAAGTAGGATGGTAGGATTTCTATTCAGTTCTATATTATCTGAGTTCTATAAGAAGTAAAAGGAGTCAGGTATGGTGGCCCATGACTGTAATCCCAGCGACTTGGGAGTCTGAGAAAGGAGGATCACAAAAGTTCAAGGGCAGGCTCAGCAACTAGCAAGGCCCTCCAACTTAGTGAGACCCTGTCTCAAAGTAGAAAAGTGAAAATGGGCTGGGCATGTAACTCAGTGGTAAAGTACCCCTGGGTTAAGTCCCCAGTACCAAAAAAGAAGAAGAAGGAGGAGGAGGAGGAGGAGGAGGAGGAGGAGAAGTAGTAATAGTAGTAGTAGTAGTAATAGTAAAAGGATAGATGTGGGCTCTGTGTGGATGGTGCCTGAAACTTAGCAGGTGAGCAGAAGCCTGGGCAGGTGGGGCTGGGTTCAGTTCCTAAGGACTGAGTTGCGTTGTGGAGATGGAGGTCCGACACCTGCCTTCCTGGAGGGCCTTCTCCACCTTGGGCGTGGTCCAGAGTAAATGCAGACCTTCCAGACATTCCTCCTCTGACCCTCTCCCCTGCTGCATGTGCCCGTGGCTGTATGTTCATTTCTTAGGGCTCGTTCTTGTTGGTTTTCTTCTGATCTCTGCTTCCCCTTCTTTTCACCCCCCCCCCAGCACGATGCCTTAACCCTACGACATGCTTAGATAGAGATGAAAAATAAATGAAGGAATAAACATCGACTTGTGGTCCTGAGCCAATCTTCTAACTTGTCTAAATTTCCATCTCCTCTTCTGACGATGGGAATGATATTCCATCACAGTGTCTGTGAAAGTCCGTGGTTAATGTAGGTGCCATAAAGGTTCATCAGAATTATTCCAAGCCAGGGGCTCTGAAGAGGGGCATCTTTGGGGAGGTGTCTGCAGAGTCCCAGGCCAAGCCCCCCAACACCCATCTGCATGGGTTTCTCTGATGTCTCAGGTCTCCCACCACCACCACCGCGAGGCCAAGTTCCCAAAGTCCAAGGTTCCTGGGGCAATGTTGGGGATCCCTGGGCCACCAGAGCTTTTAGCCTGCCCATCTGACTTTGACCATCATCGAGGTTGGTCGGGTGCTTAGCCAGTAAGGCCACTTTGCTCCATTTGGTTTCCAAATGCTGCGCGGGCAGCCACCTAAGAGAGGGCTGAGAGTGTGAGAGTAACAGTGAACCCCAAGTGAGCCATGAGCTATGTACGGAGCCCAAAAATCAACTAAACGGGCTCTCCTTCACCCCCCAGGCCCAGACCCAAGTGTCTCTCGCCTCGCCTTCCTGAAGACTCGGGCAGCCAGGTTGGACTCAGTGGCTGCTTCCCTTATTTCCAATGGGCCAGGAGGTGAGGTCAGAGCCCCGTGGTGGGCAGTGCCCCAGTGTCCAAGACATGTCCATTCCAGGCTTAAGTTGGGTGAGGAAGGGTCCCTAAGCTTCACTACTCACCTCGTGCTGCCTCTGCTATTTCTCCATTAGCTTTTTTCCTCTTGTTAGGGCTCAAGCTGACACCCCAAGCTCTGGCCCCATTCCTGCTCTCCAGGGAGGCAGTCATGTGGGGAGTAGGAACTCCAGCTCCACTTCCTTTAAATCAAGCCCCCCCCACAGCAGGTTTATAGTTATCAAGTTCCCTTGGATGCCCCCCCCCCCACCGTTCCCTCTCTGCCCTCCTCTCTGAGAGGCATCCATCTCCTCTGCTTTACATGAGCAGGAACACAGAGCACTCTTCTTCCCTGGGAGGAGAAGGAGTCCACATTCTGTGACTTAGGGAACTCACAAGAGGATTGATATACTTGAGGTCCCCACTTCACAAAAGCTAGCACCTATATACCCACATGTAAACCACAGGCAAGACTGTAACTGATAGACCACGCAAAACCCCCATCCCATCCCTCTGACTAGGCAAGTTTCATAGTGTTACATAAATGTGTGCATGCATGCACACACTCACACACCCTGGTGGAAAGACATTAATCACACCATGTCGTAGTGGTATGACATACTTTTCTCTACAGCTGAAGCTATATCCCTCCTCTGTCAAGAATCCTGCCCTGATTAGTAAAGAAGGGAGAGGATTTTGAGTCATAGAAATCCACAAAGAGGAAGGACCTTGTTCCCCAGGATATGCTGAGAATCCCAATTGATCAAAAGCAACCAAATAAAAAAGATGTCCCACTCCCCCTGTTGTGAGGTTGCAGCGGCTGCAATGGCTTCTCAGCACAGGCTCAGAGACACCCCAGGGTGGGCTCAGGAACCAGGGTTAAAGAGCAAACCATCCCTCCTTATCGATTTCCTCCCTCCCAGGTTCTGTCACCTTCTGGAGGCTGTTCGGTGGAGCTGGCCTCATCGCAAACTTCACTCCTGTAAGTTGAGAAGCCAGTTGGATAACTGGCCCCCTCGGGCTTGGGTTTTTTTTTGTTTGTTTGTTTGTTTTTTTTAATGCTAGACCACCCAACAGAGTAGCTCTGCCATTCTCCAAGCTCTTAGCTTTGTTCGTGGCATTTCTAATTTGCTCAGGGATTAACACAGGCACAGCAACTAGTCCTTACCGTCAATCAAGTACAGCATTTCACGTGCCATTTTGTGTATGTGTGTCTCAGTCCAGAGAGAAAGCCCAGGTCAGCAGCATTGCAGTGACAACGGAAGATGCCCTCGCCTACCTGGCTGACCAGCAAGGCTTTGTGCACATCTGTGACATCAAGGAGTACGGCCTGCAGGGACCGGAACTGCAGCCGCCCAAGAGTAGGCTATGCATTTCTTCCTCTTAAACACTACGATGAACACAGATTTGGTTACCGTGCAATATTCTGGCCGGTAAAATTAAATTGTACCAGTGTGGGGAGGGAGTTCTCTTAACACTCTTTGAAAGTAGATATATAGAAAAAATATTTTTTTTTCAGAGTAGAAATTAGAAGTTTATTAAAGGACAGCAGAAAAGACTTCTCCCGGAGGAAGAAGGGGACCCAAGAGGTGGAATCCGTGGAAGGGATGTTGTCTCCCCTTTTTATAGTTCTTTCAGTGATGGAATGTAGGTGGGAAGGACCTAGGGGTGGGACACAGGTGGGCCAAAGAAGTAATCTGGTCAGGAAGGACTTCTGAGTCAGCACCTTTTTTGCTGGGGGCTGTTCATTAGCATTTCTTTGAGGTGGACTTTGGCCTAGGGCCTTTTCGGGACTTCATTAACATTCCATGAGTTGTCCTGCGTTTCCCGGAATCATTGCCAGCATGGCCTCCATTTTAGATTTCACACGGCATTAGACCCGATTTATCTAACTACACTGACTACCTAACTTTAAATCTGGCTTCATTCCCCCCTCTAATTTGGGAACTCCTTACTGCTGTAAGGAAGGGGGGTGAAGAAGATCTTTCTGGCTTCTTCAGGCTGAAAAGGGACGATGTGGGGCAAGCAGTTTGGAGTCCCCCTTTAAAAATCGGGTCTATGGAGTGGTCCATGATAGAAGTCTGATTGAGAAGTAATAGTCTGGAGGGCCATTTGAGTGATGGATGGTCTATAAGAGAAACAAGAATTCATTAGTACTGGAACCATATTGATACAGCAATAAATGCCATAGCACAGGAATATGCCAATGAGTATGATGGCAAAGACAAAGACTAACAATGTTTTCCACCAGGAAGTACCAAGAACTAGGAGCTAAGATATTGTTTCCATGACAGAGTTGCTGAGGACATGGCTTCTATCTGAGCATGTAAATCTTTAAGGATATTTGTCACATTGCGAGAAATGTCAGGGATGTAAACACAACATTTAACTTTTAGGGTTACAGACGGTTCTTTCCCTTAAGATATAGTTTAATAATTTAATGTCATCTGATCTTGCAAAATCCTTTTACTAGTATGACCTCTGTGTCTAATAGAGAAATCTTTAATTCTGTTACTGAGGGCTGGATAACCATACTTGCAAACACTAAGCCTACCTGTGTAAGTTAGAAATAAAGGCCTTAAACTAAAAACTACTCTGGCAGTTCCTTTTGATAGTTATCAGGCATTCCTGTCTGAGAATCTCTTTTGTAGCCTCCAGTTTACTTATTTTTGGAAGTTACATTTAACTATTATTATCATTTAAAATGCCCAGGAATAGCTGTGTTTTGGCTTTGACTGTCTTTGCTAAGTGTTTAAGATGAAGCAAGTCAAACTGACTTTTGTTTCTATCTATTGTTAACAGTCAGCTGAGTTTCCCTGGGAGTCCTCGGGAACTTCACAGCAGCTTCTCAGTTCAGCTAGTGCCATTTGCGCTGCTAGTGCCATTTGCGCTAGGATGGGTCCAGGCCTTGCTTGACCATGTGGCTTCCCTTGGAAGCATCAGGGATGTCTCCCTTTTCTGATGACCCTCCTCTTCACAGCAAATGCACTGATTGGCTTTCTGTCCTCCACTGGTCTCATTAATCTCCCTGATTGGGAGGTTATGTGGCCTAGAGTTGCAAAGCTCTTTGGAGAAGTCCCCTATTCCCTGATTCAGACTGACTCAGAGGGCAAGAGCCAAATATTGGTTTTCTTGGCCCTTTTAAATTAACTTCAATTTTAAAACTTAATCTTAAACATCCAGCAAATAAGTTTCAACAGCCTTATACTAAGAGTACTGGGCTTTAATGTCTATCTCTCTCTCCTGTAGGTGATAACTCCTTATCTTAAATTAACCCAGGTTGTGTTCTTAAAGCAGTACCTCTGCAAAACATTAACAGGCAATCTTAAATCATTTATAAGAAAACTACAAAATAAAATTATCAAGAGTAAAAACATATTTAGTTCATGTAATAGCTACCTTGAATTTTGGTAGAGTTATACATTATAATCCCTTGTTTGAGATCCTGGTAATCGTGACAAAAACCAACTTTTGGACACAACTTTAAATGTACTGAAATCTGGCCTACTTTCTTCCATAGTCACTTTCACATGTAGTGAGATGGGACAGAGCCTTATCTCAAGTAAGGCAGGGCTCTTCATAAATCTTGAGTACTGTAGTTCTGAAACTGATCTTTGCTTTTTAAACATCATTTTACAAAGCCTACATAAATTGTTGCTCAAGTTCACATGAATATTAGCTAACACAATATAATATCACACCTAAAACATGAATTAAAGAAAAGCTGAAAGCTTTTAACCTTTTGTAGAAAAGTAGTAATGTACTTTTGTGTTTTGCAATAAAACCTTCACACAGATTAGGCTCTCATTAACTTAAAAATACATTTAAATTGTATCTCAGTGTAAAAAGTAACATAGAACGTTACATATCTTATGGATAACAAGTCCAGTTATAGAACACAAATGATATAAATAAATCAACATGTTTTTCTTTTTAAATCTAAGATTACCATACAATTTTAGAACACCAGCTTGATATAATGCTCTTTCTAAAGCTTCTACCTTACAGACTTGTATACCTGGAAGATATGGACACATTAACACCACAATTACATTGATGTTTTTATATTAACCAAGTTTAGCTTTTAAAGAAATAACATAGCACAATTCTCTAAAACAATGGCACTTGTTTAACCAGCTGTTTAATTTCTTTAAGATTACTTGCTCAAAAACTTACACTTATAAGCAACTTACACAGACCTTTTTTATATCATTTACTTAAACCCTCTTAATCATATAGACTCTTATCCAGAAACACATTTTCCCTCTATTAAATCCATATCTAGAACCTTCTAGTTTCTCTTTTTTATCTGTTAACCTCCTTCTGTTCACATTTTGAAACAATACTTGTAAATTTTTGAATTTAAGCAGATTTAACACTTTATTAGGGCCTTTTTGAACATCTAGAAAAACTTATAAGCTTAATTTTAAAGACCTCTTTACTTTCATCTGTTTATCAAATTTAAATTGAACCATTTGAATCACGTGAATCAAAGATATTTGGATCCATTTTTTAAAAATTTTTCATGAGCGCTCATCATCTATCAATTGTCATATCACTGCACAATATATGGACATACACACAGACATACCGACATACAACACGTAACACAAGTGTAACACAACACAATAGTAAAGGCCTTGTAGCTTTCTCAGGTGAAATCTCATTGCAATGTTTAAAAAAACTCCAGTTGATCAAAAATAGAACTTATCAGAAAAACATTAACTTGTCTGTAGGATCAAAATCACGAGCTCAAAAAAAATACAGAATCTAAGAAAAAAGCAAAAGTCCTAGAAAAAATTGACCGGCCAGTAATTAGTAAATGCCATACAACTTACTCTTTGGTTTAATCTAGTTTGAGTTCCCATAAAAAGACACTTTACTCTTTTTTTTCTTGGGCCTCAGATCTGTCTCATACTGAGTGCTCTAGGCTTCTTCTATTTGCATATCAACTTAAGTCCTGGCTGAGGTCTGGAAGGAACTGGGAAAACTGGAATTCTGAGCAGAAACCTCATGCCTAAGGCATTTTAACCATAAGTCACAATTTTCGGGTTTGGATGTTGAAAATTATGATACAAGTTTAAGATACAATTTACAAAATTTCATACCTTTACATTTTCCTACACGAGAAAAACTTGCTCACACAAAACTGAAAATAGGATCTCTACCATCAGAAGAAATTTCTTTAGGATCATTAAGCTACTTCCTTTGTTCTGAAGTTCCTATAGTATTAAGTTACATTAAATCACCTGAAAAAAATCTTAAGAGAACCACACTACCATGTATATCCAAAATTAAGCTTTAAAAATTTAAGACTGTTGCTATGTTATTTCAATAAGCCAGACCAACATTTTTTTCCTGAATCTTACACACTGAGGGGAACAGATACCATATCATAATTTACTATCCTTGCCCAAGTTAATGCACTGGTATACCTAGTGAAATCTTCTCAGGCTACCCAGTTCAAAATAAAACTAAATGATTGGGAGTTACTTGCCAACTTGGAAGTAGAATTCTTTTAATTTTCTATCCTAAGTATTTAAGTTCTCCGGCATGAATTATCTGAAATCACAAACTAAACAATTACCTAACCCCAACTTTTAACTGCAAGATTATGCAATGCTTCAAACTCATTTAGATACCAGATGTTACAATAAAAAAAATCATCTTTTAGACACACATTTAGCCAAGATCATCCCCAAGAAACAATCTATAATAATCTTTAAAATAGAGAGACCAGATAAGAGAAAAATCTCTCCAGGTTTTTTACTTCCATTTAATTATGACTCCTATCAGTGGCACCATAGATTTCCCCATAAGTGGACCAGATGTTTTCACAGAGGGGCAACTATAGGTGTAAAATCAAGGGTCTCAGTGTGACTGACTTTACTGCATTCAGTGTCCCTTCTTTTTAAGTGGACAGAGATGGAGCAATCCTTACAGTGCAGGGAAGAATGAGGAAATTCCCCAAAGCGAAAATGGCTCTGGCAGCTGCTGGGAATCCTCAGTTTCCCTTTTACTTACAGGATTAGCTCCTTTGGATAGATCTAATCCCAGGCAATCTGGCATATCTCCTAACTTTCCAGTAGAGTCAGTTTTTATCTGCCTTAGGTCTTGAAGGGGGAAGGGGGTATGTACTTTGATCGGCCCAAATTTTTCTCTTGATTCTTTTTCCTCAGTGAGTCCAAGATTTTTTCTCTTCATGGCAGATATCATAGCTAAGTCTACTTTACACTGTTGGCATAATTTAGGATTTTCCCTTAGAGCAAAGAAAATCTGAACATACAGCACCTCACACCATTTCCTTTTTTGTAAATTTTATCAAACTGTAAAATTGTATTAAAATTGATATTTCCCTCTGGTGGCCAGGTTTCTTCATCAGAGAGTTTGTATTGAGGCCAGGCCAAGAAAATGAGGTGCTTTTTCTTGAGCGTCTGAGGTTCAAATTTATCCCAATTTTTCAATACGCAGGCTAGTGGTGCACCTGGCGTATTGGAGAGAGAGAAGCTCCTGTCTTGAGTGAGAAGAAAACAGGACTCAGGCGCCCACGCCGCGCCAGAGAAAACTGTTCTCATTAGGGACGTCTCCCTAAGTTTGAGCTTCCTAAACGGTCCAGAAAACCCGTCTCTCACCTTGCTTTGCCAAGGGGTTTCTGGTCCCCTTTAGCAAAGTGCTAGGGTCTCAGTTTGCCCTGTGCCAGAGACCCTGGGAGGATTCAGACTTAAGGGCATTATTGCTTATCCTCCCGGCCACTAAAAACCCATTGCAAAAGAGAAACATGCGCTCTTTGTTGCCTTTGCTCTATAGACTAAAGGAGCCACCTAAGTGTTAAGGGATATCTACTGGTTGTAAGGTAGCAGATTACCAGAGGAGTTGATTCTAAAAATGCCTCTCTAGCAGCTTAAGGAACACGACACATTTTAAACATTGGGGCAGTAAAACAGACTAGTTAAAGTTACCTATGCATCTTAGGGAACCTGGGCAGATTTTGCTAATTATCCCATGCCTTTCTCTCAGTCCTACAACCTGAATTGCTAACATTTCTGACCTGCGAAGGAAGGGGAGCATCCAGGAGGGAATGGATGTGAGGTTGGGAGTGTTGCATGGCCCATACGGAGGCAAATGTGATTGGGGCTTTCCCTCAGTGCCATTCATCTACCATCTACCGATCACCCTAGATACCCCCCGAGGGCTGTCGGGAGGGGGCTCAAGAGAAAGGAACCTTAGGAATCGTCTGAGTGTAGCCCAGACCGGAATTCCGCAGTTGTTCCAAACTCCTTCCTCCACCTCCACGCATCCGAGGCAGATCGGGATTCGGGACACTGTGTACTCACGCCAATTGCTCTCCAGGCCCAGACAGAAAAGTTGGAAGCGGCTTTGGCAGAACCCAACATGCCTGCTCTGTATTGAACAGGTGATTGAGAGCTGCCTAGGCCGGGAAACCTCTCACCCGAGTCTTGAAGAGTGGCGGCTGCACTAATTGCGTTTAAGTAGCCGTCGGGTGCCCACCTTACCCTCCAGAAAGAAATAGAAAGATGCACCTCAAACAGACATGGGGTGCGTGCACTTACCTCGGTGTAGAATCTCGGTCTGGGACCTCCAATATGTTACCGCTGTTGACCGGTGACGAGTCCTTGCTTCCCCAATGTTGAAGAATAACACCAAAGAAGCACGCCGAGGCAAGGTCAGAGTAGAAATTAGAAGTTTATTAAAGGACAGCAGAAAAGACTTCTCCCAGAGGTGGAATCCTAGAAAAAATACTTTAGTGAAAAGTTGGCAAGGGTGCAGGAAAAGAGGCGCATGTACAGTCTTGAATAGAGGGTAAATTGCTGTGTGCTAACTGAAGGGCGAGTTGATATTTAGGATGTGTCTAAAGAAATTTGGCTGAAAGAAATAATAAATGTGCACAGAGATTTAATTATAAGATTATGCATCAGCACAATGTTTATGAGAGAGAGAGAGAGAGAAGAGAGACAACCTATATGCACAATATAAAAGAAAATGATTGAATACCTGAGGGTATAGTACATTGGAATAGATAGTCATTAAATAATGATACTGTAAATGAAATGCATTCATGGGAAAATATTCATGATAAAGGTTAAATGGAAAAAAATCAGATCATGAAGGAATATTACATTACAATTATATCTTTGTTAAAGCAAAGAGGATTAAAAGACTAGAAAGACATACACCAAAGTTTTAACAGACATTATTTCTTTGTAGATGAAGTTAGGGGTATTTTTAATTTTCTTCTGTTTGGAAAGCCGTCTTTTGAAAATGTTATGCATCCATACTGCTTTAGTAACAAAAAATATGTTTAAAAATGTATAACCCTTTCACACAATTATAAAAGTACTCATGTTTATAAAAAAAGATTAAACAGTAGGAAGTAATGAAAAATGAAGGTTACCTTCCTAACCTCCATTAAAACTGTTGATAGGGGGCTGGGATTGTGGCTCAGTGGTAGAGCGCTTGCCTCACACGTGTGAGGCACTGGGTTCAATCCTCAGCACCACATAAAAAGTAAATAAATCAATAAAGGTATTGTCTACAAATAAAAAAAAACTGTTAATGAAATTGAATTTATTTCCAGATATACACACATGCATACCCGTATATAAGGGCACACACACATTTACAATACGTTAATTTTAGAACTTATTTTTAAAAGTCGTATCTCTTAAACAACTTTCCAAATAAATACATTTAGCTCTACCTCATTTTTAAGTAGTTTTATAATTCCATCAAATATTTCTCAAAAGCCTATTTAGAGATAAATGATCACATATTTATTTCTGTTCCCCACTAAGAGAAATGAGAATTTATAGATAAAAATAATCTGCCTTGTTATTGTTTTAATTCCAAATATTAGAGGTATGTGAGTCAACTTTCCATTACTGTAACAAATAGTTTGGCTAATAAAATTACAAAGACAAAAAGATTGTTTGGTTCACAGTTTTTGAGCTTTCCATTCTGGACCAATTGGCCCTGTTGCTTTGGGCCTATGGTGGCACATTATAGCAGGACCACATGGCAGACCATGTGTTTCACCTCCTGGCCAGGAAGAGGAAAGAAAAAAGAAAGAAATGAGAGTGGTCCCTTTGGGGGTATGCCCCCAAGGACTTAAAACCTCCTCTAAGCCCCATTTCTTCAAGGTTCTTTAAGCCCTTAACACATTTTGAGATTTAGGGGGACATTCCAAATCCCAGTGTAACTTTCACTAGCCTATTATAAAAATCATTTTTAGGGTTGAGAGTGTAGCTCAGTGGTAGAGTGCTTGTCTGGCATGTGTAAAGCCCTCGGCCAGATTTTCCCACTGCAATAAATGAAGAAATATGTTTTTAAAAATCACTTTTTACTACTTGCATATTCCTGTACACTTAACAAACCCTAAGCACTGAAGAAAATCACAGCATCTTGCATGGGTCCCATTTCACATGCCTTCGGACCTGGTATGGGGTCTGACACACAGTAGTTGCTCCGTCACTGATTTTGGAACCCACGCAGCAAGGCGGATGACTCACCAGACCCATGCCTCTCTGCCTGCCCCACATAAGTCGGGATCCAGCCCTGACCTGCAGAGACAATCCTGCAGCTTCATGGTAGGTATGATGCCAGTTCCCCATCGCACTCAGATTGTGCTCTTTCTTTGCATCTAGATGTGACCTTCTGGAGGGCTCATGTCAGCATGGTGACATGGTGAGTACCACCATCACTTTTAGAGTTCAAGAATTTGTAAAAGAGTGAAGATGATTTCCCCAGGGTTGATTAGATCAATCTTCTCAAAAGCCCTCTGAGGGAGTCAAAAGAGAAAAGCTATTCTGCTACTGATGAAAACAAGGACAGACGTGGCCACACACAACTAAAGGAAGAGACTGGAAATCATTTTTCTCATAAACAGATGATGGGTTTCCTTGACTTGGCCTGCTGTTGTGCAAATTTATAAGCTTAGTAGGTTTAAGATTTTTTTGGTTGGAGGAATTCTTGCTAAATGGATCCTTTCAACCTCTTGATCTTCCACTCGGACTGATCCTCCACAGGGTGGTTTCCAGGATGTCTCATTTGATATCTTGGGGCTTCAGTTGGGGAATTTGGAGAGAGTGTGGTAAGGAAGAAGGCAGGGAAAGAATGGTTCCCAGAAGAATCGAGAAGAAGCCGGCTTCCATGCTCCAACTTTAATGGAGTACACACATATTGATCCGACGGCCCTTCAATGCGGTAGCTTGAATCTCTTCTCCTCTCTTACCTCTTTAGTTTGGAGCTGATAGAGGAAGAAAATATTCTGCTATCATCCTCCCTCGACCACACTGTGCGCCTGTGGAGCATGGACGGGGCATACATAGGTAGGGAATGTCCACCTGGCTTCCATCTCAGCCCCAGTTTAGAACCAATGTAGCCGCCATGGAGTCATTAATTCTCTGAGGTAAGGTGTATGAGTCAGCTCAGGCTGCCATAACAAAATATCGTAGATGGGGAAGCTTAAGGAACAGAGGTTTATTTTCTCTTTGTTCTGGAGGCTGGAAGTCCAAGACGAGGGTCCCTGTGTGGTTGGATTCTGGTGATGGCTCTCTACCTGGCTTTCAGAAGGTCTCCTTCTTGTATGCACACATACTGGAGAGAGAGCGCTCTGGTGTCTTACTGTAAGGACACTAACCTTGTCCAATCAGGGATCCTCTCTTATGAACTTATTTAACCTTCATTATCCCCCTAATGGGTCATTGGCAGTTAGAGCTTCAACGTAAGAATTTTGAGGAAACAATTCACTCCATAGTATAATCTAAGCTTATTTTCCCCACAATTAGTAAAATCAAAGACATTTGAAATTAGAGAACTCGGTGAAATTGAAGGCAGTGAGTTTTGGTAAGGAACTGTCTCATAAGGATCATGTCTTGGCAGGGAAAATTCAAAACTGGGGGAAATTGTGTTGCCTGGCACATGTGGGCCACTGTAACTAGAATACCCTGACTTACTGCTCAGAGGGCCTGTGGACCTATTCTAGTAGTCCATCTTGTCCTGTAGCTTATGTTTCTTGAAGCAGGTCTGGAACTATTTTGAACTTATCCTGCAAGTCCTTAGTATCTTTGAGTAGCCTCTGCACCCAGGTAATACATTGTGTAGATGCCGTCCCAGGCTTCAGCCTCCAAGACCAATTGCCCTGAAATATTTTCTTTGAAACTAGAGAGGCATAAAATAGCTTGATGAAGGTGACCTCTTCAGGATTAAGAAGACCTATCCATTTTCGTAGTAAGCTTTGCTCTGATTGGAAGACAGGTTACCTGCCATCATATGCATATTATATTTCAATTTATCTCTATTGTTTCAGGGACCTTTGGGCAGAGTAGCCCCTGGGATATTTCTACTCCTGCTTCTTGGAGTCATCCACGAGTGCCCTGTGAAATTTTGACAGATCCCTGGAGTACACCTGCTCACTCCGTGCTGGAAGGAGATGCTCCTCCTGGGTGCACCGTGGGAAGGGAGGAGCAGGACCAAGTGATGGAGGAGAAGACTTGTACTGAGGTTGGTGCTGGCACATCGAGCTCAGCTGGATTTCCTTTGTAGCTTGCAGGTGGATCAGCATGAAACAAAAACTGCAGCCTGAGATAGCCGAGGCATGACCCAGGAATGCAGGAATAAGTGTGTTCCCCGCACCCCAAGCTCATGTTAATGACCAGGACCAGGAGGATGTGTCTTTTTATCTATGGGAAGGCAGGACCTGGTCTCCCAGCATTTCTCACATTTTGACCCACAAAAGGCAGCTGTCCCTGGCCTGGGAACACCAGGAGACTTCACACCATGCTCAACCCAGCTGTCACATCTGAGAATAGGACCCTATTCACAGGATCATGGTTCTGAGGTGCACTTAAAAACACAGGGTCCTAATGACCAAAAGGAAGAAATGATTAGCTTAGTGCCCAAGTCTATGAAAGTCAAAGTCAGAGCAATAGATTCGGAGAGGGCCCTGGTCGATGCAGTCTTGATTTACAGCTCCATGAAATATATGGATTTCCAAGAAATGCTCGCCCTTTAATAAATTGAAAAGAAGGTCATTTCATGAGCTATTGCTCACCAGCTATGTTACAACTCAAAGCAGGACACCTGCTCTGCCAGCAAAATCATGTGGCGTGGGTTTTTCCTTGGCAGCCTCACAGAATACTGATCACACAGTCTAACCGAGGCACTAGCTCTGACTTAGAGTTCCAAACACGTTCAAAATAGGGAAGAAAGGAAGCAGGCAAGCACCAATCAGGAAAAGCTCTGTCTCATCTGAGCCTCCTGCATCTCCTGGATCCTGTTCCCAAGGTTATCAACAGCATCCCGGTGGCTCTCACGTGCAACTATAGGCTCATTTGGAAATAACAGTCATTTTGGTGTGCTTCTGATATGGAGAAAACAAATGCCTTCATTAATTGCGATAGACCTGCAATTTGCGAAACAAAAGCTCAGTGGGAGGTGGAAAGAAAGGAAGGAGGAGCACAAATAGGGTACAATGTGCTGATGGGGAAAACAGGCTTGTTGGATCTTTTGCTGGGGGCAGACCTAGAGGAAAATCAGGCTGCAAGTTCAAATACAGGTGGGAGGACACTCAGGAAGGCACGGTGGGAGGAAGAGGAGAGGGGCAGGCAAAGCAAGAAGGAGGAGTGAAATGCATTTGTTCAACAGATGTAAAACACTGTAATTCACAGGACACTTGCTCTCCAAGGGTGGAAAAGGGCGAGCAAAAGCTTCAGGAGTGAACTTGATCTTGTGTAAAGAAACCAAAGGGTGATTCTTTGCTTATTCTTCTGCCCTACTTAAATGCAGTCACCTCAGGAAGCAGCCTAATTTTTTTTTCCCCAAGAACAATACAGAGAAAACAAGAACTCAGCCTTCACACACTGTATCTGGGCCATTCAATAGGAACCCGAATTGTAAAATTACAGAATAAAATGTTTCGGCTCCTGTTTATAAGTTGGGGATCCTGAGTTCCACTCTCGAGTTCACCTTAATTAACCATAAGACATCCTCCAGCAATCACTTCTGCTGAGCTCTAAAACGAAGGGGTGGGATTAGACGATCTCTTAAGTTTCATTCCAGCCCTGCAAAATTGTGTGTTTCTCTGAATGCCTGTCTCGCAAAAACAGAATGTGTTGATTGGACCCTGGATGTCAGTAGTGATTCTTCCAGGATGCCAGCAGATCAAACACCCCCACAGCTGAAAGCTAAAATAAGCTGACTGAATGCAGAAAAGCATTCACCTGGAAAATATCACATCAAGTTGGTAGTTGGAAAAATCAAGCAAAAGCTCGGGGGAAAATGCTCTTGTTATCTTACCGATTCAGTCAGCTTGAATTTTGTTCTAACACAGAAAACCCATGTAATCTACGGGTGGTCTTTACACCCTGCTACCAGTGCAGTCCTAGGGTTCCCATTCTCATATCCACTCCTTCTTCTTCCAGCCGGAAAGGACCTCTAACCTTCGTACTCCAGAAGGTTCCATCCTTGAAGTTGAGATGAAAGAAGACATACACCGGTGGTATGCACTTGACCATGGCAGGTTAGTCTGAAAGAAATGGCCCCTACTCCCTACCCCCATCAAAGATGCAGCCTTCCTGAAATAACACAATGTGGGCATCCTAGGCCAACCCTGTCATCTGCATATGTCACTTGTCTCCAAAGTTCCCTAGTCTGTGAGTGTAACTGAGATCACAGCTCAAGTCTCACCAGTTGAATGACCTACCTGCATGACTCAGGACACTCCAAGGAGCCCCCCTACCTCATTTTGTCTGGTCGTTGCACAAGGTCAAGGGCCTTACTCAGTTCTTTACTGGCTGATGTTGCCGCCCTCTGCACTGCTTGAGGCAAGACAGCCTTGCTGTCTTCCCCCAGGAGCCCTGTGCATTCTCTGACTTCTGGAGGGCCTGGGATAGGGGTCTGGGCCCTGGTACTCCCAAAGCTGTAAAACTTTGAGTGCTTCAAAGACTCAGTGTGTGCCCCAGGTCACCAGAGAAGCAGGGCCAACAAAGGCCTCTCCCTCCAGCTCTGTGGGGTGTTCTGTTCCCTAGGTCTCACACTGGCTGTCTTGGGGCTCAGTCCCAAGAGGCCCAAAGCATTACCTTCAGTGTCACCTGCTGCTCCTGTCATCACAGGATGTGGGTCTAGACCATGGGGTGCGGGAATGACTACAGCACTTCCACCTCTCCAGCTCCTGGCTGCAGAGGCTCCATGGTCACCAAGAGCCCAGGAACCTTCCCTGCATGGCTGCCCCACTATCTTAGCTCTTAGGTCCATTTTCAAGGTCACCTAATGGTACAAATAGCTCCAGGAGCTTCCTGCCTTCCACCTGCACACTAGGAAGTGCAAACAGGGATATATGGAGTGGGGGTCTTGGCAAAGGGTGCACCTTTCAGCTGAATAAGAATCTTCTATGGAACTTTCCTGTAAGCTTCCACTTACTTCTGTTCACATCATGTTGGCCAGCACTCCAATGGCCACACCTCATTGCAAAAGAAGCCGTGAATTCCATGACTCAGCAAGGAAGGGCACAAAAGGATTTGGGGTAGGCAACTAGCAAATTCTGCCTCAGCAGATCAACAAGGAAAAGGCTTTGGCTGTTGTCAGAATCAGAGGGGCTTCTCACATAGAAAGACCACAAATCATGCTATGCCATGCCAGAAAATACCTGAGAGCCATGAATCTAAAAGTTTGGTTGGAGAAAATAATTTGCCTATGAGACTGCCGCAGTCTGGCTGGGCACAAATCACCAAGCCACCACAAAGCACTTGTATGTTCAAACAGGAAACTTTATTGCCTGAACTCCAACAGCACTCCACGCACACTCCCCGGGAACTCTCCTGAATGCCACCCACGTGGCCCCTCTCCGGCACACACACACCAACCGGAACTCCCTCCACCGGAACTTTACCAACCAACGCAAACTCCCCAGGAAATCCCCAGGAGAACTCCAAAGTAGCTGGTGCCGGAGTTGGACAGCAGGGGTCTATATACAATTGAATCAATCCAGCATCATCTTAATGGCTCGCCTCTCAACCATTACTTCTGGCAAAATGCCAGGGGCTATTCCTACTGGCTGTGGCTCTCAACATGAGACAATGACATGGGCTTGGGTTATAGTCACAGATTTGTCTTTGAAAACAATGTGGCCTTGGGCAAGTCATTGAAACTTCCTGGTGGATGTGGAATCCAACAAGATGATGAACAGGATGGTGTACTGGGGATGGAGATTGAATAGAGGGGGCTCCTTCTCTGCCTGCCGACATCTGAGGACAGACATCATGAGCATCTTCCTCCGTGTGGCTAACAGTGTCAGCGACAGCAGAATGGGCACCTCTTTAACCACCTTCACAGGACCTGTTTTGATTTTTAAGTGCTTCTTTCCTCAGCAGGCTTGTACTGCTTCAGGGTGTGGGATGGGGTCAAGCTTCAAAACAAAGTAACTGATGAGGCAGGAGATAATCAAAATAAGATGCTGTGTGACTGTCTCTTGGGTCCAATAATGGCAGCATAAAATGGTATACAAAAAGTTGGCTTTAAACTCAGAACTGGTTTTAGTTCCCCATTGGTTGACAACTAAGTGGAATGCAAAGTGAGAATGTCAACCAATGGAGAAGAAATGGGTATGAGGGGGTCAGCTTAGAGGGTCCCAGGTAGGAGCCACAGAAACCAACTCAGTCAACACCAGTGGTGTTGTTGGATTAATTTAAAAATAGGTACCTTGCCAGGTGTGGTGGGACACACCTATAATCCCAGTGGCTTGGGAGGCTGAGGCAGGAGGATCTTGGATCTTGAGTTCAAAGCCAGCCTCAGTAACTTAGCTTAGGTCCTAAGCAACTTAGTGAGACCTTGTCTCTAAATAAAATATTAAAAAGGGCTGGGAATGTGGCTCAGTGGTTAAATGACCCTGGTTTCAAGCCCCATACCAAAAAAAAAAAAAAAAAAAGATATCTTGTAAGGCATGGAAACATTAAAAAATGACACATTCTTCAAGCATTTTATTTCAATTTTAAGATGTTCATTCAAATTTCAACATTAAGCTATACATTCATTCATCCATCCTCTGATGATGCCTTCCATAATAATTATGTATGATTTTCAATTTCTGATGTGTATGTATGTGTGTGTATGTGTGTGTTTGTGTGTGTGCACGCGCATGCTGAGGATTGAATCCAGAGGTACTTTATCACTGAGCTACATCCCTATTACTTTTGTATATTTTATTTTAAAATGTGGTTTCACTAAGTTTCTAAAGGCCTTGCTAAGTTGATGAGGCTGGCCTCAAAACTTGTGATCCTCCAACTTTGGTTTTCCAAGCCACTGGGATTACAGGCATGCACCACCACATCTGTTTAATTTCTGATTTTTTTTAAAGTAGAGTAAGAGCTTACGGATATTTGCAAAGCAATAAGAGTGCAGTATACATCCAGATTTTTATAATTTTTCCCAAGCTTTAACAGTTATTTCATCTCTCCTCAACTCAATATTACCCTCAAACAAAGTGTCCATTTTAGCCTTCATAAAGATTTTTAAATTATTTTTACTTTAATTTCATCAATTTTTCTTTGGCTTCCATACAGTCATACAGTTCTGATCAAAAACAAACAAACAAACAAGCATACAATAGGCATAAGCAGGTTTGAAAACAAATAGTGGATTCTGGTTGAGCAAGTACTTGACTCCTCAACTCTTAGGGCAGAAGCTCAAGTATACTCCAGTTGTTTGCCAAATATGAATGCTCAGAGGGCTGTGGGCGTTTGCAGGGTATTGACAGATAATCCATTAAACCATTTAGTCAGTTAGGAGAGCACCTTCTGCAGCAATTCCATTGAGCAATAGGGATTCCCTAGAAATCAAATAAATCTTTCCCTGGGATGCTTGGCTCTAGGCCCCAGGACATGGAGAGAAACCACTGGAAAGGGGAAGGCCATGATCCTGTTATCTACCTAGGATGTTCATATTACAAGATACCTCCCCTGCATTGTCTTAATGGGGCCCCACCTTCTTAAGTAACACATCCTTATTTGATGTTAAAAACAAAAATGTTGAGGATTTTCCACCTGGGAGGATCTTGGACATTAGATAAAGAATTCTACAATTACTTTGTTGAGTTCTCACATCTCTGGAGATGTTCCGTTTATTATCTCCATCTTACAGATAAGGAAACTGAGTCTTAGGGAGGACATATGATTTGCCCAAAGTCAGACCACAAGCAGGTGACAAGGCAAGCACAGGTCCCCCTGCTCTTTCTGCTACCCCACCCTGCTTTGGAGAACAGCTTTTGTATGAGCATTAAAACAAAGGGCATGTCTTACTCATGTCCCCCACACACGGAAGCTATGGGCAAGTGGCAGATTATTTTCCCTGCAAAACTCAAATCTGACTGATGATATTTGTGTTAACTCCGCGGAGTTAACACAGCAATGTTGTCTGGGGCCAGCTTAAACAGAAAGGTCTGGAGGTAGCTGGGAGTAGGTGTTTCCCAGGTTGTGTGTGGTGAAGTGAGACATGGACAGGCAGACTTGAAATCATCTCCAGAGAAATGGTGTCAGAAAGGTCCATGGGTGACCCAAGGGACTGTGCATGGAGAAAAGGGGCATAGAATACCTCCAGCCAGAGATTGTAGAACAGACCAGCAAAAAACAGAACAAGTAGACACCAGGGCCATGGAGACAGAGCATGCTACAGGAAAGCATGGTTAAGTACACCCCATCCCCCTGATGTATCTAGAGCATTCAGATTTTAGGTCTCAAGTTTTGATTAGATAATTGTCCATGAATACCACCAGGGTCAGTTTATTTAACATTCCATCTTCAATATTTCTTGAGGACCACTCTGTGCCAGGCACTGTACTGTGATACAAAACTGGGCAAACAATCATGAGGGCAGAGGAGGGCATGTGTCCTAAAGGAGCTCACACCCCACTGAGGGACCAAGGGGTATCCAGGACCCAGCACTTCAGTGCTTGGCTCCCTTCCCCTTGACAGGAGGGGCACAAAGCATTGTGGGAACTTGGCCAGGGAGGTTGGGAGGGAGGCTCCCCACAGGGAGGAAATTCATACACCTAAAAGATGAGTAGGACATGGAAGAGCTGCTGCCATATAGATTAACCCTGAGAATATTAAGCTAAGTACAGTGAACCAGCCATTAAAAAACAAATGCTGCACCATTCCACATATACAAAGTTTCTAAAATAGTCCATCCTAGAGATGAAAGTAGAATGGTCTTTGCTAGGGGAGAGGGGAATGAGAGGTGGTTGTTTAATGGATACAGAGTTTCAGTTTTGCAAGATGAAAAGAAGTTCATGATGGCTGCACCAAGGTATGAAGATGTTTTTAATGCTCCTGAATTATGCACTTAAAGTGATTGAGATGGCCAATTATACAATGCATATTTTACCACAATTAAAAATAAAGAGTTGGGGCAGCACATGAAAGAGCAAGGACCCTGGGCAAGGTGGGGATGGGGGAAAGTCCTGGGAACTTTGAGGAGTCCCTTGTAGATGAAACAAGTCAGGGGGGCAGGGGTTGGGGGGCAGGGGTTGGGGGGCAGGGGGAAGTGACAGCAGCAAGAACAGAACTATGAAGGGAGAGACTTGCAGGGGAGAAGCAGATGGCTTTCTAAGGTGTTTAGAAATAGCCAGGAGGAAGGGAAGACTCAGTGCAGCAGACCAAGTAGAAGGGATCAACATAGTCTGTGTTTTTGCTAACGGAAAACTGCTGTGATGCTCAATTTGAGGTTTCCATTGAAGCTGATGGTGGCAGGGAGACCCCGGGTTACCGGAGAATCTGCACACCAACTTGGCTCTTTTCCACCAGGCTGCTGCCAGCACAGAACAAGCCTTACCAGCAAGTGCCAGAGCCTGCATGGCCCAGCATTTACCAGACCCTCCGGTGCCACGAGATTGCCTGCCTGTCAGCTCCTGGGGAGAAGCCAGATTTGTCTATTATTGGCTCGGAAATGTCTGAGGTCAATTTTCTAATGCAGGAAAGAGAAGGAAGTGGAGCTGCCCAGAAGGAGCACGGGTCCGGGGCAGTTTCCTTTTCTGAGCTCTAAGGGTCTCAGCTGCTATTTTCTCTTCTTGGCAAAAATTCTTCTTTCCTGTGTAATCATAAGGTCTGAATGAGATTAAGCTTTGCCCGAGAGGAGCAAAGAAGAGTGAAACAAGGAATGATTTCAGCCAGCATGGGCTTCTTCCCAAAGCAATTAGACCTTGAATTTAAGAGAACAAATCGGATTTGAGGTTTTTCTTCCTTGGAGGCCCTTATTTCACAGAGTGGGAGAATGGCTGCAGTGAGTGGCTCCAGAAGCAGGTCCACCACAACCCAAAATATCTCGGACACCATCTGCTTACAGGTGGCCAAGGACAGGAAGAGAGTAAAATAAAAATAGAGTTTTGCGAGTTTGCTCTGTGCTGGGTAGGCCCTGTTGAAGAGTTTAGAGGTACTATCTCATCCATTCCTAAGAACAGCCCTCTGAATAGATACTGCTGTCCTCTATCTTACCAACAGGAAACTGAGGCTCTGAGAAGTGAAGTGACTTGCTGGGGGTTAGCACTTTTTAAATGACACTGGAGAATCCAGAGTTCACCAACGATGCTGACGCTCAGCCTGAGAATAAAACCGGAGAGCCAAAATCGTCTCCTTTCTAAAGAGCAACCTGGAGCAGCTGTTTAAGCTGGGAATGATCTCAGAGATCTCAACAGCAGTAGAGAAAGAATAAGAACGGAGTTTAGGATAATAGGCACTTCCTGAACTCATCTCTTTACCAAAGTTGTTTTAATCCTCACAGCAAGCCGAAGGAGGTGCATCCTATTGGACAGATGAGAAGACTGATCCTCAGGGAGATTAAGGATTTTGCCCAAAGTTACACAAACAAAAAATTCAACACATGAGTAAGGCCCTGGGTTCAATCCATGGCACCACCAAAAAAAAAAAAAAAAACCCTCAAAATTGAAACCGTAGTTTGACCTCAACTCTGGGCTAGAAATATCTACCTCTAACTCAAAATCATCACATTGGCAAGTGGAGGTTTTGAGGTCCAGAGACCCAGACTGCAAAGATAGGAAGTTTCTTGGTTCCTGTCCCAGTCTAGAACTTTCCAGTTCCTTCTCCTTATTCTCTGGTTGGACCCACCTTTGACCTGGGCACGGAGGCCCTGCCCTGGCCATGCTCTTCCCCAAAGGGCAAGGAGTCCACACAACCCAGAAGAAGTGTCCACCCAACTGCCCACCCTTCTAGACCGCAGTCCTGGTCCTGGAACCTGGAAATCTATGTCCAGATGGCCCAAAGTTCACCTCCAGGGTCTGTGCAGGCCCTCCCAGACCCATCCATTCAAGGAAGGACCACAGATCCCCAGGCCCAGAGACTAAGAAGCAAGGGTTTGCTGAGGAGCAGCAGACATTGGAGAGTCTGGCTGGGGTGGGGGTGTCCCTGCAGTGCACATGAAGTCCCCCGTGGCCCAGAAAGCAGTTAGGCATGGAGAAGAAGAACAATCTGGGGGCTGGGAGCCAGGCTGGCTCTCCCTGCATTTGTGATGGAGCTATGAGGACTCTGAGAATTGAACATCCCTCTGGCCTTCGGGGGCCTTCTGGTGTCTCTGGTGTAGGAGGAGAGAACATTCTGCATCTGATAAATATTTATTGAACAGTTTGTTAACTTGATATTTAACTTTTAAATACTGGGCCTCCATTCATACCAGTCCTCTTTGGGGGCCTTTAAAATCTTAAAAATGAACCCACCTCTACTTCCCTTTCACTGCTGAGATTCTGCTAATCTCTCACTCCACGGCCCCTATAAACATCCCCTTGTGAAGAACGCAGGATTCTCACTGGGCACACGTTAGGAGCCCCCACACCCACCCACAGTGTGACTGACTCTCAACAGACCTCTGTATTTCCAGCAGTCCATGGTGAGATACTGCCCTCGTTCCCAGCAAAATTGCTCATTTTTTCCCCAGGGATTTGTCAGACCCAACTGGCTTAGAATGCAGCTCCTGGCTTCTTAGCGGGGTATTCGTGGAGCAGCCTCCACATAGGGGGGACTCACTGCAACCTGTGAGGGAACATCAACAAAACAGCCTAAGCAAAATGAGAAATCTGTTGGCTTCCAAAACCATCCGGAAAACTCCCCCCAGGGACTCAAACCCCGTGGGGACCGTCTTTCTGTCTCTTGCCTTGTGTTACTCTTTCTCTCTGCAGACCAGTTCTCTCCACAGTGCAGAAAACATGGTCACAAATGTCTCCAGATGTCTTTGGCAGCTTTTGGTCCACGGAGAGACTGAGTTTGAGTTCTCCTGGGTTCCAAGTTCCAAATCCCTGGCCAGAGGACTTGCTGGCACATCTTGGGTCAGTACTTAACTTGACCCAGCCAACTGAGGGCTCCTTAAAAACGGCTGCCCTCAAAGAGCCATGGGGATGTGGGGACCCCAACTTTGTTGGGAGAAGAGGAGGATGGGCGCGTAGATAATCGTGTACGTTTCTCCTGAGGCTGGACAATTGATCTCCATCGCCACAAGACAGACCGTCTCTCCCTCTCCACTTCCAACCCTTTTTTCTTCCTTTCTTTGTTCCTTCCTGCTTTGTTTTGAATATGGTTTGAGCAGGTCCCTGTGTTTATGTTTTGAAATTTGACTTCAATCGTGAAATATTGAGAGGGTGGAAACGGAATCTGACTACGGGGATTGGAAATGGAGCTTTGGGAAGCTGCTTAGGAGTGGATAAGATCTTTAGAGTAGAGTCCCATAATGGGTTCCGGTAGCTTTATGAGAAGCGGGAACAAGGGGCTGGGGTTGTGGCTCAGTGGTAGAGCGCTCGCCTAGCACATGTGAGGCCCCGGGCTCGATCCTCGGTGCCACATAAAAATAAATAAAATAAATGTATTGTGTCCAACTACAACTAAAAAATAAATGCCAAAAAAAAAAAAAAAAAAAGACAATGAAGAAGAGGGAACAGGATCAGAAAGCACTCTTAGGTTTGTGTACAGGCATGTTCTCCTTCTTGCCATGTGATGTCCTGTGTCGCCTTAGGACTCTGCCAGCAGAAAGCTGTCACCAGATGTGGTTTCTCACCTTTGGACAAGCATCATGAGCTAAAATAAATCTTTTGTTCCTTCTCACTTACCCAGGCTGTGATATTGTGTCATTAGAAAACAGACTAATACCCTTCCTTCTCCCTCCTTCCTTCCCATGTGCCTTCCTGCTTTGGATTTGAATCCTGGCTTTTCTCCTTGCTGAATCCACACTCCAGAGGCCTAGGGAGGACCTGGCCCCAGGACTGCCACCAACTTGCTGATGAGCCTGAGCACATTCCTTTCCCCTGAGCCTTAATTCCCTCCGCAGTTGGTTCTATAGCACGTCTCCCTCTCTCACCAGTCTTCAAGCCTGCTCAACAGTCAACCTAACTTTTCCTTCCCTCTTTCTCCTAAACCTCTAACCAGTGGGTTTCTCTCTGTCCTATGAGGTGTGTGTCCATTTCCAATCCTTGATCGTGGACCATGGCTCTTAGAGTTCTATCCTCGGGTCATGGCTGCCCACCAGGACAATTTTCAGTTGAGAGACCCGTGTGGAGGCTGTTTTGCAGGGGCCACTGTTCCCTCCACTCACGGGTCTTTGGAGGAAATAAAACCATTATGGGAAGCCAGTGATGTTCAAACCAAAACCCACATCTGTAAATCATGCCAAGCGGAATTCTAGGTAGCTCCAGATCCAGGTCCAGCCTTGAGGGAAGAAATTGCAGCCAAATAGTGAAATGTCTGACTTTTCCTTCTTCCTGCCCTCTTCCCACTCTCTCCTGCTGCCATCCAGCTGCCAGCGTCCTGCTTTCTCACCTACCCTCATGTCCATCAAAACAGGGGCGGGAGCAAAGTCCAACTATTATCCTCAGTTCCCTGAGTCAAAGTGGAGGTTTGTGGGTAATGAGTTTGGGAAATGAAGGATTAAAGAAATTTCAATAAGTTTATTTACCTCAGTACTTCTCTGAGCTCTTTATATCTTCTGAACTCTTTGTATGTGGGAAACCACTAGGTAAAGAACAGTTTCCCAAATTTACTTGGCCAGAGAACCCCTTCTCCAAGGTACATCTTGTAGGATGAGTGTTCCAGGGACTATGCTTGGGAATACTATTTGAACTGCAGCCCATCTGCATTTGGAGCAGTATCCAAGTGCAGACGGGTTGCAGTTCACATAGTATTTCCTGCTCAGGCTGCGAGCCTATGATAACTCCAGCTCACTCCCTGGGAAGGCACCTACCACAAGTTACCCTAGAACTCACTGATCTAGTGAGGTGTGTGGCAGCACAGCCTGTGTGCACGGTGGTGAGGTGTCCCAATGTTCCAGAAGCCCAGTTGTCCTGAGTTATCCACAGACTGGTTTCTCAATGCTTCCCTTAATTGCATGCAATCGTCCTCTCTGCAATTCCTCTCTTTGGATCCAAGTACTTTCATGTGCATTTTCTTACATTTTACAACGGAGTGACCTGGTCAGTGGAGGGAAGGCAATACCTCCCCTCTGAGGACCAGAGAATAAAGGTAGTAAAGAATGTCAGATAAGTAGGTGCCCTCGGGGAGCAGGACCAGACCCCAGCAGCTGTGTGCACATGCAGGACACACATGTCATAAACACAGGAGAAACAGCACAACTGTAGACTCCAGCTGTGCTATTCTAGATTTTATTCTTGAGGCTCTTAAGCAGAGGGAAATATTTGCTCCTAAATATATGCCATCTAATTCTGGAAGGACAATACGACTCTAATCAGTAGATCACCTCTGTAGCTGTTTTAAAGGTTAGTTGACAAATACTCTCTACATAATTTATATTAACCTTCTGGTTGATGGGCCATATTTAGTGCTGCTTTTTGATATAAATGGATAGGCATTCTTTCTGGCCAGAACTTGTTTATTACTAAAGAACCATCTTCTAATTTCTTTGACAAAGCTATCCTTAAGGTAAAATGCTTATGTTTAGTAACTTAAAACTTGCAGTATTTAAAAAGTGTCAGGCTAATCAGGCCAAATGAAACATACAATCTTTGGTTGTACCCCAGAATTCAAAAAAAATTGTTGTAAAGTACATTTCATGGGACAATTGAACCTGTTAATAGTATTGGGTCAATGAGAGACTTCTTGGGTGTAATGATGGCCTGTGTTTTGGGAGGAGAAGGTCCCTGTTCTGGGAAGGCACATGATGGGGTGGAGACTGGTGACTGGTCACATGTTCACCACGCTATTTTTTTTTCAACTTCTATGAATAAAAAGGTGGTACTATTAAAATAAGAATGCTGTTGTGGCATTTGTTGTTGTTTAAAGGGTATAGGAATATTACTAAAAGTTCCGGAGTGTGCAAATTGTCAGAATCAAAATGGAGTTGCTTCTGTCAAGACATAACACATAACACATAACCCAAATCTAAGCAAATAAACCCAGGAGGTCATGAGGAGGGATCTCATGCATGCAAACCTGACACCAAGAACTATCACCAAAGACTCTACGGAACCACATCCTTGCACAAAGGCTACTGCAACCTTATACAGAAAATACTTCTGGGATGTTTGTCCAGTAACTCTCTTCAACCATGGACTGGCACCACCCCTGTTATTGATGCCTGGACTCCCTGGTTATAAATCCCTGCGGCTTCAGATTCATATTTCAAAACTAACTTATGCAAGCCTCTTCGTTTTGCCTCCCGAAGTTTCCTCTCCTTAGAATACACCATCATTTCCATGGCATGCATGATGCTCATTGCTCTGCTCTCAACTTATTCTCAGATAAATACTATTATTCTTTGGGGACTCTGTTTCTTAGGCTGACTCTAGTAAACCAAATGATTCACAAGTCCCATTGGTAGTTAGCACATCTTTGGGATTGGGAAAAATATTGCCATTTGCTCTGGACTATGAAGTCACGATCCTCCAGAGATGTTGTTGGCACAGTTTGTCTTTCAGAATGTTCCCAGACCCAGAAGTGGGCAGCAAAGATGTAGCCCGGGGTACCCAACAATGATAAATAGACCTCGGGTTTCCAGTAAACCCACAGCGGCTGGTTGGTTCACTGAGCAGGAAGAAAGGCATGCTCTGACTGCCTGGTGGTGTCAATTTAAAAAGTCACGTTTTCACAGAACACATAAAAGGGGGGAGGCGGTAAAAACAAAACAAACCAAACAAAACACAGCGTGCTTGTTTGCAGTGCTGTCAGGGAGGAGTGAAGATTAAACACGGATGTTGGGAAAGAAAACTAGTGACAGACAAGGAGCTGGAGCAGTGAGCAGCTCTCCAGGGACGGCCATCCTAAACCTGGGTTGGGTGTCCACTCTGGGCTACGATCACAAGCACTTAAGGCACATACGTCTTCAATCTTCAATAACTAACTTGAGGAGGCAGATGGGGAGTGGCTAATGCCGAGGCCACGTGGATTGGGAAAAGTGGAGCCAAATGTAAACCCATGTGTGTTTGATTTTAAAACCAGGCAAGCTTGATCTACTGCCCAGTACTCCCTCCTACTTAGTTGGGCCAATACTGGGCACATAGGGAGTTGCTTCTCCCTTCTCTGTACTTGTCTGTATTTTATGAAGTATAAAGGCAAAAGTGACTATCATGGGCACATTGGTAGGTGCACTAGTTTGGACGTGGTTTGTCCCCCCCAGCGTTCGTGTGTTGGAGACTTGGTCCCCAGAGTGGAGATTAAGAGGTGGTGGACCTCTAAGAGGCAGAGCCTATGGGACGTCACTGGAGGTACTGTTCTGAGAAGGGATCCCTGTAGTTCTTGTGGGACCCCGGTTAGGTTCTCAAGAGAGGGTTGTTACAAAGAACGAGATAGGTGCCGTGTTGGTTTCCCTCTGGCTTCTGGTCTCAACAGTCATCTCTGCCTCTCGCACATGCTCCTGCCATGACACCATCTACCATGATGTAATACAGCCAGTGGGGTCCTTGCCAGCTCTGGTGCCACGCTGCTTGGACTTTCTGTCTCCAAAACTGTGAGCTAATTAAAGATCTTTTATTTTTTAGAAATGCTTCTTTATTATTGTATTATAGTTATACATAAGAGTGGGGTCCATTTTTATATAATCATATTTGCATGGAATATAATCTGTTCCATTTCAGTCCCCAGCGCTGCCTCTTTCCCTCTCCTCCCCCCTACCTGTTCTGTTCTACTCTTCTCGTCTTCTGTTTATTACTTATTTATTTTTAACGGGAGCTTTGTAGACATGGAGTTGAAAGGCACTGTGATATATTCACATACGTACATGGCATAATTGGATTTCACTCTGAGGTTCCTCCCTTTCCCCATCCTTCCTCCTTCCCCCTCAATTCCCTTCCTCCACTACACTGTGATCTCTCTTCTATTTTCATGGGATACCCCCGCCCACTTTTCTTTCTTAATTTTGCTCTAGCTTCCAAATATGGGAAAAAGCATTCAACCTTTGACTTTCTGAGTCTGGGTTACTTCACTTAGCGTGATGTTCTCTAGCTATTCCATCCATTTATCTACAAATGTCATAATTTCAATCTTTATGGCTGAGTTAAACTCCATCATGTATTTATACCACATTATTTTAATCCATTCATCTGATGCCAGGCACCTGGGCTGGCTTCATAACTTGGCTATTGTGAATTGCACTGCTGTAAACATTGATGGGACTGCACAACTATAATATGCTGATTTTAGTTCTTTGGATAAATACCAAGGACTGGCATAGCTGGGTCACATGTTGGTTCCATTCCTAGTCCTTCATTCAAAGAATCTCCACTCTGCTTTTTGAAGTGGTTATTCTAAGTTGCAGTCCCACCAACAATGTAGGAAGATATACCTTTTCCCTGACATTCTCACCAGCATTTACTATTATTTGTATTCTTGATTATTGTCATTCTTACTATAGTGAAATGAAATCTCAAGTGCATTTCACTGATTGCTAGGGATATTGAACATTTGTTTCATGTATTTATTGGCCATTGTATTTCTTCTTTTGAGAAATGTATTTTTAGAGCTTTTACCAATTTATTGGGTTATTTATTTTTTTGGTATTAAACTTTTTGAGTTCTTTAAATATTCTAAATCCTATGAGGAGTAGCTGGCAATGATTTTCTTCCATTCTGTAGGGTCTCTCTTCATGCTTCTTTCTTTTGCTTTGCAGAAGCTTTAAAATTTGATGCCATCCCACTTAACTGATTCTTAAATCTCTTTTCTTTATAATGCACCCAGCATCAGGTATTTTGTTATAGAAACAGAATTTTTGTTCTTGTAGGAAATCTCTAGGATAGTATGTCTGTGCAGATACTGGGGAATATGTTAGTCAGTTTCATATTATTAAAATGAAATACCTAAGATTAACTAATAAAGAGAAAAGGGTTATTTTTGCTCAGTTTTAGAGGTTCCTGTCCAAGATTGGGTGAACCCATTGCTTTGGGTCTCTGGTGGGAATGCCAGATGGTAATGGTGGGAAGCATATGGCAGAGCAAACTGCTACCTTATGAGCCAGGAAGCAAAGGGAAAAAGGAAGAAGGGGCTGGCCCCCAATCTCCTTCAAGGGCATGTCACATGACTTATGGACCTACTGCCAAGACCCATCATCTAAAGGCTCCGCCATTTCCCAATGCACCCACCTAGGGACCAAACCTTTATTATATAGACCTTCGGGGAACAAGTATCCTAAACAGAGTGGGTGAGAGGTGATGTTGGTGCAGGGAAGATTTCCCCAAGCAGAGCAGCAGTCCAACAGCCTTCACTCCACTGGCTGCAGAGTGGCTCACTCAAGGCTTCAGTGAAGAATTACAGAAGCCAATAAACCAAAATACACAGATCTATGGAAAGGGGAAGCGGCCATTTGACCTAAATCCATAAAGCAGCCAGCCATTTGACATAAATCTCTCTAGTGAGGAGCCAGAAGATATATAATGAAATTGGGTAACTTAAAACATCTATAGCCAACATGAAAAGGCTAAGTATGGAAAAAGTGTAAATAAATGAGTACAGCATTCATTTATATATAGAATTGAGCTTCAGAAAAGAAAACCTCAAGTTCTTAGATCAAAATCACCACATGGGACACCCACCTATGGTCAATAGTTCTGTGGTTCTTGATCTTGCATGTCAGCCCCATCTAGGGAGCTTTCAAAATCCTGATTCCCAAGTCCCGTGCCAGATCAATTAAATTACAATCTCGGAAAGTGGATGTCGGAATTTTTAAATTGGCTCCTGAGAAATTCTCACATGCAGTCAGCCAGTACAAACAGCTCCTAGTCCAGTGCTATACTCGTTTTGATATTTTGTTTTATCTATTTTCTTTAAAGAAAAATACTGGTCTCAACCAGGTTTACAAAACAACAAAAACACTGTACTAAGAATCTATATTTAGTGAAGAAAAGCTTTGGTGTTTCATATAAGCATGAGTTTAGAAAACTGGATACAGCTGGGTGAAGAAATAGCAAATCTTTACGTGGTCCAATTTTATGGGTAACTTTAGAGAACAGACTTTGAACCTCCCATGAAGTTCTCAATGATGTATTTTAGTCAACTTTTATTATTCCCCCACCAGAAAGTACTAGACCAGGGGTTTTGGAGCCAGTCAGACCTAAGGTCTTAACTTTATTTTAACTTGTCCGATCATGTCCCACCTGTAAGACAAAAATAATACCCTCTGGAGATTATTGTAAGGGCACCATGAAACCATAGCATTTGAGGGGCAGAATAGTTTGGACTCTTGTAAGGAAATTAAGCAACCTAAGAACTGTTAAATAATAGTCTAAGAAAACAGAATCATCAAATGACTGGAGAAGCTAACGTATCATACAAACTTATGTACAAATCACATGCTAATAAGAGACCCAAACATTAATTTAAAAAAAATTTTATTTGTTCTCATCAGTTATACATGACAGCAGAATGCTCTTCGATTCATTGCCAAACCTTAATTTTGACAGGTTGACTTTTGGGAAGTTCCCAAGGTAAGCACAACTAGACAACTACAGCACATGTACCAGGGCCAAGAAAGACTTCTCATCCTGCCCACAAGAAGAGCTTAACCATGTCCGAATTATACAGTATTCTGAGACAGTGAACCCCTCTCTCCAAATATTAAAATTCAGTCTACCCAGAAAAGTATAATGTGGTCTCTGCTTTGATTTCATGAAAGTAAGCAATACTCATTCTCAGCAACCAAATACCATCGGCAAGACAGAAGTCTAGACATAAACTGACAAAGGCTTATAATGTAGAAAAAATATTTTGAATGTGGCTCACAAAAAGTAAATTATTGAGCTAAAGTTTAGTTTTAGGCCTTAACTAACTTCTGATAGGCAATTTTGTAAAGAGGCATTAGTCAAATAATTACACATGACACTTTCTGATGAACCAGGACAACGAAAATCAAGTAAGCACTGGGGATTTTACCCCCTAAAACTAGTTAATCATTACTTGGGCACAACCAAGTAGTCCATAGTCAGGATGGACAAGACTACAAGTTCAATTTTGTTCACTGTTGTTATTAAAATGACTGGCCATTTTTAGAACTATTTTTAGAAATTTTGAAAATACAAAATTGAATCCTTTACTAAACAGAGCATTTATATAAACTGGCATACATCTGGGGGATTCTAGGTGATAACTACACATATCACAATTGAGCCAGTGATATTGTTATCACCCACATGAGGATATATTTTTCCCCACATCCCAAAATGCAGTTCTGAGTTCTCCAAACTATAGCCAGTTGTCATTTTTTTGAAACACTAATTCATCTTCACGGAGAAGCAATGCTGCAGTTTCTGACATTTAACAAGGACTAATTTAGGCCAGATTCTTCCTTCATTATCATCAGATCCTATTTTGGAGTGTCATGTATAATAAATTTCGGACATCTTCTCATCTACTCATTTTTTTTTTTTTAAAACATGGTATCATTTTTTTAAAAAAATATATTTATTTTTATGTGGTGCTGGGGATCAAACCCAGTGCCTCCCACGTGCTAGGTAAGCGCTCTACCACTGAGCCACAACCCCTGCCAGTCATGCATCCAGTTTTATAAAAACCTTTTTTGTTACAATTCTGGATCCTACATGACTGCTGACGGTCTTGCACCCAAGGCTTGGTTCCAGCCTGTCCATGCTATTGGAAAGTGGTACAACTTTTAATATGGTGGGGCCTTATGGAAGTTAGGTCACTGGGGTGGCCTTTGAAGAATGTACATTGGGACCCAAGCTGCTCCCATGACTCTGCCTTGCCACAGGTTCAAAGGCAATAGGGCCACGTGACCATAGGATACTTTGAGCCAGAAAAATCCTTCCTTTTAAGCTGATTTTCTCAACTATTTTGCCACAGTGTCTAAATGGTTAACAGTAAGCTTCCCAGCTGTGGTGAGAATAATCTATTTTTACACTGGGTAAAGTATTCTGAGTATATATTAATGTGCATTAAAAAAATGAAGCAAGAACTTACATCAGACACATATATGACCAATTGCTTGGCCTAGAGGCATGGGTTTTTAAATTCTGAGTAGATGATTTGGGGTTATTTCAGTGTCATCCTATAATTCCTAAACCTCATTGCTTGTTTTGAAGGTTATTCTGTTTTACGTGAATTACATGATGAAGTAGTTATGAGAGACTGGCTATAGTTACAAGATGAGGGAGAGTTGACTTTAGTAAGTAGCACACACTGCACACCATGGCATGGTCATCTAACCTAGAAGTAGGTGTCTGCTTCCCACCCCATGCAACACTTCAACTTTGTCCTTAGAAAATGACCAGATAGACAAGATTCACTGCAGCGTTATTTAGAATAGCAAAGTTGAGAAACACCTAAATCCAACAATAGTGGGATTGGTTAAAATAATTTTAGGTTATGTGTTAATAATGGAATTCATCCAGCTGTGAAATTATAATGCTGAACTATACTTACTGAAAACTCCTCCGATATTTAGTCTTTTAAAAAACACCACCTTGCTGATCTTGTTGTGCATGCCTGTCATCTTTGTGGCTTGGGAAGCTAAGGTAGGAGGATCACAGGTTTGAAGCCAGCCTCAGCAACTTAGTGAGACACGGTCTCAAAAAAAAAAAAAAAAAAAGGGGGGGGGGGGCGTTTTGGGGATGAGGCTTAGTTGTTAAGCACCTCTGGGTTTGTTCCCTGGTACCAAAACAAAAACCACCATTATGACCATCATGTGTAATAAATATTCACACACAAAAAAAAGTCAGTTGTTTAAGAAATTTTAAATGTGATAAACAGATGCTACTTTTCTTGCAGGAGAAAGTGATTTTCATTTAAAGGAGAAATATTTATAGTAAGTAACTTAATTTCTGATACAATAATTCATACTTTTCTTCTCTTATCCCATTTTTAAGTCAGTGACAAAACTAATAGTTTAGAAATGACACCATAGGATGAACTTTATTTTAAAGCTCATAAAGTTTTCACAATCAGTTACAACAGGATCAACATTTCTTCCATTTCACGCCTTCACATGACAATGTACTGTGTAATGAGAGAACTTTAAGTTTTTGTTTTGCATGCTGCTAAACACATTTTACTAGCTTTGTTATTCACTGGATTTTTTAATAATGAAAGCAAAATCATTCTATTGGACAGAATTAATTTTTGAAAGCCCTTATAAAATCAGACTTAGTCTTGTTTATAAACATCCACACCCACACACATGCTGAAATGGAGAGCAAAATGCAAGAAAACTACCTTGGCAGAACAAATGCTTAGATTTTAATCCCAGCCCTCTTGAATAAGCAGTACAGTTTTGTTTCTCCAAAAGACAGAAGTCAGTTTCATCCTCAGTGATGCAAATGGTAATACTGCACAGAAGCTTAGTATGAATTCACAATTCCACAGGAATCTCAAAGTTACCAAGGCAATTTTCCCTTTTAGGATCATAAAGACTACAGACTTAAGCTTTTTTCTTTTCCATATAATACACAAAATCTCTAGACATCCTTAAAAAAGAAAATATAAATAGTCTCAGTATGTTATGTAGAATCACATACTATGACAAAAATATTTCATTAATTGAAGGAATATGCCGATTTAATGTCACCTAGTCCAAGTCCATATTGACAGAGCTTTTCTCATTAGGGTAACATTCACCATTCTGATGTGGAGGTTCAGCACCAAAATTATTTTTGCCTTCTAAATCTTCTTCCTTTTTATCAATATTTGGGCCATTTGGAGTTCTTTCCAGTTTGGGTGATTCGATTTTTGGTTTTGGTTGTGTTACAACAGGCTCACAAGCATTGTTCAATTCCTAAGAAAACAAATAATCAGATTTACTCGGATCCTATCAGTTTACTTTCAATTATTTCTCCAAATACCTGACCCAGCATTTTTCTATTAATTCCGATTATCCATATAAGAATTTCATTTTATTACACTTGCCCCAAACCATATAGCTCGCAGTCCAATCAAAAGAAAAGTGGGCATTCTTCTGAATCTCAGAAAGTCATCGTATATTCACCTGGGTCCTCTCCACAGCATGGGATTTCCTAGCCCTTCTTTACCCTAAAAAGTGTCTTCCAAGAGCTCACGTGTGGGACAACGCAGGAAGGTTCAGAGGAGAAATGAATGGGTTGTTAGAGTCTTAATCCAATCAGTGAATTGATCCCTGATGGGATTAACTGAAATGGTAGGGTGTGGCTAGAGGATGGTGGCTTTGGAGTATATTTTTATCTGGCAAGTGGAGTCTCTCTCTGCTTCTTGATCACCATGATGTGAGCTGCTTCCCTCTGCTACTCTCTCCTGACATGATGTTCAGCCTCACCTTGAGCCCTGAGGAATGGAGCCAGCTTTCTAGGGACTGAGCCCTCAAATAAACGCTTCCTCCTCACAGTTGTTCTGGTCAGATCCTTTAGTCACAGCAGCACAAATGCTGACTGAAACACCCTACTTCATTTCCCCCCTCAGCATGTAACATCATCTGACACGTCATGTACCTGGTACTACTGGTCTTCCTGCCCTAAGAACATGAGTGCCACAGAGGCGGGGATATTACTTTGTATACAGAATGTTTTAAGTCCTAGAAAAACTGTTGACACGTGACATGAACTCTACAAACACACAGTTGAACTCAATCAATAAATGGAACTCAACTGAAATCTATGAAGCCATCTAAATTTTGTGATAGCAATAATGAACTAAGAAAGTCTGTCTTACGAAATCCGTAAGAGAACCCAGTAGTACACATGAGACATTAACACTTACCTTGACTTTTGCTTTTATTTCATGAGCCCGTACAACTGGATCCTGGTCAAGACTCTTCTTGGCCTGAGCATTCATGATACTGTTCATCCACTCCATCACCTCATTAACTGACTTCTCAACCTTTTTCATTTCAGATTCATCAATATGGTTATATTTCTCATCCTAAACAGAAAAAAAATATACACTATAAAATTACATACTTAATAGTAAAAAAATAAAAAAATCGAATTTGGCCCAATTTTCCACAAAGTTCAAATCTACTACCTGGTCTCAAATACCAAAATTTCCTCACTTATGAATATTTAACCCTTGATCAAAACTGCTCAGCCTAAATGCTAGCTTATCAGAATCCAAGTTAACCCTCAGTATGTACAAAAAAGCTGGACTACCTTGTTTCTGAAGTCAGCAGCTATCTTGGCATAGTGCTGCAGCCTCTGTCCCAGTTCCTCAAACAATTTTGGTCGTTCTTCAGCTTCTTGAAATCGGACTTTAACTGGTGTGCCAATTTTCTAATATAAAATACAATAAATTAATAGTTGCTACAATTGTACTTTACACATCTGTTGTTTACAACACAAGTACCACCTTTTTAGGGGAGAACAGCCTACCATCAACTCTTCCAACTTGTCAACATATGCCTGCTTAGCCTGGTCCTCTCCTTCTTCATAGAGCCAGTCCTCAGTCTCCGTGAGGAGTCTCAAAAAATTCTGGTGTTCCTTATAAGGAAAACACAAGATTAGAGGCAGTCCCGCTTCAGGAGTCTTTACAACAAAACAAAAGGCATCTAAGAAACACTGAAGACCAGCCAGCTCCTCCTCCAGGAAGACACTCGAGTTAGCCTGGCCTCCCTTCACTGAAAAATACCAACACCCTGTTTAGCTCTAAATATTTGGCACGAGGAACTCACAGATATTGTGTAGCTTCTGTCTGGATACATAGGGACTTTTCAGTGTTTTTGGTAACCAGTCTCCTAACTTAACATACTGCATCTTAGAAGCCCACTTTTAGGCAATTTATATATTGAACTACAACTGTTATAAATGAGCAATTATGTGATTATTCTCCAAAACAATGATGTCTCAATTATTCATTTTCTATTCACTTCCCAAACTCTCAAATATTGAAAGGGAAGCTATACCAGTTATTAATCCAATCACTGAACACATTTAAAAAGATCATTACCAACCTATTCATACGAGGTATGTACTTCTAGCCTCTTGAGACGTAGCTTGTTGGGTCCCCCTAGTTCAGAATCTCAATGTAAAAACCCCAGGAAATGCCAGGGCAGGGCCAAGAAGTGAACTACACTAGAAAAGCCCACAGACCTTCAGACTAGTACTTCAGAATTAACCCCTCACACTATTTTAAAGTCTCCTCCTTCTCAGTCGTGCTTCTGGGATTTACTCAGAGCCACACTGACCAGGAAGGGGGCAAAGGGCTAAGAAGAGCAATGATGCTGATGACACAGTGAACGGCTGGGCAAGTCTTAGGGGAGAAGAGAAGGCTGCTGAGAGCACGGTGTCCTCTAAAACCCTGATAAAAAGGTCTGAGGCCTTTGAAACAAGGATTATCTTCTTTATCTTTTTAGCCTCTGTAACTGAGATGCCACAGAAGTGAAGTGAATATCTGACAGGTTCTCTTATGGATGGTAAAAGCAAGTTACTAAACTCGCTGGGGTAAACCAGAATAACATGAAACTGCACGTCACTAGAGAGCTTCACTTCTCTACAACTTTGTTTACATAATTTCTACTTTTGTATTAATTTATATTTTTGAAAAGCTCAAGTTACATGACCTAGAAGTATAAATGTCAGAATCTTTACATGAGACTATCTGAATAAAACAGCTCTAAAACTTACTTGCTCACATATAAATTTTTCATATGGTCCACACAGCTTGTCCCTGAACTCATACACATATTCCTCCACTGCATTTTTAGCATCATTTCTTTCTTTTTCCAATTTATCCTGCATTATCATCTTCCCCTGTCAGCAAACAGAAAAGGTTATTATGATCTTGCAATAACCAAGTTAATTTTTTAACTAGTTGTTATTTTTATGGTATTGGAGATGGAACCCAGGGCCTTCCTTGCACATGCTAGACAAGTGCTCCACCACTGAGCTACACCCTGGCCCCAACTCTAGTGTGAAGTTGTTTCCTTTTTAGCATATAATAAATACAATTTTGTCTTCCTGTATGGTTGTACCATGTTGGAATTAATACCACCAATGTATGATCACACCACTTTGCACTACATTTAAAAATGTAAATAGACTATAATTTACTGGTAAGAGTTCTAATCATGATGCTCCAACTCAGTAAAAGGGTATATTATTTACATATTATATATCATTTACACAGAATCCTAGAGTTTCAGACTACAAAAAAGCACCAAATGTTGTTGTTAGAATTATTTCATGTGGACTAGATTCCACCCTACTACATGCACTCTGTGCTGGGATAGTCTCATCCAATTTCTTCAAAAGAACAGAGACAATCTTACAGCAAGAAGAACAACCCAGGAGCTCAATTAAGTATGCAAATTCATTGATTTTTATTTCATCCCTAAAACCATATAAAACTTGAGATATGGGAAAGAATTGTAACCCTTTATCAATTAGCAATGAGTAGTAACAGGGCCAAAACAGATACATATACTCCAAAATAAAAAGGATTTAGTACTTACTTCTGTCTCAATATACATGTTAAGAAGGTCCTTCCCTAACTGCCAGACCAGGTTGGCTTCAATAGGTAGTTCTACATTCACCACCTTTATTTTGGGTTTTTTAGCTTCTGGAGGCTGGTCAACTTTCTTTTCATTTGCCTTGGGAAGAAGTAGAAAAAAGAAATGGAAAAATTCTTAAACAATTCTTGAAAAACAAAAATCCATCGTACTTACTGATAAAACAAAATCCCTAAAATCACCAAGATTATCTATTCCAAACTGCCCATTTTAAATCAGGGCTTCAAGTAAACTTAAATATGCCCTCCTTTATAGATTGGGAATTTTTTTTTCTTCTTAAATCTTTGCTGTTAATGTTTTTCTACACAGGTCTTTACTTTCCAATCCTTTTAAAGCAGGTTTGTGAATCTCAATAGTTAAAATTTTTAAATTACCAGTAACTTTATAGTCTAGAATCTGACAATAACAAACTTTTTACCTTTACTTTTTTGATGTTAAGATTTACTCAATTCCTAACATTGTATTTTGGTCACTATATCCCAGTATTAGCACTACACTGAATGCCTTTAAAAATTCATTATGTAGACACACACTTGTATTATTTCCACCATTTGCCTTTGAGTTATGTGATTCCTTAGCAATTCTGCAAAGTGACAAGAAATTCTTAAAAGTTTTAAAGTAATGAACAGGATGATGATGCAAATAATAATAATACAGGCTGAACATCCCTAATCTGAACTGATCCCTAATCTGAATAGGATGATGCTGCAAATAATACTGAACATCCCTAATCTGAAGTTTCAAAATCTGAAACTCTTTCAGTATCCACGTGATGCCTGCCACAAGTGGAAAATTCCATAGCTGATTTCATGTGACAAGTCACAGTCAAAACAGATGCACTTCAAATACTGAATACAATTAACTTTAGGCTATAGGTATTAAGTATATATGAAACACATATTTAGTGTTAGATTTGAGTGCCATCCCCCAAATATTTCATCATGTACACTAAATAGTGCGGATATTCTAAAACCCCAAATCCCATGCTTTTCAGATAACGGATACGGTAGGTTTTTCAAAATATGTAAATACAGGGCTAAAGAAGTATTTCCTGGGACCTTCAATTTTCCAAGCCTTTTCTATGTATTTCCATTTCTTCAGGTGCATAGCACATTTCCTGCCACAAATGACAAACAACATAATTGAGAAGATTCGACCATAAAACAAATTAGATGATAACCAAGGTGTACAACATGTATCCAAATGGCTAGAACTGGAAAATGGGAAAAGCACAGCCCACGAGATACAATAATCACTGTCATGAGATGATTCATGTTATAGAGGACATTAAAACCGTAGGCACTTGACTCAAGAAACTGGGACTAGGACAGTCAATAACTTGACTAAAATTATTGATGGGACTATAATCACGTCTGCCAGACTCATGTTCCGGCGTTCCTTAGAGATCACTTATCCACTAAATGCCATAAGCTGAATCACCAGTGGTGTTCTAGTCAGCCAGCCTGTGGGCCTAGGTCTTCTTCCTTCCAGTGGATATGCGACCCCTCACATAGTGAGCACGCTGAGGGCATGATCCACAAGAAGGAAAAGTGAATCAGATGATCCCCAAACCCGGCAAGACACACGAATGCAACAGATCCTCAGGGAACAAAATAGATGACAGGACACAAATGGCAGCTGAGTAAAGGTAAGGCAGAACAAAACAAACCAACTACCCACGAAACCAAGATAATCACGAAATGGTATCCCAACACAGAACGGAAGAGGAAACTCCAAGTGAGTGTGATAATGTTCTAAAGGGCTGAGACTGTAACCCCACCTACCACTAAGAACACAAGATTCTACCCAATGCCATCTGCTAGACAGGTACTGAGACTATTTATCAGCACAAGCTAGTTAATGCTCAACTCTAATCTAGGGGATTAGTTGAAATTAAGTAGGTATTTTTCCAAATAACCACCCATCACCACATGACTTGTTAACAGGGGAAAAAGGCAGCAGTCGTTAGAAATCAGTCAGAACCTACTGAGCATATTAAGAGCCCTGGAGATTAATCACAGCAAATTAAAAACTGGAAACTCTTAATTCACATAAAATTCATCTTAACCCCTATAAACAATTCTGTGATGTGCCTGAGTTAAAAAACAAAACAAAACAAAAAACAAAAAAACACCCTTATCTTCAGAAAGGAAGAAAATCCAAACTACCAACAATAGACTGGTAATTTACATGCCACCTGGAGAGAATGAACTTCTGCAAAGTAAAAGGGTGTTTATTTCTCGATATCCATCAGACCATGAGCTTGAAAGGTTTGATTAGAAGCTGTCATTTTCAAGGGACACTATACAACTACTTAATTTAGCTTCCAATACTTATGTGGAAGAAGGGAAGAATAATTTCTTTGAAAATGCAATCTGGTTATTTAATTACTCAAATTTGACAGATAACTTGAAAGGAGAAAAAAGATTTAACTCCTATAGCCCATGTATTTATCATCTGATTAACTCAAGTGAGACTGATCATCCACAGTGGGATGTATCTTTCTGCCTCTGGCCTTAGCAAATACCTCTCCGCCCTTTAGAAGACAACAAACACTTTGCATTAGTCTCTTGTACTTGGGGTAGCAGTTAATCAAGAGACACTTTTAGGTCTAAAGCAGAATATTCAATTTCCTTAGCTGAGCTTGAGTACCTCTATATCTGGTTTTAGATGAATAACACAGAAAATGAACAGAAAAAAATCTACACAGAATAAAATCATTTGGAGCTTGCTCTTAAAACTTCAGATTTAATATCATTAACGATTACATGTTGCAACATCGTCTAATGGAATGAACTAGAAGAGTCACTCACTTTGTCAGCATCTGGGATTTTGTTTTCTTCTGAGGTAAGTTCAGGTGAAGGGGGAGACTGTGAGGTTTGTTGACCATCAGTTTGTACCTGGGGCTGTGTTCCAGCTTCACTGTTGTCTTGCTGGATATTTTTCTGAAATGAAAGCCCAGGCACAAAGGATGTAGAAAGCAGGTGTACTTGTATGAATTTATAAAGTCACAGGGCACCAAAGACAGTACACTCAATTTCTGAACTCGTAACAGGTGGGCAGAAAAAGTACCGGATAAAAGCAAAACGAACACAAAATACCCGGAAACTTCTTAGAAAATTTTAACCTGTAAGAAATTCTGTGAATGACAGCAGTTAATACAGTTAAGTAACACAGCTAAGCATTTGACTGATTGTGACAATCAAGAACTCCCCTCCAAGAAACTTTCATCTAACTGTATACAGATATTAGTTCTCAGAAGCACAGGCAACAGGCTTTCCACTCAAGGCCTCTTTCCCAGAAACAAGATTTCCAAAACCTAGTTTCACCAGCAGCCGTCATGCATCGACATTACCTCCATTTCCATTTATTAAATAGCTTCATAAAATGGCCAACTGTCAGTCATTCCAGGGCTTATCATTCAGCTTACAGATATCTGAGACCCTCTCCATCCCACTTTCATCTTGTGACTCAGACATTTGTACCTCAAAGACTCTTTAGGATAAAGAATAAATGCTACATGCTACATGTTACCAATCCTGACTAAAACTCTGCTAAAAGGAAGAAAAATGAAGCCTATTAATTTTCCGATCTTTCTGTAGTAGCCCCCATCTCCAAACAATCAGTGCTTGTTATGATCTTTGGGAGAAGCTTAAAATTCTAAGTTAACATTTTCTGTCTAATCTTGAAATCACCCATATTTTTCTTTCAAAGCTTCAAAAATCTAAAGCAGACACTGAAGTACTGAGAAGCAAGGCACCACTGATATCCAAAAGGTACTAAGAGACTGAGACAGTGACACTAGCCATACAACTCATTATTGTAAAGAGTTTCTAGATGAGACTAAAACTAAGGGTTTAGATGTTGCTTCAATATTGTGGGAATGATTTAACAGTGACCGCTTGATACCAACACTGCCCTTTATCTTAACCAAAACACTACACTACCTGTTCATTAAAGTGATTTCTGATTAAAGCCCAGAAATAAACAAGTTCTGGAACACCGAAAACAAATTTGCCATACAATTAAAAACATTTTCTTTTTCAGCTTTACAATACTGCCGAATAGATTAAGTAGTAGTCTTTTTTTGATATCCATCAGTCAACATTTGACTTAATGTATAGTCTTAAAAAAAACTAAGGAAACTTTACTTCAATTAAATTATATACCAGTTATTTTAAATTCAGTTATAAAGAACTTAATCATAATACCTAAATTCTTGTATATTACCATAAACTGGCAAACTATTATTACAGAAAATTCTGAACAAAATTATTCATGAAGAGAAAAACATTTTGACCCTTCTCTGACAGCTTAGAATTAAGTCCATTCTATATTCAAATGCAAAGATTTATCAGCTAACTTACATCAGTGTCCAAGTTTTCTGGTGGTCTCTGATTTGGACACTCCATGTCTGTTTCAACAGAAGATACTTCATTCTCCTCAGTTGGTACTTTCTCCACCATAGATGCTGTAGAGATGGTAAAAATGCCATGGGTGTTGACTCGCACTTTGACTTTCACTCTAGATTTTTCTCCATCCTTCTGTGCAGAAACATTCTGAACTACAAAGCGGCCTAGAACAAAAAGAAATAAGACAATTTTAGAGTTCAACCTAAACCTCTATACAGTAGGCAAATGCTAAGAAATATAGCTTAGAAGTGCAATTTCAAAATCTTCTCCCTTGACCCAACTTATAAGGTACACTATGATCTCAAAATACACGTATTAATTGTACAGCATACATACAATTCTTAAGATTAGTCTTGAAATACCATAAAAATCTCACAGGGAAGGATCTTCTCTTGGCTATTCAAGCATATACTAGGCAGATATGGGTTTCAGATAACAGTAATCAAAAGCAATTTCTGTTTCCTTCTATCCAATTTCTGTAGATGGATAAGCACAAACAAGACTTGAAAATTTTTCAGGTTTAACATATGTGCTGATTTTTAATCCCATGATGTCTTTTAGCAAATACTACTTTTCTGATTAAAAAAACAAATATTTTAAATATGGAAAGCAAGCTAAAACTTGTATCAATGCCTAAAATTATTATATGTAATAGAATGATTCCACATCTTTATTTAGTTAATGCTTTACAGTGGATCCTGGTTGTGTGACCTGCAACAAGTTACCTAACCATCAATTATTTCTGAGGACCAAGTTAATTTTTAAATGAGCACTTTACTACAGAACCAAGTGTTTATCATCTCCAGCAATAGTATGGTTATTACAGATACCACTGAACTTTTGGGAAGTAGTTTGAAGCTATTATGTGCAAAGCATCAAATTAGTTGAGTATTAAATTTAAGGTGCTATCTACACAAAAACACAGAAAGTTACAGATTTAATTACTGGGTCAGTGAAAGATGCCAGACTAGACCTTGATCAACTGTCACATCACTAGTTCAGGAAGTAACATTTACTCTCAGACATCCAAGAAGACTCTCAGGAGAGTGGGATGTAACATGGCTCTTTCCATGTGTACAAGGTTTTCAGTTTGGGTAAACATGAAAAATTAGATATGCCAAATTTAAAGGTTAGATTTTATCTTCTGCACAATGGAGAATTAATGCACAGAATTCAACCTACCAAAAATCTTACAGTATAACTTCTCATGCTATTTTGCTACCAATAAATTTGTGACAAATGTTTAAAAATAAAACAAACTGTGGGTCAGAACATTTTAGTCTTTAGTCAAGAAACAAAACACAACTGGTCAGGTTGGCCCCTTCAAAGAGTTTCTTCAAAAAAAGGGATGAGGGCAAGGTTAAACCCCGAAGAGGACCTAGCAATACTGCAAATTTTATCTGTAGTCTAGGAAACAGACAGAATTTACTATGAGCAAAAGTGGATGGACAGTGTCCAACCTCCCAAAGAAAAATGCTTCTCTAGAAAAGGTTACAGTACAAAATTCTTAACAATCTGAGTGATATTTTGCATTGGAAGTGTCATCCTGAAATAAATTTCACCGAGAAGAAAGGTTAACAGTAGGAGCTGGGATTGTCGCCCAGGGGTAGAGCACTTGCCGAGCACGTGCAGGGCCCTGGCTTTGATCCTCAGCACCATATATAAATAAACATACAAATAAATAAATGTATTGTGTCCAACTACTACTGAAAAAATAAAAATAAAATAAAAAAAGAAAGGTTAACAGTAAAAGTAGCCAGTAATCCTTTTAAGTATGGCCTACGTCAGAAGTAGGAAAATACCTGACATGTTCCTCAATCATTACTTGAAAACGACAACAGAACATGCAAGTCATCATATCCGTATAGGCCAGTAAAATGAACCCGTTTCACCATCAACATGATTCTAAACTGAAAATGTTTTCACATGGAATTCTCTTTCACTGAATATTACTAAGAATAAGAAAAAATTTAAATGTCTACACTGAATGGTAAGCTACATCTTCAACTCAAAGAGCAAAATATATAGAATTAACTTCTTACCTATTTTTGCTTCTGGATATGGGACTCCTAGTGGATCAGAATAGAAAGCTTCTAGCTCAAAAGGCCCCCTTCTCAAGAAGGTGAGAACTTTGGAGAAAGGAGCAGCATGGTTTCGACTAAACACTTCATGAACACTAGAGAAGAAAGGAAAAAATACTCAGTATTTCAAATATGTGAACTTATTTTGCTATATAAACAGAGAAGAGACATTCTAAAATCTGTCAATTTTATCTTATTTTAAAGTACCAAAATTAGAGGTGTTTTAATAGATTTGGTTGTTGAAAATCACAGGTAAGCACTCTACCATAAAAGTTATTTGTTCATTTACCTTTTATATATTAAAGACAACATCTACTACATACCCTTCAGTATCTTCTGAGTCGTGGTTCCAGACCAAAGATATTGGAAAAGGAACTGCATCTGTGACGGAAAATTCTCTAACTTTAAATGCTGGGGAAAGGATCGCACACTTGAAGGAAAAACATGAAAAGAATTATCATGAGCTTATGATTAATTTCCACTCATCTTTTAAAATAAAACTCAATTCTAATGGGATGGACAGGTTTTAGGTGAAATTCAAAACTACTTACAGTATATGTCATCTTAAGCACAAATGATTTATTTACTACCCAAATACCATGTCAACCACTAGAAAGGCAAATCATACCTTAGGACAGTAAATGTTAATCAATACCAAGCTTTATAGGATTAGGAAAAACACTGGTTTTTTCCAAAAATGCCTTGCTTATAGCAATGTCACTTAAAAGCTGTTTCTCTTTTGAATGTGTAGATGCACAATGGAATGTGTAAATACACAGACAATTCTGTCCATATTACTTTTCAAATGTTTAAAAACTAAAAAGGGGACTAAGGAGTGGTAGCAATTACTTGAGACGCTAAAGTAGGAGGATTATTTCAAGTTTGAGACCAGTCAGGGTAACTTAGTGAAACCCTTTCTCAAAATATAAAATAAAAAAGGGCTAGAGATGTTGCTCAGTGGTAGAGCACCCCAGGGTTCAATCCCCAGTACTACAAAGAACCAAACAAAACTGAAAAGGGTAAAACTAAAAATGTCCATATTTTCTAGTAGTTTTATGAATGAAAAGAATAATTTCAAAATTGGGACCAATAAACATCCAAGTCAGGTGGAAGGTTCACATTTAGACAAAGTATATAAAAATCATAAATAGATGAACCAAATATCTAATTAGTATGATCTCTTTCCAAAGAGATGCCAAAATTAGGTCTTTTTTTGGGGCGGAGGGGGAGTGAACTTAACAGTACTCAACTACTGAGCCTCATTCCAGCCCTATTTTGTGTTTTATTTGGAGACGGGGGTCTCACTGATTTGCTTAGCGCCTTGCCATTGCTAAAGCTGGCTTTGGACTGTGATCCTCCTGTCTCATGTATCAGCCTGCCGAGCCGCTGGGATTACAGGAGTGTGTCACCACACTGGGCTCAGAATTAGCTTTAAGAAAACTAGGAACCTCCAACATTTGGGGGAATCAGTTAAGGAGGCTTATTCCAATACTAAATTTTTTAAAAAACCAAAAAGCCAATAAAACATACTATAACAATACAAAGGGTATCATTACTAAGTATCTACATATTTTTCCTAAGTATTAAAAGGCAGACACTCTGAAGATCTTTGTTTACAGAATCTCATTTTATGTTATAAAAAAGGGAAGAAAACCTTCTAACTACATCACAGTTAATCCAATGTGTTAACTTTAGTTAAAACTATTTGATTATTCATATTGCCTATCAATACTCTAAATATGTTTTATTGTACTAATAATGTCTAGGTTTGGTGCTTTTGCTTCACTAAACTAACTTTATACTTCTGGGCTGCCTTCTTATTCTATAAGCAGGTTAAAAATCAATTTGGGGTGTAAGAGGGTCCCTATTTTCTAAAACCATGTGAAAATCTATTCCTTGTGACATCCCACTTAATTCTCTCCCGTGTTTTACCATTAACTGTCACTGCCACACTGCTAATTAGTGCTTTACAGCTATGTTTTCTATGATCCCCTCAGAAACATATCTTTTCTAATTCTTGTTTGAGAAACACCAACTTAGTTGTTCTAAAGTTTATTGGCTCTTCCAGATTTGAATGTCCTTGTCTCCTTCACAGCCTATGGATTCACTGAAAAGTAACTTCCTTCTGCAATCTAATTAGATACAAGGCTCTGTTTATTAAATTACCCATCGTCATGAAAATCAAGTGGGAACTGTTTAGGAACGCACACCAAGAGCAAGAAGGGCTGAGAAAATACCTGTAGCGCACATCCTCTGGCTACTGCTTCATCAGCATTGAGCGTTGTGCTAATATCTTTTCCAAAGAATTTGGCAATTTTTTCTTTCACTGCTGGAATTCGTGTAGTGCCTCCAACTATCTCAACAGCACTCACATCTTCTACTTTGAGCTGGGTTTGTTCCATCAATGAATAAAGGGGTACTTCTATTTTTTGCAGGAGTTCAGCACAGAGTTCTTCAAATTGTGACCTTAGCGAATAAGAGAAACACTTTTTCATTCTTTCCTCCAAATACCCTAGATAAACCTAAATTAAATGCTACCATAGTTTGTAACCCCTTTTCCTTTGTAAATATATAAAATAGGTACAGGAAATGGGCTGGGAAAAAAATCAGAGATCTACAGTTATTATTAGAAGAAATTACTTTAATATTCTTACAATTGCCATGTTAGTTCCCAAATGTTTTATGTGATCTGATTTTCATTACCTTAAATATTTATTTCCATTCACATCAAAATATCTATGAAACTATTATTTAATTATTGGTCCAGGACTACCAAAAAGTGGAGAACAAAAACAAAAAAACTTTCTCATCAGATTACTTAGAAGATATTTTTGAAAACCCTCTTTGCAGAAGTGCCCCTAAATTCTAATGGTGATAAAACACTGACTTTTCAGTCATAAGCCATGTAGCACAGGATCCTGAAATGTAACCTAAGAATCCTAGTTACAAGTGACACCTGGGCTATAATTTCAGCAAGAAGTTACATTGATTTCATCTGCAGAACTCAAGACACACCTGTTCATCTTTCCTGAAACATCTTTGTCATTCATAAAGCATTCAATATTCAGTGGTAGGTCCGTGCTGTTAGAGCTCATTAGCTTTTTCAATTTTTCACATTCCTGATACAGACGAAGGAGTGCTCGAATTTTGGATTTTGCATCCAACTTGTACTTAGTTTTAAACTCTGCACAAAAATGTTCCACTAACTTTTCATCAAAGTTCTTTCCTCCTAGGAAAGGATCAAAAGCTGTTCCCAGTACCTAAATTAGTTAAAACAAATAATCTGGTCATTTCCCATTATTTGTAATTAGAATCCTAAATATTGCTATTTAAACAACTGAAGACTAACAGGTTCACAACTTCTCATTTAAATTACAATAACATGAAATTCATCAATTGAAAGTAATGTAACTACAAAATACTAACAAAACAAAACCCCACTAAATTTCTAAGGTACTCTTTACTTTTAATTACTACGTACATCATTTTTATGTAGATCAATCTTAGCAACAATTCATATTGACATCTTTTCCTAGAGCTCTTCATTACCAAGAATAGTCTAGGCTCATTAGCTTAAAAATCACAACAAATTCAACACTTCGTATATCTGGTCACACAGTTCCAATATATGCTTACCTTCAATTTTCCCTTGTTAAAAGCACAGGCAGACACTTGAAAAGCTGAGTGTCCCATATCAACAAAGACCACTATCCGAGGTTTCTCATCTGGGCTTGGGAGATCCTGCTTATAAATTCCATAATTCAAAGCAACTACAAAAAGTAAACTATGTTTCAATTCTTTGGTTTATACTTAGATATTTCATTGTTACAAATAATTACACATGCAGGAAAATTGACTATAAAACAATTACAGTGAAACCTTTTTATGTCTGACTTTACAATGACTTTCTGGAATCTATTATTCTCTTTCTGACTTTAGAACCATGAATGCTCTATCCTTTCTCCTTATATGGAAAACAGTAATGGACTTACTTACATGGATACAGTATCGGACTCATTACACAATACTTACTTTTAACCATAACCTTCAGTGAGATTACTTATCAAAAAAAATAAAAAATAAAAAAATCTTACATAATTACAGCAACTGCAGTGCTTCTTGTTTCCTGAAGACTGGAGCATTAAAGGGTCTGTTATTTTCTGAACTTTGAAATCACTATACTTCTAAACAGGTATACCTAATAGCCTTTTAAAAACCTATTAGAAGTACACTGAAAATAACTCAAGTGTAAAAACTACTCTCCCTTTTTAGTTGATCAATAATAGTAATAAACTGATACAGGAGGAAATAATAGTAGTAGGCAAAGCAGTCACTGTTATCTACTGCATCTAGCACAATGCCTAACAGAATGTGCTTAAATCAATACCTGACAAATAATCAACTCCAGTTCTGAAAATATGAGGAAAAAATGTTACCATAATCAATTACTTGTACTCAAGGTAGCTTTGATGCCTAAACGTTAGGATTTGGGGAAAAAAACTTGTTTCTTAACTATAAAAGCAATGTAAGGAAACAGTAAGTTAAATCCAACCTGCCTAATTAAAAAAATTATATAGGCCAGGCATGGTGTATGTACTCCATCGTTATATTCCAAACACCTGTATTCAGAGGCAGAAGGATCCCAAGTTCCAGCCAGCCTTGGCAATTTACAAGACACTACCTCAAAATAAAAAAATACAAGGGGCTGAGAGTGTTTATTCAGTGGTAAACTGCCCCTGGGCTCAATCTTTAGTACCAAAGAAATGACTTAAAAAATAATTTAAACACACGCTTATATTTTATATACATATGAAATAATTTTCTAATAAGACTCATAAATTTGAGAAAGCACCAAACTCTCATTAATGACAAGTACCTAAAAAGCTGAATTTTTGCTTTCAGATCTAACGTTTTTTAGAAAAGTGTTTACTTCTACATGAAAAAGTGTTTAGTAATAGCACCCAGAGTGTCATAACTTTTATGGGTTTTGTCACTTCTACAGACACACTTTCTTACCAGCTGTCATGTCATTCATGAGTCTTAAGCAGTTTAGGCCAACAATCTGTGCAGCATCTAATACAGATCGCCTCTCAGCATCTGTGAAGAAGGAGGGAACCTATAAACAAGAAAAAAAAACCTTTTAGCTCACCTAGAACACAAAAATATTTAAATTCTTCACAAACCACTTATAATAAATTCACAGGAGTCCAACTAAGTAGGTGCCTAGCCAGGTCCCAAAACAGAAATAGAACTTTACACTTAATTTCCAGCAAGTTCCTTAACTTATAGAAACAGTAACTACTTTTGAAAAGATTGCCTTAAAATTATAACAGATTCTGAGTTACTTTATAATTCAGTAGACTGGTTAAGATTACAAATGTGCTTTTTGGCAAAGCATGTTGATGCTCCTGAAAGATAAAAGCACAAAAAGAGCAAAGGCTGAAGTTTCTGATGGTACTGGCTTATACCTCTAGCTGTAAGGACATTGATGAGGAAGAAAAATCAATACATTCATAGGATCACTCTAAAGTGATATATATATCATTAATAAAGGAAAACACCTAACACAAAACTTAGAGACTTCCACATTTTTTTCCAAGTAATCATTGATATTTCAGAAAGAAATATCTCAATGACTATTGACTTAATTCTTTATTTTTACTAGAGATTAGTGATTATTACTCTAAGCAACAGAGACAGGACTCAGCGTTACAGGAAAAATTCTAGCTGTTCTGCCATACACTTTCACATCCTAGGATATGCTGCCATAAAGGCTTCTGACTGTTCTGGGCAAGTCACAAGGCTCGCTATAATGCAGAAACCATGCTGAAATTAAGACCATTATAGACAATCCTACTGGAGAACATAACCACAGCAGACCAGTGATCCTAGTCATTTGTGAAAGCAGAATTTACAAATGCCTTTCTGGTATCAAAATAAAAGACTTTATCCTCTTCAAGTATTCTCTGATAATTTGCCTCTCCACTGAAGCTAGCAGAATTGCCAGTGATAAAAATCTAGGTTTTACCATCACCACTAGGCTACAGTTTAAAACTCCTAAAGCTCTGGTTCTTTCACCTGTGGAAAGCTGAAAAGTACTAAAGCTGATACTGTTGCATTTAACTGCTACAGTATGTGACAGTCAATCTATATTTTCTAAATGCCCCACAGATTTCCACCTCCATTTAAAACCTGTGTAGCTTCCAACAGGGTGTGGTGGCACATACCTGTAATCCCAGAAGCTCAGGAGGCTGAAGCAGGAGGATCACAAGTTCAAAGCCAGCCTGAGCAAAAGCAAGGTGCTAAGCAACTCAGTGAGACCCTGTCTCTAAATACAAAATAGGGCTGGGGATATAGCTCAGTGGTGGGGTGTCTGGGAGTTCAATCTCTGGTACCAAAAAACAAACCCCCAAACAAGCTTTGTAGCCTCTAGCTAAAATACCACTCAGACCTATTTTAAAATAGTCCAGGAACATTATTATCAATAGAATTTTGATCCCTAGTAATAAACCAGTTTTCACACATTTGATACTTCAATACAGAAGGCAAATTAAAACAGAATTCCTTGCTGAATTCTACTTACTGAAATAACACAATCTGTGACTGGTTTTTTGAGGTTGTTTTCAGCAGTTTCCTTTAACTTAGTCAACAACATAGCTGTTATCTGTTCAACACTAAATAGATGTTCTTCATCCATGTACATTACCTATATTAAGGGAAAAAAAGGTTGTGAACGCTGTAATACTTAATGGTAAATGCTAATATTAACACAAAACATTCTTTCCTACAAAACCTGTTTTGTTGTTTCAAAAGGAGGAATAAAGGAAGGAGGAAGGGGTAAGAAAACCACCAAGACAGATTTCCCAAAGTTCTAGTCAAACCATTATAGATGGTAGTAAATTTCCATTGAAAAGATGAATCACTAGAATAAATATTGTCTGCTGATCATAAGACAAGAATGCATCTGGAAGTTAAAAAAAGATTCCTGGTTGTATTACACTATTGCTCTTCAAATCCAGCTGGATTGTCTTTGAACAGACATTTGTTTGATTCATGAACACCGTTTAGACTAAACACTATCAAATAAACCTAAAGTTTCCAACTGCCAAAAAGTTAGAACACAAATTATGTTATAGCAATATAATTATTGTCTGAATAATTCTCAATTTAGCACATACTTAACTATACTTTAAAAGGAATTATATGACAAACAAAACAATTAAGATATCTGAGGCACTCTTAAGAGCTAGTACTTTTCTCAATAGATTAAACAGTCTTCTTATTTAGAAACCAGTGGTTGCTCAGTTATATTACCTTTATTCCAACTCCACCATTTTTCATTGGAACCAAATCGTAACTTAAATTTTCCTTCTCCTTCTGAATGAAGGGGTCATTGAAAGTTCGACCATGAAATCTCTTAAAGTTAGACACGGTATTATTTGCATGAGTGATTTGCTGCAAAAGAAATTTGAGATTTTAAATTTCCCTAATTTGCTATCTACAGCAATTTAGCCATTTATACAACTCACACCAACCCTAGGTATGGACATAAACCCTCTCTAGAGCCCTACATTCCCATCATTGAATAGCTTATTTGTACTTTCTTCTCCTATAGAAAACATCTAAGGAAAACAGACGAGGGCAACCATGTCCGAACACACTTTAAAGCAGATTTTTAAAATCTACAAGATAAATTCCGAGACAATGCCAGTAACCCAGTAACTTTATTATTACTTTATTTTATTCTCCCCTAACTAAACTTGTTAATTTTTATATTCAATGAGTGAATGAAAAGGAGATTTGGAAGCACTATGGTCAAATCACATTTTTTTAAAGTTCACTTATTACACCAGGATACAAATGTTACTCCAGAATACATATGGATGGCTACTCTTCCTAGCAATAGTATGAGATAATAACTATATTAGAAGATGTAAGTTAGGATCATTCAAAATGTTTTAAAATGACAATATTTTCAACTGCATGTGCTTATTTTTTTTCATTTGGGAGCCACAGTTTTTAAGCATGAGACTAAATTCATAGTATCTTACAACTGATACATGTTTGTTAAATCAGAGCATACTTAAAATTTGCTCAGTTTCTTTTGGCAACTTATTTACTTATATCTCAGATACAGAGGTTAAACAGAAATATTTGGTCAGAAATAGAAGAGAACCAGAGGGAAACATGCCAAATTGTTATAAGATGGTAATTTTTTAAATCCACTGTTTCAGTTAAATATTTTGGTTAAACTCTGGATTAAAAATTCTACTTTAAAGTATTTTTCATGCAAAGGAAAAAAAAAAAAACTGGGACCCTTGTTTACACTAAGTAATTAAGATAAGAGACAAGAGCTATGACTTCTGTTAGCTTGAAGACACTTCGGATTTTTACTCCACTGAAGTTCCTTCCTTCTCCTTGTGAGTACCTCATTTTGAGTATGTACAACTATTTTTCTTCCCTATTCCCGTCATGTATCTCTTCCAACCTAATTAGCCACAATATAGTAGTAAAACATATTTCAGGGTTTAGGGTTTTGTTTCTTTTTAGCAATATTATTTTCTGTAATTAGATTTGTTTATGTTATTTCCTAAAGTCCCTGAAAAAGTATTTCATATATTAAAATCAATGTTGTTCAAAAAAAATCTTTCAAAAAAATTGTTCAAAACAATGTAAAACATAAATGAGAGCTTTATATATAACATCAAAAACTAATTAATAGGTGATTAAAAAAAAAGGAAAAGTCTTCTTGTATCTTATATACTTCCTATTTCAATTCAGAACAGTCCCATTTCAAGTACTGACTATGCAGCCACAAGCAGCAAACAGCTACCATATGAGCACAGGTTTGGACAAAAAGTTCTCCTAGCCCCACTGAATTATTAAGTAACCTCAAAAAGCTTTTAAATACAGAAGCTTAGAGGTTTTTTCTATAAAAAGAATATTTAATTCTTAAATGAATATTGAGAAAAATGTCACCAAAAAATTTCAAGTGTCTTATTGGCAGGCTGGGAGGTTAAAGCAGATCTTATTCAATAGATCAAGAGAGAAGGAACACAACAGGAAAATAATCACATAAGGTTTCAAAAAGAATACCTGAATTACATTTTTAAAACTCAAAAACAGGTAAACTTAAGAAGACACTTGATACTCTTGTACGTATCTTTCAAACTCCTCCCCTTAAAAAAAAAAATGGGCCAGAATTCTCTTAAGGAACATACCTGATTTTTGGCTGCAACTCCAATTGTTCTGTTTTTTGATCCAAATGATATGACTGATCTAGAAGAAATAAAAACCAAATGTTTCAAAACTGTTAAAAAAGCATAAGTGTGGACATTCTTAACTGACAAGGAAAATTCTAATAAAAATTGCCTCAAGGGTTATGTGTGGGTGTTTTGGAGGAAAGGTTCCCTTGAACTCAGTTCTGAGAATAAAACCTGGGTTGCAATCCTACTGCCCCAAGTCTGCTCACATCTTAGGAGATATTTCTCCCCACCTCAAGTACTAGTATCATCTGTGTGGTTCCCAATTACTAAGAACTAACATTAATTCAGGAAGTATTCTGCATACTTAAAGAATATTATTAAACTTCACCCTATACAAAAATAACATAAATGTCACTGTCTACCTGTTTTTGTGCTCATATACCATCTGCCTAAGATTCAAAAGCTTTTATGTAAACCCAAGTAATGTACCTAAGTTTATGACTTTAGAGTTTAAAGAGCACAATAGAGGTTCCTATCTGGAGACTCTACTTAAAAAGTTACAGCAGAATGGAATATAAATGTTTGAGAGAAGAGATTAAATGAGTTACATTAATTTAAATCTGCTTTGAAGAGATGAAAATGATTTGTAACCATGAGACAGCTTTCTCAGTAACAAGAAATGGAAATGCATAGTAACACAACAGAGACAAGATCAAGAAAAGTCTTTTGAGGAGGAGGCAGTGATTAAGGTTTTGGATTAGAAAAGAGATCTAATTGTGCATTACTAATCCAAATCTAATCTAATTTTGGATTACACTTACTCCTACCTAGGTAAATGAGAGGAGTAAAATGGGAACACACTGAGGAAGTTTTAACTTGCTAAAACAGAATCATCCTGGACCTAGATTATTCCACCAGGTGCTAAATAGCATCCTAAAAGCCAGGGAGACATTCAAACAGAAGACAGACCTTTACAGTAGAGTCCAAACTGGTATCCTTCTAAACTCACTTGCAGACTGGATCTACTCATTTTCCAAGGGAATAATCAAATTGAAATAAATAGTAATTAACAGTAGTCAATGCAGTTGAATCAACAATCTGGTTTAACAAACATTCCCTCCTAGAATAGCTTTTGAATAGCTTTTCTTTTATTGGATCAAAGAGAACAAAGATGTAAGCTGCATAGGGATGAAAGTCTGAAATACTGTTATCTTTCTTACTAACCTCCAATTAAGAGTCCTGCACTGGCAAAAAAACAGACCACTATGGTTTTGCAACTCAGATGCATGGGAATAAGTCATCAGCAATATTAGCTTTTTTCCTCATTTCTCATTCACTTTAATAAGCGTTCATCTGCCCGCAAATAACTGTATAAACTCATTTTACCTTTGGGCTTAATATTGCATTTTACAAATCTCTAGAAGACTTTAGTACATTTGAAAAAAAATAATTTCCTTGAAAAGCAAACAAATATTTTCATCAATGCAAAAATGCAGGTATGTTTGCATACATTTTCTTCAGAAAATAACCCCATGAAATAGTTGCTTTTTTAGTGTTTGCCCACCCCACGCTGCTGTGGAATATTAACATTTAAGTCAGAGAAAAACATCCTTCCTTCTCGTGGAGTTCCGGCTACAAAAGCAGGCAATTTTTATTGTCTCTTATTTCAACTCCGAAATTAAAAAATAAAAACTCGGGTCTAGAATTCTTATGAATGGCTCCGATAATGAACAAAAAAGGACGTTTACATCTCCCCAAAACGATTCTGGGTACTTGGACAAACAACGTTAGCAACCGTGACAGTGGGTAAGGAGAGGTGGATTTATCTTTCACAACAGTGTTTCTGCGGTCGCTAACAACAGACTGCCGGCTCCCGGGCCAAGCAGCGGCACACAGGCTCTGGAAGCTTCCAGTTCACTTCGAGATTCATAGTGCGGAAGAAACGGCTCGGCCGCCCGGGATCCGCGGTGTGCACAGATAGGCGCGGAGGGAGGAGGGCTGCCGGGGGCGGCTCAGCCAGCACCGAGAAGCCGGGTGGGGAACCGGGGGCGGCTGCGGAAGGAGCCGGGCGAAGGCTGCCAAGTAAGCGGAGCAAAGTCGCGGGCTTTGCTGCCGCCGCCAGACCCCCAGAAATTCTGCCCAAATTGGCGACCCCGGGAGAACTGAGTTCCTGAGTGTCTAGCCTCGGCGAATCCCCGAGGCACCCCTTCCTCTCCCTCGGCGGCGGCGGCGAGCCTACACCCCTTCCCAGCCCCCACGAGGGGCGCGCCACTCCCCACGCCGCCTCCATCTGCCCGCGAGCTCCGGGTCCCCGGCGCTCTCCAGCCCCAGAACCTGTCCCCAGCGCCCTGCAAACTCCCACTTACGGGGTGCACCGGTCGCTGAATTCGTTGGCGATGGTCTCGATGCCCCCGGCCCGGGCCACCGCGATGTAGCAGCTCTGGGAGCCCACGTCCAGCCCCACCACCGACATGGCCGGCTCGCGGTCCGCCTCCGCCTCGGGTCTGGGTCTGCGTCCTCTGGCTGTCTGCGCGCTGCTCCTTCTCGGCCGCTGCCGCCGCCGCCTCTAGCTCCAGCCGCGGGGCCGACTGCGCTTCTGTCACTCGGACAGACACACGGACACTCGGCCGGAAGGGCGCCTCCGGATACCCGGGGACCGCGGCGGCTGCAGGAGAGATGCCCCGGGAGAACGCGGCGCTAGGCCTCCGCAGGTCGCTGCACAGCTCGGGCTGACTGTCTTGCTCGGCCGCCGCCGCTCGCTAGCACACCGGCGCCGGCGCCCAACAACCGACCCAAAAGGGGAGGTCCCTGTTCCTCAGCCTTATGTATCACACTGATCAGAACTTTCCAGAATCTGCGGCATTTACTCACCGGCGCCTCCACCGGCCTCTCCACGTGCCACTTCCGCTTCCTTCTCGAGCCTTCTCGAAAGATTCTACCCAATGAGTGGCTGGTCCCCCCGGGAACGGCTGCCGTTGCCATGGTGGCAGGACAGCCGCGGCGATGCCATTGGCTGTAGTCAACCAGGTTGACCCTCCTCCGTCCCCGCCCACCCTAACCAAGGGCTCCTTGTCGTCTTAATAACAGGAACAGAAAAAAATGACTCGGAAACTCGCAGCATTCGTAACTGGCTACTGGGCGGTGATGCCCACCCTTAGACTATAAAGGGAAGCTAATCCGGCGGACGTGGACCCCACTTTGGCGTAGCCCCCAGACCTCGAGGCTCTGGGGAGGCCAACCTGCTGTCGGGAGAGCATGCCGGGAAGTGTAGTCCGTCCGGGAGATGAGGGCGCCTTGCATGCTGGGATGTGTAGTCCCGGCCGCAGTGCGTGCTGGGACCTGGCTTTGTCTTGGGGGCTCCGGGGAGAGGCCGAGTTCTGTCTAGCGCTTTTGCGCGCCTTCTCTGGCGGGGAACGTTGTTTTGTTTATGTGTCTGTTAGTTTTGTGTTCTGTGCTGTTCTGCCTTAGATTGCCCCGACAGCTGACCCATTCCGACTTTAGAAGAAGGAACGTCAGTTTAAACCGCTTATTATTAAGCACAGGGTTGTGTTTACTGTTTTGCATTTATTCATCACCCGGCAAGATATGTTTTTGTAGAATAAAATGTGAGAGGTTGTGTGTTTGGGGCGGGGGGGTGTTTTTGTTTTTTAAGAAATTGGTTTTTAGTTGTGGTATAACTTGGAAAGCTGTCCATGGTGTCACTTTATGCTTTTTAAATATTATTTTTAGTTGTTGATAGACCTTTATTTATATGTGGTGCTGAAAATCGAACCCAGTGCCTCACACATGCCAGGCAAGTGCGCTACCGCTGAGCTGTAGCCCCAGCCCTGTGCTTATTTTTGATAGACCTGATTGAAGCAGACATTTTTCCGCCCTGCCACTCCTAACCACGAATTGATACCTAAGTTCTACTTCTTTGATCTGAAACAGCTTTTTTTTTTTTTCCTCCTTTCCCGGGAAAGCAATGCCCACTTTTGCCTTTTGTTCAGTGAAGTGACAAGCAGACAAGGGAAAGGTGGAATGGTGCTGCTGGTATCTTCAGGTCTTTCTACCCTTTTGTGTCTTTTTAAGGTCGCCTCAGATCTAAGTGTTTTTCCTTCCCTCAGGCACATAATTCAAACGCGCGTCATTGAATAAGTGTGTAATTTTGTGATCTAAAGTTAGAAATTTCTTAACTGTTAATCCAGAGTGTGGCAATTCCTCATTAACACTGACAGGAGTGTAAGTCAGAGGCAAAGACAGAGTTCCATGTTTATGGGAGTGTAAACTAAACTGCTTTTTGATAGTTGGTCTACCACTTAAGACTTAAGTTACTGAACCTTAACACACCTTTAAAATGGTCATGATAATAGTAGCCATCTCAGGGTTGTTGTATTCTTAAATCTGAAAAAAAAAAATGGTAGCTGTGAAGAGTTTTGTTATGCATCCACAATACCTAGACGGACCCCCGCCCCAACCTCTTTGTGTATAAAAACATTGCAGTCCATGGAAAGGTAACAGTTTTGAACAGAAAGGACCTTTGAAATTATTATTTGGTCAGTTTCCCACATTTTATATGAGGAAGCTGCAGAGAGGAGAGCAGCCAGACTGATTTGGGTCAGGTTCAAATCCTGGCATGCACTGCTAAGATGCTTTATATAAAGTGCAGCTTATAAGAGTACCAGCCCTCCTGGAGTTGAAGTTCAAGGGCTTGAGTCCTAGCTGTCCTTATTAATTTGTGAGCTGTGTGATCTTGAGATAATTACTAACCCTGCCTGTGTTCTACCTCATAGGGTTTATGTAATGTTCAAAATATATGTGAAGTACTAAACATAAGCCATTGTTCTATAGTATTACTGTCTGTTTAATCCTGGGCAAATTTGTAAAATGGAAATAATAGCATACTTTTGCTGGGATTTTGGAAGTATTAAATATACACAAAACATCTAGTATGGCAATAAGCATTTGACAAATTATACTAAGAATAGTAATACTATTCAAGAAATGTTGGTACCGGGCACTTCAATCTCAACTCATACTGCTGTGGATGCTGAGTTGTATAGTCATGTTTTAGCCCTCTTGTGTTTAATCAGTTCACCTTAACTATTTACAGAACAGATAAATAATGAAAGGCCATAAGAACCGCCACATTTATTATATAATGAAAATGCTTCTTGTTTTAACTTTACCACATTTCATTGCTCTGCATATTTCATTGTATTTTTGTCACACAGAATTTCCCACACTATTTTTGTCATAGTGTCAGAAGTTTTAGATTGAAACTTACCAGATAAAAACAATCTCCACAAATCCTTGTTGTGTAATTATGAGGTAAACATAGAATGAAGGTGAGTTTATCTTGTCTGCTAGGAACCACCATTGCAGTCATTGAATTTTATTCCATATTTGTTTTAGAGAGAGCAAGAAGGTCCACAAAATTGGAAGCAGAGACAGCTCCCAAAGAACAATAAAACGAAAATGTGAAATTGAAAGTTGACAACCCAGAACAAAAACACTATTCAATGAAATAATGAATGTGCAGTAGGTATAAAAAGCTGCGACTAAGCTTCCTTGAAAGGAAGAGAGAAACGGGCATAGGAACAGGTATGTAGATGAACATGAAAGTGCACATGACCTTTGACTTTTGGTGTGAGTCAGTATTTTGGTGCCCCTATCTGTATTCAGCATAGTGGCAAGTGCTGGAGGGTTATAGAAGTAGCATAAAATTTTGTTCCAAATAAAGGCATGTTCTGAATGGCCTCTCTATAATGCCAATGCATTATGAATGTTCAAATAAGTAAAATCTTGTCAATTTGAGCATCTTTCAATATTTGTTTATTAAAGGGTTTTGGTTTTCTTCTTATTTAAACTTGCTTTTTGAAAGGTAATGAGTTCTGCTAAGATCTGTTTTGTCCTTATTTTAACTTATATTAGAATGAGCACCTAAAAATAGAAGTGCATAAGGATATTGTGCTGGGAGCAGAGACTTATAAAAAGATAGATATAAAATTGGGGGACTTTTATCCCATCTGCTAGCAGCGAGCATATAGGGAAAATACATAAAAATGTTTTTTTCTTCTAAAGAGGGGTTTTCTATTTTATTATAAATGTGGATAATAAAAACAATGCATAGGAAACCATTCATGCTTGCTGCTCCAGACTCCCTGTAAACCACTTTCCCACCATATTAAGGCAACCGGCCTTCCTCCTAAATCAAAGTGTGTGTGTGTTTGTATTTATTCCCCTTCCTAGGAAGCTCTTCTCCAGGCTATCAACGAGGCCAGCTTCTTCACGTCCTTTCAGGTTCAATTTGAATCCTACCATTACATAAGGGAAGTTTCTAAATGCTTACCCAGGAAGCAGATTGTCTTTCCCAAAGGTACACCCAATATTTTACTCTTACTAAAGGAGAAACTGGTGCCATCCCCAGTGCCAAGGACAGTCACATTGGCTTGGGCCAGTCAGCATATCCTATTTCCCTTGACCTCAGGAGTCACTGATTCAGGGATGAGCATATGATCTAGGCAGCCCAATCAGATTCTCAGGACTGTGGCTTAGAATGCTGGGACTTGAGGGTTCTCTCTGTGCCCTCTCCATTGCCTTTTCCTTCCCCCTTCCTCTATCTCGTTCTTCCTCCAGGCTCTATTTTATGAGATTACCTTACTACCATCCTAAAAAGGAAACTGACCTGCAAAGGTGGCTAGAACTAAGAACTAATTGTAGCTGGGGCCAAGGATTTTGTTCAGTCCTGAGACCTACCCTATCTCAGGATTTAAGTTGTATGAACCATATTTCCTCACTGCGTAAGCCAGCTTGAACTAGGGTTTCTGTTTCTGGCTGCCAAGAAAGAAACAGAAACCTCCTTAAAAAAAAAAAAAACAAATAACCTCCTTTGGAAAGTCTTCCTTAACCATATTATCTAAAGGTTTTGTCTTTTGTTACCTACTTATTTACTTCACAAATATACACCACAGTCTGCAGTGATCATGGTGGTGGGGAACAGTGTTTTACTTCCTTGTTTTTGATTATATGGCTCAGGGGCTCAGTGGCTGTTTTGTTTTGTTCATAGTGTTCTATAGATGCTCAAAAAACATTTGTTTAATGATTGAATGAAAAAACTATCATAAACTTATTAGGAAAAGGAACATTGATTCACTTTCCTCTAATATGAGTTTATCAACCCTGGCACTCTTGACATCTTGAGCTAGATAATTCTTGGTTGTACAGGCTGATCTGCACATTGTAGAATATTTAATTTCATCCCTAACCAGATCCACTAGATGCCAGTAGTAATATCCGCTTTTCCCCGGCCCCATTGCAACAAAAAAGTCTCCAGACATTGCCAAATGGCCCTATGGGACATAATTGTCTCTGGATCAGGGTTCCCACTCTCAATCTAGAAGCTTTGATTTATGCTTTAGTGGTACAAAAGGGCATAGTCTTAGGACATGTTTTTAGAGAAATCAAAACCCTTTTTGCACCACAGAGGCTAAGAGATGAGGAGATAACCCAGCTCTGAACAAATCAGACAACAGCCAGTATAGATCCCATACAAGAGGAAAGACAGATGTCTCTCATTGGACTATAGGACATGCCCACTGTTATGAAATGTACTTACTCCAAGGAGATAATGTTGACTGTAGTTGAGAAATATTTTGTGTGATTTTAAATTATTTCTTCCAGAAATGTACATGTAACTCATTTCTTTTCATTAGCATCCTTTATTATGACATAATAATTAGAAAGGCTGCACAGGTAAAGAAATTAAGAAATTCTTACCTTTCTGCTACCTTACCCATTCTATCATAGAGAAAGAAAGCACTCAGATAACCAGGATCATTGTTGCCCTACATAACACTCTTGATTTTCCACCCTGAGAACTAAATTCATGTCCAGAAATAGATTCTTCTTTTCTTTGTTTCTTCAGTGCCTGTGAGAAAAAGGGAAAGGGAGGAAGACTTAGTATCCTGTGTCTTTTCTATTCTGAACTCTAACAGGGTAAATTCAAAGTCCTTAAACATAGAGATGAGTCATTTGAGTACAGTCTTTGGGTTTGCCCTATCAAAAGGAAGCACTTACATTTTGATGGGAAAGTAACCACCAAAGTGTTAAAGTTTTGGTGTACTTTACTGTGGGTCAGATAGATTTTGGAGCTTGGCTGTCTGAGCTCTAGGATGTGAACATCATTACAGATGCCGTTGTTAGATGACATTAAGTCTTGGAACCTAAGTTGTTTTACTTCCCCAGAAGACTAATTAACAACTATCCACTCGGGAGCATGACAATGGTAGGATTTTTTTTTTTTTTAAAGAAAGGCAGGCTGCCACATGCAGCACCTCATTTGGATGTGTCAGAGTCTTGGAAGTCTGACTACCTTATGTTCTCTCACAACAGCACTTGGGAAGCTTGTTTGGAGGCTCTAGAAGAAAAGAAAGTGATTTATATACTCTTGACCAAAGAACAGTCTCTGTTGTGAAGGTGGTTCTCTTCAACCTAGCATGAAGCTTTAGGAATGACACTTGTGGAGCATGTGGAGCAGTGAGGGAGGAAGGGGACACCCCCACCCCCAACAGCCAGCCAGATCAGTCAAATCAACCCTGGCAATGAACGGGTTGATAGATGTTGCAGCCAGATTACCCTCTCATCCAGAGAAGCAAGTCAGACTGTTCTTACCTGACTTGTTCCAAGTAAAATGAAATTCCTCCTTCCATTCACTTCAAGAGAGCTGACTACCTGATTGTAGAAACATGTCTTGTCAAGGATGAATATAATCACAAAGTCTTGTATCTATTGAGTACAGCTAGGATAATGGGAAAAAGAGAGACAGATAACTAAAAGCCCCATAAATTTGAGTTGTTTTTATTCCTTGACCTAAAGGGGAAATAGCAAAAGGAGAATTTCTTGCTAATTCTGAATAATTAAGCACTCTAAAATAATTTCATGTGCCTTTCAACTCCTTTTGTCACCCAGAAACACAAGGTAAAGAAATAAAACATCAGAGAAGATGTATAACTCCAACTTTCTAGGAAAAAAACACAGTTAACTCTTGGAAAGCTGATGCACATTGAATATTTCTTCTTCAACCTGCCTGGGACTGCAAGTGTTTCAGATTTCAGATTTTTGAAGTATTTGTATGTACAAATTAGATATCTTGGCGATGAAAACCAAGTTTAAACATGGAATTCATTTATGTTTTATATACACCTTATATACATAGACTGGAAGTAATTTCATACAATTTTGTGATTTTGTGCATGAAACAAAGTTTCATAGTATGGAATTTTTCTACTGCATCATGTCACTGCTCAAAAACCTCTGCATTTTGGATTTTGGGATTAGGGATACTCAACCTGCATTGCTGACCAAAAACCCTAGCCATTAAAACTAACCATTTGAATTCTGAAATGTAAGTCACATTCTGTTTTTCCTGGAGTTTATAAGTTGTTGTTTTTCATTTTTAAAATGTGTATTGTCAGGCTGGGAATACAGCTCAGTTGGTAGAGTGCTTGCTTCTCATGTGCCTACCAAGGGGGCCCCTGGCTGTTCAGTCCCCGCAAAAGCATACTGTAATGTGTAATATGTTAGCCCACCTAATTTCCTGCTTGGCAATAATGTTCTCTTAGCAGTTCATCACTTACCAACTCTCTTTATAGTTTAATAATATACACTTCTTCATCTTGTCTCTAAAGAAAGAGGACTCCCCCCCTCCGCCAAGGCAAAAGGTCAGGAAAGCAGCGTCATCTTCTTTCCCTGCTTTTCTTTGCTTGTCTCCATCTTCCCCCATTTTTCTCTTCCAGTCCCAGGCAGACATCTGGATCCAGACTGCTGCCTCCCAGCTCCCCAAAGTCCTTGCCTCTGGGCTCCTCTGTACCTTCCCTGAGCATCTTTTGTGCTCTGCCTTGACTACGCCCAGTGCAGGCAGACTGCCAGCCGGCCACCCTACTCTGCCACACCTGCTCCCGACACTAGCACTGCTGCCTCTTATAATAGGTGCTCTCCATTTTTCCAGGCCCTGTGAAGAAGCACTCATGGGGATTTAAATGTCCACTCTCAGAATGGAGATATTTTAATTAAGTAAATTCCACCCAAATCTCTTTCTAGTTGGTCACCTTAGAGAATTCCTAGGGAAGAAATCTTTGGAGCTTGTGCTTTTATGGTGCCCCCTCCTACACCATGTTAAGCCTGGCTGGGCATGTGGATGATCTTTGATCTCCCTTCTGAATCCACCCCCTGTTCCTCTTCTAGAAGGACGGGGGCAGGGGTGAGGTGGGGTGGGGGGACACCATTCCATATACTCTGCTTTCCCTAGCTGCCTCAGGTTGCAGAGTCCCTGGACTTTAGGGCCTGTTTGTTGATTTCCCCAGAGGCTGAGAGCTCCCTGAACACTGCTTTCTCTTGTTCTTTACAGACACTTGATAACTGTTTATAGAAGGAAGGAAGGAAAAAAAGAAAGGCATTTCCTTATTCTTTCTTCCTTCCTCCCTTCTTCTTTTCTTCATTTGTTAGTCATTGGCTTTTGGTTGTCTCTCTGAAGGTCCCCGAATGCAATCCCTGCCCTACCTCTGCCAAGGCTCTTAAGTGATGTTCTTTCTTTTTGGCCTGCCAAGGGCTGAGGCCTAACCAGCAAAAGGCAACCCAAGCCTTCTGACATCACCAGCTGCAAGGCCGTAAACAAACCATGAAAAACTACTTCCTGTGGGTTCTGGCTTGGCTTTCCAAGCCAGCATTTTAGAAGAGGGAAGTACCAAGTAGGTGTATCATTTTGGGGGCAGACATGAAGGAAAAGGATTTTTCTGCTCCTCTGAAGTACTAAAAACATGACCCTTACTGCTGAGACTGATAGCATGTCCTTGGGGACCTCATTTCTCCTTGAACAGATTTAGAACTCTTCCCCAGGGACAGAGAACAGTTGTGTCTGCTCTTGTGGGTAAGGGGATGTGGGGTGCTTGGCAGGGATGGTAGGGAGGAGCCTGGAACATCGAGAATGCTCTGGCTGCTCCCAGAAGGGTTCCAAGGTCCTTACTGGCCTCTTTCATTTGTCTCCATGAAATCAGTCACAATAAATAAAACCAATATGGCCAAATTTTTATGCTTTTAAGTTCATCTTTATAGATTACATAATGAAAATGCCCCCATTAACCTTCAACTTGAAGCAATTTTTTTCCAATATCAGTCCATTTTGTGTTGCTGCAATCAAAATAACCCAGGCTGGGTGCTTCATCAAGAAAAGAGGTTAATGTAGCTCACAATTTTAGAGGTCCTAGATCATGGGTGCTGGTACCTACCAAGGGGCCCCTGGCTGCATCACATATGGCAGAGAAGTAGAAAGAGAAAGCACATGGGGTGGCCTTACTTGTAACCACTTGCTCTTGTAGAACTGATCCTGTTACACGAAACCCAACCCACTGTCACAAAGCAGCATTAATCCATGCAAGAAGGAGGAGCCCCCATAACCTAATTATCTTCTCCCAGGCCCCATTTTTTAAAGTTCTCAGCACCTCCACATTGGGGACCAAGCCTCCGGCACTTGAATCTTTGCGTGAGGGGCAAACACTGAAACCACATCCAAATCATGGCACAGTTGAACTCCACACTTTTCAAGCAGAGTGACCTGGGTGAGCTCTTCCAATGTGGTGGAACCTCACTTTGTGCCTGGGAGACCATGACAAATAGCCTTCGGGGTGCCACAGGGGAACCAGCTCTTAGAACTGCAGTAAGGCTAAGAGCCAGGCCTACCTGACTGCGTGTTTGATGTTACAGTGACAGTCATAAGGTAACACCCTGGACACTGTGTCTGGAGCAGACGGAGCTGAGTGGGAAGCCTGGCAGCTGCACTCTCTTGGGCAAATTACCTAACTTCTTTGAAACCTTACCTGTAAAATATGGATGAGAAATCCCACTTCCTGGTGGTGGTATAGGGACCAATAATGAAATAGTGTGACATAAGCAACATGATACTACAAAAAGGCAGCCCAAGAGGTGGCAGCTATGGTTACTAATCTCTTGGTTACCTCAGGATTATAGGAAGACTCCGAAGCCATTTACTTTATCTTTCATAGTGTGTTGTTCACATGCATGACTGCTTAGGTAATCAACAGTCCACAAATTTTAAAAATGGTTCTGTGTTAATATCTTTGCAGCTAATTCTAAATCAGAGAATCCAATTTAAAAGGGAAGTTAAGCTGAGTGTTGTGGGGCATATCTCTAATTCCAACAGCTCAGAGGCTGAAGCAGGAGGATCACAAGTTTGAGGCCAGCCTCAGCAGCTAAGTAAGGCCCTAAGCAACTTGGCAAGACTCTGTCTCAAAAATAAAAATAATAAAATAAAAAGGGATGGGGATGTGGCTCAGTGGTTAAGCACCCCTGGATTCAATCTCTAGTAAAAAGAAAAGAAAAAGGGGAAAATAGGAAGTTAAAATGTCTCCTTTCTTTTATGAAAGATTCATAGGAATATTCTAAATACCACAAATTTTAAATGTGTCACCATCTGGAAAGGTTACTTTATTTTATTTACTTTTGTCTCTATAATATTGTTCTTATGGTCCTCTCCTCTCCGAATGATGTGCTGTAACACACGGTGGGTTGCTATTGTGATCTTGGTATGTCTTTCAAAGGAGTATTATGGTATCACGCATTAAATAGATGAGTCACCTACCTTTGTTCATTTGGCACTGGAAGTTTCCCAAGTTTATTCATTTATCCATTCATGCAACAAATATTTATGGAATTCCTCCCATGAAAATCTATTATGTAAAAGTGTCACAGTGGTTTCAAAGATCATTATCAATGGCCACAAAAAAATGTTTGGCCTGCCTGCTGGGACGAGGAACATAAAAAGGTTTAATAAGGAAGACTGCAGAGAGGCATAGCTGAAGCCAAGGGGTTCGGGACCAGAGAGGGCTATGTTCAAATCTCACCTCCTCATTTTAATTGTGTGACTTTAGGAAGTAGCTAAACTCTCTGAGCTCTGTTGTTTTCGTCTTCAAAATGTGGGTTCTCCCATCTTTCATTCAACACACTTGTCTACTTTGGGATACATCTCCCTCTTATTTACTCAGCCATTTTTTTTTCTTCTTGTTGTTGTTAAATTCTCATTCCAGTGCTATAAGCTATAAGCCTCTGAACAGCAGCTCCTCAATTATTACTATGTTATCTTCCCGTGCACTTCCAATTTGTATATTCATTCAACAAACTTTTTGAGTTTCTGCTATGGGCCAAACCCTGTGCTAGGAGGCACTTAGCTTAAAGAAAAGAAAAAAAGAGAGAGAGAGAGAAATATTATGCCTCAAGTTTCTAAGTCTAGTTGGGTACAGTCTTAGTCTGTTTCTGTTGCTATAATAGAATACCTGAAACTGGGCAATATGTAAAGAAAAGAGTTTTTTTGGCTCATGATTTTGGAGGCTGGAAAGCTCAAGATCAGGCAACCACATCTGGTAAGGGCCATGTGCTGCTGTGGCTTATGGTGGAAACTGGAAGCTGAGGTGAGTAGAATGGACTCCATTTCTCTGCCAGAGCATGTGAATACAGAGGAGATAGATGATACATGTTAGGAGAATCACGTCAGTGTTTCTGGTGTGCAAGGGTTGAAATGAGAAATGAGCAACTCTTGTAAATGAGTAAGCACAACACAGAGTGGCACATGCCAAAGATGCCTTTCCAGGTTGTCTCTGAGTGCTAAAAGGTTGGTAAGAGTTCCAAGGGTCTTTTTTGCAGTAGCAATGACTCCTCAGGATATTAATCATGATAAAATAAACCAATATGGACAAATTTTTGTTTGTTTGTTTGGTACTGGGGACTGAACCCAGGGGTGCTTTACCACCAAAGCATATTCCCAGTCTTTTTTTTTAAATTCTGAGACAGTGTCTTGCTAAGTTGCTGAGGATAGCTTTGAACTTATGATCCTCCTGCCTCAGCCATCTGAGCTGCTGGGATTATAGATATGCACCACCACACCCAGCCAAACTTTTGTTTTTAAATATGTTCTTACAAATAACATAATGAAAATGCCTGTCAGTCTATAGTTTTTTAAATAGTCCAGTCTTCCTCCAATAGAGTAATCTGGAACAGCTCGATTCCCATGGCTAGGACATCTAAAAGGCTGTTGGAGTCTGAACTGGTTCCTGTAGCTGCCTAAAACAACCTTCTACTAATATCAAGATGGTGCTTTGGGTGTCAGCTGCTTCAGGAGGAAGAAGGACCTGCTGTCCCCCTGACTCGGGCCGAATGGCCACTTACAACAGGACACCTAGCTTGCTGCAGTTCCAGAGCCACCACAACTGGAAAAGCAGATTAAAAAAGAAATCCCTGTGGAAGCACTCTTGAGCCAAGTAAAACAGTCTATTTGAGAGTAGAGGAGTAGAAAGGTAAATAAATTGTAGAAATGAGCATGCTTATGCAGAGAGCAGGAATCCTGGAGATGTGAATTTATTCTCTTTGCCACCCAGGGGAGCCAGAGATTCATGAAAATCTTATATGAAGCTGCCAAAGTTAAGAACCTGGCCAGGGAAAAGCAGTATTTTAGTTTGGTCTTATGAAGTTGCAGGTGACAAAGACCCAAACAACCAACGAAACCAAATAAATCAAAAACAGGAAATTTATTGCTTCATATAACTTGGAGTTTGGGGGTGCATCTGGTTTGGGCTCAATCATATCCAGGGGCTCACAACTTGCTCTCTTTCTCTGTTTCTCTCTCGGATGAGCAGACCTGAGCTGTGCTCTGCGTTAGTTTCCTTTGCAAGGTGGCAAAGACAGACCTTTGGAGGTCCAGAGAGACACTGTTCTTAAGGCCTGGAAGAGAAAAGCGAGTAGGCGTGACCTGGAAACTCCCCCTGATGTCATTGTGTAGGGTCACCTGTCCATGCTGCCAGTGAGGCTCAGACCTCACAAGCCACCAGGACCTCAGGGTTCCCGCAGAATGGGTAGGCGTGGTACCCCAGAGACAAGCCTGGTAGACAAATAGAAAGCCAGCCACAGCGAGGGAGGAGGGACTCCCATTTACAGAGCAATTCTGCACAGTGCGGGGTATCAGGTGTGCTTTCTCAGGTAACCTCCCCAGGGCCCTCTGAGATAAGTACCCTCCATTATCATCCCCATTTTACAAAGAATAAGGCTCAGCTGTGCTAAGTAATTTCCCTGAAGACCACCAGGTAAGTAGTGGAGCCGGGATGTACTACGGAAGCTGTTGCTCAATCAAAAGGGGAAGGGAAAGTGAAGGGGAAGGGCAGACCCTGGGTGGGGATGAGGCAGTGTGAGGAAGCAGGACAGAGTGCTTTCAAGTAATGGGTCCCTTTCTTTGGGTGGAGCCTCAGCCACAGACTCCCTGACAGGTAAGTGCCAGAGAATGAGACAAATTTTTTTGTTTCGTCAGAGGCAGAAATTAATAACTGGAGCTGGGCAAATTAGGATGGGTTGGAATGATGCTCATGGAATCTGGGTGGGACATTCCCTGTCCAACTCACCCAAAGCAGACATTAAGCCACCCCTTGGCAGGGCCCAGAAGGGTCTGGAGGCTGCTGCCAGATGGTGTGTCCAATCCCAAGAGGCTCTCTGTTCACAGGGCCCTTAGCCTCCTTATCCCCTCTCCCAGACGAGCTGCATTGTGTCCCCCAGGGGCAGGGGCAGCCCACAGAGATGAATCTGGAAGCCAGGTGGGACAGGGAAAGGGGACTGACTGGAAGAAATGGGGATTAACCCTGCTTAGAGCATTTGATTATGAACCATGAACTTCGGGGGTCTTTGGAAAGCAAGAGTCTATAACAAAAAAAGTTGGCATTTCTGTTTCTCCTTGAATTGAGAGTATTCAAGAGGACACTAAGCAATGGGAAATGAGATAGAACATTGGGGGCGTGTGACCTGAAGACAGATGAAAGCCGAAGCCAGAGGAACGCTGGTCTCTTAAAAATTTAATCAGATTGCGACTTGACTGTAGTTGTCGTAGGATCATGGTTCAAGCCCTACAGGAATTGGTTTTATGCTATCTGTATTTCTCATCATCTGGTTTTGATTTTACTTAAAAGATTTTAAAATATTATATTCTATTTTAGTTGGGCTAAAAAAAAAAAAAGAAAAGAAAATGAACGCTGTAGGGTCGCGGGTATTTGGATCGGGCCAAGCACAGTCAGTCTTGTCTTGCCACCTCCTCCAGTTTCTATGGAGAACAAAGCCAGGCAAAAGAATCTGTTACTAGGAAACTTCTGCTGCAAACCACAACGTAGACATCTGGTGTGGGACTGGCAGGGATCTTCTGCTTAGGCTAACGGCATCCTGGACTTTTTACCACTGGACCTACACTCATTTCTGCTGTGGTAATTCATGCATTTGATAATCATGTGAGAGTCTATTGAGTATCCACTGAGTGCCAGGCACTGGGGATCTAGCAGTGAATAACACAGACAAAGTCCCTGCTCTCATGAAGTTCATATTCTAATTGAGGGAGCTCAACAACAATAACAAAAAGGGAAAAGAAAAAAGAAAGGGTAGCTTGTGTTAAGCACTATGAAGACACTGAAGTGAAAAGGGAGATGGGAGGACAAGGGCGTGTATATGTATGCACTCCTACTATGTGCACTCCTACTTTAAATAGGAAGGTAACAAATGAGAAAATTAAGGAAATAGGGTAATGACATGCAGATACCTGGAAAGGAATCTGAGCAGAGGGGAATACATATGCAAAGGTCCTGGGGTAGAAGCATGGTTGTCATGTTCCATGGAATAGAAAGGAGGTAAGGCTACCTTGAATGGAGAATCAAAGGTAAGAGTGATAGGAGGCGGGTCAGAAAGCTAGTTAGGATCATCCAAGTTCCTCTAAGCTCTGAAGGGCTGCAATAAAGACTTTTATTTGCTTCTGAGTGAAATGCAAAGTCATGAGACAGTTTTGAACAGAGGAGTGGCATGAGATTCTTGATTTTTCATGTTACATGATATCTAGAAAAGCACTGTCTATCTAGTACAAATAGAATGTGAGCCAGAAATGTGAGTCATATGTCACTTAAAAAGTCTCATAGTAGTCATGTTAAGAGAAAAAAAGATGTGTACTCTTTGATTTAGCATCATATATCTAAATCATTAACAGGTCCATGTTAATGCTTTGAAATCAGGCGTGATTTTAGTCTTACGCATCTTAACTTAGAATAGTCACAGTTCAAGCATTTCCTGGTTCTACGTGGTTGACCATATGGTACAGCCCAAGTCCACTACAGGAGGCAAGGGTGGAACTGGGGTCACTGGAAGAACATTCTTGGAAGAAGCATCTTGCACTGTCCAGATGAGAGACAATGGTGAGGAAAGCAAGGTCAAGTGCAAAAGCTCTCTCAGGATGAGCAATGGGAGAAAGAACTGCTTCTGCCAGGGCCTGAGGTAGAACACGCTGACTTGCTCACCCCTGCTCCCTGGAGGGAGATGGCAGGACTGTTGGGAACAGCTCCAGGCTTGACAGGTAACATTCACATGGAAGAATGTTGAGAGCCACAGCCGAAGGGGCCCCAGCAAACTTCCAGCTGCCAGCAATCCAGCTGCCGGCTGATGATTGGCTCACAGCGGCCCCAGCAACATCTAGCTGATTGGCTCCTCGGCCCCAGCAACATCTAGCTGATTGGCTCCTCTGCGTTGATGCTCATTGGACTGTTTCCCTGCCCTTTCAGACCACGGAGCTGCTCATTGGGGGACTTTTTGGCTCTGCCCACGTGACCCAGCCAATCGGCCTCAAGAGCAGGAGGATTGTGGGAGGTGGAAAGAAGCTTGTGGTGGGAGAGACAGGCTTGTGGAAAGCCGGTGGTGGCAGTTGAGGCTCTGAGGATTTTTCCTGAGGAGCTGTGTGGTTTGGTGTGTGGTTCTAAAAATAAAGTTAGTTTCTTTTGACAAGTGGCTTCTGATTGTGCCCAGCCAGACTGCGGCAGAAGAAAACAAGCCAAAGGGGACCACATTCTGGAGAGCAGTGCAATATTTTCCTCATGACACATATGCCCTCACCTCGCAGGCCCCACCACCTCATCACCCCTGGTTGTCACATAGGAGTTGGGCGACCTTATCAGCATTCTTCTTCAGGCTGTGCCTGGGGTGGGGAGCCGGGGAGGCCCTATCTTACCCCAGACACCAGAATTTTCTCATATCTATTCTTGCTTGTCAACCCCGATGCATCTGATGATCAGGTGGGGTTCAACATCTTTTCATTGCTTTCCTGAGGAAACACTGGGGGAGAGTCCTGGGGATCCCTTCTAGGGCTGCATAAGGCCTTTCACTTGTGTCTTCATTGATCACTTTCTCCATTAAAATTTTCTTTAAAAATATGCAATTTTATATAAAAACTCTAAAAATATATAATTTGTATGTGTATATATGTATGCTTATATGTGTGTACATATACACTTTCACATAAATATACATTCACACACACACACACACATATATATATATATATATATATTTTTTTTTTTTTTTTTTTTTTTTTTTCTCGATGGGTAACAAGCACATTGAAGAGAAGACTCTGAAAGGAGACCTCCTGGAATCCTTTCCTTGTGACAGCCCCTATGTCCAGCAGGCTCACCACCTCTTCACCCCCAGATCACCAGGGAGAATGGAACCTGGTCATCCTTATCAGCACTGTTCCTTGTGCTGTGCCCTGGGGTGGGGAACTGGGCCTATGTGTGCTCATCTATTACATCCTCCTCTGCTGTGGTTTACATGTGTCCTCTAAAAGTTCATGTGTTGGGAGCATAATCCCCAGATTCACTTGTTGATGGTGTTTGGAGGTACAGCCTTTGAGAGCTCACTAGGATTAGATGAGGTCATGAGCATGAGGCCTCCATGATGACATTAGTGAGTGGCTTTAACAGAAGAGTAGAGACCCATGCTAGCATTCTTGCTGGGTCTTATCACATGGTGCACTCTGCCATGTGATGATGCAGCAAGGTGCCAGTGAAGTGGCACCCCCTTTTCTCCACAGAAAAGCCCTCTTCACCAGATTTTAGGACTGTCAGAAAAAGAGTCTCTGCAAAAGAGTTCATTGTAGATAAACTTCCTATTTTCATGTCACCCTGTTTACTTGGCCACTGGCCGAGAAGATACCGGCACTCCAAGTGCTGGACACCCCCTTACTAGTTTTTCACAAACATATCCATGTAGTACTTTAAAGAAATGTGCAAACAAGGCCTCTGGCCTTGAGCTGGGCTTCACAGAGATGTCTACATTTTTAAGATAAGTTACAAATAGGCTCCATGGTAACAGCTGGCAGGGGGAGGAAAGAAAGGGGAGAAGATGCTCTCCCCTTCTCAGGTGCTGTCCTTGAAGGGGTAACACACCCAGAACAGTGAATCAAAAGCTGCTTTTATGTGAACTTCTGCAGACTGTGAACTTCTGAGCCCCTCCCCTTACATGCTTGGTATAAAACTCTGAAACTCCCTGAACTCTGGGTTGAGGGGATTAATTGATTACAGCCAAAGCTGTGCCCTCTGAACCTGGCTGCAGCCAAATAAATCTGTTTCCTGCTGTCTTCGGTGCCTTGCCTCGTTTGTCCCTACAACACCAGCACCACATCACATTCTTTCTCTTCCATCCTCCAGAATTGGGAGCCAAATAAGCCTCTATTTTGTAGTTGTTGTTGTTTGTTTTTTGTATCAGGGATTGAACCCAGGGGTCCTTAACCATTGAGCCAATTCTCCAACCCTTTTTATTTTAAATTGCTCACAGCCTCGATAAGTTGCTGAGTTTGGCCCTGAACCTCCCAAGCCACTGGGATTACTAAGCCTCTATTCTTTTTTTTTAGAGAGAGAATTTTTTAATATTTATTTTTTAGTTTTCGGTGGACACAACATCTTGATTTTATTTTTATATGGTGCTGAGGATTGAACCCAGCACCCCATGCATGCCAGGCGAGCGCATTACCGCTTGAGCCACATCCCTAGCCCAAAGCCTCTATTCTTTATAAATTACCCATTCTGTGGTATTCAGTTATAGCAACAGAAAACAAACTAAGATACCCTTTGTGTTGAACTCATATGTGGCTACGCAACTTACTTTGACTAATGAAATGTGAAAAAAAAAATGGTGTGTAGTTTTCTGTAGTTTTTCTTCCCTTCTGCCACAGAAACTGCTAATGTTCCAGGAAGACGCTCCTCTGTTGTCTGGGGTGGGTCCTAGAGTCAAGATGACATGAAAAGAGTTATGCCTAATCTTTGATAGTTAAGTAGCATAAAGGAAAAATAAATCTTTATTATGTAAGCCTCTGAGAGTTGTGAGCTCATTTGTCACTGAAGCATAACATAGCCTAACCTGACAGATACATACATAACACAACCGCAAACTCTCACTATTCTAAAAACTCTAGTACATCATAGAACTGAATATTACCTTTACCGGGAAAGGAAATTTTTCAGATCTTCTCATTTTAGGCCTCACTCCCTGCTGTGGATGGAATATTTAACCCATCTTGCTCCTTCTGCCCATTTCATTTAATTAATGCTTTCCCAGGAGAACTGCTGATCAGATTGGTTAGACTTGAGACCTTCCCTGAACTGTGCTTTGCTAATTGTCTTAAAGGTCAGAACTGATCGGGGTCATATGCTTCTTTACTTCCTGCATGCACAGAACCTTGCTTCTGAGGGTGTGTGCCCTTCCTGACTATTGGATTTTCTGGGCAGGTACATTCCTCTGGCTCCATGGAGCCGCATTCCTGGATTTGGAAGGAAGGAATAGGAAGCAAGAGTCTTCCTGGCCTCAGGGAGCCATGCTTATCTAGCTTACTGGAGCACAACAACGTGGACCGTGGGTGATTGGCTTGCCCAGTTTTTGTTCAAGTAGGACTTTGGCTATACTTGTGATACTACATGGGTGTCTGTCATGTAGGAATGAATCCCTAGATGGAAGGATGAATGAGTGGTCTCATCACCCTAAACCAACTCAAACCCTAACTCCTATAGGGAAATTCAAACTTTTCCTCTCAAAGTTCAATAATTTTTGTCTATAAAATAAAATTAACAATAGATTAAGTAAGAGGAGAGAAAAAAAAAAAAAACCCAAAATTTGTTAACCTGCTCATGTGCATGGGAACCATGTAAAACATGAAAACTCAAAGAAGGGCCAGATGGTTGAAGCTTAAATATCTTCTCAAAAGGGAGAGCAAAGTGGGGTGAGTTGAGGCTGCAGGCAATTCTGGAGGGTAGTAAATGATTTTCAGAGAAATGAATGAGCCTGGAGAATACCTCACGGCCTGAGACACAGTTCCCTGGGTCTGAGTGTGGTATTTGATTTTCATTCTCTCCCTTGTGCTGAGTTTAATTTTTCTTGATTAATGGCATTTCAGTAAGAAGAGTTGAAGGCAATTGTGTTCTTTGGCAGATGTGGCCCATAGGTAGGTAGGGGGGAAAGCTCTTCGCTGCTTTTTATGCTCCTTAGGTGCTCCAAAATGGCATATTTTGGGGGTATCATTTTCTGAGCCCTAATACTGCTTTAACAGTATTCAGTACATGTATTAATTTCCTTATCAATATGTTTCCCCAACAAAAACAGCATTCCAAGGAGCCGACATATGTATTCATCCATATTATTTTCACCAAGTAGCCTTTAGCAGAAACATAATGTTGTCTTCAGGGAGACGTGAACAGAGAACAACAAAAAGAGTAAGTGCTCAGTGGAGACCTTTTACAGACATATTTCAAATTCTTCTTTTTTTATTCAAATTAAAAAGGTTTATGTTTTGGGAATTCATTGGAGAGATGCTGAGCAATGAAGCTCTAGTGCATCACAGTCAACATAGCCCCCCACGGCCACCTTGCCATCAGGCAGTCACGTTGCAAGCCAGTATTTGGTCACCCTCGTGGAACTCCCCCATCTAATTATTAACACATTAATGCATTGCTGCCTGTGTAGCAGGGTGACTTAAAAAACTAAAGGGAATGCTGTGGAGGACCACAACATAATGGTATTTTTTTTTTAAAAGATCCTATTTTCTACAAGAATTTCACAGTCAGATGATTCTCATAAGAAAAAGCATTGAGCCTTGAATGCTCAAAGTGAATAGAATTTCAGAAATGGGAATTGAGACCATTTAAAGTGCATTTTCATTGTTTATTTCTCCCTTTCATTCAAAATCTGCACAAATAACAGGGCTTTTGGTTTGTTTGGGAAAGACTTTCAAATCTGCAAATTAATAACCCAGACCTAGCTGAGATGGTAATATCCAAATACTTCTTTTAAAAAACAAACCCAGAACTGAATTTTTAATAACCTGAGACTGTGAACTGGATTGTCATTGTTTTAAATTGCATGCTATTCAGAGTAGTGGGATGAAATCTCCACTACCCTGCCCCTGTCGCCTGGGACATGAATCATCCCTTTTTCCAGTGCTGTTTATGTTTTCTATCTGTTATAGTTTGGATGTGATGCGCTCCCCCCAAGCTCCTGTGCTAATGCAGAAATATTCATAGGTGAAAGATTAGATTACAAAAGCTGTAGACTAATCGGTACATCCCAGTTTGAATGAACTCAGTGATAACTGTAGGCAGGTGGGATGTGACTATAGGTGGGGGGAGGGGGGTGTCACTGGGGCCTGCCTTGGAAGGGCACATCTTCCCTGTGGGCCCCCTTTCTCTCTTTCCTTTCTCTGCTTCTTGACTGCCAGGTGAAGTCTTGACTACTCTTCCTGGTATAATCTGGACTCTGCCACATCTTTAATGGAATACTTAGATGAGTATCCATCCCTTAACAATACAATGGTTCCTTACTGACCATAGGCATTAAGCGAGCTTTCTGTTGCTGTATCAAATACTTGAGAAAAAAAAAATTTATAAAAAGAAAAGGGGCAGGGGTTGTGGCTCAGCAGTAGAGTGCTCACCTAGCATGTGCGAGGCCCTGGGTTCCATCCTCAGCACCACATACAAATAAATCAATAAAATAAAGGTATGGTGTCCAACTACAACTAAAATATATAAATATAATTAAAAACAAAAGATTAATTTTTGGCTCAGGGTTTTGGAGATTCTGGTCCATGATGGATTAGCCCCTTTACTTTGGGGCCTGTGTGGAGGCAGCACATCATGGTGGCAACATGTGGTGGAACAAGACTGCTCACCTCATGGCCAGAAAGCAAAAGACAAAAAAGACTGGGATCCCACAATTCCCTTCAAGGATACACCCCTAGACCTAAAGCTCTCCCACTAGGCCCCACCCCTTAAAGATACCACTTCCTAATAGAACCTCAGGCTTTGGTCTAAGCCTTTAATGGGATTTGGGGGAACATTCTAGATGTAACTATAGCACTTTAGGAGAAATTAAAGCTTTGTAAGCCTGACATTCAAGGCCTTCACAATCTTGCTTCAAAGGCCTTCACAATCTTGTTTCAGCTTCCTACCTGACTCTAGCAGTATGTAGTCTAAGGTTTACTTCAACTATTTAAACAAACTAAGAATTGTTATCTCATGGGGACAATAGAAAGGAGAATCTGTTGATTCCAATCATTCAAATGTCCTTTAAATTCTGCACTTGCAATGTTTGTCCTTGTTAATCTTATCTCTTCTATTCCCATTGCTCTCCTTCTGTTTATGTCTATTCCTTATTGGCCCCCAAGTCATTTCAATTAATCATGGCAGCTTCCCTGAACAAACACATAAAATGCATCTCAAGATTTGAGGTTTTCTTCCTCTTTTTTTATTTTATGTCCCCTCCAGAAGTAGACATCAATGCACAAAGCAGAGAAACACAAAACAGGATTTGCCTACTCTTGCTTGAAAGCCAAAAAAATACCACAATTTAATTTAAGCAAGATACTTCCAACATTCACTTGACTTAATGCTAGTAAAATGCTATTTCTGAAGATTGTGTTTTCGTTTGTGAAAGACTATTTTAGCACAGTTATTTTATTGTTATTGAAGTTGAGAAATTATGAAGAAAATAATTTTTTTAGGAAAAAAAAACATAAAGCATGTTTTGGCTCTGGCTTCTTCAATTAAAATAAATGGCTGTATCTCCAAGCCTAACATTTCCTTCAGATGAAAAGAACGTTCTCAAGGGTGGCCTCCTTTCCTGAGGGCCTATGTGGCTGCATGCTCTCTCCCTGGAGACTTAGTCCCTCCCAGGGCCAGAGCCCCCCTCCTGATCTTGCTACTATCTTCTCCAGACAGCTTTCCTGCCCCTCTTCCCTGATGCCGTCTTTGTGTGTAGCAATATTTTTTCCCAACATGCTTCATTGCCGTCACTCTGGTCTATTGGCCATCCTGTAAATCTCTTGCTTACTTTACTGACTTTATATCTCCTTAGCCCCCCCTCCCCTTTTCCATTTCTGCCAATTTGGATGCTTCCCTCATTTCATGACCTTTACTCAAATCCCATCTCTCCCCTGAAGTCATCCTTGATCATGGAAATCAGAGTTTTTCTTTTCTGCCATGAACACTCAAAACAATTCATCTGGCTTCTCTTGAGTAATTATTTCTGTGGCTCCTGGGTAAATCATGAGGAGCTATACAACCGTAAGGTGCCATTCTTGTCCTTTTATCCTTTCAAATATTCTGTGAGGTCCTGAAGTGTAGATGATAAATTCTCAACCCTGCTTTCTGTACCAGTATTTAGCATAGAATCTTTTCAGAGGGAAAATAGTTTTAGGTTGTGCTATAATTTGGATGTTGACTGTTCCCCACAGGCCTGTGTGTTAAAGCCTTGGTCCATGGGTTGGAGCTATTGGGAGGTAAGGCCTAGAGAGAGGTTTTAGGTCAGTGTGGGTATGTTCTTGAAGGGGATTATGGGATGCTGGACTCTCCCTTTTGTGTCCCCACGGAGAGGTTAAACAGGCCTTCAACCTGCATTCCTATCATGGTGTACTGTGCTGCCAGAGGCCTAAAGAAATGGAGTTAATTGGTGAAAGCCTGAAGCCTCTGAAACTTTCTTCTTTATAAGTTGATATCATAGGTATTTTGTTATAGTAACGGAAAGCTGATTAATGCAGATTGGAAGGGTGGTGTGGGGGCAGAAGCAAGGTGATTGGTAATACTGTGTTCACCAGTAGCCAGCTCTCCTCTATTCTGGGCTACACAGCATAGCAATCTTTTAACCTTTTGATGAAACATGAAGTGACCTGTGACACTTCTGCTGGTAACTTTTGATGTTGGTGCTTGGCTTTCCACTATATCCTTCCTGTGCAACAATGATTGTGAAGGACTTGAGTGAATTGGCCAGTAGCCTGCTCATTAACATTGGGGAACAGCTGGACTGGAGGGTGACCCAGGCCTGGGCAGATTTGGCAAGAAAGACTTTGTTATGTTAAACTATGGAAATTTGGGGATTGTTGCCACAGTATTACTTGTCCCTCAACTGATTCTTATTTTTTAAAATCTCTAATGACTGGGGATTTAATTAGGTGACTGAGACAGAATGGATTTCCTGGAAATCTGGCTCCCGGAATATAATAGATCTGAAATTGAACACAGAGTGACCCAGTGGGGCGGATAAGAGAAAGGATTCTGGGGTCAGATTGATCAGCGTTTTCATTTTGGCTTCCACAATTTAGAAGTTCTATGTTGTGAGCTGGCTCTTTTTAATGTTTTTTTGGCCTTAGCACCGCTTCACACCCTGAAAAATTAATGAGGATTTCACAGAGCTTTTGCTCAGGTGGGCTGTGCCTATGAATATATACTCAGTTGGAAATAAAAAAAATTTCAATATGCTTATTAACTCATTTAAAATTATTAATAATAAACCTATCACATTAACATGCTGTATTTTAATGAAAATTGCATTTTATAAGAGGAAACAATTAGTGAGGATGGCACCATTGTTTTATACCTTTGTAAATCCCTTCAATGTCTGGTTTAATAGAAGACAAATGGATTCTCACATCTGTGTCTTTGTTCTATCTGTTGGGATAATAAATAAATGAAGAAAATCCAGCCTCACACATATAAGCAGTTCATAAAGGGAGTTAAAAATATTTTAAAAGTCTTCTCATATAGTTGGGGACATTCTTTGATATTAACCCAAAATTTGGGACAATTGAGAGTTTAGTAAAGGTTTGTTGCAATGTGGAATTTAAAATCATATTGGTTTTTGTACTTACATTAAAATCCACTATCTATCTTAAACTTTGAATGAAAATTTTACCCATGCCTGCTTTTGCAACATCATCCCTAGGTCATCTGGACAAAATTCCACTGAAGTATGCAGATCTTCCAAATATGGATGCACTGCCTTACACAATATCTGGGGGAAAAACCATACTTGTTAACACCACCATTCATCCTGGAAGCTGTTAAGCTCACAGCAGCAGATACAATGTTTCAAAATTCTAATTTTATGTGAAAGTTTGAATTTTATCCTTGGCAATGTATTATATCAGTTGTTTCTTTGAAGTGACAGGCTCACTTTGCCTTAGACTTGAGAAAATGTTTGCCCAGATTCTAAGCCTGAATGACAATAGTTTGTTGGCTTTTCTATCAATCAAACATGGTGTTCCCTGAACTAAGCAACTGGTTTGGCTAGCAACTCAAGCAAACTCAGGTGTGTTCTTGACACAATATCTTACTATGATATGCATAATTGCCTTTATGCTTACCCCTCAATTCATCATGTAAATTATAAAAATGATGCATATTCAAGGATGTAATAAACAGTAAAATTTTCACTGCTTCATCCTGGACCCTCTTAAGTAAATCCCCTCTCCCTGATGCAGGTATGGTTTGGTGTCCTACCTTGATTAATGCTGTGACTCTAGATAGCATTTGTATCCATAATTGCTTTTGTACCATTTGTAGAAATTTCACAGACAGAAAAAAAGCATGAAACATTTTAGTATTGCTATAAAAACAGTTTTGACCTTGCAAACCTGGAGAGTCTCAGAGACCCTCTAATAGAATTGTGAAGCTACTTGACCTCGCTAAAATAAGGATGATACTAATAAAACTATTTTGGAGAGTTAAATGAAAGATTACCTAACAGGAAAGAATGCATGCGAAGCACTTAGAACAGTGGCCTGTACATAATAGGTGCCCAGATTGTGGCTATTAATCTATTGATATTGTGAGGGTACAGGAATCATTTGTTCTACTAGTCAAGATAATAATCTTTCATTTTTCTCCACCAACCCTTTCCTCTGGCAGATCTCCATTTTAATTAATTGCTTCACGGGTCCCCTTCTGTGATCTCTCTCTTAGCTCCAGCCAGTATTGACGCACAAGTACAATTGGTTTGGCCTCTGTTGCACTTTGATGGTGATCTTTTCCTCCAATTCCCTCTTGCAACAATTTCCACTGTAGGCAGTTCTGGTTGTTGGTATTTGACCTGCCTGAAACTCAGTTTACTCATGTGTAAAGTGGGAGGCTGGGGCTGTAGCTCAGTGGCAAAGCGCTTTCCTGGTATGTGTGAGGCACCGGGTTCGATCCTCAGCTCCACATAAAAATTAACGAATAAAATAAAGGCATTCTGCCTGTCTACAACTATAAAAATTAAAAAAAAAAACAACTATTCATCTTATTAATGTGTAAAGTGGGAATAAGAACAGTTCTTTTATGTTTGTATGTTGAGTAGGCTTGAATGTAGAATATAGCAGTGCTTAGTTAGAGCATGCATTTCTTGTATTTTTTTTTTAATCCAGTCTTTTTTCTTTTGTTCCCCCTCTCGAATCTATCAGAACATTACCATCAAATTAGCCATTAATTTATTAAATCACAACATACATGAACTGGGTGCTTATCCTGTGAATTCATCACGTGTTGAAATATTCTTTATTTCTCCATGAGGGTCACAGGTAGGTCACAAGATAGGCCTCAAGGGCTACAGTCTTGGAGTGGAGGATGGGTTGTTACCTGCTGAAACATTCTCCCTGTCTCTCCACGGCTCTCACTGCCCACATTGAAGATCAGTCTGCTGACTGTGCACCTGAGGTCCTCCTCTATGGGGATTAAGCTGCTTCCCCATGGACAGCAACCAGAACTCTTCCTGTCTCTGAACAATTCCACCTCCCAGCTTCCACATCAAACCCCACCTGTCCCTTTTGCAAGGAATGCCTTTCTCCATCTGCCAACAGCCTGTCTGCAACTGTCCCTTCTCTGTTGCTGCCTTCTCTAGCCCTCTGATGGATGTACTTTCTAACTTTGTTCCTAGGCTTCTTAGGGCACTGATCTGAAACATCTCTCAAAAGCTCATTGAGGTTTGGTACCCAATGCAGCAATGTTCAGAGGTGGAGCTTTTAGGAAAGGATTGAATCATGAGGGTTCTAACTTCATCAGGGGATTAATCCATTGATGAAGTTATTTTTACTTTGGGGAGGTGGTAGAAACTGTAGGTGGTGGGACCTAGTTGAAGGGAGTGTTTCCTTTGGGCTCATGCCTTTGGAGATTTTATCTTGTCTTTGATCCTTTGTGTTTGTTCTCTCTCTCTCTCTCTCTCTCCTTCTCAACCACTATGAGATGAGTGTCTTTGCCATGATGCTTGTCATAGACCCAGAAACAATAGAGACAGCAATCATCAATGAAGCCTTTGAAACTATGTGCCAAAATAACTCTTTCCTCCTTTAAGTCATTTTCCTCAGGTGTTTTATCACAGCAATGACAAGCTGATTAACACAGGGATATATATGTTTATGTACATGTTGGCCCTCCTAACTAGACATGATAGCTCCTAGGAAAGTGTAATTTCTTCCTAACCCTGTGTCATAGGAAGGTCTCACACACGCAGTTCCTTGGTGACATTTGTCCATGGATATACAAAAAGAGTTTTTATTTATTTTGTTAAGTGTATTAACAAGGATCCTACATCTGAAAGCAACTGTTGTAAAATAAATAATTACTTATTAGCAATAGCACCAAAAACACCCATAGGTTTTGTGTCAGCTGTTGAGAGGTCATGCCCCACACTTCTCTTCTTGACAAAGTCACATGCAGACAGTTCCTTCCTATTGCTTTGTTGATATACCTGCTCTGAGTGATTTCTTATCTTCAAGAAGATGCCTGACTCTAGAGGAGAGACCAAAATAGCCAAGTAGATCATCTACTTCTGACTATAAGCTTCTAGGCGATAGTTTCTTCTCATAGAGGGGCTGCACACTATTCACTGTCTTTCAAAGAATGGAAAACCAAATTTTGATGAATTCAGGTTTCTGGGCTTGTCCCGAAGGCCTGCTATGGTGGTGTAACCTGTGTTTTATTTCCTGGACTTGGTTCAGGGTTGATAGTCTGGAAGTTCCTCAGTTAAGCCTCAGTTAATCTTAGTTGAAAATCTGATTCGACAATGGGTTTTGCCTATAATTTCTTTCATTTTTTTTTTAAAGAAAGAGTGAGAGAGAGAAAGAGTGAGAGAGGGAGATAGAGAGAGAATTTTAATATTTATTTTTTTTTTAGTATTTGGCAGACACAACATCTTTGTCTGTATGTGGTGCTGAGGATCGAACCCGGGCCGCACGCATGCCAACCAAGCGCGCTACTGCTTGAGCCACATCCCCAGCCCCTGCCTATAATTTCTTAATAGCTTTGGAAGCAAAATGAACCAAGCTCCTTGAAGTCACTGAAGACACTCCTTTAAGTCATCAAATTATTTTTCTCAGCACCTGCAGGAGGTTATGAAACCTGGATTTGCTAGGAGTGATAGGAGTTTTGGCTTGGTCTCTTTTCTTCCTATCTCACTCTTCCTCTATGGAAGATAAAGATCCCCCTGTTTCCTTAAAGGTTAATGCATAAGGTAAAATGATCGGTTACTCTCCTGTTGTCCAGGGTGCAAATTCTGGGGGTGAGGGGATGGTTAGCCCAGGGTTGAAGTTCTGCATTGTGGGTCTGGTATCATAATGACTTGCCGGGTTTCTGTTCTTGAAACTAAAAGGCTCAGGGGTCACTCCAGATAAACTGGGCTAAGTGGGCAGCATGAAATAACCACGCAAGAGACACAAATAACTTTTTCTTTGGGGTCGCTGTGATGGCTCCTCTGACCTTAAGAGTCCGCAGAAAGAGAGAGAGCAAGAGCATGCGCTGACCCCTTTTATTGAGGAGAAGCTATTCAAATGAGGCAAGGGGTCAGGTTTCAGGGGGCTGAATATCTTCATGATGTCCACTGTCAGCAGGTTGACTGACAACTGGGTAGGCCACACCCAAGGGCACAGTAAGAGAAGGGGACACACACAAGGCACTTCCTTGGAAGATTCTATCCTAAACAGGGCAAGGGGTTATATTACAAAGGAACAGGCGAGTGTAGCCTCACCCATGGGGCTGTAGCAATATACACCCATGCACGAGACAACGACCTTGGAACCCAAGAAGGGTGGGAAAAGTTCTGCCACATTTCTGCAACTGAGCGCCTCAGCATCCAGCCAGGGAGTGTACTCAGTCATGTGTAAGGTTGGTCTCCCACAATGACCTTAAGCTCTAGGAAGACAGTTTTAGGCAATCTATTCCACTGTCAGACTCTAGGCCTAATTTTAGATTTGGGAAACAATCCCCAAGATCACTTGTAATTTATAAAACCACTCCCCACTGTGGGAGGAGAATGGTTCTCCTGGAATGTCTCTATTTCTAATTTGCTTTAAGTCTGAAACTAAGTGACAAGGTCCCGAGAGGGTGGGAGAGTTGGAACCAGGTTCTCGGTCTTTGTTACAATGGGAATAGGATGCACAGGGTGCTCCTTCCAAGTCACAGGTGGGAGCCAACCAAGAAGCCACTCTGCTGCCCCTCCCCCATCCCACTGTGCTGCTTTGGGCTGATTTGCCATATGCTTACTGGGCCTGTGCCTGGAACTGGATCCCTTCATTTTTTTTTTCAGCCCAGACACCCACTATCTCTCCTTGAAGACCTTGCACTAAAGTCACTTCTACTTTTCTGATCCATTCCAAAGCACCTGATAGACTCATTTTTCTTCTTTGTGTTCCAAAGTGTTCCCATCCACCTGTGCTATAGCATTTACTGCACAGCAGTAAAAAGTCAGTTATGAACATTTTCTCTCCCCAAATGGACTATGAGTTCTGAGGCTCAGTATCATGTTTTGCACTTCTCTCTACCTGCCCCACAGCCTGTCAATGGGCATGTCAACCAGGAGTTCACCATCAGTTGATTGACTGGAGTTCTGCCTTTTGGGCCCAAAGTAAATTTGTTATAAAGACAGAAACCATCCATATGGAACTTGATAATTAGATTATTTGGCTCTCAATGACATAATGAATATGTCTTTATGTTCTCCTTTTGCATTTATAAAATTACTTTAAAAGCTGCGAGGTTGATTTGATTATGTTACTTCAGGGTTCCCCCAAAGAGGCAGCAGCCTGTTTCCTCCACTGTCTGGGAAGTGGTGCATTCCCAGGAGCCAGCGAGGGGACACACCTGGGATTAAGGTGAATAAACCACAAGAAGACAGCTATAGTCTGCTCTTCTTCATATCCCAATCTTAAGAATTGATGAGATTTAGTTTTTCCTACCGAAAGTTGTCCCTTCACAGTTGGGTGTTACAGGCAAGCGTGCCTTATTGTGTAACTGTTAATGTTCTCATGAGCATGTCTGCTCCAGGAAACTCCCTTAACTTGTGATAGGGGAGAGAACTCCCAGCACGTCCATTTATCATATGCCTAGAGTAACTGGGAAGTGATCCTTTTTCAAACATGAGTTACAGAGCTTCCTAATGTGCCGTTTATCAATGTCTACTGTGGAAGGGGAGAACACAGGGTAAGTTTATTACTTAAAGAATGTGCTCTCTGTTGTCCTTAGAGCCCAATATCCCACACCTTGTTCTAGAACATAATGATGCTGAATCTTGATGAATATTGATGAAAACATTGATTAAGTTCCTAGAGTTACTTGCTACCAAACATGGAATAGGCGTTTAGATTGGCTTTACTTTTAGGCTTCTGTGTCTACCTAAACACATCTTGGTTAAATGTTTAATATCTAACGTAGGCAAGGGATATTTCCTCAGATGAAAGCTCAACCACTTTGAAGTTGGAAACAATCTAGAACTCTGAACTAGGCAAATTGGGTTTTAGAATTTCTCTGCCACTTCTCAAGAAGGAAAAAAAGGACCAAAGCTTCACTAAAAAACAAAATGGAGGGCTGAGATTTTGGCTCAGTGGTAGAAAACTTGCCTGGCACATGTGAGGCACTGGGTTCAATCTTCAGTACCAAATAAAATAAACAAAATTAACACATCGTGTCTATATATAACTAAATACATATATAATTTTTTTTTCTTTTTTAAGGAAAGAGTCCTACATTTCTTTCCCCTCCCATCAAAATGTTACTTACATGGGGCTACAAACCTTGGCTGAGTGGGAAAGAATGTCACTACTTGCATTCACATGAAATAGTTAACACAGGAAATACTTCCCGCTTTAAGGAGTCAATATAAACAAAAAACTCATTGCCTCCAGATTTCCTTTTCAAAAAGCTGGTAGCAGTGTGTGCCTGTGGTATGAGTATGTGGGAGGCTAAGGTGGAAGGATCACTTGAACCCAGAAGTTCAAGACCAGCCTGGGCAAATTAGTGAGACCCCCAACTCAGAAACAAACCAAACCCAAACAAAAACCCAACAGCTGTTGTGTGGACAGATGAGAATTTCAAGCTAAACTCCCTCATGCCACTCAAGCTTATGGGTTCACCTCAACAAATATTCATTTACCACCTACTTCTTTATCTCCCTCACATCCTACTTATACCCCTGGGTCCCAGGCCCTCATTAATGTTGAACAAGGGTGAATGTTGAGGTTTGTGGAGAAGAGACTCGGGTTAGTAGGTACTTAGTGGAGTGGCAGACACATAGAAGATGTCTGAAACATATGATCAAATATGAATGACCATATGGACAATACCTCCAGGAGGTCAAGGTCTAAACATAGGCCAGGGGAGTGCCCTTGGAGACACATGAGAGAAAGTTTGGGGGAGGCCCTAGGGTTAAAGGGGGATTCCTAGTTCTTCATTGTAACTGTTTTCCTTCTTCAGTTCACCATACAACGTAACTGGGTCAGCCCCCTGTTAGGACTATGACTCTTCTAGCAGGGAAGGGAGACACTTGATAGTCCTTTGGAGACAGAGGGACTCCCTCATTGAGGTTTTCTGACAGATGTCATTCCCCTGCTCTGTATTCCAGTTTATTTTCATCAGATGTTTCTTGAGAGCCACAGCCGAAGCAGCCTCAGCAAACTTCCAGCTGATTGGCTCCTCTGCGGTGACGCTTATTGGGTTGTTTTCCCGCCCTTTCAGATCATGGACCTGCTCATTGGGGGACTCTTTTAGCTCCGCCCATGCAGGCAAGCCAATCGGCCTCAAGGGCGGGAAGGCAGCCGATTGAGAGGCTCCCGGAAGAGCCCCGCAGTTGGGCTCTGAGGGAGTTCCTGTAGAGCTTGCGTGGTATGGCATAGTTCCTTCCTGCTTGACAAGTGGCTTGTGAATTGTGCCCAGCCAGACTGTGGCAGATGTTTTGAATAAAATCATACCCTTTCTCTTTCATGATGGTGAACGTTTAAAATCACAGTCACGGAAAATCACCTTTACACAAACATCTTTTAAAAGCAAACTCCAGGCCCCAGCCAGTGGTCAAATTCCAGTTTTAAAAAGGTTATTAAGTAAAATAGTCGATCTGATTAAAAACACTTTCATCGAAGCACAACATTGCTGCCAACAATATTAAGAGTTGAATCATTGATTTTTTTTTTTAAACAGCAGATAGTCCATTAGCAAGGAAGAAAAGAAAAAAAAAGAAAAGAAGAGTGATTCCTCCTTCACTTTTGGTGTAACAGGGTGAAAATAGTGACCTACTGTTGGGGACCCAAGCAAGAGGATGGCTAAGTGTGGGAGGGCGAGAAGGCAGAGGAAGGGGCCTGGTCTGGGGGCTGTTGGGGAGAAGGGACGGTAGCCAGAGGCAGCAGAGGTGAGACGCCTATGGGAGCAAAGGGGCCCCTTGTGCCCGCAGCCCGTCGGGCGCACGGTGGCCACAGCCGCAGGGGCGCTCACCGGGGTGCTGCCGCTCCCGGCCACCAGAGGGCGCGGCCGGAGCCGGCGCGGCGGAGCCGGAGAAGGGAGGAGGGGAGCCGGTGGAGAAGGGTCAGCGGCGGCGGCAGGGCGGCGGCAGCGGCGCAGCTCTGCTCCCAGTGCGTCTCGGTCCCCGCGACCAGGCAGGTCGCTTAGCCCCAGCGACCGGGATGCAGCCGCCAGCCTGCCGAGTCCGCCGCCTCGCGTCCCCCGCGCTGCTGGCGCTCCTCGCGTGCTCCGCTGGTAAGTAGCGGGCGGCCCGGGTGCGCGCGGGCGAGGCTTGGGGCTCCTCGGGCGCAGCTGCCCGAGCCCGGATGAGCCCCGCGAGGGAGGTGCTGGGTGGCCCAGCCTTGCCCCGCTGGTTTCCGCGTCCCGCTGCCCCGTCCTCGCCGCGCCGCCTCTCAGCAGCGCCATCTCCCGGCGCCCAGGCGGGACCCGGGGCGTGCCCGCCCGGTGCCTTTCTGTCCCGGGTCCCCGCCGCCCCTGCCGGGCCCCAGACTCGCGTCTCCCCGCCTCCTTCCGCCTGGAACAGGCGGGCTGGCGGGCGGCCGAGCCGCCGGGGCGCAGCGCCCACCCCCACAGGAAGCCGAGGGGAGCTGTGCAACTGCGAGAAACTTTGAAAGAGGTTGGCTGCGGCCCCTCCCCCCGAGTCCCGCCGCTGTTCGCCAGTCCCGAGCCCTGAGCGTCCGCGCTGTGCCCTCGCTGCGCCCTCGCTGCGCCCGCGTGGGATGCCAGGCGGCAGCTGCCCCGCGCGCACTCCGCGACCCGGCGTCCCTCCCTCTGCGCGGCCTCGGACTTGCCCTGGCTCGCTAGGACGTGTGGCCAACTTGGCACCCTCCCTACTCTGATTCTGGGAGGGAGGACGGGGCGCCGGGCCGGGCCTCGGTGTGAGCGGGAGTGGTGTGGGGACACCATGGGGAAGCTTTCTGAAGTCTGGGATCTTCGCTGGGCAAATTAGAAAACCCGTCTGAAAACAATGCTCTCCGACTCTCCTGCTGTGGTAGAGGTTTTCTCAGAGCGCAGGAAAGGATAGCAGATAATTCTGCAACATTTCTTAGCGGCTCCTCTGGGATTCCAAGATGTTGATTGTCACTGGGGTGTGGGCCCCCCATGCTGGGAGAGGTGACCTTGACTGGCATCAGCCAACTGATCCATAGGAGACAAGTCCTCCTGGTATGCCAGGGCAAGGACCCTAGGAGCATAAAGAAACCCTGGGCCCAGGAACCAGTGCAGGGAGCAACGCCCACAGGACAGGTGGGAACCTGGGTTCAAGAGGTAGACCTGCTCCTAAGTGGCAGAAAGGGAGACTGATCACTGCCCAGGTAGTGTTGATTGTGCAAGATGAAACTGCAACTCTAAGGTACTGGGCCGCGGGCTGAAGACATGTTTGAATTCGAGTAAATGGGGACCAAATGAGATGGGCAGAACCTGAAGCAAGTGGAGAGTCCTGATCCTTGGTTCCCAGGCGATCCTCATATGGCTTAGGGCAGCTCTAGATCGCCTCTACCGGCCTGCTCTGGCTCGGGAGTTTATGCTGACCTGCCATTGTTAAGAGGCATTCCCGCTAGGAAAACAGCTGGAAATGGACAGAGCAGTTGCTCGCCCCTTCCCCATTCCCTTTTTTGCTTGTGATTGTCATCTTTTGGGGGAGGAAATAGGTGATAAACAGAGTTAGGTCACCCCCCCCCCTAGAGTGTATGGTAAAGAATTTAAAGGGGGGGGGGTACTCTGGAGATTATGGAACTAAATTGACTCCCGGAGAACTTCAGACCTTCTGTGAAATAGATTGGCCTTCATTTGGAGTAAGTGGGCCCTCTGAGGGATCACTAGGTAAAGAGCTACATGAGCAGGTGCCCACATTAGTTTGAGATCAGAGAGAAGAAAAAGTGTCACTTTTAAATCCAAGCTGCTGTGGGACATAAATGGCGGTTTTATCTATTCTTGTGCTCTGGGATTCTGCCAAGTTCCTTCCTAATGCTAGAAAATAGGAGAGGCAAATGGAGGGGATCTGGAAAGGCCGGGTAGACCAGGTCCTGGACATTTTAAGGATGCTCAGGAGGTCTGCATTCTGCCTTGGAACAATTTAGGTGTTGCCCCAAGCCACAGAGGTTAGCTCTGTAATTTTCTGCAAATGCCTGATAGGAGAGTCTGATGGGCCCAGGAATATCAGGGATGCTCTACCTCCTGAAGTGTTTTTCTCTTTGCTGCAGTTGGGCACAAGGTGGGATTGAGCCCTGACTCAGAAACACAAGACTATACGCAGGAGAGCGGGATGGGGAAAAGTGCAAGAAACCACCAGTTTGGTGGTGGTGGTGGAGGGTTGCACCTTTACATTAAAACAAAAACAAACAAAAAACTCTAGAGAAAGAGGGTGATGGCAGGGGGGAAAACACTGAAATTCCCCCAGATAGCTCTCTGGGGCTAAAGTTAAAATATTAAAAAGAGTCCTAAGATACAAGGGAAAAGAAGCCATGAGATGATAGACACTGTTGTTTTATTTGGACTCAGGAAGCTATCCTAAAGCCTTCACTATTTCTGGCTCAAACTTTAGGCCTCCTCAAGGCCCAGACTCCCTGACTTCTGCCTCTGGAAATGATGCCAACAGTAGGGCAGAGGTGGGATCTGAGCCAGCTGCAGTGGCTCCCGCTTCTCCACTGCTCTGTCTCCTTTACTATCCAAGTTAAGGAAGGAGTTAAAACAATGCCAAAAGGATATTCAGATTTTATTTTCTGGGGAGGCGCTAGAAATGAATTGGAGAACAACAAAGGCAGTTTGGGAGTAATTATGGCCATATCATTTTTTCCTTCAAAACCTCTGTCTTGAGCTCATGGTTTCTGTGTTGCAATCACACTTGGTCCTGTGCATCTAAATTTATACTGTTTTGCTCCGATCAGTCTTGTTTTGTCCAACTTGAGTTTTTAGTCCTTTGTCTTTCCTTCTGTCTTTATTCAGAGATCAATTATTCAAGGAGAAGCTGTAAAATCTTTGTTTCCTGTTAGTTTTTATGTTTATTTCTGTGCATCTGTGTACTATATGTTGTGTCTGTATATAATATCTATCATGTACACTGTATCAAAATTGGTTTATAGATAAATGAGTACTCATAAATTTAGTAAATGGATCCAAATGTTTTTTAGTTCACATGACTTAAACATTTCAGAAAAAGTTCAATTTAAATTGGCTGAACAGGTAAGAATAAAGATGTCTTTAAGATTACTAACCCACATGTTTTTCTAGGTGGTCAAGCAATCAATAGTGTTGCTTTCTACAAGATGTTTATAGTCTAATATCCATTGCTTCTAGAATTTTTCTTTAGCAGAAACTGATGGCATGTACCTGTAAACTACACTTGTCTGATAGCTTGGTTTTCATGAGTAACCTAAAGTTAACAATTAAAAATGAGTAAACTAGATTAAACATAAATGGGATTAGTTTTCATAAATGTGTTTGTTAGAGGAGACATTTGATCAATTTTCAAAATTAAAATACTAAAACATCAATTGCTAAATATTAATTCAGGTACTCTTCTTAAATTCCATAAGATAATATATACTTTAGTATTATATTGTTTTTATAGATTGGTAAATGAAAAAAAGGGGGAATTTCATATTGCTTTGTTTCTGCATCTTCACTAAAGCAAGGTTACTAAAGGATAAGATTCTAATACATGTAATTCTATGTGCAAAGAGTACAAAAGGTTTCAGCTGTGTTTAATTAAAGTACTGCAAAAAGCATATAAAGTATTTCATGCTATTAAAATGGAGTAATTTGTCTAAATTTAGAAATTTCATAAGGATTGTTCCAAAATGTAAATTTAAGAGTCAGCAACTAAAAAGATATAAAAGGTATGGAAATACATTTTAGTGTAAAAATGTTTCTGGAGGAAAAAATATTTCATGAGGTGAAATAAACAAGTCATAAAATGTCCAAGTAAGTTATGCAAGGATTTTGGAGATGAATCTCAAAAAAATTGTGTGTGGTTAAGTTGGCTGTTATGAACATGATCAGTTAATATATTTAAGGGTTTTTCTTGAGGTCAAATATTAATGTACTAACAGAAACCAGAATTTAATTCTGTATGTGTTAAAGTAATAAGGGTTTCTTAAAACATTGGTCTGGTCTTATCTAGCAGGATAATTTTTTGTGTCTTTTAGGTTCTATTATTTAGGAGAGATAGTCTTAGAGGAATTAGGGGTTGTACAAATCAAATTGAATATACAACTAATTTTTAGATTATTACACTACATTGAACATTCTATTTTTTTAAAACTTAAACTTGGTTAATCTGAGGACATCAATGTAATTGTGATTCTGTTACTAGCTTCTTTATATATCAGATATATTTATGTCCTCCAAGTATACAAGTCTTTTTTACAGCATTTTACTAAGCTGGTGTTCTCTAAAATAAAGTCTATAATAATAGTTTCTTTTAGGCTTATTTAAAAAATAACAAATTTAGTTATTTATTTATATCTCTATTTTATATTCAGATAAAAATGACTATCATAATAATTATACATGTATATAATTTTCTGATACTCCTTACACTGGGATGGGAATTTAATGTATTTTTAGAAGATAATAAGGAGAGCCTGGTTTGTTTAATTGTTGACAGTATGAAACATAAGACATTTTGCCACTTTTCCCAAAAAGAAAGTTGGGAGCTCTCTAATTGCTTTTTTTTTTTAAAAAATTATTATTATTATTATTCATGTTCCTGATAAGATGATACATTGTGTTAATTGATATTCATATAATCTCAGGAAATAATATATAAAAACTTTATAAAATGACATCTAAGAAATAAAACACTTTCCTTGTCAAGAGGCCACCTCATCTGTGTTAAGACTCTGCCTCTTACCTTATAAGTACATGTTAGAACAACTCCAAAGAGGGCTAAATTTAACTTTATTTAAAGTTAAGTTCAAAAGATAGATTTTTTTGTTGTTAAGATTACTGTGATCTCAAAATAAATAAGGGATGTAATATATAACTAAGTAAAGGTTTGACATTATAAAAATTATGCTTCTTGGTTTATAGCTATTATACAAACTACATGTTTTTGTTCTTGTCAATTTCATTATGTATTTTCCTTGTAAACTTTATAACTGCTGTTAGTGGTTTACAGAAGTACATCTTTTAATATAACAATCTGAGTTATTTGAGACAAAAAGTTATCAGATAGGATATAAGGCTCACTTCCAGCACTAACACTAGCCCCTATTAAATAGAAATGTTAAGTAACTATAAAATCATAGACATTAATAGTACTCCTACTCTAGGACTGGTAAAATTGGCCTGCTAGGTGTTTAAAACCAAAATTTGGAGACTAAAGTTAATGAAATAAAGGTCAAGAAAAAAAAATAGCCAATATTTTGGCACTTACCCTTTAAGTCAACCAGAACCTAGAACAATGAGATCCTATTATTATTATTATTATTATTCCCAATAAAATGATACATTGTGTTAATTGATATTGGCCTTGCACTTCTGGTGAGTCACTCTGAACTCCTCATCAGGGAGACTGAGAGGACCCTAGAGAACAAGAAGCCAACCAATGCACATGCTGCAAAGAAGAGGGTCATTGGAGAGGGGAATGTCCCTAATGTTTCCAAGGGAAGCCAAATGTAGTCAGCAAGACCCTCATCTATTCTGGCAGATGGCACAAATGGTAGAAGAAACTAGAGGAGGTCAGAGGCTTCTCACTCATCCCCAAGAGTAACCCCCTGAGGAATCTCAGCTGATTTTTCACAGTAGATAGGAACAAGGTCAATTCTGACCAACTTGGTCTTAAACACCTAGTAGGAAAATTATAACCAAAGTATAGCCATACATGGGCTGGTGTTCATGGCTAAGGAGGTATAACTGGTGCAAAGGGGTTAGAGATCACCTGGAAGTTACAACTAAGCAAACTGTGTCAGGAAACCCACCCTTACTGGATCAAGTGTTGCCAATTATCTTGTTAATGCTTAGGTCTAGCCATACTAGATAGACAGGATTCTCCCCTTATGAGATTCTTTCTGGACCTCCTCCTCCTATCATAAGAGATATACAAGAAGCTCTTTTAAATATTGGAACACATTACTCTGAGGTAGCAGAGGCAGGCTCTAGATTCAGCCTTGACCACTATACACCATTGGGTTAGGGAAAAGCTACTTGTGAGCCTGACCACAGATGCCTGCTGTTTAAACCAGGAGATGCTATTTGGGTAAAAGAGTGGAATGTCCAACCCCTAAAGCCTCTTTGGAGGAGTCTGCTCACCATCATTTTGTGCCGCAGTCTGGCTGCAGCAAAATAACCGGGGGGTGACGAACAACTTGTGTACGTTGATACAGCAGGATTAGGAGCCATTTATTGTAGGACAGGAGGGGTATTTATACATTCCACACAGCTTATCTTAGTTAACATAAACTAGATACAGCAGTCAACCAACAAGGAATCTCCACACTTAATGGCTTGCTGGCGTTACTTCACAAACCACTCCCTCTGGCAGAATGCCAGACGCCATCTTGACTTGTTTACAGCCCCTAACATTTCCCCCTTTTGTTTAATTTAAATAACGACCATAGTGGTTTTTACACAAACACCACAAACAATCTGCTACAAGCAGAAGGGGAGAATACAAAATGCCATAATAACAAGCCAATTGATGGCTCCATGCAAGAAGCCCTTGGAAAAATTATACCAGCAATGACACCGTTAGCAAAGATACCAAGTTACAATTTGTTGTAGATTACAGTTTGTTGTCTCAGTCCAGGTAAAGCAGTGTCTCAATAGACTAACTCACAGTCCAGGTAAATCACAGTCCAGGTAAGTTCACAGTCCAGGTAAGTTCTGCAGGCAGCTAGCTTGATCCGAAATCTCCGGTTCTCAGCAACACTGGAAATTCTTCCACCTTCATCTTCACTGGCAGTGGGACGAAGGCAGGAACTCTGGATAGCTAAAGAAAATCCTGTAGTATTCCAGCAGGCACTAAGAAAACAACCTTCTGAACAATTTAGTACATTATATCAAGGTTTTTTACATTTGAAATAAGCCTTAATGGTGCTCATTACTCATTAGCTTCCTGGTGTGGGAGAACCATTGTAGCTTAGTTATTGGCATTGAAAATGACCAAACATCAGGGAGTGTCTTTTGTTGGCTGTAGCATCCCGGGCAGCCCCAGATGGCCCAGGGGAGAGTCCCGGTCTCAAACTGCTTCCGGCACAGGGAGCAAGAGCCTGTGAGACTGTGCCTCCGGGTCAGGTTTGGATTTGGGTTCTCGCAGTGGTGTCCCACTCCCCGGGAGGGGGTGGGGGGGAAGAGCCCGCTGCTGCTGCTTGGAAAGTCCTTGCTGCCCCATGACCAGCTTGTGCACGTGGCAGCTGCCACGCTGATTCACGCACCCTCCGGTAACGTAAAGTATTCAGTAATAGCCTTTTGCTGCAACTTTTTTCCTGATAATCCTTCCTTCTCTGAACTTTTTTCTTTCTGACTAGAGTTCCTGGGCTTCCGTCAACACATGCCCTAACTATTCTTGGTTCCACTGGGGTGCCTCTTTCCCTTATCAATTTACTTAACACCCCTTCCATATTTTCATCACAAAGACAATACAATACACTGAGACAAAACAAGACACAAACATACTGCATCAATCTTCTCCATTTTCTCAAAATGGTCATTTTTCCTCTCGCCCTATCTGCCTAGGGACGAGGAGATTTGCTCCTGTCCTATCTAGGGACGGGCAGCTTTTTTTTTCGTCACTTACCCCCGAGTGTCCCGGGGCTCCCCGTACGGGCCACCATCTGCCGCAGTCCGGCTGCAGCAAAATAACCCGGGGGTAACAAACAACTTGTGTACGTTGATACAGCAGGAGTGGGAGCCATTTATTGTAGGACAGGAGGGGTATTTATACATTCCACACAGCTTATCTTAGTTAACATAAACTAGATACAGCAGTCAACCAATAAGGAATCTCCACACTTAATGGCTCGCTGGCGTTACTTCACAAACCACTCCCTCTGGCAGAATGCCAGGCGCCATCTTGACTTGTTTACAGCCCCTAACAATTTTGTCCACCCCTACTGCAGTAAAAGTGGCCAATGTGGCCCCTTGGATTCACCACAGCAGAGTGCAACCAGCTTCTTATGATTGGGAGTACATTCCCAGTCCAGCTACACCATGTAAGTTGACCATCCAAAACAAGCAAGCTACACCCCGAGAGGCTCCCAAGGACTACAGCCCTGCTTTAGTCACTCTGGAAGCTGACTAATCTACGCATGGCAGAAGCTTGAGGAATCAACCGCTGGCTGGGATAAATGGACAAGTCTTATTTTCTATGTACAGTGAGGCTTTGGTGCTGCCCCCTGCCCCACCCCCACTTTATTCCTCTCCATTGTCACATTCTTAGCCTTAGTTTTCACTGTAGGATCAACAGCAACTGCTCCAGCCAGCTGGCACTGGGTTGAAAAGCTTCTATTAGCAGCCTCTCACCCGCTTTTGACAGGATGCTTTGTTACTCTTGGTTGTGTTTGATCTGGCTCCCGATTGTGGACTTGAGTCTCTTACCTTGTGACCCATGTCTTCATATGACTCAACAGGCCAAGTTGTAGCCACAATCCTACTTGATCATAACCATTTCTCCTACTAGGAAACTATCTCAGGAATCTGTAGGTTGGATAAAAAGGTCACCCACATCTCAGTCCAGACCTGTGAAAGGTTAGAATCCCAGGGAGTTATTTGGAGGATGGTTTTCAACTTTGGGAGGGGGGAATTCAAGAGTCTCCTAAGTATTGTGGTTTTTATGTTAGGGGGGTCTGCCTTCTCCTGCCTTGTCTGTTACCCCTGGTTATAAGATCTATTTCTAGTTTCATAGAGGCTCTGGTTAAAAGGAAAATGGTCATTTATGTCATGATGTTATGGAAATATAAACCATTAAACTCTTTGATCCTGAAAGGATCTTAGCATCAAAGTGGAAATTTGGTAGAGATTTTATCAGGGCGCAGAAAAAGATAACTTGGCACCATCAGTATGAATGTGAACCTTCCCCAACTCAGTTGCAACACTATTGCTACTCTGTAGTATAGAAAATAGAAGGCCTAACCTGAAATATGTACTACCTCACACGGGAAACAAAGAACTACTATGTAAAAGGAAACTGACAAGCACATATAAAGCTATACCTCTCTATGCTAAATTCTCAGCCTTTCGATGAGAATCCACTTAGCCTGTATTGGCACAAATAAACACTTCCTGCTGAATGCCCTGGTGTCCTGTGTCTCTGAGCGCGAATCCTGCTTCCACAATGTCCATTTCTTTTTCCAATCTCCTCACAAAGGCCTATAACCCCACCCTTTTCTCATAAAAGGATGTGGTAAAAGTCTTTTTTTTTTTTTTTTTAATCCTTTTTTTTTTTTTTTAAATCCTTATGATTGACTATGATGTGATTTGTTCAAGTTGAAAAGCTTGGCTGAGACAGTTATTTCCTTTCAGAGTGTTATAATGACACTGTCCTCTCAGGCTTGCTTGAGTTTCTAGGCTCTAAAAAGGCAGTAATTTCAAATTTTAGAATGTTGCAGTTGAGGAAGAAACCTAGCATTATTGCACACTGCTTTCGTTAGCCACTGGAACCTTGACAGTCTGTGTTTAATTGTATCGAAGTTCTCCAAATAGGGGCCTTATTTGCTGTTTCTGTACATCCCAGACATTTCTGTAGGTGCTCTGTAAGTGTGGGAAAATCGAATGACATTAGTTGGTAATTGTTCACACACATGATTAATTTGCCAACTCTGTAATTAAAGTTGTTAGGGCACCTTGGACAGAGAAGGCTGTAATTGATCATCTTTGGTGGAAGAAAGCATTGTTGGGTGGTAGCCCTAGGGAGAAGGGGAAGTTGAAGATTTACGAAATCGACTAGGTGACTGCTGGCTGTATCAGTTGGCTTATTGCCTGGAAGTTTGTAACTCACCAAATGAGTGGGTGGTAGCAGAAACTGGCATTCTATTTACAGCACTGCACTTAATAATGCTGTACTGGGGATATTATGCTTGTACATGATGCCTACAATGTATAGGCTGAAATGTACATTTGCATTTCTATGTGTAATCTTTTATTACCGTTAGGGGAATATTTGCACAGTCCAAACTTGATATTACACTGAAGGACATTCAGAATGAACTAAATGTCAACACATTTCTAGAGATGTCGATTAGCCTTGTGAAGTTGTCAGATAAGCACAATAAATAAGACATAAAACCCATTAAAAGGTCCCTGTGAGACATTTGGGCTTTGTGAACTGGCTTTCATGGGTTGGTAGAGACAGGAGGCTGTAGTCTCTGGGGTCGGAAGTAAAACATGACTATGTTTTATTGAGGTTTAGTTTGATGTTAAGGGAGGGATATTGAAACATATGAAAACAAAGAAACATATAAAGATATCATGAGTGGGGCCTGATGATTGCCTTAAAATTCTGCTAAAACAGTGTAATAAGAGTTCTGAGATGGGATCAATCCTGAAAGTTTATGAATACCTTAAATATTCCCTTACAAGATTGGTTCAGCTATGGATAGTTTCTTGACAGACTTAACATTTATTTAAAAATTTTTTGGCAGGGTGGTGCAGGGAGGTCAAGATAGCACACATCTGTAATCTCAATGTCTCGGGAGGCTGAGGCAGGAGGATTATGAGTTCAAAGGCAGCCTCAGCAATGGTGAGTGGCTGAGCAACTCAGGGAGACCCTGTCTTAAATGAAATACAAAATAGGGCTGGGATGTGGCTCAGTGGTTGAGTGCCCCTGAGTTCAATCCCCAATACCAAAAAAAAAAAAAAAAAAAGAAACATTTGTTTTAAATCCATATGCATATACAGACAAAATTCATAGTAACTTCTGTCCTAATGTCTGGCACCAGTTGGTGGAGTCAGATTTATTCAAGCCTTTTGGTCACTACTTATTTATTAGCTGAATGACTTTGAAAACTCATTTTTCTCATATAAAACTGAAGACATGTATTGGTTAGGAACCTGGAAACTTTTCTGTCTCTTATAGTTTTAAGAAAATGATTCCACAGTAGCAGAAACTGCTAATTGCCTACACAAGAGTCCTTTGAACCCTCTTTTCCTAACAAAACTCAATGGGATTATACTGAGGTTGAGGGGATGGTTAGAGGAATGGTGTCAGTGGTGGCAATTTTCAGTAGCTCTTGCAAATAGGGGTGTCTAGTGATGAATCCATAAAGATTATTGGATAGAACAATCCAGTAATCCTGCTCGAATGCAGGCCCTTTTTGCCATGTTTCATTCCCCCTTCTCCTTATTGCTTGTTCCATGGATCTGATGGCTGGAGCTGTGGAGGCCATGTTGTGGCTAGGAGGTGACCTTGAAGACAGAGGCAGGCAGTAGTAAGGATGATAGAATGGAAAGAGAAGAAGCCTGGGTGCCAGGAAGATGTGGAGCATCCTGTCAGTCCTGTCTATCACCTAATTGCAGTTTTGCCTTGTATAAGACTCTATGCAGCCAAACAGTCCTAATTGATACATCTGTGAAGAAGCTGATTCAAACCAATAAATAATAGGTATTAGCTTGTATCTTTCACATCCCTATCTCCTCTCGGTAGGAGCCAAGATTGTATTTCTTAGCGCCTGCCAAAATTAGGGATGATTTTTTGTTCTGAGCCAATTCTTGCTCAGATTCCTTTCATTGCAGCGAGTCAGAAGTTTTAAAACAGCAAGTCAGACCTAATTCCAGGCTGTGTGTGTGTGTGTGTGTGTGTGTGTGTGTGTTTTAAACCCTCCCTTTATCACTGAGGCAGTACACAGATATCACCAGTACCGATTTAATCTTACAGGTGCATTCCTTGTCATTCAGGACCCCCAAGTTAGCATAGCCTCCTTGGTCCTGAACTTGATCCATGGGGGTTTGCCTGCAGTTGACAGTCAACCTCCAGGGTACAAGGAGCATCTCCTGCAAGTGGGACAGGGGATAGAGAGAAGATGTTTGTACCCTTTTTAAAATTTCCTTGGAACTGAACATTTTGGGGCCCATAATAGAGCATGCCCTAATAATTAACCTCATTTGAAGCATCAAGGTCAAAGATTTTTGCTGCTGGTTAGATACATTGTAAGAAAATAAGCAATCATAATGTCTAGGCATAAAGATAGTACATATAAGGACTTTGCAACTGTTTTTCCTCTTGTAGCACTAGGTGCAATCTGCATTTGGCATTGTTCAGGTTCCTGCTTAAAAATAATGTACTGGAGTCCCCATAGGTTTACCCCACCTCTCCCACGATAAAGGAAAGTTGTGGTGAGTGTCAAACTCCTTGTGCCTAGTATTGATTGAGAGTCTCCCTTGCTGCCATGATTTCAAAGTATTGTTCACTAAGTGACTCCCGGAGAAACACCATTGTTATTGTACAGGCTCACTTGAATTGCTAGACAGTGTTGATTTCCAAACATTAAAAAGAATATTACAAGGAAAAACTACCCAAAGTTTGCTTCATTTATTAAAAAGTAATTGTTGAGGACCTACTAGGTGTCAAGCATTGGGATATTGCTGAAACAAGACGGATCTGCCTGTCTCCCCCCTTGTAGAGCTGGCAGTGTAGGAGGGAAGGTGACACCAAACAATAACTACATAGAAGCTCACTGTAGCTTCTGTGGAAGACACTTTGAGAACATGTTGCAGAAAGATCTATGGCTTTCAGCAAGTCTGGGGCAGGGGTTTTCTACTGAGAAAGATCTTGTACTCAGGGAACATTCATCAATGTCTGGAGACCTTTTGGATGTCATTGGATGGTGTGGCAGTGGTTGATGCTAGCATCCAGAGCCAGGGACGTAGCTGGGTGACCTACAATGCACAGGACAGCTGTGCCCCACCACCAAACAATTGATTATTGGGCCCCAAATCTCAACAGAACCAGGATTGAGAAACCTTGGAATAAGAGCTTAAAGAAGGCCTCCATGAGGAAGTGAGACTACCTCTCAGACATGAAGGAGAAGTGGAACCCATGAAGTGGAGGGGAAAAGAGCGAGCCAGCAGAGGGACCCAGCCAGGCTGTGAAGGAATCCTGTGGAGGAAGGACAGAGCCCCAGCGAGTGTGAGAAAGAGGCTGGCGACATCAGCAGGGGCCAGCTTGGACAGGGCTTGCAGACTGGGTAATGCATTCAGGGCTGTGTTGAAGGGCTGTCATGGGACAGTGCGTGACTTGACTTGATGGAGCTCACTCTGGTCGTCCTGTGGAATGGGGGTTGGAGGTTGTCAGTGTGGACCTGGGGAACCCTGAGGAGGCTGCCCTAGCAAACTAGTTGAGAGATGATTACGAATCTCTAAGCCGCTGTGATAGATTGGGCACAGTGGGCTGGGAGAGAGGGTGGGGGCAGGGATGAGTCATGGATTTCTGTCAGGAGCTGCCGGTGTGTTGTGTACCGACTTAGGAGCTAATGAGGAAGACCAGATTTAAGAAAAAAAAAGTTCTTATGGTTAAATATGCATAGCATAAGATTTATTCAGCCTCATAAATCTTAGGCATATAATTTTGTGGCATGAAATACCAGACTTTTTTTTTCAGATATATTTTTAATTTTGGGGGGAAGTGAAGCTGATCAGTTCTGGACAAGTTCAGGTTATGAACTGTTAGATATTTGGGTCAGGAGCTCAGAGGAGAGGTCCTGCTGGAGAGGTATTTGGGCTTGGGAGTCCCTGCACTATGTGGCAATTCGGAAGTTTTTTTCTTTTCTTTTTTTTTTTGAAGAGAGACTTGATTGACAGAATAAATTCACTTAAGCTTTTATTCCAAATGTATGTGTACAGAGATTTGGTAGAAGTTGGGGAAGAAAGCAGTCTTTATCTGTATGGTGGAAAGCTGAGAATTCAGACAAAAAAAAGAAAAAAGATTTTAGTCTCATCAAAGAAGATTTGCATGGATTTGAAGTCTAGCAATACCATTTCCTCCTAGGGATATAACTTATCTTTATTCCTAAAAGACTATGTTATGAAATGGAAAAGGTGATATATTTTAGTTTACATCATTACTTCCCATAAGCAGCTCAAGGCTTTTTATGCATCATGTTAAATTTATCTCCTCTAGGTCCTTGAGGGGTTTATGCAGGAGGGCTGTACTTTTTACAAAATAAAGGAAGTTAAGTGGACAAGGCCAGCTGTGAAAATAGCTTCATTATTTCCCTAGATTTCCTGTCTAGCTGTCCGTCCCTGTGCTAAGACTTTGCTGTTGGTAACAGGAGCAAAGGGCTCTTTGCCTTTTACTGTAGGCCAGGTACTGTTCGGAACCTGAACATACACTGCCCTCTTTTTGATTCTTATTTCATTTTCCCCTCTGCAGAGAGAAAAGCAGGCTCAGAGAGGTCAAGTCACTAACCTGAGGTCGCTGAACTACTAAACGGTGGAGCTGGATTTGAACCTAGTTGGTCTGAGTCTAGGGTTTGTGTTTTGACCCTGTGCTGTTCTATTTCTCATAGTCAGGGAAGGCTGGGGTCTAGGTCTCTTAGACTGTGACATCTTTCTATTGTGTTTTGAAGCTTTAAGGACACAGCTCCTGGAAAGAGCTTGAAGATTTCTTCAAGAACTCAGTTCCCTCCTGTTTCCCTCCCTGCCTGGCCATTCCTTTTTGTCTTCTTGTAGTTTTTCCCCCTGAGATGTTGTGGTCCCCTGCCCTGATTTGGCTCCCCATGTTGTTCCTGCATAGGTGCACCCTGTCTTGTGACTTTGTCCTCTGCTACTGCGGAGACATCAGCATTGGGACCTCTCCCTGCACTCCTCCATGCCGGGCTCCCCATCTGGAGGCTGGCTGCTGTGGGAGACTTCCACTTGAACGTCCACACCTGCTCACCCACCCTTAGGATTAGCCTGTGTGTGATGTCCCAGTCAAGGTGTCCTCTCCCTCCCGCCCTCAGCAGTATGCTCTGTCAAAGGCTCTAGCTTCTGTATCTTCAGTCTCAGTCCTCTGTGCCTGGACACTGCCCCACCTCGGTTCAGGCCTGGATCTGTCCTTGCCTGACTCCAGTAGCTTCTTAGCTGGCCTGTTGGAATCCTTTTTTTTCTCCCCACAGCCGCTCTCCACACTAGCTCCAGAACATGCCTGGGACACAGAGCTTAATATGGTATTTTCTCTCTTTGAATACTTCAAATGATTTTCCAGATTCCCTAACACTAACCCCTTTCATGATATGGCCCCTGCTACTCTCAGCCTCATCTCTAGCTCTAGTCAGTCTCCCTTAGATGTCTCCACCCTAGACTACCCCACCTTCGCCTGGTGTTCCTGTCTCTGAAGTCCTAGGCTGTGGGGGAGGAGTGGTGAGTTCAGGGAACTCTGACAGATCAGGTCTGACCTCTTGCCTCAGAAATCAAATGGAGAAAATATTCAGCATTTGTTTTTTGGGGATTGGCTAACTTCACTTAGCATTATCTTCTCCAGCGCCATCCATTTACCTGCAAATGTCATGATTTTATTCTCTTTTATTGCTGAGTAATATTCCATTGTGTATATATGCCACATTTTTTTAATCCATTCATTGACTGAAGGGATCTAGATTGGCTCCACAGTTTAGCTATTGTGAGTTGTGCTGCTATAAACATTGATGTGGCTGTGTCCCTGTAGTATGCTGTTTTAAAATCTTTCGGGTATAGTTGGAGGAGAGGGATAGCTGGGTCAAATGGTGGTACCATTCCCAGATTTCCAAGGAATCTCCATACGGCTTTCCATATTGACAGCACCAATTTGCAGTCCCACCAGCAGTGTATGAGTGTGCCTTTTCCCCCACATCCTTGCCAACACTTATTGTTGTTTGTCTTCATAATTGCTGCCATTCTGACTGAGGTGAGATGATATCTTAGAGTAGTTTTGATATCTCTGATATAAGGAGGCTGACTCATAGTGGTGTAGGGAGGGGGAGCATGGGAGGAATAGACGAACTCTAGATAGGGCAGAGGAGTGGGAGGGAAAGGGAGGGGGCAGGGGATTAGCAAGGATGGTGGAATGTGATGGATATCATTATCCAAAGTACAAGTATGAAGACACGAATTGGTGTCAACTGCCGCAGTCTGGCTGGGCACACAATCACGAGCCACCACACAGCTTGTAGATTCAAACAGCAACTCTTTATTCCCGAACTCACACCAGCCGTCTACAATCACGTTCTGGGGAAGTCCACGTTCTCTGCCCAAATCCACCTCCACTGGGCTTCTATCTCCAAAATATACTGTCTGAATCCCGTGAGAACTCAAGGGGAACTCAGGCAGCAGGATACGCCCTATTCCCAGCAGGAATAATCTTAAACCTTAAACCTGGAACCTAAACTGGGAACGCCCTAAACAGGATTATCTTAAAACCGGGAACACCCTAATCTGCCTTGGTCCTTGAGCAAGGTCACCTACATTCAATGTCGCTGCAACATGTCAGCAACATGGGGTACGCTGGCAAGGAAATTGTCATACCTACTTGGCTAATGGCTCCCAGCATCTCCCCCCTTCTGATTAATTAAACAACAAGCAATGTGGCTTAAGGACCGTGCCTGGTAGGTTGTCCAATTCAACATATGGTTCTTACCCGTCATCGGAAAACTGACCTTTAGGCGTCAGCCTCCTGTCTTAGGTTGGTACCACTGCAATTGAATCATACCCGTCACTGACTACCGGTCCAGCATACAGCCATACTTGTGGATAGGTCTATGCACCAGTGGGGGGGTGAGGTTCTTTGCCTCACCTCTGTTGGCCCCCAAGTTTGGCCTTGGTGCCAGTGGGGGAGTGAGGTTAATGTGGCTTATGGACCGTGCCTGGTAGGTTGTCCAATTCAACATATGGTTCTTACCCGTCATCGGAAAACTGACCTTTAGGCGTCAGCCTCCTGTCTTAGGTTGATACCACAGCAATTGGATCATACCCGTCACTGACTACCGGTCCAGCATAAGCCATTGGCCCCCAAATTTTAGACCATCACTAGCAGAAGGGAGGAGGATACAGAAATGCCACGACACCAAGCCAATTGACGGCTCCTTGGGAAAAATTGCATCACTGGTGACACCATCAGCAAAGATATGTCAGCACTACCACAATTAACATGGGGTGCGCTGGCAAGGAAATAAAAATTGCATCACTAGTGACACCATCAGCAAAGATATGCCAGCATTACCACAATTCGCTGCACCAAACGATAGTTACATAGTCCAGGCAAGTTCTGCAAGCAGTTCAAAGCGGAGGAATCTATCAATATGTCCATTTCCTCCCAAAATCCGTTTCCTCCCAAAGTAAGTTGACTCTTTGATTGAGCATTACTTGTTGAGTTCTTCACCGGCACTGGGATGGAGATAGGAATTCTGGCAATGATGCTAAAGAGACATTATCCTGAAAAGAATTATTAAATATAATGAAAAGGAAAGGTGAAAGTAAACAAACAGATCTGTTAACCTACTTTAAAAACAATCCTTAACAGCCTTTTACCTAATTTAAACTAGTAAACAAACAGATCTGTTAACCACCTTTAAAAACAATCCTTAACAGCTGTTTACCTAATTTAAATTAAACCATTTAAATCACGTGAATAAAAAAAAATAATAATAATTCGGATCCATTTTTTCATGAGCGCTCCTCATATAAGAAATATGGACATATGCACATACAGACATACAACACAAAACACAAGAGTGTACACAAACGTACAACACATAAGAAAATAGTAAAGGCCTTGTAGCTTTACCTGGGTGAAATCTCCATTGCAATGTTTAAAAACTCCACAGTCAAAAAATAAAACTGATCAGAAAAACATTAACCTAGGTTTGTATGAGCTCAAAAAATAAAAATAGAACCTTATGATGTGGAAAAATGCAATAATAAAATAGCTATTGAAAAAAGCATCCTGGTTAATCACTGTCGCAGATGTAAGAATGGCCAAGCTGGAGTTCTGGATATCAGCTGTTATGGATTTGAGTCAAATCATCTTCTTTTCAATCTGTAGAGACTGTTTTAGTTAATCTTTCTGGAATCCAAATGGGCTGCTGTTCTTCCTGTGGAAAAACACAAACAGACCCCCGACTCCAGACAATCACTGGGTCAGGACCTTTCCATTGTCCTGTTAGAATATCTTTCCAAAGTACTTTAGGCTTATGTACATTTTTTGGATACATATGCCTTTCCGCAGCACTAAGTCCTGATGAATCCAAATTTAAAAAGTTTAGAGTAAAAAGGGTTATTTTAAGTTTATCTATGGGGGATATATACCCCTTTCCAATTCCCTCTTTTTGCTTTAATAAGTATATGTCTGTATCTAATAGTTGTCTTAGCTTCTTGCATTTTCTATCTGAAATACCTTTACTTGACATTTTCAACCATTTTCTATCTTATTTCTATCTTCTAGTTTTTTTTTTTTTTTTAAGGTTTGTATATTTACCCTTAGTTGCCTTTTTTCCTCCTATTTTTTTTTCCTATTTTGTGGGTTTAAAATTATTGTCTCCCTACATCTTTTTTATCTTTCTACATCTTCTTTATCTTTTCTCTTTTTAACTTTCTATACTTCAGTCTTTAAAGTTTTTCACTTTAAATTTTTAATCTTCTTCATCTAAATATCTTTTATCCTATTATCTTCCCATTTTTTTTTTAAGTAATGCCTTTACGATTAACTAGGCTTCGAATGATGCAATAAAGCAATCTTTTTTCCGCCATGAAGGTATCTTGACCACCTTCAATTTAACCTTTTAAAGCCTTTTAATTATCATCTATACTGTACTTTTAAATGTACTTTTTCACCATCTACAACTTCACTCTTTTAAACGAGGCTTAGATTTTGTTTAAATCGCTTCAATGTTAGTTTACATGGCTGCCCTTCAACCAAAGGCTTTTTTTTTTTTTAACTCCATTGAGAAGCTTTGTCTCAATCTGCCATGTACAAATACCTTTTTTCTTCTTTTTTCCTTTCTCAAGCTTATAAAGTAAGTCTAGTTTCCTCAAAATCTCTTTAAATGACATTTTACAACTTTTTACTTTACCACACAGAGATTATCTCATCTAGAAACATTTCTTTCTCCTTTAACCTTTTATATTAAAATATATTTCCACATCTTGAATCTTTTTCTATCTCTTTTTTAACCGTTAACCCTTTTTATTCACATTTTGAAACAACTCTTATAAAATTTCTGATTTAGACAAATTACTCCACTTTAATAAGATGAAAGACTTTTATGTTTTTATGATACTATAATTGAAACCCAACTGAAAATTTTTCTACTCTTTGTATATAAATTACACATAATAGAATCTTAACTCTTAGTAACCTTGTTTTAGCAAAGACACAGACACAAAGCAATATTAAACATTTTTCCATTTACCAATTTATGAAAACACACATAATGTTTAAATATATTACCTTATGGAACTTAATAAGTAAAGAGTGGTTGCTCTTTCAACATTTTAGCTTTGTAAATTAATCAGAACGTTGTAGAAACCAAGATCTTAGACAAGTGTAGCAAACAGAACTAGCCATCTCTTTCTTGTTGAAGAAAAATCCTTCTACAGGATACCATGATGGTCCCATTGATATACATAAGAACTCCTCTTTAAAAGGCCATGTGCTACATTTTTGTATTGTATCAACATATGTCCTAACTGTTCTTGGTCTCACTGGGGTGCCTCTTTCCTCTAACAATTTCTCTTCCTCGGAGGTGAACAACTTCAAACTTTGAGCCAACCATTTTCCCCAGTTTGCCTGAGAAAGTTCTAGGGATAGGCAGCTTGAAACAAAAACAAGATAAATCAAAACAATAACACATTGTTTTTTGAGTTGGTCACCCATTCTTTCGCTCTTCCTCAGGGGCGAGAAATTTCACTTACCTCTAAGCTTTAGAAGTTCCCCGTACGAGCCGCCAAATGCCGCAGTCTGGCTGGGCACACAATCACGAGCCACCACACAGCTTGTAGATTCAAACAGCAACTCTTTATTCCCGAACTCACACCAGCCGTCTACAATCACGTTCTGGGGAAGTCCACGTTCTCTGCCCAAATCCACCTCCACTGGGCTTCTATCTCCAAAATATACTGTCTGAATCCCGTGAGAACTCAAGGGGAACTCAGGCAGCAGGATACGCCCTATTCCCAGCAGGAATAATCTTAAACCTTAAACCTGGAACCTAAACTGGGAACGCCCTAAACAGGATTATCTTAAAACCGGGAACACCCTAATCTGCCTTGGTCCTTGAGCAAGGTCACCTACATTCAATGTCGCTGCAACATGTCAGCAACATGGGGTACGCTGGCAAGGAAATTGTCATACCTACTTGGCTAATGGCTCCCAGCAGTCAACATACTATATACAACCAGAGATATGAAAAATTGTGCTGTATGTGTGTAATAAGAATTGTAATGCATTCTGCTGTCATTTAGTTTTTTAAAAAATCAATAAAAAATGAAAAAAAAATCAAATGGAAAAAGTAATGGTAAGGCAGGGAAGGAATTCAATCAGTATAGCTATATCAGAAAGCAGAGGGACCAGGCATCCTTAGTCCTGTTCAGACAAAGGCTTCAGGTTTACATGGGGGTAGGGACAAAAGTGGAGGGGAGGGGGAAAGAAGGAGAAGGGTGGGAGTATGCTCAGATACGCAGCCTTGGTCAAACTGGGATCTGGTTGGTTATTTTCCCAGGACTGGTTCTGAGGGCTCCAGGGAAGTCATTTTTGCTTGAGGGGATAATCTGGTTCCCATCATGAGGTGACGGCACCTGCTGAGGGGGACAGCCTTGGTTCCTGTCATGGGGTAATTGTTCCCTTCAGAGGGCTAGTCCCATCATGGGGTAATCTGTCTGCAAGGGTGGCTGTTCCTGGAATCTTGAAAACATCTTATTTCCTCTTATCTGGGTGCCTTCAGCCTTAAAGGGGGAGGATTATCAGCTTTAGACAGACACTCCTTAAATAATTAACATGTCTACCTGCAGAGTGGAGCAGGAATCTGACCCACAGTGTAAGACAGAATGGAGGCAGATACAAAGTGAAGGCAGAGACGCCAAGCTTTAAATTACCCATCGGACATCTGCAGGCCAAGTGCAGAGTCAGTGCTTTTAGCAGAAGCAACCTCTAAGCCCCGTCACAGCCTCACCCCAGCAACTCTCTCAGGTGTCCCTGCCTCACTCACTCCCCCACTCAGTGGTGGTCCCTGCCTCCCCTCAGCTTCGTTTCCGGTTACATTTTTCTCTTGCAGGTGTTCATGCCCCGGGCACACTGGACTGTTGACCCTGCTTTGTGTGTGGAGGTCTGTTTCCAGGTCTCCTTGGCTTTGCACTTGAAGTCCCTGTTGCACCTGCATTGGATCTGCTGCCCCAAGCTGGGCATTGAGCTCACACCAAGCCCTGCTTCCCTCCCTGGTAGCCTCCCTTCTGCTCCCTCCGCTCGGGCTCCCTTGTGACTGCCATTAGAATGAGCTTCTCTCTACTTGTTTTTTGACTGACTGGCTCCTCTCCTCCATTAGCGGGTAAGCTCCTGGGGAGCTGCACATACATCTCCAGTTTCCCCACTTCTAGCATAGCACATAATGTGTGACACCTAATACACACACAGCGACTCTAGTCTATTGAACTCAAATGATAATCTGAGTGAGTAACGATAAAGACAATAGCTGCTGACACCTACAGCACTTAGTATGTGCCAGGCCCTATTCTAAATATTACACTAGCTAAGCCATTGGGTCCTTAGACACCTTGTGGGCTGGTTCTGTCATTTAGCCCCAGAGTGGAGTGACAAGGCCCTGCACTCTGGGGAAGTGGCTGGAGCTGCTACCCTGCGTGTCTGCAACTGCAGGGCCAGTGGATGAAGGGAAGCGAGGCAGGCTCTCTCCCTTGTCACAGGGCCACACTTTTTTCCTTCTGTTCCCTTCAACCTCTGTGGATGACCTCCAAAGCATGTAATTGGAAACAAATAAACTGGCCTTGGGCCACCTGTGCATCCTGGAGCTTAAGGACCCTTCTAGAGGACCTGGAATTAAACCTGGAAAGCTCCCGGGATGGGGAGCCCCTGGAGGCTGGAGTGGCACTTGGTGAAGTATTTTGTAAGTAGGTCACAGAAAAGAAAGTGAAGCCAAGGGTTTCCTCCCACAGTGCGTTAGAAGAAAAAGTCTGTGTGACATCCTAGCCAGAGCCAGAGCCAGGCTGGGCACCTGCTGCAGATTTCCAGGATGTGTCCCTGTGAGCTTTGGGCTGGGTGGCAGTGCCACAGCAGTAGATTTAACCCACCCTCTGGCTTTTATGCAGGGCACACACTGACAGACTGACGGTCATTTCCCTGGTCATCTGTATGACCTCAGCTGTTGCCTGAGCTTTTACACATGAGGGCTTTATGCTTCATTTAATTTACAACCCCTCTGAGGTGGAGTTATTTGGTGACTTTGTGAGTTCTTTTTTTTTGTGCATTGGGCTGGTTTCTATGTAGATGCTCCTGGAAGAGAGTTCGGGAAGACAATTCAGGAGAATAAAATCGAGTTGGGAATTAGGAAGCAAAATTATCTTCCCTGTCTGGAGACAGGGGTCCCTTGCCCCCTCTCAGGAACCAGAAAAGAAAGTTGATTAGTGTTGCTTAAATGCATTGCAATTACCTCCTCGAGTTTTCGTACACTCTGGGGTTTAGGCTAGTCTATAAATCTTAGTCCCAGGTTAGTTGTAAAACCTTGATTTATCCTTCCGTATAGGTGTGCTAACACATTCATCAGCTTGAATTATTTAGAGTTATCATGAAAAGGATCTGATTTCTATTGCCTTCCTGATTTGCACTTTAAATATAGTTCCCTGTCTCCAGAATTCATGTTGAAAATAGAAAGAGAAAATTACTTTTAAGCAGTGGTTTGGCATATAACAGCATGATTTACCTTAGAGTGTTTCTCCAATTGCTTGTTAAGGCACTCAGACCAAGTTTGTAAGAATCTGAATCTGGAAATTACCATGAAACCAACACCAAACATGGAGCCCCAGGTGGCCACTGCTGTTTGCTCCTTTGATCTGGGTCCCTGAATTGGGGGACTCTTCCTCCCTCCCTCTGTCCCCCATTGGATAGCCCAGGCCCACGTGGGTTTTCAATTCTCAGTGTGAACTCCCCCCCTTTTTCTTTTAGCACTGGGGAGACTTTAATTTTTGAGAAAAATTAAGCCCATCATATACATAAGAAATATATGACATTTCCTGCAGGCTTGAAATTAACAATTCAGCTTTTGTGACAACTTATAGAATGAAAATTACCTATAAATACAGCCTACTTACAGTTCTCATGCATCCTAATCTTATACTGTGATTTATACAGCTTCTCTTTATATTTTATATATCCCACCATGCTCACTTGATTAATATACCCTAAATCTGTGCCGCTTTGGGATTTAGAAATTTAAAGAGAGAGAGAAAGCAAGCACAATGACCTATCTCATCTTGCTTTATGAAAATGAAAACATTTATGTAATGAACTAATTTAAGAAATTGAGGACTTACACACTTTAGTAGCTAGGACTAAACATAAGCAATACAAAATTGAATAAATCGTGTTAGAGTTGTGGAAAGGAAAGAGATAAGTTCTTCCTTGCAATTTTTTTTTCTCATTTTCCTCATTTATTTGCACCATTTCTACTTCATTTCCATGAAACCGGGATGTTGTTGGTAGGAATTCTGCAAATGATTCATTATTTTAAGATTAGATTTATTAGTGGCAGAGCCTATTCTGTACCTTCAGAATACATTTAGGTCCTTAATGATTTCTTTTGTTTGATGGAGATTTTGTAAATGTAACAATAAAACCAATTGGCACTTTAAAAATACATATTTAAAAAAATATTCTTCTAACGAGGATTATCTTGCCGTATGATGGGTTCTTAGGAAAGCACTGATGGATTTCTTATGTCATTGCTTTAAATATTATATAATTTGTATCTATCATGAGACAAGGGAGTTTATAATTTCACAGCAGAATGATAGGGAGAAATGACAGATTTTTTTTTTTAAAGATTTTTAAACTCTACATCTGTGTATTTTGGATGGAACTAGAATCTAGTTTAACATTAGCTCAGTTAAGCCTTGCCTGAATGAAGGAGTGGTGTCTTGATTTCAACAAACAGGATTGCTGGAACTTGCTTGATTTATTAGCAGTATCTTTCCTCTGGGTAATTCCCACTTTAAACATTTCGTTGTCAAATGATATTTGCTGCTTACTTATGAAAGGCGACGCGTGAGTAATTTTCAGTGCTTGAGAGGCACCTTTCCCACACCTGGCTCTACATTCCGAGGGCCAGGGGCTTTCTTGTGGACACGTGCTTCCTTGTCTGACCTTGCAAAGAAATCAGGTGAAAGTCAACGCTGGTTATTAGATGATGTCTCCAAAGCTGTTAAATTGAGAAAGCAATTTTACTTCCTTAAGGAGGAAATTCTAACCCCTAGATCTTTGTCCATGTTTGGAGTAGGAGTGGATTGGGGTGAGGAAGACATAGTTTTTGAATTATAGTCATGTATTAGTCTGGTCATACTAATTTAAATTTTTATAATTCTCAGAATGCTCTGTTTTCTGAAATTCTGTGGCACTAAGGTTACAACAACCTTAGTTGTAACCTCCCTGGAAGATGCTTCTCATTTATTTATTCATTTTTGGTGCCGGGGATCCATCCCAGGGCCTTGCACAAAGGAAGCACATGCTCTATCGCTGAGCTATATGCCCCCAGCTCCTGATGTTTCTTAAATAATTATATTTCGGTATCTTCTTAGGGGATTTAAGTGTGCAGAGTACACTAAATGCAAATGGAATAAAACAAAACAAAAATATTAATTATGCTGAAACAGAATTTAAATGGCATTTGGGGTTACATCTTGCCTCTGTTCTTAGATCTTGATGGATAAATATTTGGATTTTGCTTTTCCTCTGTGTGTGCACACACCTGTGAGCATGCATCAGTGAGAGCATGGATCAGACCCTGGTAAAAAATAAGCACAGGGTTAGGGGGTGGACCATGAAACTCCTTCCTTCTACTGAGTAGGTGCTACTGTTTTAGGAGTAGGCAGCCCTTGAGTGATATGAACCCAGGACTATAATGAAGACTTGTATTCTTTCATCCAAAATTATTGAGCTGCTTCTATGTTCTAGCTGTGCTCTTGGTGTGTGGGGCAAATAGTCCGTAAAACTATTTCTGGATAAGTAAACTGATGTATAAGTTGAAAAGACATTTGATAATTCTCTGATGAAAAGAGTGAGGGGATGAGGAGGGTGTGGAGTTGGGGATTTATTGTTTTAGACGAGGAGGTCTCAGAGAGGCCTCCTGTTCTATCTGCTCGTATCTAAATTCCACACGCAGAGGTTCATTTGGCTTGCATTTCAATTTTGCCCTGTCTTTTGAAATGTCATTCTGGAACTAGAAATGATTAAACCATGTTATTCATTTGCTCTTTAGTGTGAGTATGTTTTAGATTATTTCCTTTGCGCAAATGTTAATGGGGAATTTGAGGCAATGGATGTCTGGGGGCAAGGAGGTATTAGGTGGAAGGGAGACCCCACTCCCCTCTGAGTGGGGTCTCCCTGCCCTCAGGCTGCTCTACCTCTGACACTTCTTGGACTACATCACTGCTCCATGGTATCGCTGCTCTGATTCTTTAAGTGCATTCCTGCACCTTGGCATTGCCCATTCTCCCTGGGAATGCTGACTGGAGAAAGCTAAGGCTTTGCAATGCTTGCCGCTGGGCTCTTCAGGAAAAGTGCACTGTACAATGAAGGTATTATTTTTTTGTTCATTAACCTTCTTGACTGTTTGGATTATCATTTTGCTTTATATTTTTAATGCAGAGCCCAAGTGTGTCTCTAGGGAGATCTTTGTCTATTTATGGGCTCTGACTCAAAACATTAAATCATTCTGAATGGGGAGTGATTTTAATTCTCCTCACTCCTGCCCTGTGGCTTTAGTGGGTTCTCTACACTCTCCTTGCCCACTAACAGCGGCATCTGTGTTACACTTCTAACCCTGCAGCACTCCTACCCCCACCCCCCAAAAACAAAACAAAAACTCCAAAATTAGTTCTGTTGCCTGCCAGGCTCTGGTAGTGATGGCAAGGGTGGGAATTTGTACTTCCCCCTAGATTCTCAGGAATTTGCCTTTGCTTGTGAAGGCACCAGAATCAAGGTTTCTAAGAAATATTTTGTATACATATTGTGTGTGTGTGTGTGTGTGTGTTTGTGTGTGGTTTATGAACACAAATGGCATACACAGATTTTAATTTCTTTGATGTTGTATTTCTTTTCCTTGGTAGTGCAAACAGGTTGACTTCACATCAATGAATAATTCTAGGTCTGAGATGAAAAAAAGCCAACAATACTACTTTGCAGAGATGCAGCTGCTTAAAAATGAGCAAAATGTATCTTGTGAAAGTCTCTTTTTTCCCCTCATTATAAACAAAACTATTGAATGTGAGAGTAAACCTAGATTGCTATTTTAATTTTAAAATATTCCTTTTTTTTTTCTCTTTTTTTTTCAGCTTTTGCTTCGATGTCAGAAGATGTAAAGAAAGAGGTCAAGGTACTGATTCTAATGTTCTTGTCTGCCCCTCATCTCAGAGACTCTTTTATATTTAATGGGAACTGTAAAGATTTTGTCCTTAAGTAGTTGATGTATTTCTTTTGTTGTACAAATTAATGTGATGTTGACTCACATAGATTTGAAACCCTAACAGCAGCCTACAGGTAGACTTGCTTAAAAAAAAAATCATTTCATAGTCATAGTAGATCCATTAGGTTTTGAAATCATTTTAGGATCAAAGTTATTTGGCATGGGCAGTAGACGTTTTAGAAGTCTTGCTTGAGCACCAGTTTTCTCCAGTCTTACTCTATCCTAACATTATACTTAGTATTTTTCAGTCTGTGAAAGGATTTTGCTTTGTAAATCCATGCATATCATTTCTTCATGATAGTTTAGTGAACATTTTTCTGGTCTGAAAAAAAAAAGTTAGCACATTAGTTGTTATTGATTAGAACATTAGTACATTAGACTGTCAAGAGCCTGATTACTGTTACCTTGAAGGTGGGAGGGGATGCTGGGTTTTAGACCCCAAAGGCAACCAAGCTGCCATAATCTTTGCATGCTCAGAATCAAAAACCAGACTGGGGGACCAGCAGAGAGGGGGCAACAAATCTCAGAGCTGCTTTGCTTTGATCATTGGTTGTGTTCAAGAACCTCGTCTAAATGTTTACCGTTTGCACTTTGCAAGGGACCAATTTAGCACACGAGAAAGAGAAGAAGCAGTTCAAAACAATTTGTTTTTGTCATATTAATTATGGTTTTGTTGAGTCTGACTTACCCCACAATTTGTATAAATGTGTTTTATCGAGAGTACTATCTCGTCTAACTATACTGTGAGGTTCTGCCATAGGGGAACTGATAACAGTAATGTCTTATGATTTTAAAACTCTTTATGGCTAATAAAGCATCTTCACACATTTCATTTAATTTGATCTTCTCAATGATTCTGTTATTACAAAGTAAATATTTCCAGATATAACAGAGAAAATAAAGCCTTAGAGAAGTTAAATGATTTTTACGAAGGTCACGTGATTATTAAGAAATGAAGTTAAGTTTCTGAATCCTTGAATTTTTCACCCCTTACTATTTTATGTTATATAGTCCTGTGCATTCTAATATGTATTTGGCAATTCTGAGTTTATTTAATGACAAATTTACTATAATTTGCCATATAATCATTGCAGATTTTACAACGATTTATTTTTTCATAAAAAAGTGAGTTGTGACCATTATGTGAAGCTTTTCTTTCTTTTTTTTAATGTGCTGGTGTTACTTAAAAATAATTTATTACAAAACTCCCCTTTGTATAAGATTAGGATGCACGGAATACTTATGGATAAATAATAACAAAATTGCATAGTCCAAATCCATGCATATAATTTCTTCATGATTGTTTAGTGAACATTTTTCTGGTCTGAAAAAAAAGTTAACACATTAGTTGTTATTGATTAGTACATTATAGCTGAAATATTACACTTGAGAAAATTTAGTATAGTGTTACAAATTGTGGACTTCGAAAATTTAATCTTCCGTGTCTGAAGATTTGCACCACTATTTTCTTATCTCATATTAGACCTGTGTACTGTTAGTACTGCAACACTCTAAAGCCATGCAAGTGGCCTTTTTCTAATGTTCTGACGATGTGCTCATGCTGAGCATTCTAGGCAGTGGGTGAGAAGACAAATGTGCATCCATGTGCCACTGTGAATACATCTCTGCTCTGTTCACCTTTTAGTGGGTGAGGAACAGAAGTAGACCATGCAATGATTATATGGTGAAAGGGTATAAACCAATTTTTTGATTAAAAAACAGGAGTGTTATGGTTATACAGTGGAGACGATTATGTGGGGAAATATGGTAAAGTGCTATCTAATGATTATTAATAGGGAATTAAAGTTTTGTTTAATAAATTTAGAAATTATAGGGCAGTCTTTTAAATATAAGTTTAAGGTATTTTTTCAAATATTATAAATGTATATATTGCTTTAAGTATATATGTAAATATAAATAAAGATAAACAAGTCCTATATTTTAATGTCATCTTTTGTTCAAAGGTATTGATGCACTTGAAAGATGTCATTAATTGCACCTATGCATCGGCTTCCCAGCCATAATAGCTGTTATTCCCATGAGCAGAGACTATGATAACATGTCTATGCTATAATCAATACACCTGAAACTGGTAGATGGAGAAAAATTAGTTTGTACAATGTTGTCCAAAATCTGTAGTTGAACCTGGAGATAAAATTTAAGGCTCTGAATATTGACCACTTGAATTTTGTTGTCATTAATTTGTCACCCAAGCAGGACTGATGGAGATCTTTCCCGCCACTGTGGCCCAAGGCAGCTGCCTCCAGTTCACCTCACCTCATGCTTGCCTTAGTCAGAGGCCCCATGTTAGACTTTTTGTCCCATGCAGGCCATCCTAGTTGGGCTGGGTTTCTGCCCCCAAGCAATATGTACTCTCACTATTGGTATTGGGTTTGGCTCCCTATCAAAATCCCGAGAGCTGCCGGTGACCTCATGTACATTTGTGGCCCGACCTCTGGGCTCTCTCCTCTGTCAGGTTCCTAATGCCTGAACCACCTTGGAGTCTGACCTATGGACAGTTTCAGGGAAGCCTGCCCACTCCAGGCTGTAGGTGCTGCCTCAGTTGTGACTGTCCACCTGCCTTCAGACTGCGCTGTTGTAGCCTGTGGTGGCAGGTGTCTTTGCATCCTGTGTGGTGTGAGGTTAATTGTGTACACTCGAGGCAAAGTGCCATCATCTCTTCTTCACCACATTGTGGGACTTAGCCTCCCTGTTTCTCAGCTTCCTCATCTCTAAGATGGGGTAAGAGGATCTACTTCAAAGGGCTGTTGTGAAGGCGTGTGTGAGTGTGTGTGTGTGTGTGTGTGTGTGTGTGTAACTCAGAATAGTACAGGTCCTAATTGTTTACCTAATAACACGAAATGTCTTATGCAACCTTTCAAGGGGTTGCTTAAATAATCTCTTCTGCCTAGGCAAGTCAAAGCAACAAAGTAAAAGACCTGATTACTTTCACTAGTTAAATTTCTTTTTGTGGTAGCAGTTGAAGTCATATGAAATAGATGATGATGATTACAAGAATTGGAGCCAGATGAGAAACTGAGGCCTGACCCAGTAATTGGTGGAGGCAGAATTAGAGAATAGGACCAGCTTACAACTGGGTGCAATACTGAGAACACATCTGGAATAATTTACTTAAAATCTAGAGGGGGGTGGTGAGGATAGGGTTGGAAGATGGCATTTTATTTCCCTTTCATCATCAAAAATTACATACCAAATATTTTGAGCATGTTATACTTTGTTTTTGTGAAGAAGTTACAAATTAAGCATTGCATATTTCGATTGCATGTATTCAAATCTATTGTGGCTTAAAAACATCAAACCCATGTAAAAGAGTGACACGGGTGTCTGTTCCTGGCTAGGGTGGGAGCTGTTGGCAGAGTAAATGCATTAATAACCAATGTCTTTCCTATCTGAATGGTAGTTCAGTTGACTTATACAACCTTGACTGTGAGCACATTCTGATTAATATTGATAGTCAGTATAAGAAATGTGGCAGCAGAGATAATAAAACAAGCCATGTGTTTCTTTCTTCTTAGAAAGAACTAAGACTATTCACGAGGGGCGCTGAAGACAGAATTTTAAATGTTCTGTCAGTTTGTTCATTTACTCTCATTTTCTATCTCAAAGGGGAGATGACTCAAGACCATTCTGGTTCCATTTCAGTTCACCTAATGCAACCGTTCCTCGGGTGTTTTATTTTAACAGTTTACAGATTGAGTCATTTGAAATAGCTAATCATTTCCTAGCTATTGTGTCAGCCCATCTGAGCTACAGTGCTCAATAACAACTAGAGAGACATAATTTGGGTTCCTGTTCTTAGGTTTCACAAAGCTATCTGGTGGAAAGTTCAGCTGGTGCCCCAATTTGTTGAAGTTGGTCTGGAAGCACTGTGTTCTGCTATTTTTTTTTTTTTTTTGTCTTTCAATGTGTTGTTAAAGGTGACTTCTGTTGTAGATGTTAGTTTTAGCTTACTCTCAAAATAGGTTCATATCTAAAGGACGCCTCTGGGCAAGGCTGTGCGTGCATGGTGGTGTGAGGAAGGGGCATTACAGAGGGCTTAACTTTCATCCGGGTTTTGTGGCTAGTGACTTGGGCCCTGGAAAATTCCTTTATCTTCCTTATGATAAAGGATTGTCTTGTTGGTGAAAGGGCTGTGCTGGATTTAATCAGCTCCAGTGCTCTTTCTAGATGGTAACATTGGACCTTTCTGTGAGCTTTATCTGGCAGCCAAATTTGTGGCCTTGCAAGGAACAGGCAGCTTTGGTTCAAGGGCAAGCCTAAGGTTAATGGTGGGAAGCAGTGATGCCCTGAGCCAAGGTCAGTGCTCCCAGCCCCCAACAGCAGGTGGTTCTGATCAGGTGTGGCATTTAGGGGATTTCGTGCAGGGAGTCTATTATCACTTACTTAAGATCTAACCTGGCTTTGGCTCCCTACATTTAGAGATGTAGGTTAAACTCTCTGGGCTTTTTAAGTGGGTTCTTCCAAAAGCCTCTTTTATCAGGATTAAGTGACATTAGATCCTGAGATCTAACAAATAAGCACCTAACTGTGAATTCTTCCCTGGCTCAGTGGCATTTCTAGTCTTGAGACAAAGATAATTTTGTAAAATGCCATGTGAAGTTGTCATTCCCCTGCGTTTAGCTCTCCCTCCTCCCTGCCTATTGTCCCTGCCTCTTTGGCATTCTTAAAGGACACACTGCTTTGTGGCTGTATCTTGGCTTTTAAGCTGCTCCTGGTTTTGATGGCAGAGGCTCACAATCAATCCTTAGTGCAGTGTGTGAAGGAAATTGAGGGATATTTGCCACCATCCAGGTAATTACAGCATGTGGCTGTTGAGAGTGGAAAGGGCAATTAAGAAGAAAACGCCTTTTCAGTCTGTGGAGGAGATAACAGAAATGGCAGATTCAGCTGCTGATTCCTTGTAGTTTGTCAAAGAATCTCTTTGAGAGTTCCTCCTTGAATCGCATAGGGTCAGAACCAGGTATGTCTGTGGCAGCATCCAGATTTCTGTGTCTGGAGATTGCCAGCTCCGAAGTTCCTCTTTTATACTTGTGACTGTGTGTGGTACTATCTTGACAAAATACCTGAGACTGGTCATTTGTAAAGAACTAAGGTTTATTTCTCACAGTTCTGGAGGCTTTGAAGTCCAAGGTGGGGGCATCCAGTGAGGGCTTTTTTTGCTAGAGTCATCCCATGGTGGAAGGCAGCAGGGCAAGAGAGCATGTGTGAGAGCAAAGGACTGAACCAGGATTTATAACAACTCACTCTTAATGACAAGAACCCACACTAATGACATGAACCCATTTGTGAGGGCTGAGCCCTAATCACCTATTAAGGGTTCCATCTCCCAACACTGTTGCACTGAGGATGAAGTTTTCAACATGTGCTTTTGGAGGAGCATATTCAAGCCATAGCCACTACTATCAGCTGACCTCCTCTGCTGCCCTGTGTAGGCCCCTAGGGCTGCTTTGCAGGAAGCAGAGAAGGTGGTGGGAACCCTCCTGGTGACAGTAGGTCCAAATTCCCAAAGAGCACTTTTTCATGAGGAATACCCTGCCAGTAAGGGGACTGTCTCTAATCGGTTTGTGATGCTTTAGAGTTGACAAGGTTTCTAAAATTAACTTTCAAAGAACATCATCCTACACAGGAGGAAAGAGCTTCAGCTCAATTAAGCGATTTGCCCAGGATCATGTAAGAGAAGCGCAGTTCTGATTCAGCACTTCTGGGTGAGGCGGAAGTACTCCGATGCTGCTTTCCCACCTTATGTTGTGGTCTTCTTTCTTTAGGAAAGTGTTTCCAAGCTTCTATCTTCAAGTCTTCCCCCTAAGTGTTAATATGTACCATACATATTTATCCATAGATTGCTAGCTCTTGTTATTCGATGAGATTTATCATTTTCTCTTTTATTTTAAACATAGGATTTGAAGAAAAGTGGGATATCAAGAAAAAATGGCATAGGTAAGTGATCTTTTTTTATAACCTAAGAGTGTATGTAGGTAAATTTTTGTACATTATATTTCATAAAGTAGATTTTTTTTCTGTTTTTACTTATGGGATAAATTTTATTGTTCAAATACTCTTTCCTATTATGCAGAGGTGGGGAGAATGCTTTTCAGACTGGCATATTGGCATATGATAGGTGCTAGAGGTAACAATTAAAGTCTTAGATTTAATTCCCTCAGCCATCACTCACTGAGCTTTCATGAGGGTATAGCATCATGCCTGGTGGGTGCTGAGGGGGGTGCAGAGCAGGACAAGACATAGTCTCTGTTATTAGGGGCTGTGTTAGTTCATTTTCTGTTGCTATAACAAAATACCTGAGGATGAGTATTTATGGATAAAAAATCTTCATTTAGTTCATAGTTCTGGAGGCTGAAAGTCCCAGTACATGAGGTTCCATTTGTTCTGACTCTGGTGAGGGCCCCCCTTGGCTGCATCAGATCATGGCAGATGGTATCATGGCAGGGATGAGTGGGAGAAGCAAATGTCACATGGCAAGATAGAAAGCCAGAAAGTTTCAGAAGTTGGGCTCACTCTTTTATAGCAGCTCATTCTCAGAGGAATTAACTGGGCCCTCAGGAGAGCTACATTGATCTCTTCTGAGGGCAGCACCCCAATGACATAACCACCTCCCATTAGGCTCCACCTCTGAAAGATCTTACCACTTCACAGCCCTGCCTCTCTGGGGACCAAGCCTCCAGATCATGAGCCTTTGAGGGACACATTCAAAAGATATCCACACCATAGCAGAGACTCGTACTTAGTGGGAAAAGAGGACCAGCTGTGGCCTTTGCTCATGCTGTGTTCTTCTAGAGCCGGGCTCCGTCCTTGACTGGTGGATGGCTGTGTGCCCTTTAGGGTCAGTTCAGTCACATCCTCAGACTCATCTGAGGGACTCTGGCCCGAAAGTTGCTCCTCCCTCCTTTGTGACACACCGCCCTTCTCTCACAGCCCATCTAAGCCGTTGTTGGTACTTCCCATCCCAGCATGTTGCAATTATCCTTAGGGATGCGACCATAAGTTAGTCACCTGTTAATGTCATCTCGTGTGCGGACAGAGGGCAAGGCTGCACCTCTGGAAGTTGGAGTGGGCCTGACCTCCAGGAGTGTGAATTTTGTCCTTGACCTTCATCCCAGGGTAGGCCATGAAGATCTGGAAGACAAGCTTTGGATAACAAGGAGAGGGAACGCTCTCCTTTCTAGGCCTTTCCTTCCTGAGCCTGGATTCAGAGGATGCAGAAGAGCAGGAAGCTACCTCCCCACCCCTGCACATGGAAGGGGAGGTGCATCTGGGGCCTATGGGGGCAAGGTTCAGGGTCTGTGAGCTCTGAGAGTAGCTGCATTTAAGGGGCCAAGTCTGTTCATTGTTTTTCTTCTGTTACAACATTCCCTTTGGTTCAGCTGCTCCTTCCCACGAGGAGATTTCTCTCTGCTGCCCTCACTGGTGGTTTTGGATATTTGTAGGTTTATTTCATGGGAGCTGTTGGGTCTCCTCATAGTGCTTGTGTTTAGAGACCTGAGTCCGCAACATGAGCTTGAAACTACCCAGGGGAAGTTACCTTGGACAAGTAAATTGACAATCTTACAACTGCAAACTGCAAATCATGGTGATACCCAACTTGGTATCAGTTCATCTGAAAAAGACCCAGGGGGCTTCTTTCTCCCAAGTTTTCCTGTGCACCTATAGGAATAGGAGGCTACTAAAAAGCAATACTGTCATAGTCATGGTGTCATCAGAAAATCCAGAGTGCCTCAACTCTAGGCTCACAATACTCAGAGCAGGTTACAGCCTTCATACACCAGTTGGTCATTTTTCCTCTTTTGGCTCACTGCCTAATCAGTCGACTCACTAGTGTGCAATTGCTCTTGCTAAGGAAGACACACTTGGAGTGGTTCTTCCTGTGTATGGGTGTGTATGTCTGTATGCACGTTACCCCTCAGTTATAGATCATAAGGCTACTTGTTAGTCACCTTTTTCAGAAGAAACTGTATTGATTTCTCATCAGAAAAGCACCAGTATGATGAAATCCATTCTACGGGGTCATTTCTGAGTGCTTGGCCCCTCTCCAATGGGTGCTCAGCCACAGATGAAGTTGTTTCTCTTCCAAGCATCCTTTTCTAACTTTACCCTTGGCCCTGTTGCCTTTCCTGAATTTTCTCTGCAGCCCACTGTTAGCTGCAGTATCTCCTTGGTCCTTTCCGTATCCTTGACTAAATCTTTATCTTCCCCTTCTTCTACCCTGTCACATTGATAGCCATTATCAGGCACTTAACATGCAGCCCATTTATTGCACATTGTTGGAGGAGAAATGATGGCAGTCTGTCACGGATTGTGCCAGTGTTTGCTGAAGGCGAGTTGCAGTGAGTTCAGAGAAGTGCCACCAAGATGCAAAGGAAATAGTACAATCGTCTTATTCAGCTGTGTCCAGTGGGCAGTGGGAACCTGAGAGTCCGGCGGCTGAATGGCATCAACAGAGAAAATGGCTGCCCAGATGAACTCTGGGACCTGGACTTGGCCAGAATGTGATTCGGTTGAGGGAGGGACTAGTTTGTATGTCAGAAAATGGTTCTTGGTGCTGATGTAAAGAACTGCTGGGATTTAAGCATGTAAGCTGTTTTTTAGCACTAACTAAACTCTACCAGCCTGATTATTCCCTGGAGTGGGTTGGGGCTGAAGAGCATGTTAGTGATCTTCTGTTATTCATGAATGTCAGGTGCCCCCTTCCTCTTTAGCCTTGGCCCTGAAATAACTCTCCAACATGCATCCTATTTCTTAGCCAGTTCCAACTGTTAATATTTTCAGAGTCCTAAATTCAACTCTCTGTTCCAAGCCTTCCCCACTCTCTCTGCAGGGAAGGTCTCCCCCATCCCTTCTTTTTGTGCCTGTCCCCAGGACATAGTGGCCTCATTCCCTCCTATCTGCAGACCCTGCTGCCTGCGGCCACACTTAGCTCCTAAGACCCTAGCCAGTTTAAAGGCAGTTCATTTGCATTCTAAGCCTCATAGCACAGAATATAAGTCCTTCGTGATCTGGTGGGGCTGAGTCTGACTCTCTCTCTAACTTTATCACCCACAGTGTTTCTCATTCTTTTTTTCAGAGGGCCTGCCAGATTCTCTGGGTAGGTACTCAGGAATGCTACAGAAATAAGGCAGGCTGCCAGCTCTGTAATAACCCCTTGTCTTCCTTCCCTAATGATCTGCTACCCTCTGTGTGTGAGACAGCAGAACACTGCAGCGTTTTGAAGGGAACAGTGGAAATCCCTCTTTCCAGGATCGTTTCTTGACCCAGCCTCACCTGCTTCCCATGCATGCTCCCCTAGTACCCTGGGCTTAGCTCTGGCTTTCCACCTCCTGGTGTGGTTATCACAGCCTGACTTCTGAGCTTTAGGCTCAGACATTTCATTGCTGTGACTGGGCTCATTCATCTGTGCATTCCAGAGCCTTGCACTTAGTGGGCACTTGGAAGATGGTTGCTGAATAAATGCATGTAGCATGCAAGATTGGAGTACATAAAAAGGAAGGGGTGAGGGTGGTTTCTTAGTAGTTGTGTTAAAAAATGAATGGCAGAAATTCACAGGCATGACTCAGATATATGAAAAGGGGAAGAATTTGCTTTTGTTCTTATAAGATCTCTTCCCTGCATGGAAGAACTGTGGTCTTTGTGAGAACAATGAGAAATTTGCTGGGCTGGTAGAAGCATCAAGAGTCAGTTACCGTGGTACAGGTAGGGTCAACTTTTTGACAGACAGATCTTCTATTCTTTTGAAGATTTTATTATGAAACAAGTTGAACACATGAAAAGGCATAAATACGGAGATACTGAATATCCATGTATCTTCCACTTAGATTAAGAAACACAGCACTACTGCTGCAGCCAAAGCCTGTTAACTGTTATCTTCATGCAGTGTTTATCATTCTCATATAATCTTTTATACTTTTACATGATATGAATGCCTACATATAATATAGATCCACTTTTGTGTATTTCTTGTTCTATATTTGCAAACTGTGATTTATATTGTTATTCTTAAGCAATTTGGTTTTTTTCCCCAGGATTATCTTTTTGGTATTCAACCACAGTATATGGATTGATACATATCATGCTAGTTAATTTTTACATGTGGCTACTTTATGCTCAGAGTGCTAGTTACTTTTTACTGCTATGTAGTATTCTGATTTATATATCTTGTTAGTGGATATTTGGGTTGCTTTCTTTTTTTTTTCCTTTTATACAATGCCACTGTGAACACTCTTTTTATATGTCCTTGTATACACATGAGAGATTTTCAAGGATGATTAATAGGAGTGGAATTTCTGGGTCATGTGCATCACCTTATTAAATATTGAAAAAAATTATCCCCTGAAGCTCCATTCTTATAAAAATAAATTTTTATCACTTCTGTTTTGATATGCCACCTTATATTAATGTTTTAGATATAGTGGATCGAAGATAACATTTCAGTTGAAATGTAAAACACCCCTTTAAGCTTTATCCATGTATTTGGTGCACAGAGCCAAGAAGTCGATTCAAAGTAGATGGAATGGTTATGTTTACCTAAACTCCTAAAGGGAAGGAATTAGGTCATATTCAGTAGGTTGTTCAGCATTTCCTTTTAAATTTTTTATTGAGTTTTAACCAAGGAACATTTCAGATTATTTTTAGGAACTAGGTGGCTCACTGCAGAGCTGTCTGTTGTCTGAATATTTGAGTGAGTGAAGAAATGAATGGAACTATAGAACCAAACATAAGAACAAAAAGACACAGTGGAATACAATTAAAACCAAATTGGGCCTGGTGGTGACACACATCCCTGTAATCCCAGCTATGTAGGAGGCTGAGGCAGGAGGATCGTGAGTTCAAAGCCAGGCTCAGCAACTTAGTGAGGCTTTAAGCAACTCAGTGAGGCCCTCTCTCTAATAAAATATAAAAAAGGGCCAGAATTGTGGCTTGGTGGCTAAGCATCCCTGGGTTCAATCCATGGTCCAAAACAAAACAAACAAAACAAAACAACAAATTAGTGTCTTTGAGCAGAGGTGTTAAGGAGACAGGCTTGTGGTGGGAAGAAGGTCCCTTGTATTGGTCTGCTATACATGTGGCTGGAGGTCACAATATATGTGACATCTTCTTTCTTCCCACACCCTTGTTTGGTGGCAGGGTGATAACACCATGGCTGTTTCTATCTATTCCTGTATTATGAGTTCAGAACCTCAGCGGCCCAATGTGCTTCTTAAGTATATGGCTTGAGCATCTGCCTCTAATGGCAGGACCTCTGGGAATTGTCCCCGCTAGGTGGGCATGACATCCTAGGGTTTTGCTTGCTATTGTAAAAGACTGGACCCTCTTAAAGTGGGCCCTCGTGGGCTGGCAGATGCTGCTGGGGTATGGTCATGGGCTTTTGTGTGGCACTTTGGCCAGTGCCTGTGGTTGTTCATTTTTGCAGCCGTCTGCCTGGAGAGAACCTCTAATCTGGCTAAGTTCCTTGTGATGTATGGTAGGGATGATTGAGGCATTTATTTACAAATACTTGTGAACTCACGGGACATATGTATTCACTGTTAAGTGTCACTGTAAAAGGCTCCAGAACATTCTCAAAATGGCATAGTAGTGGTTCATTAGGGCTATGTTCTACTTTAGGTATGAACTATCTCCCACAGGCCCCTGTGTTAGACTTGGTCCCCAGACTATGGTGCCACTGGGAGGTGGTGGGACCTTTGAGAGGTGGAGAAGGAAGGTAGGTTATTGGAGGCATGTCCTTCAAGGCTCTTTGTTTCCTGGATGTCATGATTTACTGTGCCACCAGAGGTCCAGAGCAACAGGGGCCAGTGGCCACGGGCTGAAGTTTTCAAAACTATGAGCCCAAATAAATCCTTCCTCCTATAAGTTTGTTATCTTAGGTGTTTTGTCACCGAAACAGAAAGACAGCATAGGCTGCATAACAAAGTGTCCCAGAATGGGTGGCTTAATCAGATATTTATCATCTCCCAATTCTGGAGGCTGCAAGTCCAAGACCAAGGTGCTGACGGGGCTGGTTTCCTCTGCGGGCTCTGAGGAAGAGTCTGTCCCAGGCCTCTCTCCCTGGATTGTGGATGGTCATCTTCTCCACATGTTTTCATACCACTTTTCTCCACATGTCACCTCAGTGTCCAAATTTTCACTTTTTATAAGGACCCTGATCCTATTGGATTAGGGCCCACACTAACGACCTCATTTAACTTGATTGCCTCTGTAAAGATTCAATGCCATAAGGTCACATTCTGGGCTCTGAGGGTGAGAACTTCAACCTAAGTGTTTTGGGGACATACTTCAACCCATGACAATAGCAGCACAGCGCGGGAGTATGTGGTTGTGGGATTTTCAGTCACTAGGGAAGTGGTTATTCTAGTCACTTTCAAACTTTGGCACATTCTTTTTGACAGATGCAGGAGCACATTCTCCATTTGTTACCACAGCCTTGGTCTAGTACAGTGAGCTTATTTACTTGCTAACTTCTAGGAAGTTCATTTCAGAAACCAGTTTAAAAGGTTGGTCTCTGAAATTTTATATAAATAGATTTCCCCTGCTGAGAGTTCATTGCCTGGAAGGATTATTTTGTAGTTGATGCTGGGTTTTTTCCCCCTTACTTATTTTCAAGTTTATTTCAAACATTGTTTTAAAATACCTGAAAAAAAAATTTTTTTTTTTGGTTCTAGACTTAAAAGAAATTGTATTTGTCATCCAGAGCCAAAGTAATTCTTTTCATGCAAAGAAAGCAGAGCAATTGAAAAAGATCATCTTAAAAGAGGCTGCAAATCTTACACAGGTATGTGGAGATGGTTTGGAGTGTCTAATTATATATTTCTTCATATATTTTATGTTTTCCCAAACACCAAATCTGTAGAAAATCAATTTTATTTAGATGAGAGTAACTCATCTGACTCATTTGGCTTATTTAATATTGACTCTTTGTTGTTGAAAATGCTCTCCTTAATTCCTAATGCTCAAAGCATCATATACTAAATTATTGTGCATGTGTGTATAATATTTATATATGTATTTAACCTAGAATTATACAATCATGTAGGGCTTTGTATGGCTTTGCCATGAAGTCTAATAAAACAAAGTAGAAGAAATGACTTTTTAAAGGCAGGACTTAAAATAGAGATAATTATTATTCAGAATTTTGGTAACAAGTTCTAAAGGCAATTTTCATGTTGAAATAACATTTTCATTAATCTTAGTGTGGTGCTCTCTCTGTGAGCCTCTTAATCTGTTTTTTAATTGGATGTCATTAATTGAACTTTGATTTGATTTATAATGTAATATCCCAGAAGGATTATGGAGAGGAAAATCTATACATACAGGTACATTTTAATGACATTTAAAATAGACATGAGCTGAATCTAAAGTTGCTATGAATAATGGTGAGGTTTGACACAAAGGAAGATCTACTTTCTTGTACAGGAGTCCCCCTTTATTTGTGGGAATGTGTTCCAAGACCCCCAGTGGATGCCTGAAACTGCAAATAGTACCAAATTATATACTATATTTTCCCTTTACATACATATTTAGGATGAAGTTTAGTTTGTAAATTAGGCACAGTAAGAAATTAACAACAAAAACTAACAATAAAATAGAATAATTACAGCAATGCACTGTAATAATATTGTCAGCACCACTGTTGTTTTAAATTGTGCACCATTTTGAGTAGTATGATGAAATCTTGGACTATTTTGCTTAGTCCTCCTAGGACATGAACCATCCCTTTGTCCAGTGTGTCCTTGCTATATATGCTACCTGCTCACTAGTCACTTAATAGTTATTAAGTAAAGTAAAGGTTACTTGAACACAAACACTATAATTCCACAGCAGTCAGTCTGATAACTAAGTTGACTATTGTGACTAGTGGGTGGGTAGCATATAAAGCAAGGATATACTGGACAAAGGAATGATTCATGTCCTAGGAAGGACTCAGGAAGACAGCCCAAGATTTCATCATACTACTCAAAATGGTGCACAATTTAAAACTTCAGGAATTGTTTTTTTTTATGGAGTTTTTCATGTAACATTTTAAAATTGTGGTTGATCTCCAGTAATTTAGATCATAGATAAAGGGGGATTTGTGTATTGCTGTATATGTGCTTTCTTCTTTAACCAAGTGAAAAAAAAAAAAACTTCCTTCAGGACCTTTGCACCAGATTGCTATGGCCTTCAAGACAGTATATTTGTCTGTATTCAAATGCTGTTTCTTAGTTTTCTTAAGAAAGAACTTTTTTGACAAGAGACATGTATGTTTGACTGATTGCTTTCTTCTCTTGGTGGGGGCTGGAAAATAAAGGGTCAGAAATATCAATGGAGTTAAGCATCCTTAACAATATTTGAGACAAAGACATTGCTGAGAGTAAGGTTTACTGTATTTTGTCTTTAAATGATTGACATAAACTTCAAAAACCTCTCAGCATCCCTACAAGAGCAAGCTCTCTAGGTTGCCCCATTTGGAACATTATAATTTCTCAGGGAGAGAAAAGAATTACATGCTTTTGACAGATTATTGTTTTTGGTAATCAGAGATTAGATGAGCCTCATAGGTTTAAAATTCATCTTTGTCCAGAAACCTAACTTTTATTTATTTATTTTTTAAACTGGGTCTTCCTGATCTCATGAGAGGGGCAGACATACAGCAACCTTGACTAGCTAAGGTCCATCAGTTCTGGTGGAGGCACTAGGGGGTGGCCAAATGCAGGCTGCTGCAAAGAGAGGAGCACCAGTATCCTGAATAGTCCTTCCGTTGTTTCCAGACAAACTTGAACTGGATCTAGCTTCACTGGACCTTGGCCACTAACCTAAATCATGTGACCACAATTACACAATATTGGCAGGTCAGTGTACAGTTAGGCATCGCTTACTCATATATGAATTAAGGGTATCCTTTTTCCTGTGTGCCTGCCTGTTCTCAGAAATGCCTTCCATCTTGCAGAGAAAGACTCATGTGTGGATTATGTGTCATCCCCATGTATTTAACCCACAGGAGTAACTTTTGCCATTAATGTGGATAATAACATTCTTTGCCAACAAAATCTAGTTGGTTGAATTTACCCCCATACTTTCTCTGCTATTTGTCTACTCTTATTTTTCTTCTTTTGTGTAGATGAGTACACATCATTGACTCTCCTACCTTTCCCCTTCACTCATCTGGGAAGCTTAGTTTACAGGGCACCTTGGAGCAGAACAATGTTCCTGAGACTTGGTCTGCAGTGGGGATAAGGCATGAGAGTACTTTTTGGTGGGAAGTAATAGAAATTATATAAAAAATTATACAAAGAAAATTCTTTCTTTTTTTTCTCATTAGGACAAAAGAGACTTGGGAGGGTCATTCTAGGGGCTGGATGTGCCTACCCTTCTTTGGAGGCTCTGCAAAAAGTAGGGCCTAGAGGTGCAAGATTGCTGGGTGATTAAAACTGACCATAGACCCTGTGGGAGGGTGGTTAAGGTTCTCATTGAAACAGAACATGACAAATTTTTATTTAGGAATGAAAAATGTGTGTTGGCTGGAGCTTCTTGGTGTCTCCCAGTGTTTTATTTTGTTAGTTTTTTGGTACTGGGGATTAACCCAGGGCCTAGTGCATGCTAAACACATGCTCTACCAATGAGCTTCATTCCCAGCCCCTTCCAGGATGGCAGGCAGCTGAGAGGGAGTGGATCCAGCAGAGTGGAGGAAGGCTTCCATGTTTCTTCCCCTTTGCCTGGGTAATTATACCAAAGCTTGTTGACTGATGTTTCTGCCCCTGGATCCCAGCATTGTCTCCTGTCACTCAATTCTTTGAGCTTTGCTTCTCAGCAATTTCGAACTTCTTCTGGTCACCTTGTCCCGTGCCTCTGTGGCTCTGCAGGAGTTGAGCTTATCTTCCTCCATATCCCCAGGAGGCCTTTCTGTGTCCCTTCCTGACCCTCCCTTGCATAGCACTTTCTCTGTGGTCCCGCTTCTGTATCTTGTACAAATTCTTTCGTGTACTTTTCACTTTGTATTATTGCTTGTTACCATTTTATCTTTCCTACAAATTTTGAGAGCAGAGAAAAGAATGTGTCTTATTAAGTTTTTGATTTCTCAGAACCAAGCGCAGTGTGTGTACTTAGCCTGAGTTTTCGGTGAATGTTAATTGAATTGCATCCCGAAATTCATTATCTCTTCTTTCTCAGAGCTGCTTTCTTTTCTATTGTAATAGGAGTTCCTTTTCACTTCTCTTCCAGACAGCATAGATACCTTTGGTCATGCACAGGCATACACATGCACCCAGGTGTACACACACACACACACACACACACACACACGCATGCACACATATTGCATTAAGTCACAGGTTCTCTGAAGGCAGATGCTTCTTTGGATCTCTTCACAGCACTTTAGACAAAGGAAGTATCTAATATATGGTAGTCAAATTGCAAAAATTGTTTAAACACAGACAACATAAAAATGGTTTAAGGAAGGTAGAAGATTTACTTCCCCTCCCAAACAGCCCAGTCAGTGGTCAGGCTGGGGTAGGAGGCTCTACTCCAGGTTTCTTGCTGCAGGTTTCTTGGATATCTTGTCCTTGTCCACCCTGCAGTGTGTGGAGGACAAGGATGAGGACCTTGAAGTTATATATGTCCCCTTTCCTTATGTACCACTGTCCAGAACATAATCAGATAGGCATACCAAGGCTGAGAAACGCAAGGTCTGGTTTAGTGGCCTTGGGTCCAGCCAGAACTCAGGGGGTCTAACCATTAAAAGGAAGATGGTAGGATGGGTCCTGGGGAACAAACTGATGTCTCTGTTAAATTTAGGATTTTTTTTTACACCTCAGGGACTCGCCTAGTCTGTAGAAGAATTTATCTATGCATATCTCATCATTCAGTATTTACAGATTTACTATGGGCAAAGTACTGGGAAGATGAAGATCAGGAAGATAAAGTCCAGGAGAGGAGACAGGCCCGTCAGCAGGCAATCTTACAGCAACGTGGGAGTGCCGTGATGGAAGAGTGCATAAAAGAGGGGTCCCCATCATGGCTGGGAGGGGAAGTGGGCAGCTAAAGAGGAGATACAGGGCTTAAGGAGGGACTTGTGAAAGCCAAGTCCTGCATATCAGGCTCCAGTTAGGTTGAGGTCAGGGATGGGAGGGGAGGCCAGCAGGTAGGACAGCCAGGTGAGAGGTGTGGAATGTGAGGGCCTGCCATTCTGAGAGGGTATCAGCTGGGATTCAGCCATATGGGAAGCCAGCCTGGGAAGGGAGATGGAGACATGGTCACAAGGAACTGTAGGTACCTGGGGAGCCAGGCCTTACTCAGGGCTTCTTAGGGGGCACTATTGGCATTTTGAGGACCATCCCTTTGATGTGTGAGATGTTTGGTGTCTCTGGCTCCTGGTATCCTCCAATCACTGTTATAGCTAGAGTGACCCCTGGTTGAAGCTTCCTGCTAGAGAGGTCCGTTGGGAGTAGACCTGGTTGGATATGTGTCTTAAGCCCAGCCTCCATTAACTGTGGGACAATGGTGTTAGGAGAGCCAAGACCAGGGTAGGGGCTTCACTCTGAGGCCGTCAGATTATCCTGGGGCAGGGCTGCTCAGGGGCATGGCCCATGCTGCTGGGCCTTCACCACAGCCAGTGGGGAAGCACTGGATCTGGACAGGAGTGACATGGAGGTTCATGGGCCAGATGGTAGGATTTAGGCATGGGCTGAGGAGAAGGAAGGATCACTCCCAGCTAGGACTCAGGTGAGGTAGTGCTGCTAAGTGAGGCTGAGGATGGCTCTTTGCAGGTTCAGTGGGGGAAGCTGACTGTGTGTTTGCAGAGGTCATATCCTCAGTGGTATTGTCAGTGGCCAGAGGCTGGGTATTTGTTTGAAGCTCATGAAAAAGGCTTGGCCAGGAGCTGGTGGACTTGAGCCCTAGCAACACATAGGGCTGGTATCTGGAAAGTAAAAGGGCAGTGGACCCTAGGGAAGACAGGTGTTTGGGGGCCAGGTAGAGCAAGGGCAGCCCTCTAGGAAGGCTGAGGGGTGGACAGAGAGGTGCAGAGAGAAGGGTGAAGTGTGATGCTGGGAACCCCAGGTTCAGTCTTTCAAATTGTGTCCAGTCCTGAGATGTTCTCCAGAGAGGCCTCTTAGGGCATCTCAAGCTGCCCATCTTACAGGGCTTTCTCCTGGGACTCCTGCCTGTGCGCTTACCCCAGGAAGCATCACAAACGAGTGTGTTGTAGCTGGCTCATGTTACTGTCATTATTATCTCCATTCTAATCTTTAATTGTGGTTCAGAAGCACCTATCACAAAATCAGCCCCTTAAGTGTGCAGTTTGGTAGTGTCAAGTACATTCAGGTTGGCAACCCATCTTCAGAACTTTTCATCTTGCCACACTAAGGCTCTGAACCCATCAAACAACAACTGCCCATTTCTCTTTCCCACAGCCCTTGACAACCACCATTCTACTTTCTGTCTCTGTGAGTTGGGATACTCTGGGTCCTTCACATGATGGAGCCATACAGTATTTACCCATTAGTAATGGGTTTATTTCACTTAATAATGTCTTCAAGGCTCACTTGTGTTATAATGAATGTCTAAATATCCTTTTAAAAAAATGTTCAGTATTATTATTTTATTTTGACAGACTATGTTGTTGCTGGTAACCCCAGTGTACCATAATGGAAAATTTTATCTTCTGACACCTGGTTTCTGGGGTGCCCTTTGGTATTTTTCATGGACTCCCTTATGGTTAACTTGATACTGTGCATCTGCCCTGCCTTCAGACAGCAAACTGCCTTCATATTTCCCATGGCACCTAGTAGAATGTCAAATGTACAGTGTTAGAAACTGTATTTACATTGATGCATTTTTCTCAGCTTTCAAAACTTAGGAAAAACTTAATTCTTCAAAGTATTTTTCTTATACTTTATTTTATGCTTCTACTCAGTTTTGGTATGCGTGCACTATATTGTCTTTTATTTATATTTACACTTTGCAGCTTGGACAACCTGTTGAGTTAGGGGACTTAGATGGCCACTAGGTGGCGATATTGATATTACTTTTAAAGACGTGTAATTAAGTATTATCATTAAGCGACCCCCTCCAACATTTAATTTTTGTGATAGTAAACAGTCTATACTAAAGGGATAAGGAACCCTCCCTCTAATTACAAGATAGTCTGTTTTTATTTCAAAATTCTTTGCTTGCATGGAAGTCAGCTATGAGTACTGAAGGAGTTATCACAAACTTGAGCGCTGGGATTTAATTCATTCAAAACATGCTGAGTGTGCTGTCAAGGCCTAGGTAGTTTCATATTTGGATCAAGTCTTTAGGAAGTTAAAATGGCTAGCAAGATTTTAAAATTTGAAACTATACTTGATATTCCATCATTTTTTTTCTGTTTGTAGAGATTTTTATCATGTGATGAAAAGTCTAGTTTAGGGCTGGGACTGTAGCTCAGTGGTAGAGTGCTTGCCTTGTATGTGTGAGGCACTGGGTCTGATCCTAAGCACCACATAAAAAATAAACAAATAAAATAAAGGCATTCTGTCCGGATACAACTACAAATTTTTTTTTTTTTTTTTTAAATTCTAGTTTATTCCACGAATAGCATTTTAGAGATCTAAAAATTGTTGATAGTTAACATAGGACAAGCAGACAATTCTTGGGGGGCAATGATGATATGTCCTGCCCTGGAACTGCATGAAGATAGAGAAACAATATCAACTTGTGAGAAATAAATGCTGAAATGCATAGGTTGGTGGGGGGGGGGGGGCGTGCAATGTCATCTTAAAGAGACAGAATGGCCCCCTAATTGAGGTTTAACTGGGACCTTTTTCAAGAAATTGATATGCTCTTGAAAAAGAATTGACAGCCCAGTCTGCTGTGGAAGCTGGGATAAGGGAAATCTAAGAGGCAGATACTGTCTCTTCCGGGGAGGACCACAGGGTGTGGCAGTGTGTGCTGTACTAATGTGTGAGATGTATGGGGCCCTCCTGTCATGGGGTCCTGAATTAGGAAGCCTTCAGATTGTAAATTTTGGTTTCTCCATAGATTTGCCCACTGTGAGCATTCACAAATGTCGCTGGGTGAGGGGGGGAAAATCAGTAGTTAATTTTAACCATTTGCATATTTATTTGATAGCTCAAAATATCTATGCCTCCCACAATACCAGATGTCTGAACTGCTGTTTATTTATTCATTACTCCTGTCAGGTTGCACTTGACTAGAAAGTCTGCCAAAAAATTAAAGTGCAAAAATTTAATGGATTCTGTGATTATGCATCTGCTTCTAGATATTCTCTTTGCTTTGGCAAGTCATTACCTGTGCCTGTTTTCCTAAAATGCAGTCTTATTATAAACACAAACATTTTTCATCATTACAATGGGAACAAAAAAGACCAAACAACCAAAAACAAAAAAACCCCAAAACAGGAGCCTAAACTAACATTCTATCTGAAATTTAAACTGTATTTTTTGTTGTTACAAGAGGGGTGAAACTTTTCCTCATTTTCTGAGATAGTTTGGATCCTTATAGGTTGTCATTCCCATCTCCACTTTTGAAGCTTGTAATGCAGTATATAGTCACTTTGAAGTGTATATGTTACATGTTTTTATAATTTTTTCTAATCATTAAGTCAGCAGACTTTATTGACTATTATTCTACATGGAGAAGGCTGTTCTAGATAGCTGTGGTGCAAAGGCTTAAAAAGGAATTTAGAAAGGATATTTCAGTTGTGTGAATTACTTATAAGATGGTACATTTTTCATACCATAAGTGAGGTTTTCTTACATGGAAATTAGAAGTACAGAATAAGTGTACTAACGTATTTAATCAGTAATTGGTAATTGAGCATTGGTAGTTGTATTAGGCACTTTTGTCTATAGTAAAAGAACACCTGTAGATAATACACAGGGTCCTTGAGAATTCTGATACATATCTGAAGCCATTTAAGAAGCGTAACATTTTGTAAAAATATGAGTTGATATCATGCTAATTGTGCATGTGAAGCCAGAAAGGATAAAGAGAAGACTTTGGTGAAATCAAAGAAAAGGAAAAATTAGAATATAGTTCTGGAAGGTGAAGACCTGAGTTGCTGTGGAGGTCAACTTTTGTGATGCCAACGGAGACTGGAGTTTGTGCAGGCACCACTTGCCTGGTTTCACATGCATAATTCACATGATACTAACTCACGTCTTGACACAGTGCTGTACATCTTGGCTTCAAATAGATATCACAATTGTCAAGAGTCTCATGGATTGTCTTCTCAAGTCTTTTTACTATAAAATTTGTGCAGACACCATTTGCATGCACAAAGTGTTTGGAGCACTAGTGATCCTTTTAGGTTACCATGAAGGAAAAAGAAGGTTGAGAAGATGGGGTGTGTGGCTGATGAATAGGGGGTTCCCAAAGGCATGTCTTCAGATAGAGGAAGAGAGATTTTGAAGAAGTGCCACTTTTTTCCCTGAGTTCTTTTTTTTTTAAATTTTATGTTTTTTTTTTTAAATTTTTGTTTTAATTAGTTATACATGACAGTAGAATGCATTTTGATACATCCTACATAAATGGAGTATAACTTCTCATTCTTCTGGTTCTTGAGTTCTTTTTTTCCCCCCTCCCTCCATTACAGATGACAGGGTAATGTGAAATTTTAAAGATTGATCATTTTAAGAGATACACAGTCAAAAAGAAAATTGGAGGTGAAATCTGTCAGCTGAGTTTGTAGGACACTCTTTTAATAAGTCAGGCACTTGGATTTATTTTGTTTTAAATGTCTATTATGTGAACAGCATCTGTGTGCCAATTATGATTTGACTTCTATTTTTTGAGTGTAACAAAATCCTTCCTGAAGGGATGTTTATGTGTCAGCTCTTATTTTTTATTACATGAAATGGGAGAAAACAGCTCAGTCTTGGGGGACGACTCTTTGGAGTGTCTTGAATTTTCTTTAGGGTGGAAAGAAAGGCTGTCATCCGCGCCTCTTTAGTTTTTCCTTCTTATCCTACACTGAAATAACCTTTCCTAGAGCTTCAGAAGTATATGAATCACCTGCCTAAAATTATCAAAACCCATTATTGTTCTCCAAAGGAATTTCACAATAAGATTAAGTTGGGAATAATAAAGGGAAGAAAATGAAGGGCTTAATTGTGTTGTTTTGGGTAGGCACTAGTAAAACAGCGATCCAGGCACCCTTTGAAGAATCTGAAATGGGAACTTTAACCTTAGCACAAGTTGAAGGTCGTGTGTGGTCAGGGAATTGTGTGGGAACAGGGAGGTAAGGCCCTGCAGAATGAGGAGTTAGAGGCAGAGGACAGAGTGTAGAATTAAGGTAGGACTGGGGAAATGGGCAGAACCATGGATACATTATGTTTCTTTTTTTTTATTATTTTTATTTTAGTTGTAGATGGACACAATGCCTTTGTTTTATTTATTTATCTTTTTATGTGGTGCTGAAGATTGAACCCAGGACCTCAAATATGCTAGGCAAGCATGCTACCACGAGCTCCAGCCCTATATTTCTGTTTTTTTTAAGGCAATTTGCCAAAAACATAAAATAATTCCAAAAGTGGGAGATGATTAAAAGTTTATTTGTGGGGCGGGGGGCGGAGGGAAGGCAGGGAATGAGGAACAAATATTAGATGACCTGTTCAGCTTTAGGACAAATGGAGCTAACATAGCTGCTTAGAAACCTCTCCATCCTCCCCACCCCTAAGTATATAAAACTTTTGAAGTGAACAGACATTTCTAATTTTGTTGCCTTCTATTGCGAGGAGACTCTAATCCTTATTTAAAATCTGGCAGAATCTCAACCTTACAAATAAATTATACTTTTTTTGCTTGTTCGCAGGAAAGTTTTGGAAATCACCATGTTCTGGAGATGAGTTCATCAAGCCTTGGCTCATTAGATCTTAAAAAAAAAAAAAAAAAAAAAAAAAAAAAACCAAACCCTAATTTCCATAAAATAAGCCAGGAGAGCTGGCAAAACCTTTAATAGATTAGTGTGAAGAAGCCTGAGAAAGGTGGGCTGGTGCTTTCTATTTTTAGAAATTTGCTTTATTGGAGACAGTGTGAAGTACTTCATTATAAGGTTAGCTTTGAGAATCATGTATGTGATTTATGGCCTCATCTTTTTGAGGCTATCATTAAACTTTCCTTTTGAGATGAAAGCAATTGAATGTTTAATTACTTACTAAAAGTCCTTTGCAGGGAGGTACAAATTGTCAGGTGTTATGTAGTCATATTCATAGTTTTTTTTATTAAACTGGATACTTTATTATATTGCTGTTGAATAAGAATTTATTCATGTATTCACTTAATAAATATCTGTCAAACATTCACTTTGTGAAAGGGCATGGGCAGGATGCCCCAGGAGCAAACAGATTGTTTTTACACATTCTTTCACTAAAATAACACTGTTGCTTTTCACATATACAACTGGCATTCTTAGAAGCATCTTCTGTACGTGTCTTTACCTAGTATATTCTGTGCAGCACAGGAAATAGAACATTGCAACTCAAGGTAGGTTTGCCCAGCAATGATGACATCTTTGTGCTATTTGAAAGACCATGTTATGAACTCATGAGTCTATTTTGGCTGCCCAGTCTTTGAACCCCTTCCTTATCCTGGAGACCCCTCCTGTGACTCTGGAGGAAGCCAGAGCTTGACTACTAAGGGGGCAAAGGCCAGATGTTGTCTCCCTGAGTGCATAGGGGGGAGGCCCTGCGATGGGTCGGCATGGTCAGTTGGATGTTGTCAAGCAGGGTTTTGAATCTGGAGCTAGGGTCCCAAAGAAGAAGGTCACTTTAGAACTCTCTTCTGGTGGTGACATAGGGGCTAGTGGTGACAGTGGGGTCAAGTTAAGAGCCAGAGCATGCAAGTGTATAGAGGAGACAGGTGCTTCATGCAGGTGCAGATGGGACCTTGAGTGTGATGTCCAGCAGAGGTGGCCTCCCCAGGCTGTGGGTCACTGTAGACGGCCACACCCTGTGCCAGGTGCTGGACGTGGCACTTGCCTTCCCTCCAGGATTCCCATTCTCATCAGGGGAACATGTCATTCCAGCAGCAGCATTGCTGCCTAAATCCCTGCAGACTTGAGAACACAGGCGAGCACACCTCCACCCCTGCCTCGAAAGGCAAGCAAGGGTTTATGGCATTTGAACTAAGCCTTGAAAGAGTTAAGGGTCTGCAAGGGTCCTCCCGCAGGCAGCTGTGAGAACTCCCATGGATGGAGGCAGTGAACCAGGGGTCTCACCGAATGTGAGTGAGTGCATGAAAGGAAGGAGGATGAGCTCCTCTGGAGAGTTTGAGGAGCTGGGGAAGAATCTAGTTTATGGGGCTGGAGTTGGGAGTGGAGACGGAGTTGGAAAGTGGAGTCAGAATCAAAGCCGACTTTTATTGATTCTCATCAGCATCATTTTTATTTCATGCTCACCTTGTTGCCCTGTTGTCTGCTGTTTCCAAGCATGAGCTCATTTAACTGTGAGTGACTGTTATTCTTCCCGATTTGCAGCAAGGAAGCTGAGACATAGATTAAGTGATTTTCCCATGCTCACATCACTCCTGTGTGGTGGAGCCAGGCCAGCATCTGTTCTGATGGGCTCCAAAGCTCTTCTCTGCACTGCTGGCGGGGCTGGAATCACCCGCACAGCAGCTCAGCCTAGCAGATGTGTGGAAGTGATTTCTTTGTCGGTCAGTAAACTGTGACCTTTCATCCTATCCCTTTACCTGGCTTTATGTCTTTATGGCATTTGTCCCTGACATTTTCTGGTAGATTTATTTACTTACTATTTGTCTCCTTCGTTAGAACATGAGATCCAGGAGGACAGGGACTCTGTTTTTATCACAACTGTTCACTTTGTCCCTAGAACAATGTCGGCCACATAGTAGCTGCTCAGCAAATATTGTAAAACAGTAGGAGTCTTCACACCATTACCATGTGCGAAGTGTTTGGCTGGTACTAACTTATTTGATTTTGTTATCTCATTAGAAATTGAGATAGAGCCCCAGCTGGGTTAAGGAACTTCTTCAACATCACAAGCCTAGAAAAAAAATAAAAGCTAGGATTCAGATGCAAGTACTTAATCTTCAGAAATCAGGTCCTTAAATGCTAAGCTTTACTGCTTTTCTGAGAGAATGAATGATTAGTTAAGACAGATTTATATAAGCCATAAAATGTACTTAGTAATGTATTTCAAAGTAAATAGCTTGTCAAGTAAAATTTATAAATAAAGATGCCATATTTTTCTTTTTAGGAAAGGACAATTAATGAGTAAGACAGGGGTCTGGAAAAAGCAAAATAGTACATATATTTTTAAATGTAGACTCAGATTCCTGGAAAGTGTATTATTATAGCATCACTTATAATCTACTGGACCATAAATGAATACTGGATTTTAATGGCTAGTAAACCTGTCTCCAGTATGTTCCAAACAGCATTTTACACATCCCTTATCTTCATAAGATGTACTTACCTCTTATGGAAGAAACTGTAATAATAAACAGATGTTAATTTTCATCATAATTTATTTGTTAGTTTTAAAAGCTCAGTTCAGTGCCTCAGAACTATATGATAGTTGGAATTTGGAATTACAGTTTAACTGGAATTGGTCTTGAAATAGAATTCAGTCTTTTAGAACCTCTGCCTAATACTTAACAAATGTATTGGCTTTTGCTTTCTAATTTAGCATTCAGTCTGAACGAGACAGTCCATATTCTTCTAAGCATAGAGGTTAGATTAAGGAAGTCCAAATTGCAAATACTAGGAAATTGTCTCCTGACCAAAGGAGAGATCAACAGCTAAATCATTGAATTCTTTCCAGACATAGGCAAAAGTGTTTAAAAGTCAATTGTACCAAATAATTAAAGTTATCTATGATATTTTAAATATTCATGTTTTAATCCATTTTCAAACATTGACTTTTTCATTCCTGCAATCAACATTTCATTTGCTTTCCCTTTTCTGTCACCTGCTCACATTTTATCATTTAATTTCTAGCCCTTTCATGCTTGCAACGGTTAGGACATTTTCTCATTATGGGTGGAATTTTGCATCACCTTTTAGATTTGAAATAGTAGCAAGGTCTGGTGCTTAGGCATCATTTAAATTGATATCAGATGATTCCTGCATACAGGAGTGCCTTTACCATCTTCCAAACAGCTCCCGATAATGTGCATAGAACATTTTCTTACTCTTCCCTTGATTTTTTTTTTTTCATTTGAAATCTCTTCATCCCTATCCAATGACTTATTGAAAACCCTTGCTTTGAAGCTTAAAGTGTTGCAAGATGGTGGCATAGCACTTTTAGAGGAGGTCTCAATCATATAGAACATCTGTGAATTTAACTCCAAGTGGTAAGAAGATCCGATCATCTGATAGAAGATTTAATTGTGACCTTTTTGATTTTTTATCTCAGAAGCACTAATACATCTCCATATGTGTGTGTGTGTGTGTGTGTGTGTGTGTGTGTGTGTGTATGATAAGAATAAAAGTTCTTGGGCCTTTTGAGGATTAGTAGATTAAAATTTATTTATACTTAAGATGACTATGGCTTACTCTATGGTAAATCAAAATTAGGATTCTGAGTGTGAAGGTAGAACCTACTTTATGTTTTGGAGTGCTCACAAACCTTTGGAGCCTGTTCTCGACAAGTGTGCAAGTTTTTGAAGTGTTTCTATTTGGAGATACAAGGAGAAGAACCTCAGTGGCCCTTGTTGTGGTCACAAATAGAAGCCTCTATGAAATCCATTGTACACTTTAGTGAATAAAAGCTAACAAAGCCAGGGATGATTTTGATCCACTAATAATCCACAGGGTTTATTTCATTCTAGGATTTGACTCCTTTGTTCTGATGAAACCATTGTGGCATTTTTATTGTGGTGGGGGAAGTTATTCATAAACTTATCTCCTGGTATCCGTCAGGAAAGCAGAGGGAAGCCAGTTAATATCTGAGTTAATAATTGTTAATATTATACATGTCCTGTAAGTAGGATGTGCATACTTGTTTGGAAGTCACATTTTGAGTTGCATTTATTTTCCCTCAATTTTTAAAGAAAGTTAACTATATTTTAACTCCTAAAGGACTCTTAAAATGTATATCTCATCATTCTATCATCTTGATACAAATATTTTCATTTTCTCGTTCCCTTAGTTCCTGTTCATATATGAATTTGTTTTAATGTCGAAATCGTGTCTATTTTTTCCCATTTAACATAAAGATATTTTCACTGTTAAAAAGTTTTCATCATAATTTTGGTTCTTACTTTGTAACTCATTAGCACTTATCTTTATGTAAAACTTTAAAAAGTACTTGCTAAATTTCTTTTCTTGTCTAGTTCACATTAGCATCCACTCATCATTATTTCAGTTTTATGCAAATAGTAATATCATTAGTTTCTTTACATATGAATGTTTGCTCTTATATAATCCTTCATGAATATGTGTGTGTGTGTGTGTATGTGTGTGTGTATATATACATACATATATATAGCAAGTTTTAAAAGACAATGAAAATTACTGCATAATTCAGAAGTGACAGTAGGAAAGGCCTGAATTATTTATCCTGTACTCTCTTGGGTAAATGCTAATTTATCCTTTAAGTTTGCTTTTTTCTAATGTGCCACATTGTTTGCCTGATTTAATTTGATTACTGTTTTTACATTTCATATTTGTACTTGAAAGTTGAAATAAATACTATATAAATGAAAGCAACGAGGTTTATTTGATATTCTGTTCCAGTGATTTATGATAAAAACTATCTTTAAGTAATAAATATATATAAACTTGAAGATTGATGTGGAAACCACATTGGTGCACTAACTAAATATTTAAGATTTATTCTTAAATTGTGTCTGTGTTGATGGTAACTGGAACATAATCTTATAACTAGTATAAACACAGGATATAATAAGTTTGTTGGAAGAGGAGGTGTAGTCATAGCAGATATGAAGACTTTTGGCTTTGGTAATGACTTGAAACATAGTGAATAGTGCTTTCCTTCAAAGCTAACACCCATATCCTTAAAACATTACTCTCTGTACATATATATGCATATTTATTTCTGTAAACCACAACCACAGTTGTGCCTTATTTCTGTATCTTAGTTCCTTCTATATTTATAAATTTGAAGATTCCAACATTATGTTATCCCTTTTTTTGCTTGAGTAATTAAGAAGTATAGGTCTAGTATTCAGGCCCAACTTTTCATTTCCGTGGTGCTTTAAAGTACTTTTAAATGTTATTATTTTTAAATCACTTTAAACAAATAGTTGTGTTTTTTTAGCATGAGATAGATTAGATATTGTGTCCTCTTGTTTAGCCACAGGGTTTTATTTAACCCATTTTACATATCTTGTGTATAAACAAAAAACTGAGTTATCCTGACTGCTTCCCCTGGGCTCTTGCCTTCTAGTTACCTTTGCAAATCTGCCAATTTCCAGTTAGTACTGAGTGTCCCTGAAGGCCCTCCTTGTGTTTCTTGAGCACTGTCGGGTGTCTGGGTGGTTGTTTAGATTCATCCAAGATACTTCACTTGCAGTAGCTTCTGAAGAAAACGAGAAAGAAGAGACCATTGTGAAGAGTAACCTGTTTGGTCTCTAGATGTACCTGTCTGTATCTTTTATATTTTTGGGAAGGGGAACTGGTCAGTTGCATTCTTTTCTTTGAACACTGTGGTCAAGAATCTGATCAGTTGTATTTATTTTCTTCGTTCCTTGTGTTTTTAGGAGCTGCCTACAGTCCTCCTTCTTCATGAGCTGGCTCAGCAGGAAGGAGCATGGACCATACTCCCCCTGTTACCACAGTACGTGCATTTAACGCCAACGTGTCAATTACTGACATTTCAACCTGACGACTTTTGTGCTCCCTGGTTTTCTTATTAAGAAGGTGTTTTTCCTCAGTCAACAAGTGAAGTGAATTTGAGTTTTACTTTTTATGATTACCATATTACACAGTTTTCTTGATTGTTTCTTATTCATACATAGCTTTTAATTGTAAATGTGCTGTATTCTTAAAAGATTGAATGCTTCAAGTTGATATTTGAAAATTATTTTTCTTGTGAACTGGTGTTGTTATGGAGATAATTAACTTTAAGAACTCTGGCTGCTCTGTAGGCGATTGGTGTATGGCTTTACTATAAGTCGAAACTCTAGACGTTGAAGAAGAGTTGAGAGGAAAAACCCTCTATTGTCGACCGTTCTATTTGAACTTCATCCATTCCTTACCTACCAGTTTTAAGTCTTACTATAAACTCATTTTACACAGATGATGACTGTAACTTATTTCTTTTTGTTAGCTTTTCTGGAACATATAGCCGCAATTCATCATGGATTTTCTTCTGTGAAGAGGAGACAAGGATAGAGATTCCCAAACTCTTAGAAACACTCAGACGATACGATCCATCTAAGGTGAGTAAACTTCAGTGCTAGTATGTATACTTTCCAGCCAGTGCTTCAGAGAAAATGTTTAATTTTGATTAAGAGGCGTTAGAATAAAGACAATTAATAATTGTAATAAATTCTAATAAAGACAATTAATTTAAAGTGAAAAGGAATGAAGGAATAGGTGAATATCTGGAAGCTATGTTAAAAAAATTCTCTGGGAGGCTTATGGCTTATGGAGAGATGGAATGTAGAGTGAGCCATTATACATCCCCAATGAAAAAAATCTATTTATATGTGCTAGCAATTTCAGAGTCAAAAAACTACACAGAAGAGTTCATAAACAGTTTACCCTAGAAATAAATTTAAATTGGTTATTTTTATTTTTACTAATCAGGAAGTATATGTATTATTTTATATAGAAGGATTTTTGAGTACCAGCAGTGTGTTAGGCACCCTGGACAGCAGGAGCTAGGATAACACAGACAAGGATCCTGACCACATGGATGGTATAGAATAGGTGCCTTTAGTGAATCAATTACAGTTAAAAGAGATCTAAAATAAGGAGAAGCTTGAGAGGCCCTGAGAAGCATATAACAAGGTGTTGAGCCTAATCTGGGAGGGTCAGGACAGCAAAGGATGCTCACTCTCATCTGAGTCCTGCAGGATGAGCAGGAATCAGCAGAAGAGGATGTTCAGGCAGAAGGAACTTATTTGAGAAGGACTGAAGTGAGAAGGAATGGTTCTTGCATTAGAGGGATTCAGTGAAGTTCACAGCCACTTTCATATTTTCAGGTCTTATTTTGTATAGATTTGATCCAGCAATGGGATCTTGTTTCCCTCTGAATCCCTAGCTTTGAGCAGAGGGTTGAACATTTAGGAGGGGTCAATCACCCTTTGTGAATGGCTGAAAATCCTAAAATATCAGCTTTACTTCCAGATTGTGTTCAAAGGCTCAGAGGGCTTAAAAGGCTGCCCTGGACATAGGTCAAGAGTCAATCAAGGGACTGGAGATATAGCTCAGTTGGTAGAGCGCTTGCCTTGCATGCACTAGGCCCTGGGTTCAATCCCCAGCACCACATTCAGTTCTCTTAGAGAAGCCCAGGTTGCAACCTGGTTGCTTTATGGGATCCTTTAGACTTGGGATAAGCAGAATTGGACCCTTTCTGGTACCGCTAGTTATCTACGCCACCCGGAAGCCCACTCTAGAGAAGAATGTGGTTTAATGACTTTCTGGGGAATGAAAGGCCGGTTCTGGCTTCCTGCTTGGTTTGTTGATATAGATGTAAAGAAGGGCAGCGGTGGTGATCAGATTAAGTTCTCAAATATGGGGTAGTCTGTTACTGTAATATAAACCATTGATTTTGATGATCTTTAAAAGCTGGAAGGATCTACATGGTTTCTCTTTTTTGCTTTTGATTTTGGGAAGGTATAGATATAATTGGATGAGAAGGTTGTTAGGTGAAAAAACAAAGTCTTCAAAGAAGAGAAAAGTTATGAACCCGACTCCTCCAGTCTTTTGAAATGATGCTAACCAGCATCTGTGTACTTGGTTGCCATGTTTTATATAAATCCTTCATTAAGCTTTTATGCTTTTTTTTTTTTTTAACTTGAGAAAAACTCCCAAATCTTTTTTAGGATGTAGGAGTTTCAGTCTCCTCCTGGTGTTTGGTTCACCTGGAGATTATTTTTCCATTATCCATGGCTCTAATTCTGTACAGGAGATGGTGACTCACTGTGCTTTTTAATGAAAATTGGGATGATAAATGTAAAAGTTCAAAACAAGTTCATGAAAAGCAAGTACAGAACAGAGGTGAAATGAGATGTTTTTTCCCTCTTTTCTGAACTCTGCCTCCGGGAGAAAAATGTCTAGGATGCTTTATTTCTTTTGAAACTAACATTGAGGAATAAAGATTACATAATTTGAAGTGAGCTCAAACCCATATGATTTTTTTAACCCCTTTATTCTTTTTTCCTAAGATTTAAAAATCTTAGGAAAAAAAGCACAAAGCAAGCCTGACTTTGATATTGACACAAATAAGCCACATTGAAACAATAACTATATAATGTGTTAGAAATCAGGTCTTTTGTTTGCTTCTAATATTTTCCTTTAATATCATTCAGCCATTCTTACAAATGCAAATTTATGTTGTTTATACAGTATTTTAAATATAAAAATAAATCTTTATTAAATGATCTCTGTTAAATGGCCTTCCTAGGTGGTTTCTATAATTTTCCATATCTTGTTTGTTGTCTTTTTTCCCCAAAGCATGCTTTTCATGGGTGTGTGTTTGATGAAGTGTATTGACTTCTTGTATTTATTTTTAATAGAGGTGAAATGTCCTACAGTGTGTATCACTATCCTCTCTGTGAAGCCATTAAAATCATGAAAAAAATAGGGGGTTTGCCTCTTTCCATAGATTCTATATTAGTTACTTCCTTAAAGTTGTGTATAGCCTGCACAAAAATATTGAAAAACATTCTTACATAGTTTATAATAGATACACACTGCAATTAGGAGATAAAATATGACAACATGTTTTACATAAAATTATGTTTGGAATGAGAGATTTTAGTATTAAAAGATTGGTAAGAAGGTTGCCAAAATATACCAAGGTGTTTATTTTCTTTATAGGCTATAGAGGCATGGTATGATAAATGGGTGATTTTCTTTTTTTAAAAAAAGTTTATTCTAATTAGTTATACATGAAAGTAGAATGCACTTTGATACATCATAGATGGAGTATAATTTCTCATTCTTCTGGTTGTACATGTTGTAGAATCCCACCAGTCATATAGTTATATATGTACATAGGATAATAATGTCTGATTCATTCTACTATCTTTTCTATTCCCATAACCCCTCCCCCCCTTCACTCACTTCTACCTAATCTAAAGTAACTTTATTCTTCTCTAGCACCCCACCCCCTTATTGTGAATTAACATCCATATATCAGAGAAAATATTTGGCCTTTGATTTTTTGGGATTGGCTTATTTTGCTTAGCATCATATTCTCCAGCTCTATCTATTTACCAGCAAACACCATAATCTCATTCTTTGTTAAGGCTGAGTAATATTCCATCATGTGTGTACGTATGTTTATATATATGTTATATATATGTGTGTATATATATATATATGTGTGTGTTTGTGTGTATATATCTCACATTTTTTAACTCCATTCATCTGTTGAAGGGCACCTAGTTCCATAGTATAGCTATTGTGAATTGAGCTGCTATAAACATTAATGTAGCTGCGTCGCTCTAATATGCTAATTTTAAGTCCTTTGGGTATAAACTGAGACTTGGGATAGCTGGGTCAAATGGTGGTTCTATTCCAAGTTTTCTGAGGAATCTCCATACTGGTTTCCATAATGGTCACGCCAATTGGCAGTCTCATCAGCAATGTATGAATGTACCTTTTTCCCTACATCCTTGCCTGCTGGGAGCCATTAGCCAAGTAGGTATGACAATTTCCTTGCCAGCGTACCCCATGTTGCTGACATGTTGCAGCGACATTGAATGTAGGTGACCTTGCTCAAGGACCAAGGCAGATTAGGGTGTTCCCGGTTTTAAGATAATCCTGTTTAGGGCGTTCCCAGTTTAGGTTCCAGGTTTAAGGTTTAAGATTATTCCTGCTGGGAATAGGGCGTATCCTGCTGCCTGAGTTCCCCTTGAGTTCTCACGGGATTCAGACAGTATATTTTGGAGATAGAAGCCCAGTGGGTGTGGATTTGGGCAGAGAACGTGGATTTGGGCAGAGAACGTGGATTTGGGCAGAGAACGTGGATTTCCCCAGAACGTGATTGTAGACGGCTGGTGTGAGTTCGGGAATAAAGAGTTGCTGTTTGAATCTACAAGCTGTGTGGTGGCTCGTGATTGTGTGCCCAGCCAGACTGCGGCATTTGTGCCCAGCCAGACTGCAGCACTTGCCAATATTTATTGTTGCTTGTATTCTTGATAATTGCCATTCTGACTGGAGTGAGATGAAATTTTAGTGTAGTTTTGATTCTCATTGCTAAGGATTTTGAACATTTTTCATGAATTTGTTGATTGATTGGATTTCTTCTGTGAAGTATCTGTTCAGTTCCTTAGCCTATTTATCGATTGGGTTATTTGTTGTTATTTTGTTGTTAAGTTTTCTGTAGCTCTTTATATAACCTGGAGATTAGTGCTCTATTGGAGGTGCATGTGGTAAAGATTTTCTTCCAATCTTAGACTCACTCTTCATGTTATTGTTTCCTTTGCTGAGAAGAAGCTTTTTAGTTTGAATCCATCCCATTTGTTGATTCTTGATTTTACTTCTTGCACTATAGGAGTCTTGTTAAGGAAGTCAGTTCCTAAACTGACATGGTGAAGATCTGGGCCTATGTTTTCTTCTATTAGGCGCAGGGTCTCTGCTCTAGTGCCTAAGTCTTTGATCCACTTTGAGTTGATTTTTGTGCAGGGTGAGAGATAGGGGTTTAATTTCATTTTGTTATATGTAACTTTCCAATTTTCCCAGCATTGGCAAGAGTTTGATAGTTTTGATAAAGAGCTAAGTTATTGACTTTTAAAAAAGCTATTGAAATCCATCTGAAGCTGAGGTTATTTGTCTTGATCATTACTGGGCATTCTTCTCACCTCGTAATGACTTAAACGAGGGCTCTGGGAGTTATTTGGGATACAACCACAAGTATAGTAAGACTCTTAAAAGTTATTGAAGGGCACATAAGCACTGTATCCCTCCCACTTTTATATTTTTATAAGGAATAGAATAAGGTGGCATTAGTTGAATCAGAAAGAAAACACATCAAAATTTTTAGAACTTAGGGTAACTTGATTTATTATGTTTTGGTTTCTTCAGTCTGTCCCCAGGGCTTTCTCCATTCATTTAACAAAAAAGCAACTAAGTGCCCATTACATGGTAGAGATACTAGAGGGATAGCAGTGAACAAAATAGATGACATCCATGCCCCCAAGGAGGTGATGCTGTGTTTCAGAGAAGGTAGTGATCAAAATGCAAACAAATATATAATACATCAGACGGCAACAAGTGTTATGGAGAAAAAGCAGAATGGGGGTACAAGAGATTGAGAATGGCTTCCTAGACCATGTAGGGTGTTCAGAGAGTACCTCCCTGATCAGGGCTCACTGGAGCAGAGTGAGAAGGAAGTGAGGGAGTGAACCTGGTGTTCCCCACTCCTGTATCAGACCTGCCACTTCATACCTCTGCTTATGTAAAGAAACTTCAGACTCAATACATTCAAAACTGAGCTTTTCATGCCCTCCAGTGCCCCTTCCATGCTCAGTCCTCCTGTTCTCAGAAATGGCATCACTGTCTATCAAGTTGCTCATAAAAACAAACAAACAAAAAACCCTAGGACTTGTGATAGTTTCCTCTTTTTATCTTCAACTCCACGTGTGTCTGTCCAGCTAGATCTACTTTCAGAATATCTCTGTCATCCATCTTCTCTCTAGTACTAGTACTGTGGTCCAAGCCACCACCATCTCTTGCCTTGACCACTAATAGAGCCTCCAAATTGTTCTCCTCATTTCTGTTCTTCCCATCCTAATAATCTAGCTCCTCTATGATTCAGATCTTACCACTCACCTGCTCAGAAACTTCCAGTGGTTTCCCATTTCACCAAAGATATTTTCACTGGGTATCGTTTCCTAGATGGGCAGTCATTCTTTAGTCTTTAGTCACTGTAAGGATGTTGTACCATCGTCTTAACCTCCCATTATTTCACTTGAGAAGTCAACTGTTTATCTTTTTTTTTTATTCTGTTGAAAGAGATGTTGTACACATTTGCCTCCTTCCTTGAACACTCTTCACTAGCTGCTTTTTAAATTTCTCTATCTTTGGATTTCGATAGTTTTACCATTATGTGCTTGTGTGTGGTTTGCTTTTGTTCATCCTGATTTGAATTTATAGAGATTCTTAAATCTATGGCTTGATGACTTTGGTTAGTTTTAGAAAGTTCTAAGCCTGTATTCAACTAGTGCTTCATTTTCCTCCCCTCTCTTTTCATATCCTTGGTTTCCAATTTCATGAATTTTTCTGTCTTTTCAATGTACCTCATATGGCCTTAAGTGCTTTTCTGTATTTTCCTCCTTTTGGTGCCTCAGTCTGGATATTTCTTTACTGACTTACCTTCCAGATCACAAATCTTCTCTTCCTTTATGTTTAATATCTTTTTGAATTAATCATCCAGTGTTAGTATTTCCATTTGATTCTTGTTTATAGATTCTAGTTCTTTGGTGCAGTTCTCCATCCTTTCATCTATTTTCTTAAACATATTAATAATGTTGAAAGTTTTGCTTGATAGCTGCAAAATTGAATTTACCTGTGCATCTGTATTTTTCACTTAATCTCTTTGTTTTTGATTTGGCCTTATTTCTTGTCCTGCCTTTTAGTTTTTGACTGAATGCTACATATTTTATGTGAAAAATTAAGGAGGCTGTGGATGATAGAAACTTTCTTTCTGTGGATGATAGAAACTTTCTTTGGGAGAATATAATATTCTTCTGTGTCACAGGCCAGGTTTGGGTAAGTCTGTTTACAGATCACCCTTACTCTTAGCACCCTTTCATCCTGGTAGGGTCTTCCCAGAACCATAGACTGCCAAAGGCTTTGCTCAGCTTTTTAGCCTTTCCACTTCTGCTTCCTGTTTGGTTCTTATTTTTTTACTTTTTTTTTTTTTTTTGTGCAGCTGAGGTAGTTGAGTGAAAATTGCATGCCAAAGCTTACCTCTTCAGTCCAGTAAGATTGCAGAAGTTTCTAGCTGCAACTTCTGCTACATGCTAGCCACAGCTCAGAAGCCAGTAAGTTTCCTGTGGGAAAGAAGAGGCCAATCTTGGGTTCCCACAGATGGGTTTTTCAATTGTGAAATTTTAGCCCTTCACATCCTGTCTGCCTTTGTTGTTTTCCAAGGACTTCAATCATTTGTGTTACATATTTCTCCAGCATTCATACCTGTTTTTAATGGTGACATAGATCTAATCCAGGCTATTCTGTTGTGGCCAAAAGTGGAAGTCTTTTATTACCCTTAGAATAAATCTCATGTTCCTTTCCTCTGATTCAGAAAACCAATCTGGTCTGTCTTCTGCCTGTCTCTTTCATACCATGTTCCCCAAGTCCAGCATCTGCTAGCCAACCTAGATGTTTTTTGTCATCAAGTTTTTTCTTACCTCAGGGACTTTTGCATTAACTTCCTCAGATTTCTGCAGAGTGGGCTCCTTGGTATTATTTCATTTCCATTTATTTGTTCCATAAGGTATTTCCCTTTTGATCCAGGACAGCCCCCAGTCAATTGCTGTATTTATTTGTTTAATTCCTATTTCCCTGTTATAGTGTAAGCTATATTGCTGCCTGCTGGAGATTCTCAATAAATATTAATTGAATGAATGAATGAATGCTTAAAATAGACCCTGATTCTCAAAAGAATCTTTCAGATCTTTCTTTGAAAACTTTAGTGAAGCATAGGAGCCACTATTCTCTTTGCTTTCATAATATTTTTACGTGCAATATTCTATAAAATACCACTTTTATATACTTATGGTATAATGATGACTCACATTTTGTTCATTCCGATGATCTGATCTTTAACTCCATATATATATAGATAGATAGATAGACAGATAGATAGATAGATTGATTCATTGTCATAGTGGTTTAATTATATTTTTGTTCCAATTCTGCCAAAGTACATAATCTGTGTTAACTCTATCTCCCATGATATTTAATTAATTAAAACTAATGGTACGACTTTGCTTTGGGTTTTACATGAATGGCCTTTCTATACAATGACATTTTATATTTCTATTTAACAGGAATGGTTTTTAGGAAAAGCATTACATGACGAAGAATCTTCAGTAATTCACCATTATGCCTTTTCTGAAAATCCTACGGTTTTTAAATATCCAGACTTTGCTGCCGGCTGGGCCCTTAGTATTCCACTTGTAAACAAGTAAGAATTGATCATTCGACTTTTTTTTTTTTTTTTTTTTTGGTGTATGTACCAACTTTTACTTTGCTGAGTTCTGTTCTTTCTGGATCTCAGGATCTCAAATGAGTTTTTCAGCCAGAGGCAGTGGGTGGTAAAATGAAAAAAAAAGGGACATGGAGCGAGAGCCCTGAGGGCTGTTGCTTCAAGTCTGTCACTTATGAGTCCCCTCAGACAAATCATTCCACTTCTCTGTACTTCCTCTTACTCACCTGCAAAGTAAAGCAGGCAATAAATTGTGAGACCAAGGAGAGCACGAAAGGGCCCTGAGAACTGTGTACAAGGAAGCAACATGACTCTTTTGAAGGGACTTGGTTTGCTTCTCAGTATTACATTGATTGCAAGTAAGAAAGCGAATCAGTAGCATGCTGAGGTGGGGGGGGTGGATGGCTTGTTATGTGCGTGGTTATGCATGTTAAACATGGGCCGGGCAGGAGGGACGGCCAGCAGAAGGTGCTGTCGGTGGTCATACCCAGGTGTGTGTGTGCACAGCTGCAGCGGTACTTGATTACATATGGAAAGTGAAGACGATTAAGTTGCAATTCAGGAGAAGTGTGATTGTCAAAAGGCTCTTGTCAATCTGAATACTTCATACTCCTTAAAGAATGAAAAGTTGACAAAACACTTGTAACCTTTATATCTTCAGAGATGAAAGGGTTTTCGCTTCTCATTCAATGTCCTGCTTCTAGGGCTTGGGGTTTGAAAAGAGACCGTGTTGTCCCTAGCTGGCCAAAACTTGTTCACTATTCTCTTCACTTTCGAAAGTTCTGTAGAGTATAATATCCTTCTTCCCCGTGTAGAATCCACACCACCACCACTAGAGCAAGACTTCCTCTGTTGGGTGAGGGGTCTAGTTCAGGAGTACAGTTCTTGCCTAGCATGCATGAGGTCCTGATTACATCCCCAGCACCACAAAAAAACAAACAAAAAACCAGTAGCAGCGAGACCTATTTTTTTTCTATTTCAATTTATTTTTAACTGATATACAAATACATAAAGTTGTATGTATTAATGGGATACCATGTGCTATATGATATACATTATACAGTGTGTAAAATTTAAATCATTTTACACAAGTTATACATGTCTCTGACTTCAAACATTTATCACTTGTTTATGGTGAAAACATTCACACTCCTTTCTTGTAGCTTTTGATTGACAGCACATAATTACCCGATTATAGTGAAATCACACCAGAACTTCTTTCTCCCATCTAACTGTAACTCAGCACCCCTTGATCTACCTTTTTCTCTCCCTTCCTCTCCCTTCTCTTCCCAGTCTCTAGTAACCACTATTCTATTCTCATATTCTATAAGATCAAATTTTTAGGTTCCAAATATGAGCGAAATCATACAGTACATGTCTTTCTGTGCCTGGCTTATTTTATTTAACATAATGATCTCCAGTTTCATCTATGTTGTGGCAATTGACAGGATTTCATTCTTTTTTTTATGACTGACTGGTATTCCATTATACATATATACCACAATTTTTTTTTGTCCGTTTATCACTTGATGGACACTTAGGTTGTTTTCATTTCTTGGCTATTGTGAAAATAGTGAGCTGTTTCAGCCTTTCCCCATTCAGCATTATGCTAGCTATTAGTTTATTATACATGACCTTTATGATGTTCATCTGTATAGATGATCATCTAGTTTTCGACCTTCATTCTGTTAATGTGTTGTATCATGGTTATTGATTCATGTATGTCAAACCTTCCTTGAGTTCCTGAGAGGAATCCCACTTGATCATGGTGAATAATTGTTTCAATATGCTGTTGAATTTGTATTGCCAATATTTTGTGGACGATTTTTACATTAATACCCATCAAGGATATTGGCTTATAGCTTTCTATTTTGTTGTGTCCTTGTCTGGTTTTGGTATCAGGGTGATGCTGACATTGTATAATGAGTTTGGGGAAATTCCTCTCTCTTTAGTTTCTTAGAACAACTTAAGAAAAATTGGTATTAGTTCTTTTTATATTGGGTAGAACTCAGCAGTGAAGCCATCTCATCCTAGGCTTTTGTTTGATGGGAGACTTTATTCCAGTTCTATCTTGTTGCTCATTATTGGTCTGTATAGTGTTTCTTTTTCTTCGTGGTTCAGTCTTGGTATGGTGTGTGTGTCCAGGAATCTATTTCTTCCTCGCTATCCCCCCTGGATTTTCTAACCTTCCTTGCTCCTAGGGAACAGCTATGTGATGTATCAGGAAGTTGTGTCACATACAATTCATTTTGGGAACTGAGTTATGTGGGAAGGAGGCAAAGCACAGAGGAGGATGTGGCTTGAGGGATCTTAGCAGGGGACGAGGCTGGCAGCTAAAGCAGTGAGCTGCTGATGTAGCAGCTCCCTGGTGAAGCTCCTTGGCTGCTTATTTCTGTGCAAATCTGGGTTTCGTTCTTGGAGTCTCGCCCTAGAGTTTCTTTACTCAGACATTCCAGCAATTCTTTGAGCCTGAATAAATGCAGCCTGTGCTTCAACTATCCAGAGTGGATTATTTTGTCTCCAACAAAGACCCCTGACTCTGTACCCTGTCCTTAGGCTGCTGGGCAAGAATGCCCTTCTCCCAGCTGGGGCCAAGCATGCCTAAGAGAGTCTGCCTGGTTTCCCTGCTCTTGTCTTGGGAGTGTCAGGAAGGAAGGGAAAAGAAGAAAAGAAAAGACAGTATCATTCCCTCTCGCCCTCCACTATTTCACCTGGCTCTGCTCCCTGTGGGGGAGAGGGGAAAGTGTCTTCCTTCACCTGTTCAAGGTCATATTTATTCTTACATTAAATCACTTTTGGTTTGTTGCAAATTATAGGCCAGGAGCTGCCAGCACCCTTGTGTTTGGAGCCCAGTTTAGTGACCTTCTTTTTGGTCTGAACTCTTAAAAAAAAAACCGAGCTCTAAGCTTCACGTCATAATCCAAAGCACTGTGCCTTGTTGCTCGATTCCTCCCAGCCCCCAGTCAAGGAGGCTTCCCTCATCCTTCCTTGCTCTCTTGACTTTGCTCCCTAGTGTGGAAGGCTCAGGACTGATTTCTCCATGGGAAGAAGCCGGTGTGGCTGTGATTTCTTTGACTTGGGGGTTATAAGCTCTTCATAAGCTTGTTTGTCTCCTGTTCCCCATAGTTCAACCATGTTCCTTTAGAAAGGCACAAGCACAGCTCCCTCTGCCCCGTGAAGCGCTGTGGCACACCACTGCTTCTCCCTCCAGGGCTATGGAGCTCCTGGTGGACCTAGGAGCCCAAGTACAGTGTACATGGGGACGTAGCTATTTCTCTGAGGCCAGTAGATCTTCTTTCCCCATCCCTGCCCTCTGACCTGCTTGGCCTCTCATCCTGAGGGCAAATCCTGGTTGTCTAGAGAGTTCTGCCCATCAGTTCCCCCATTTTCCTCTGGCAGACTTTCATAGAGGCCTCTTGGTGCTGAATTCAGTTTTGAGTTAGGTGTAGAACTGTTTTTTGCTTCCCTTTTGAGTATTTTTTTTTAAACCAGGTGGATGGAATTAATCTCTTTGAACACCTCTTTGATTCCTAGTATCCTCTTCTAGGACTGCTCAGCCAACTCTTATTGCCTGACTGGCTGGCGTGAGAATACGACTTTTTCTACAGATCCTCGTGGGTCTCCCTCTGCCCATACTCCTCATCAGGCTTGGAGACACCAAAGCCCTGGCTGGTTCCATTGGCTCTGGCGGATGCCAGCTTCCTAACTACTTTACGTTTCCCATGCAAGTAGCTGCCCAGGCTTTGCCAACTAGGCTGTAGGTTGTACACTAACCCAGGTGCGAGTCCTGTTTGTGGGAGGACTTTTTGTTATGGATTTCCTGGCATTCTGCAAGGAAGTCCCACAGGAGAACACAGTCATGACTCCCTTCTCTCATGTTCTCGAGGTTGTTGAACACATCGGTTGACAAGGGACAGAGCCATGTACACAGCTTCCATAGGAGGCTCAGGTCTCTTTGTGGTCATGCTTACCAATATTTTCCACTGAGATATGAGAGAGAACTGAGGGCTTCATCATCGCAGCAGGGTGGGTAGGTGTCTTAGTCGTTTTGGGCTGCCTGAACAAAATACCATGAACTGGTGGCTTATAAATTACAGGTTTATTTCTCAGAGTCCTGGAGGCCAGGAAGTCTAAGATCAAGGCACCTGAAGATTCGGTATCTAATGAGGCCCCCTTTCTGGTTCACTGATAACACATCACGGTTATCCTCACATGGTAGAAGGGTCACACAAGCTTCCTCAGGCTTCTATTATTAGAATTCTATTCCCATTCATGAGATCTCTCTCCCTATGAGCTAATCACCTCCCCATGCCCCCAAATCCAGTCTCCTAATAACATCATCTTGAGGGTTAGATTTCAGCATATGGATTTTAGGGGAATGTAGACATCCAGACCCTAGGAATAGGGAACTATGGCTAAGGAATTTAGGGCCAAGAGACTAATCTTTCGCACAAAGTTCAGAAATTTCCATCACTTTCCCCATAACTTAACATCATAGAGGAATGAGGTACCAGATAACCTGAATCGGTCTCATCTGCTCTTCACATCACTGAACAGTGATCAATAAACTATAGCATGCTTTTAGTGGATTAATTCCCATGATCTTCTCCCTGTTTTGCCTCCCTTTCCCCTGCCAGCAAAAACAAACCAAAACTTTAGATTCTACTATAGTAAAATATTCAAATTCCAGTTATTTTAGACCATATTTATTCTTTTCCCCTGATGCAGACAAGTAATCAAACCAAATGATATAACACCTCTGGCATAGCAACTCTCTCGTGACCAAGGTATATTGTTAAGTGATTTTCTAACAGGAGATTCTTATTCTATAAGAAATTGGTATTGCACTTAGAACTAAAAGGGAACAGAAGATCTCCATTAGTCCCATCAACTGCAAAATTTTCCTAGTTGTTTTTTCTCAGTTCTGAACTAAAGCACTGACCTATTTCCTCCTGTTATTAGGAACTATGTGAGTTGGCACACTTTGGGGTGCAAATATCAATAAACAACTCAAACTGGATTAAGGAAATGTTTTTTTATTGCTGTGACTGGAGGTGAGGTCTCTGGTTGGTTGACACAAGAGTTCAGCGGCATGATTGAGGACCCAAGTTCTCTCTGTCTCTTGCCTATAGGTCACAGTGTCTGTTTATCCTAAATCTGTTTCCTTTTGTGGTTTCAAGACAGTAAGGACTTCATGTTTCCTTTTTCTTTCCACCAGCAGAGGACCTCTCCCCCAGGGGAAGCTAATCCCTTATCCTGAGTCTGGTTGGGCTCTTTTAAGGCACACACCAACCTTGGACTGACGATTAATAATTACCAGGGATTGCAGTGCTTTGATTGGTCCAGAATTTTCAGGTTCTGATCTTGAAGCTTATTTAATTGTTTGGCTTAATAATTAATCAAAATCAAAATTTGTTTAGGAAGAAGGAAGGGGGAACTGCAATGCATAAGAAGGAGCAATGCCCATTACAGGGACACTGATTCCTTTGTCTGATGTTATGCCCACTTCATAGATAAGGCAACAATTTAGAGATACTAAGTGCTTCTTTTGCCTAAGTCACCGTGACAACTGGTTACTTAAACACATTTCATGACACACACTTCCTTAGACTTTTTCCTAGGAGAAATAATATCTGTTTTAATGATCCTACAACAATGAGTTTTGAATTAACACGGCTCAACGTTTCTAACAGTCCATCCATGGGATCCTCTGACATGCCCTGGTGCTCTATCTACATGATCTCTTGAAAAAAAAAATTGTATCTTTGGAGAAACTCTAATAATTAAATTTCCAATAAGATGATTTCTTCAAATGTATGTTATTATAGAAAATTGTTACTGGTTTTCTCCATTGTTTTTCTACCTTCTACCTTAGATTTCCTGCAATATCTTGCTCTGCTGACTGGTTCCCAAGTGATACTAGAAAAGTCAACTTAGAAGTTTGCCTGTTATTGAGTTGAAGGGGCCCATGATCTTTTACACATCCTCAGTCTAGCTGGCTGTATCATTAGAACTGTGCTATCAGGTGTGTGGTTTAACAGCTTCTAAAAATTAGGAAAACTGAGTTTCAAATATCATAGATATAAAGAACTGAATATTTAATGAGAAGATATTGTATCCAAGTAGAATTTCTGACCTTCATTGTTTGTTTGTTTAGCATTGTTTGGTACTAAAATTGACATTTGAAAAACCTTGTGCTATGATGCTTACTGCATGAGAAAATGAAAGATAGTTCCCAATATTAGGGGTTGCCTTTTAAAATAGATGAGCATTCTATATATTCTTAGGACTTGTATATATTTGCAAATAACTGACTTAGGCCCCAGGCAGCACTAGAAGCTGATTTCATGATGTTGGGGTAATCATAGCTTGGTTTGTGTGGACTCCCTGGGCTGCAAGAGATAGCCACTTAAACCCTATAGGTTATGTTTTTATTTGTTCTCTAATCCATCATTGTATGTTTCAAAGAAATTCTATCAGTGGTTTTTATTTTTTATCCTCTGAGCTGTCCCTCAAACAAACAAACAAAAAGAATTCAAGAATTGAATGAGAAAGAAACTTGAAAAATAAAGCATATATTTAAAGCAACAATTCAAAGGTGGATTGTCTATTGAGAAAGGGGAGTATGAAATAACCATCTAACAATGGCTGTCGCATGCCACTTGGATTCTGATCCCTTCTGTGTCCCTTGTCTCTGGCAATAAGCCTGGGTAGGACATTTTTTGTCTTTGGAGTTGAAATGAGCTGAATATTTACTGTATGTGGTCTGATTAGCTTTTGAAGGCCTGTGGTGTGACTCTAAATCCCAAAGTTACCTTGATATAGTTTATTTGGGAAATCAGTCTCCAACTGAGCAGAATTCAAATTGAAATAAGATCCTGCTTGCCAGAGCAGGTTTTTTTCCCCTCTTACTATATATCAGGAATGCATTGGAGGATGTAGTTTCTCTATGAATTCTCACCCACTCTTACTGACAGATTTGTGGGCAGATATTGAACAGGATTTTGACAGATACCACCTGGGTCTTCTTTTGTTGCTACCTGCTCTTAATACATTCATATCAACCATGAGATAAATGCTTTATAACTAAACTTAAATAATAAGCTTTCTCTTCCTCCTTTATCTTCTAATCAGAAATGAATTTTTAAAAATAAAAAAAATTAAGAGTTCAATTGGTACATAATTGTACATATTCATGGAGTATTGTGTAATATTTTGATACATGTATATAATGTATAATAATCATATCAGGGTAATATGGCATATCAATCACCTCAAACATGTATTTTTTTGTGTGTTCAAATATTGAAAATCCTCTCTTCTAATTATTTTTAAATTCAATTATTACTTGCTGTAGTTACCTGGCTGGGTTATAGAACACTAGAACTTAATTCTCTTATTGAATGTATCTTTATACTTGTTAACCATCCCTTCTCTATCCCTTCCTGCTCCCTACCCTTTATAGTGCCTGGTAACCACTATTTTACTAAAAAGCGTTTTGGGGCATTTTTTTTGCACCAGGTTTGAGGCTCAAACCCAGGGTCTTATGCATGCTAGGCAAGCATTTTGTCACTGAGCTACTGCCCCAACCCTCTAAGAAGTAAATATTTGTAAAGAAAAAAAATCTTTCATGACCCAAATGGAATAAGATGTAATTATAAGCACAGTAAAAAAATATTTTGAAACTTAGTACTATTGTTCCTTTTAAATCACTATTATTTCTTTGTAGTTAAAATATGTATCAGGAGGTTTATAATTACACTGGGGGAATATTCAGCTATAAAAACAAATATGAAACCATATGGTATTTAGGTGACCTTGGTAAATATGTAATTCTGTCTTGGCCAGTTTGCAATCAAAATATATATCCCCTCATTCCTTCAGGGAGCCTGTTAGTGATCATTCTATCCATGTAGGGTGGATAGCGCCGTTGAGAGCAGCACAGAGAGGGATGTGTCCATGACAGATGTGAATGCATGTAATAATGCTGTGTTTGTTTGAAGCAAAGGAACTTTCCATTCTGGTGGGCAGGTCTGGTAAAGTTTCCCAGGGAAGCTGTCCTTGTGTTTGGTCTTGAAGTAGAAAATGTTGTCAAGTGAAGATTGGGTATAGACACAGTAGGCAGATATCAGTGGGAAAGAATAGTGGGAAGGCAAGTTCTCTTTAGAGTAGGTGGGCACTAAAGCCCTGGGTTGGGGGCAAGGTAGGATTTTCAAGACGGGCCAGGAATGTAGGAATGTAGCTTCTTTTATTTTTGCTACTGGGGATTGAACCCAGGGGCGCTTAACCATTGAGCCACATCCCCAGCCCATTTTATTTTTTATTTTGAGACAGGGTCTCACTAAGGTGCTCAGGGCCTTGCTAAATTGCTAAGGCTGGCTTTGAACTCACAATCCTGCCTCAGCTGCCCGAGTCACTGGGATTACAGGCATGTGCCTCCACACCCAGCAAGGACTTTATTTTATATGAAAGGAACTGTGGGGGATTTCTTTTGAGTAGAAAACTGTCTTAAAAAATGTTGTTGTTCTTCCTTGAAACCACATGCTTTTTCTCTCTAAGACCCCACTACCTAATAATTCATTAGGATTATTAAAATTTTAAAATTTTGTAGGAACTTTGGTTTCTTTGTCACGCACACATCTTTCTTTTATTCTCTGGAGTCAGTATTTAATGCAAGGCTTATCACAGCCGAACCTCGTGGCTTTTTTTTTTCCTAAGGAATTTTAATTATTATATTTTATATTATTGGCAGATGTTGAAATAATAAATAATAAATGCGACATCTGCAGCAAGTGTTGCATTCTTGTTCCTGTCGACAAACCAATGCATTTTTCTCAATCCTTTCCCTCAAGGAAATTAGACTCTTGCTTTTATCTTAAAATTTATATTTTTCTGTTTTCAAATATTAGAAAGTCTCAGGAATGTCTTATTCTCATTGGAAACTTCTTTTGGTTAAAAAAATAATCAGCGTGTCTCTATTTTCTAGGCTCAACAAGAGGTTAAAGAGTGAACCCCTAAAATCTGACTTCACAATAGATTTACAACATGAGGTATGTCGTGGTTGATTTGATTAAAAGTTTCAGTAGTCAAGAATTTGTGTACTTTGATATAAAAGCTATTTTGTATTCCCGAAGAGTGCATTTTTCTCTACTCACAACCATTTTCTCTCCACTGAAGTAATTTGACAGCACTCCAGTAAACTAGGTTCTTCTATTTTTAAGCTGATTTAATTATTTAGGTAGAGAATGAGAAGTGAAAAAAATTGTATCTTATGATTCATGATTCTTTGTTTTTAAAGTAGGTGGAAAGGTCCAGAGGTGAATTTTTTAAAGTATGCAAAAATGTCATTCAAAGCACTGGTAGTCTTACTTGTTTTTTTTTTTTTTTTTTTTCTTTTTTTTGGTACTGGGTATTGAACCCAGAGGTGCTTAACTACTGAGCCACATCCCCAGCCCTTTTTTTGGTATTACATTAGAGCCAGGGTCTCACTGAGTTGCTAAGTGCCTCACTAAGTTGCTGAGACTGGCTTTGAACTTGCAATCCTCCGGCCTCAGCTTCTGGAGCTACTGGGATTACAGGCGTGTGCTACCATGGGCTTACTTGGTGTTTTGGTTGTACACTTGCTGTTATAAACTGAATGTTTGTGTCTGTGCCCGAAATTCATATGTTGAAACCTAGTCCTTAATGCTGTATTCTATGGGGAGGTTATTAGGTCATGAAGGTGGAGCCCTAGAAATGAAATTAGGGCCCTTATAAAAGAGACCCCAGAGAGCCTACTCACTCCTTCTACCATGTAAAGGCAAGAAAGGGGCCATCCATGAACCAGGAAACAGGCTTTTATTGGACACTGATCTTGAACTTCCCAGCCTCCAAATCTGTGAGACATAAATTTCTGTTGCTTATTAGCCACTCAGTCTATGGAACCAGCCCTAATGGACTAAGACGTGTGCCTTTGTTGTGTGTCTGTTTAGCTGTCTGGAACAGATTTGAGCCAAATAGCCCTAAGCAGGCAGCTATAGTGTGCCATGCTGGGCAACAGCACCTATTGTTCCCTTGGCCTTTAGTGGATATCTGTGATGAGTTGTCGTGGAAGCACCTTAGACACCTATAAGAATGCCCCTTTTGACATTTCACCCATGGGCCTGAAACAGACCTGAACCATGGAGGTAAATCTGGATGTTTTTCAGGCCAGCAGTACTGGCAGCCTTCCAGAGGTGAAAAGGCACCACCCCATGAGCTGGGGCTGGGGCTCAGTGGTAGAGCACTCGCCCCGCATGTGTGAGCCCTGATCCTCAGCACCATAAAAATAAATAAAATAAAGATATCGTGTCCATCACAGCTTATGTATATGAAATGGCTTAGTTGAGAGAAATATACTTTTTTAAAAAGTCATTTTTCTCTTCTACAGAAAGGAAAGAATGACTTAAAAACCAGGTCTGTCTCGATATGTTTAATGAGAAGTAAGTTCTGGAACAGATATCCAAGCTTGAACAGATATCTAAACATTGAAGGGTAGTTTTAAATACCTGTGAGAAAATGACATCACTTGCCCTGAGGCTACCTGTTCACTTCTCCCAGTTGTAGTACTCTTTGGAAATAGATAAGATAATATTTTGTCCCCAAATTAGAGAATATAGACCATTTTTCCACTTCCAAAATTTAAGCATGAACTAGGCCATAAGGTATGCCTAAAAAGATTTCCTATGACTGTCTTATAGACTAAAATAATACTAAGTTAGACATCAATAACAAAAGCATGGTAATAACACACACAGGTGTATTTGGTCATAATGAAAAAAAAAATTAAGTGGGTCATTCTTAAAAAATAAAACCCAGAGTAAGCACTCTTGAATTCTCTCTCTCCCTTACTTTTGTTCATGCTTTATGACATTTTGCATAGTTTTGCATCCTTTTGGACTTTATATAAACAGAAATGCACCAGGAATATTGTTTTAATTTGAGACTGATTCATGTTGATTCTGCAGCTCTAATGAGGTTACTTCACACACTATGGCTCTCTTCTATGGCCTTACCACAATTAATTTGTTCTTCCTCCTGTTAGTGGGCTTCTGAGTGGCTCCTGGCTTTTTGCTCTTAGGATCATTGTTCCTATGACTATTTTTGACATGTGCCATAAGGATCATCTGCAGGTTTCTCTAAGGCAGAGGCTTATAAACTTTTTTTTTTTTTTTTACTGTGACCCACTTTAAAAAAATACATTTTTCATTGTGACCCATATTTGTGTGTGTTGTTACTGATGTCTAAGTTTAGTGTCATTGTCGTCTATATCACAGTCATTTGAAAAATTTTTAGGTTTACTTTATGGCCTAGTTCATGTTCGGTTTTTATAAGTAGAGAAAAAGATGCATATTTTCTAATTTGGTGTATAATTCTCTTATCAGTCTGATCAAAGAAGGTATTAATTGTTCCTTTAAGATATTTTACTTCCTCTTCCTTTGTTGCTTCATTTCATTTGTTTTGTCTGCTTGATTTATCATTTACTAGGGGAGCAGTGTGGTGCTCTTCCATAATAATGGTGACTTTGACAGCGTGTCCTTGTGGAACTGCAGGTTCTTGCTCTTTGTCCTCTGAGGATATGTTATTTGGTGCATGCTATTTTAGAAATGTTTTATCTTCTTAGTGAATTTATCATCTTTAGTGATGCTCTTTGTCATAATGCATATTTGTCGACATGAATACTTCTACACTAGCTTTCTTTTGCTTCATAATCATTTTTCAATTTTTTTCTTTCAACTTTGTTTTGTACTTTTCTTTAGGATAAGGACATGCTTTTAAAGAGGACATGCTTTTTTCCTCTCTTCTTGGTTTGATTATCTTTATGCCACATAGCAAATTTATACTTACATTGATTTTCATTACTAATATATTTGAATTGATTTCTATCACTTTATCTCTCCTCCATTTCTCTCTATTTTTCTTTTTAAAAACTTCTTATTTTTTTACCTTTCTTCTTATTGGTCCATATTTTTTCTGCTTTATTATTTAGGAAATTTAATCCCTGTCTTCTGTACTTTATAGGTTAAAATGTTTTAACATGCTTTCCTAACCCAATAATGGCTATTTAGTAGCCAGAGAACCAAAGGGCCTGAGAGTAATTTAACTCAAATTGTGGCACTGTTTATATGTTATTATTATCCAGTATCTCTGTGTCTTCTCCCTTTTTATCCTGAGCCTTAGCTGTGGTCATTTCTTCATGTAGTTAACCTTTGTGTTACCATCATTGTGTGTTTGCCACCTTTGGTACCATCCCATCTTGCTTTGCAGACCTCCTAACTGGGGGCACCTTTATTCTTCCTGAAACACATATTTAGAATCTCTTGTAGTGAGGTGGTAATCCTGTTAATCCTTTTTTTTTTCTTTTAGTATTAATTTTTAACTTCATTGACACTTTGATCCATTTCAATCTAACGCTCTTCTGAGAAGGCATGTTACACTGACCCTTGAGATATTTTGTACCTTCTTACACTTGTGGTGTTGGCTGAGTTCCTTCCTCACCGCTGGTCTCCTGTCTTTGCAGATTGCCCTCTACATCTGGGACAAAGGCGGAGGACCTCCCCTAACCCCTGTGCCTGAGTTTTGTACAGACCGTGTGGATTCCCACTGTGCTACCCAATTCCGTTCTTTTCTACCGCTTTGTGTAAGTAATAGAAGAAAGACTTCCTTACAGATCAAAGGAAAATACATGCTGTACATAACGTTGTCCTAGTATACTTTAAATACTAATGTGTGTGTGTGTGTGTGTGTGTGTGTGTGTGTGTGTGTATCAACCTTGCCCAGGGCCAGGCCTGGACCTTATTTGTCAAGAAATAACAACCCTGTAGGTAAGTGCTGTTATATCCCGTCTTCCACGTGAGAGAAGGCTGCGCAGCTAGAGGGAGGGCATGCGGATTGTGTGGGCGTCTTCTCACTCCAGAGCAATTTTCTTTGGCCATACAGCATCTGTTGATTGGCATTTTTATTCCATGCTCTGGAAAGGCAGTTTCAAACATTTTCTTGGGCATGTAGGCCTTGCCCACAAGCCCATCCCCTTTACTCTCTCAGCAGGTAACCCTGCTCTTGACCTCACCTGAGACTATTCAGAACTTCTCATGTCAGATCTGTGTCCCAGTCCCCAGAAGGAGCCTGAGGACCCCAAAACTCACTAGATTGTTAGCATTTTTTTCTCATGAGGGAAAATATACTCAAAACACTCAAATGGTGTATGTTGCTCTTAGCTCAGTCACCCAGAAGGGGGTGTGTGCCATCTTAAAAGGTACACAGACACAGCACAGTGCGACCATGGAGGGAATCCGCACTGTTTACAGTCCCTGAGGAGGAAACTGTTTACTGGATGGTACCAGAACTACCCAGGGAGGGGCTAGGGGAAAGGTTAGGCTGGGCTACAATCTCACTGTTCCAGAAACATTCTAAGATTGAAATTGGTAGGAAAATAGGTTTTATTCAACACCACCTTTAAGGGAAGATAGAAGAAGCTTACTGTTTTCAAAGTTCCATCTTCAGCTGGGTGTAGTGGCCCACGCCTATAATCCCAGCAACTTGGGAGACTGAGCCAGGAGGATTGTAAATTTGAGGCCAGCCTCTGCAATTCAGTGAGACCCTGTCTCAAAATAAAAAAAGGGCTGGGGATGTAGCTCAGTAGTCCATGGTAAATTTAACCCATGTACCTGGGTTAAATCCCTGGTACAAAAAGAAGAAAAAAAAAAGTTCCATCTTCAAAATCTCTGAAAGTACACAAGCTTCCAAAGGAGAGGAGACAGTGAAATGTGACAAAGGGCAAGAAAAGTAGCTGTGGGGATTCACTTGCCCGGTGCTGCTGCAGAGGCCTGGTTGGGGCAGGGTGATCTCATTCTCAACTCCCTTGGCACTTGAGAGAGAGTGTGTGTGTGTGTGGGGGGGGGGGCGGGGGGGTTTGCCATCATTTAGTTTCCATTCTTGGCTTGAGGAAATTGTTCTTAATTCGGGGAGAGGGGAGTTCAAATTCAAATTCATCCTGTTTAAAAGCCAGTCTTTCTAAACATAATGCCTGCTTGCTCTTTAATGCTACTGGTGCTCTGAGTGACATGACAGGGCTGGGGTTAGGTGTCACTATAAATCAGCCCCAAATGATTGAGGAAGTGTGTCTGAATGTTATTACAGGCCTAAGACAGGAACAAAGGGGTCAGAACACCTGCCCCCAGGAAGCAGAAGGTGTGCTGTGTGCTGTTGACAGATCCCCCTGTGTGCCCCTTTCTTCTGCATGATCCTCCCTACCCACGTTTGAAGTGATCCATCTTTGGCAGAGGGCAGAACATCCTTGGCTCAGACCTGGGAAGCCAGTAAAAAGGCCGTAAAAATAACTTTCAACATCAAACTAAGGCCAGGCCCAGAAAACAGAGTCATCACTGGTTTTGTACTAAATCATCCGTCTTCTTTCTCCTTTTGTCAAAATCTTCACCAGCTGGGGAAAGAAAAGGAAACACAAGTAACATTTATTAATCACCTGCTATGTGCTTAATTATTACAGTATCAATGACAGCCATAAGGGCTTATTATTTCTCTTTTCTAAATGAACAGACAGTTCAGAGAGCTTAAACATGGCACACAGTCTATAAATGGTCCATCTGTGACCCAGGTCCAGAGATTATGCTGTCAGCTGGATGACAGTTTTGGAATTTTTTTTTTTTTTTTTTTTTGTGTGTGTGTGTGTCCCTGAAACTTTACCTTCAATATAGGCTTGACATTCCTGATATTGGTTACCTTGAGCTCTAGCACTTGTGAGATCTAATGTGAGCAAAGATAACACTGACTCATATGTATTCTTTTTCTTTTTCTTTTTTTTAGGGACAACCTGTGAAGAAGGAGGATATTTTTGTTGCAGTAAAAACATGCAAGCAATTTCATGGTGAAAGAAGTATGTTTTGGGTTATTCATTTTTATTGAACTTTTAAATCCAAACTGCCTTTGAAATAAAGTGCAAACCCGGTATAAACTCAAGAAAGGCGCAGGATGCTGAAATGATAGCAGTTACCTAATCAGCATTCTTCATCCTACCTCTACAATCACTGAGCTCAATTAGGAAGGAAAACTCTGTATTGAAACACGAGTGGCCAGTGCCCTTCTAAATACCGTTTAGAGCAACGTTTTAATTAGAATGGAAAAGCTCAGCTGTGGCAATCTTGGAGACAATGTGTGAACTTTGTATGTCCATTTTGTCCTATTGTGTCCATTCTCTGAACTGCATGAAGAATATCAGAGAGAGGGGATCTCAAATAACAGAACCAACAAGAATATCTTCTTTAAGGCTCTGCCTTTTTAAAAATACTTATTCCAAATGCACATGTTGGCACTTTTTAATAAAGGTATATATCCGCTCATGAGTAGATTTATTGGAGAAAAAGGAAACAGCTACTTTTGGAACAGGGGCCCTTAAGGAAATCCTGGCATGCAAATGAAGATTGTTTTGATTCTCTCTTGGTGTCATTACAGAATTGCGCTAGTTATGGTGCTAATGTTTTTTTTTTTTTTTTTTAAACCCGTCCTAAATATAAATAGACATAATTTCTCTCTTTTTACACCTCACTTCAAGCAGCACTTTTCTGATATTGAAAATTAGGCAGTCTTTTGCATTTTCTAATTTTAACACATATTTTAATTTTTTTTTTTCCCATGAAAAGGCTGTCGATTTCACCCAGGGTGTGATATTTATGTAGGAGAGGCTTCTAAACCAGCTGTCATGTTCATGGGATGCAGCAGTGGGGGAAATTCACTTACATATTTTCTGTGATAACATTATGCATACAAATTATATTTTAAAGGGTAAGATGTTTTCCAAACAAAGGAATATAATAACTTGGGATTATAGTATTGCTTAAGACATCAAGATAAATTAAAATCTTACAATCAGCAAATCTCTTAAAATATCTTAAAAACCTTCATATTTGCCAAAAACAGTCATGTCAAATTTCAGATCCTATTAAATCTGACTAAATATATGCATTCATTATGCAAGAAGTTCTAAAATAGTCATTCTTAAATATTAGTTCTTAATTCTAAAATATTCTTAAAATATTAACAGTGACTATAGCAATTAAAATAAGATTTTTGTTTATTATACTTCTAATCTAAATTTATTTTCTTTTAAAATGCTTTTTTCATAGTCCAGAAGGGCTCTTTGTGGGTTGTCTTGTGAATAAGTATCTTTACAAAAAGGTGATTGGGAAGTGAACTAGACTTTTTTGTTTTCTTTTGTAGTAAGCAGAAATAGTTGAATTGATGTCATTGATCTTGAGGCTGCTCTGGAATAGTGATTATTTTTGTAATAGAGATGTTAAGAATGCTGGTGTTGAGGGGTGGGGGCAGGGGTGGTATTCTCCTTCAAAACACATTTTTTTCAGGTTACAGTGAAGCAGTGAAATTAGGGACCCTCTCTGTTGTATTTTTCCTATTCTACAGAAATGGGGGAAAAGTTTGTTAATTTTTATTTAGTAATTTTGAGTAATTTCGTTTTCTGATTCCTTTGTTTATATAAAATTGAGATGATCTTTTCAGATATCTGGCATGCAAATGAAGGTTGTTTTGATTCTCTCTTGGTGTCATTACAGAATTGTGCTAGTTATGGTGCTAATGTTTTTTTTAAAACCTGTCCTAAATATAAATAGACATAATTTCTCTCTTTTTAACACCTCACTTCAAGCAGCACTTTTCTGATATTGAAAATTAGGCAGTCTTTTGCATTTTCTAATTTTAACATATATTTTAATTTTTTTCTCATGAAAAGACTGTCGATTAGGGACCCTCTCTGTTGTATTTTTATATTTGAATTTTTTAATATTATTTTATATATTTTATATTAAAATCCTCCTGAATTTTATATTTGAATTTTGAGTCCAAGACCTTTAAAAATCACAACATCTTAAAAACCTTTTAGAAATATTGGAAACAAACCTCCCAGATACATTTAGCTTTTTTTGTTTGTTTGTTTATTTGTACCAGGAATTGAACCCAGGGGCACTTAACCTCTGAGCTACATACCCAGCCTTTTTTTTTTTTCTTTTCTTTTTAATTTTGAGTCAGGGTCTTACTAAGTTGCTTAGGGCCTCAGTAAGTTGCTGAGGCTGGCTTTGAACTTGTGATCCTCCTGCTTCAACCTCCCCCAATTGCCAGGATTATAGGTATGCACCACCATGTCCCACTTAGGAGGCTTTTGTAGTTGGGTTTCTCTCACCAGACATCTGTCAACTTAGGTGCATGTATTTGAAAAGGTAGCTTAAGGTGCAGCATAAGGATCTTTGGTCTCCATTTTGCTCTATGGAAATAAAGCCTGCCTCACCAGTGGGTTAGCGTCTAAGTAACCACTCATTGGCCCGAAGAATGAACCATCCAGTCATCCTATCAGTGACAAGGCCAATGCTGAGGTAATGGCTTCAAACTGCTGAACCTGGTTTATGTCTTCGGTTGTGTTTTTTCTTATATATTTGATCTTCTAATTTCATGTGGACAATTCCTCAAGATGTGATAATTGTTGGGAATTATCATTGGATATTGTAGGGAAAGCTGAACATGGAATGATCTACAACTGGTCAAATCCTCAAAGCCCATTGCGTAGGGGGGACAGGACTCGGATTTCCTGGCTCCTGAATCCCTGTGTTCTTTCTACCAGAGCACAACTATGCTGTAATCTCCTTGGATGTAGGACAAGCTGACCTTGATAAGTTGTCTTTAATATTCATGTTGATGCCCTTCGGGGTTCAAGGTCAGTTTGGAGTTGGCAGGAAGCTAGGAAAGTTCAGACCTTTCATTTTCAGGGGCAAGGAATTGAAACCTGAGAGGTCTGCAGTACACCTAGGGCTGGGAATTTAGGCTGCCCTCTTCCAAACCCGTTACTGCTAATGTCAAGCCCAATACATGGTCTAGGATATTTTTAGCTTTTTCCTATTCTCTGTGCACTCTGGTAGAAATACTTGAAAGAACATCGGGCCAAATGGCACCAGAGGGGGAATAAAATAGAAAAGAAACTCTATTTATCTTTGAAAAATTGAGAGTGGGCCATACTGTGAGTGATGAGCACTCCCTTCTCTTTCATTAGTATTGGTTACCTCCCTGGATGAAGATGGGGAATGGACAAGCAAGGAAAAATACATGTTGGATTCTTTTTTTTTTTTTTTAGTACTCTCATGGACAAATTGATAATAAAAGGAAGTTCAAAGTTTTTTAAAAATGTTTTACACTTTGTTTTTGTTTTTTGCCTAACCATGAAACATCTATGTTATGGCAATTGTCCGGATTCTGATATAAATGAAATAGAATAATCTTAGAACACAGAAAAAAATGCATTTAATATTTTGGCTCCAGAAAGTAATATATGTTGACACTGTTGAAACCGCACTCTCTCAGAGAGGCAAACATTTAGCAGGATTTTAAAGAACTTTCAAAGTGTTACATATGCTGATGAATTGGGTATAGCGTGCAACATTATATGTAAGCAAGAAAAGATTTCTGGAGTTTTAATATGCAGCTGGATTACTTCCTGTGGGGTCTGTGTTTTTCACTGCATGGTAACATGAGCTGTCTGAGAACCTCAAGCACATTCCTGACACCTTCTGCTCTGGGGTGCATGAGTCTCACCTACCTCATGGTGAACACCAATTTTGCTCATCAACTGATGGATTGTGAGCCTCTCCCCTCCTGCAGTTTTGCCCTAATTAAAGAGGTTAAATTGCTATTTGCTCGGCCTTTAGTTCCCTATCACAGCTTCCTGAACTCTTAAAAATATATATACTTTATTCCTTTCAGATGTAAAGAAAATACAAAACCCATTTGCTATCTTTACTGCTGTGATCTTGTCTAAAAGAGGCCTGTTGGAACTAATTTATTAAGAGGAATGTTGGGTAGCTGGCGTTTTCTTTGATGAAAGAAGCTGCAGGTACCAGGCACAATATGCTTATGTGAAAGGTGAGGCTTGCACTGAAATGCAGCCAGATGGAAGGCCCCGCTGGGGTCAGAAGAGGGGATGAGATGAGCTTTTGAAGAGCGGCAGGAGAGTCAGGCGAAGGCTGGCTGTGTTCTTGCTCCAATGTTGAATAGCTGATGTTCCAAATTGCCTAAAAATGTTGTTTTCAACCAGCCAGGAGGGCGGCTTCCCAGTCTTAAGTACGCCTCAGTGTTAAAATGAGGAATTAGAGCACACTCCTGTGTGCCCCTCTCTCTCCTGAGAAGCACAGCCAGGGTTTCATTTGCGGTCACTGAATCGTACACAGGGACACAAGGTTCATTTACCAATCAAAAGTAGCAGATTCCTCTAAATCAAAATAGCCATTCACAGTTGATTAATTGAACATTTATAAAACATTCAAGGATCAAATTCATTTTCATTCATAATATGATACAGTTTTGCAAGTGCATTCTCCAGGGGTAGAAACATGTGTTTCTGTACTTCATAGCGAGACACATCTTCTGCTTGGAAGATTTATGCCATCTGTGCAGCTAGGATTTGTTTTTAATAGCAAAATTTTTACTTTGCCCCTATTCTAAGTTTTCCTGTGGCAAACTTTCTTGAAAGAGGCATTCTTTACTACTTTGTTATGTGGTAGAAAGTATGATTCTCTTTCTTGCAAGCAAGATATGTAGCTATCTTGAAGGGTTTTTTGTTTTTGTTTTTGTCTTTTAAAAATTTTTTTTAATTTAATATTTTTAGGAGTGCAGTGCCTTGGTACAATCTATAACATTTTGTAATAGTAGGATAAATTCATTTTAGAATTCAAACAGTTCTAATAAAATAGGCCAGTATTCTAAAAGTTTATTTAGAATCAAAGTTGGAAATAAAGCTGTAATTTGTTATTATAGAAGACTTAACTTAGTTTCAAATTCTTTATGGCTAGAAGGTATGATAAAAACACAGGAATTATATTGATGAGGGCAGAGACAGAACAAATTGTTTAATGATTTGGCATTATAGAATCTTACAACATTAGAATGTTTGGCCTGTTTTTAAATGATTGATAATGATGGTACCATCCTTGTATCATAGGATGTATTGTCATTATGCATAAAATCTTCCTTTTTTAACTAGTTTCTAAAAAACAGTCTTAGGCCTTTTATAGAGACACCTATAACTACAAAATTCAGACCTCCTTCAACTGTTTATTGAGCAACTACTATGTCCTAGGCACTGTATCAGGCATTGGGGAATAAGTCACAGACACACAGTAGCTCTTACCATTATGAAATTTCTATTTCAAACTAAAACCAAAAGTACACAGGAACACAAGTTTTCATTGTCAGGTAGTAATAGTAGAGCAGAAGTAGTTAGGTAGAGCAGAGAGCTAAGTCACACTTGATTTTTATTTCAATTTCATTTAAATCAACTAATTGAGAATAAATACCTGTGCTGTTTAATAAAGCTCTTAGAGTAAAAAAGATTGGAGGCTAAAGTCTGAGGAAATTGAAAGCAGAATTTGCATTGCCTGCTGGACATGCTGGGGTCTGAGGAAAGTTCTTGACCTTACCTCACAGCTTCTTCCAGGTTATGCAATAGGCATTTTACCCAAGAGAATGAAATTTTAGTGAAGACGAACTGCAGGGTGCCTTTCTCGGGTAAGCCCTCTTACTTATTATGTGCAAAGTAAACTGCGGCTTGGCTTGCCTGGGTTAAGATTTTTGTTGTGTTAAAATTTGGGAAGTAGAAGTGTGAGGTGTTTGAAATTTTTTATTTTTTTGTCCTCCAGCATCTTTCTCTATTATTTATGACATCTCTGACCATTTTGGCAGCGAAAAATCTTTATAACTATGTGCCTTTCTATAGTTGCAAAACAGTTACACTTTAATGTTTAAAAATATTTAGTGGATAATTTGGTGATTATTTTATAAATATTCAGAATTTATAATCATTTTTCTTTCATAAAAGTTGGTGGATAGTGGATTTTGAAAGAACACACTTTTATATTTTGTATATAAATGTTGTCTGAGCTGGGCTCTACATTTGCTGATTTCCATAACTAAACATTTAAATTTTACATTGCACTGAGAATTTTTGCATATAATGGGCTTTAATTTGGGTTGGGAAAAAGGAAAAGAGGTAAGATCTGATAAAATCTCAAAAAAGGAAGTGAAGCCGGTGTGTGCAAGCCACACCTGTAATCCCAGTGGTTTAGGAAGCTGAGACAGGAGGATCCCAACTTCAAAGGCAACCTCAGCAAAAAGCGAGGAGCTAAGCAACTCAGTGAGACCCTGTCTCTAAATAAAATACAAAAATAAAAAAGTGGGGGGCTAGGGATGTGGGATTTGGCTCAGTGGTCGAGTGCTCCTGAGTTCAATCCCTGTACCAAAAAAAAAAAAAAAAGCAAGTGAAGATTTGCTTCATTAGTTAAAGATCTTAAATTAACATGGTTAAAACAACAACAGAGCTGGATTTGTTGGCACATGCATGTAATCCCAGCAGCTCAGAAGCTGAGGCAGGAGGATTGCAAGTTTGAGGCCAGCCTCAGCAACTTAGTGAGACCCTATCTCAAAATAAAAAGAAAAAAAAGAAAAGGACCGGCGATGTGGCTCAGTGGTTAACTGTGCCTGGGTTCAATCCCCAGTACCAACAAAAACAAAAACAACAGCAGAAAACCCCTTCTCAAGGTTCAGAGATGCTCAGATAGTAATTAAAAAAAAAATTTTTTTTGGAAGAAAATAATTACTTAGATAGTCAGCCAGGTGAATGAATGTGAACTAGGGATCATTTTACACATAAGATATGCAGACCACTACTGTTGAGCATCTAAACCTAAAATACAAAAATCCAGGAAATTTTTCTATTGTTTGTGTTTATTGTGGTATAGAAAAATAATTTATTTGTTATCGACAAGAATTTTAAAGTCTTCAGTGACTCTCAATTTTATTTCTCTCACGTTTTTCAAAAGTGTGACACTAATATAAGTCATCACATACAGCTTCTCAGAGGCAAGGCCATGCTTTCTCTGGGGTTGAGGGATCCTGGTGGTGTCTTGTGTGGGAACATGCATGGCTTGACAGGGTCCTCCTGTGCTCCACTGTTAAGAGGGTTGAATTTGCATCTCAACCAGAACCACAATGACTATTCCAGTCCTTAAAAGCATTTCTGTTTCCTACCTGCCCACAACACATTTAAAAAATCCATTTGTAGGTAGAATAACCTATTGGGAAAAGAGAGACATTAGTTAAAATTCTCTGAAACACAAGAGTAGTATTAGACTAGAAAATTGGTCATTGTAGGGAAGTAAGTGCATTTATCACAGGAAATGAGAACTGCTTGGTTCTAGAGGACATTGAAAATGCTCTAAGAAGAGGGTTTTGGTTGTGTGCAGTTAGCAGTGAACAGTGCTGGGACTTCTCAGGGCCCTGGGACAGGGAGAGGCGGAGGTCACCTTTGTCCTTCGCAGGGGATCCTGCCGCCATTTTGAGTTTTTAAGCTTCCCGTTATACTGTGCCAGTGACTGTCACCTCTGTTTTTCTCAGTACCCATCATAAAGCTGACTTGGGAGGGACAGGCGAGCCTCATCGAGTACTACAGTGACTATGCGGAAAGTTCCATCCCTACTGTGGATTTGGGAATTCCCAACACAGAGAGAGGTGAGAGCTTTGTTCTTACTCTTCCCCTTAAATCAAATCCTCATTCTGAAATACAGCAAATAAGGATAAAGATAAAATATTTTTAAGTACTGAAATTTTTACTTCTTGTCAGTTTGTTTTTTCTTTTCTTTCTTTCTTTTTTTTTTTTTTTTTTTCTTATTCTAACAGCCAACATCTATACCCACAGATGCAGTCTGGTTCCTCAAATTAAAGACTCTGTAGTACAAACAAGGACATTGCAGTCTATTTTGGGTCTGTTTCATTGCTGTGATCCAGAGCTGAGCACTAGGTCTTTCATTCTGCCACAGTGCAGCCCGGACATATGGGACGTGCAAAGTTAACTTGTCATCTTCCCACAGACAGCCTCCATCTTTTTAAGCCGACGGTCCAGTTCACATCTCGTGTGCCTCTCTGAGTAGCTCCTGTCCCTATTCTGCACTGTTAGCTGTAGAGTAAGCTCTATGTTATTTTTTAGTATCTTGATTAGCAAAGCGTTGGAAATATACCTGCTTTTCTCTTCAGATGGCAGGTTTTCTAGTTAAAAAATTCTTATTTTTTTAAAAAAGGAAAGTAGACATTTGGCCACCTCATTATAAGATGCTTTTTGTCCATCTGACTGTTAATCTAGTGTTCCCCCCCGCTCCATATTATTTTAGTCCCCCACCTCCTTTTATGAATAAAACAAAAAAAAAAATGCAGCCTGTAATTGCTGTGAGATTGAAAACTTTCTTATTTGTCTGGACTGAAGATACTAATTTTCTACTGCAAATTATCTGTGTGACCTCATGTAATTCCCCTAAGCTCTCCCACTTTCCATTTTCATTTTCTCATGTGTGAAATGACTGGCTAGACTTCATGGCCTCTGAAGTTTTTCCTTGTTCTCTATGTCTGTGAAAATTTTTTGAGAATGCTACTTTCTAGGAAAATGTCCAATTTTTAAGATCCATGTTAACATCCAAGCTTGTAATTACTTATGAGAGTTTCAAACTAAAAACTTTAAAAAAATGAATTTACCTAGGTTAGAGAAAATAATGCATTTTAAGTTTTCTTCTTACCTTTCCTAGGTCATTGTGGAAAAACATTTGCCATTTTAGAAAGATTTCTGAATCACAATCGTGACAAAATACCATGGCTCCTCATTGTGGATGATGATACATTAATTAGGTAAGGAGTTGTTCTCATCCCAAGTGCTTTAAATTCTACATATATCCATATTTGAAAGCTGTGGTGCCTTTGGAGTGTTCCAAGCCACTACTTAATGAGAGGGCAGCAGGAACCTACAGACTCTTGGTTGAAGAGATGGGGCTGAGAGACTCAGGAGACAAAGTTGTTAGAGTTTTTAGGACAGAGCACCAGAGAGGAGAGAGCACTAAAGATGGTCTAAGGAAGCTTTCAGAGTATTAGAAAGGAGGGAGTTGTGGTGGATGCCCAAAGGGGCTGGGCTTGGGGCCTGTTGCCACCAGCCACACTGGAAAGTCCACGATTGGCCGAATATTGGGTAGAGTACACAGGAGAGTCTAGCTTCAATAGCAAGGACTAGTTAACCCTAGACCAAACACCACTCTAGTCCCACTTAGCAAATCTGAAAAAGAAAGAAGAGATGTAGGTATAAATCAGTCTGAAATAATCTTCTAGTCTTTCACCTTCTACAGATGAAAATTACATGGTCTGGTGTGCACAACCCCACTGGATTGGATTAACAGCAAATTAGGCATTGTGGAGGACAGTGGTGAAATTCAAAACAGTACAGAAGAAAATGGTGAACTTAGAAGCATTGCAGTAATAAGTATCCAAAATGAATGAAACACAAAAGTAAAATATAATTTTAGAAAATGAACAGAGCATCAGTGAGACAGTTTCAAATGCATTTGGAGTCCCCCAAGAAGAGGGAAACAACATACATTTAAGGAAATATTTCCCAAATTTGATGAAAATCATAAACCCACAAATCCAAGAAGCTCAGTGAACCCAAGCCCAAAAGCAGAGCAGTAGTGCCTCCAAGACTGCAAGAGGGATGTCCTCTTCAATAACATCTCAGATAGCAGTTATTGTACCCATAGCCATGTCACTTAGGTCCCCAGTCTTTAGCCACTCCACTGGAAATGTTGCCTTATGATCAATTTGAACCTTGTTACTGTTCCTTTCAAAACTCTGATATCATCCTTGGTAATAATGAACTCTCTAAATTATCCTAAGTCCTGAGACTAAATAATCTGCAGGATTCAGGGCCAACCCCTCTTCTCCATGAAAAACAACAGCATGGAGGTAGTATTTCTGTTTTCACAGAAACACGGAGCTTTGACTTGTGGAAGATCAACACGTATTTGGGGACATGAAAAAATGCCCTGAATGCAAAATTTTTAAAAAAGGACAAAACAGGAAAGAGAGGAAACTAGTATTTAATACATTCAAGAAAGAAATAGAAGGCAAATTCATATCAGCAATTATAGCTAAATTATAAAACAGTCCAAAGCAAACAAATTACAATGAAATTTTAATAAGAATTATTAGAATCCTAAGTGTTTGTCTTTTTGCGAGTTGTTTATTTCACTTAGTGTAATATCCTCAAAGCTCATCTGTGTTGGAGCACATTGTTCAGTTTTTTTCCTTTTTAAGGCTGAATGATATTTCATTGAATGGATGTACCATGTTCTGCTTCTCTATCCATCTGCTGATGGACACTCAGGTTACTTACACAGTTGAGCTTTTGTGAATAATGCTGCTATGAATTTGAGTGTGTAGGTGGCTCTTCAAGACCCTGGTCTCAATTCTTTGGGGTGTATAATGAGAAGTGGCATTCCTGGATCATAGGACAATTTAGTGTTGACTTCGGGGAAGCATGCTAATATGTTACACATTTAGAAATTAGTTAACCTAGATAGAAAAAAAAATCAACAAGGATGGGGCAAAAACGAAAACAAACTGGACCCAACTGTACTTCATGTGAAAATATAATCACGCTAAGAAAGAAAAAAAAAAAAACTAATGCAAGTAATTTTTGAAGATAGTATTTAAATATATACCTTCAGTCAAGAGTGAGAAGAAGGGAGGAACTACAAACAAATCCTGATTTTTTAGTATAGGTCTGATTTTGGAAGTGGTGTGGGCAAAGCAATTCTGAAATTATTTTAGGTACATTATAGACTTGAATAGATGTTGATATTTTGGGGAGCCAGTTTTCTGAGTATGGAAGAGAATATGAATAAAGAACAGAGGAGGTCAAGGGAAAGCTTTATGGGAGAGCCTGAAATTGAAAGAATTTATAATTTTTGTAAGAACTCACGATTTCTGAATTTTGTGTGTGTGTGTGTGTGTTCACATATATGTTTCCTGGCTTTTTCTTCTGCAACAGGCTAGAAGCAAAGATACTCCAGAGTATTGAGACACTATTGCCTAGAGTTAGTAGTACAGCTTTCCTCACTCAAAGGAATCAGGGCTTCTCGGAGAGATGGCGAATGCCAGGGCCAAGGCAAGGCAGGCACAAAATTCATTCCAGGACATCTTTTTATATTAGAAAGCCAGGAGGTGTTAGGAGAAAGAAGTTGGGGGCTGGGTGGCAAAAAGGATGAGGAAGAAAAGAACATGTCATGAGGGCACAGAAGGCAGCTTGAATGGGTTCCCTTGGCCAAATCTGGGACATGTACAGCATCAGTGTAATTGAAGACAGTAATGAATTATGAGCTATTAGAATTAAAAATCATGAGTCCATCCTTATAATAAATACATACACATGTACATAAATGGAGAGAAGGTGGGCTCTTGCTCGCAGGATGACAGTGAATTCTGGTCGATAAAGGTGCAGGGAGGGGTGGTGTTGGAAAAGTCATCACTTAGTAACCATCATAGTGAAGTTTGATTCAGGCAAGAATTGCTAATGCAAAACTAGAGCCCGTTTTGATGAGGACTGGGATATTTGTCTATGTTAAAGTTTCTACACAGAGATGCCTAGTAATGGCAGGGGAAATATAGATACTGTCCCGTGGGGCAACCAGACAGTGCCTTACTTGGATATCAAGTAAGTCTTACCAAGGATTGGCAGACGGACACATCTGTGCCACACACACACAGAGTCACTCATGTTATACCATGACTGGGCTGCGAAACATCCGACAAGCCCAACATGCAAATGGTTCTGTTTGAGGAAAGGTGAGGGGCTTGTAGCATTGAAAACTACCAATGTTTCAAAAGACAAAGCATAGCTATGGAGCTGGTTCTAGATTAAAGAAGATTAAAGTGAAATGATTAATACATACAATAAGGGATCCTGGACTTCATTCTGATGCTATACATGACATTACTGAGTTAATTGTAAAATTAGACTAGTGATTGGCTTAGTAGAAGCACTGTGTCAGTGGTTCAGTTTTGAGTCATTATAACTAAGGCTTCTGTCTATATTTCTGTACAAGTCCATATAGACACCCGCCTTCTTTTCAGCTAAAATGCATAGGAGTGGACCATCTGGGACATATAGCAGGTGGAAGTTTAACTCTTTCAATAACTCATTGTACCAATGTTAATTTTCCTGAAGTTGCTTGCTTTTACCATTCTTAGGAAATATGCATGGATGTATATTGGAGGAAAGGAGCATGATATATACAACTTGCTCTCTAATATTTCAGAAGAGGGAAATATGCATGTACATATAATCAACATGTATGTGTTGTGGGAGGGTATCACCTGCAGAATCCATAGAATGATAAAACCGATAAGGTAAATGTTAAGCACTGGTTAAGTCTGGGTAAGGGATATAGGAGTTCTTTGTCCCAGTCTTGTAACTTTTCTGTAATCTTGAAATTATTCCCAAGGAAAAAGTTCAAAAATAAATACCATAATAGGTCAGGGTGGAACATCCTCTTTATTTTAAAGATCAATATTTAACAGTTAAAATGTGTCTACGCTACTAAGAAGCATCAGTGTAACTCTGATCACACTTGCTGTCGAGCGTCTCCATGCTGTTTTTCTTCATTTCTGTGCCTCAAAATTGCCTGAAATGGGAACAGATTGTTAAATGAAGTTCTTTTCCTGGATCAGTAGCCAAATCTCCATAGATAGATCTATCTGCTTTATCCACATTTCCACTTTTTAGCGAATATGAAGTATGTGATAATTATCAGACTCCATTTGTGATCCTTCGGCTTTAAAGTAATATTGTGAATATGGAAATAGTGTTATAAAGAAAAGAAACCCAGAGATGTTAAATTCCCATTATTTTAACCTTACAATTGAAGAAATTGAAGGTTTCGGTTTAAATCGACAGTTTCACAATATGCAGGAAAAAGAGAAATATCACAAAGCTCTTTTTCTTTTTTTCAGGTCCAGAAGTAGACATAAATTTGCCCTAGAAAGCTCTGGGTTTTTGCAGAACCTTTTTACAAACAAAAGGCTACAATTTCCTTACAGATCTTTATGAGTATATTCTCCATCACTGAATAGTATCAGCATACTTATTTGCCTTTCTCTGTGGAGCTATTTATCAGATGACTTGAAGACTGATTTCAAATTAGGTGTTTAGCATGTTTAACATGTATATTGAATATAGCATAGTGTCCAGAGATGGTGTTCTCTGGTCACTCAGAAACTGCCAACATTTTCAGAAGCCTTGACCTTCAGACAGAATGTAAACCTAGTCTGCAGACTTATAGACCCTTTGAGCACCAGCACTTGCAGGAGATTTTTTTTTTTATATATACATTCAATATTTTCTTCACTTTCACCTTCAACTTTATCAGCTGGGGCATTTCTGAAGGATGCATAAGTATGGATGGAAAAGGGACCTCTTTTATAACTCTCCACTAGTTACTGGAGGGGGTCCAAGGAGATAGATACCAGCAAAGGGAGACCTCAACTCCAGATGATGGGGTCCTTGACAAATGACTCAGAAAGGAATTTTAAGATGTGTCAGATAGAGGCATAAACAGAGATTTACTGGGAAAGCAGGGAGTACATATTCAAAGAGAGTGGAGGCAGTCTGAAGAGTGAAAAGCAGCCTTTTGGGGTCTCTGGCTTTTCTCTTTAAAGGAAATTTTGTGCGATCCTTGGTTGTATCTTCTTCATTATTTGATCAATAGTTAGTGTGGGGAAAGTACCCAATATATAGGTTTCCTCTCTCCCCTTGCTCAATCTAGTCTAAAAATACATGGATGAGTGGGCTCATTAATAGTACACAGGGCAGTGTTCATAAGTGGGTGAATTTTTAGTAACTTTAAGGTCAGGAGTAAAGATTTATAAATTTCCCAGAAATTTGGGAGTGACAGGCCTGGAGAACAATTGGCTAGGGGAGTATTAAAATTACAGTATCCTTGTCTTCCTTTTGTCTCCTTTCTATCTTTTTATTCTACCTCATTATCACTACCCCATCCCCTTACAGAGAAGAGAAATTAGTCTTTAGAAAACTGGTGTGCTCAAGTTAATACTGCTTGTGGGAAAAGCTTTCACTGTTAGAGATTTAGAGGAACGCCTCATATCAACCCACCTCTTGGAGATTCATGATGCTCATGAATCACAGTCTGAGACACATGCCAAAGTTTGGCTCATTAGAAATTTTTGCAAAGTTATTGACCATGGAAACTTTTTTTTTAAGGATCAGTGATTAATATCTTAAAGAATGCTATGACCTGGTGATGTGGGACCTCAAAATCTCCAGAGGCAACAGTAGGAAGACTTTATAAGGCATCTCTAAGTGATGGAAGTCCTTAGAAGGGAAAACTTGCCTTTCTTCTCACCAACCTTTGCCACTGCATTAAAAATGATTTCTAGTTTTTATTTTTCTGGGAAATTTTTTTATTTCATCCTCACAGTAGCTATAGTTGCAGGTATTGTTCTGTCCAGCTCATGGATATTCTCACTGCCCTTTGTGAGCTGTTTAGACACATAACAAAGACTGATGGGGGCAAAGGGCATTTAAAGGGATGCACAGAGACCAAAAGTTCATGCCCTGGGGTGGTATTACTGAGTATTGGTGGGTGTGTGTCATACTCTGAGGATTTCCAGGAAAGCCTCACTGTCCCAATTCTTTCCTTACCTTCCAGCTACATGCTGGGCATAGCTGTCCCCGAACACATTTATACCTCACAGTTCTTTTTGGAACATTTAAGGATTTAAAAAACAGAAACAACCAAGTCCACCTGAAAAGGTGTAAGGATTAGTTCATACTCACCTGCAGGTAGGATGGGTGGAAGTGAGGTTTATAGCACACTGGCCACCTCACGCCACTGACCCGCCACCTACTCCCCGACATGAGGCAGCCGGGTCCTGGCAGAGGCTGCTTCAAACTGGGTAGTGAGCATCTGGTTTCTCAGTTTCTCTTTTACTTCCAGTAATGTACAGTGTTCATACTTTTATTTTTTTTTTTTTGGGGGGGGGGTCTTTAGTAATCCATTTATTCCATAAATCACTTGAATTTCATCCCAGCATTTTCCTTATATAGAGCTATGTAACAAAAAGAGGGAGATGTAAGAACTATGAAATATTTATTTTGAGACTACACATGAATTAAATAATTATTACTTATGTTCTCTTTGGCATCTCAGCATCTCCAGGCTCCGGCACTTGCTTAGCTGCTACGACTCCAGTAAACCCATAGTCCTGGGAGAGCGCTACGGATACGGCCTGGGCACTGATGGCTACAGCTATGTCACAGGAGGAGGAGGGTAAGTGTAAGCATGGCTTTTTACAAATACAGTCAACTCTCAGTGTCCGTGGGGGATTTGGGTCCAGGACCCCAGAACGGATATTCAAGTCCCTTATATAAGTTGAAGTATTTGCATATAATCTATGTACATCCTACTGTATACTTTAACCTCTGGATTGCTTGTAATACCTATTACTATGTAAATGCCATGGACGTAGTTCTTATATTGTGTTATTTAGAAAATAATGACAGGTAAAAATGTCTATGTCACCCTAAGAGGTTGGAGGGGTTCTCAGTTGGGAGACCTCAATTCAGCTCTGGTGGGTTCCTTATGCAGAAGAATTTCAGCACTTCAGTCAGAGACACAGAGATTTATTTAGAAAAGAAATGTATATTTAAGGGAGAATGCAGACTATCCAGAGCGAGAGATGCACTTTTGGGGCCCTGTCTCTTCTTAGAAGAAAACTTGGTAAGAGGTGATGTGTATGGGGATCATGTCAGTCTGGGGCTCAGAGACAGTTTATGATGGTCTGGCCATTTTCAGGATCTTAGGCTGCTGTGGTCTCCATTATCTGATCAGTTATAGGTTTCTTAATATATCATATCTCTTGGCTTAATTGGTTTATTGGTGGGTTAGTTAACAGTGCCCAAGGTAATTATCATGAGTGAGTGAATTTTCAGTGACTTCAAGATTTATAGATTTCCAAAAAATTTGGGAGTCACAGGCCTGGGAGAGAGGTAGGCTCAAGGAGTGACAGGCCTGGAAAGATATGAGGAATCTTAAATTAAAATTATATTTCCTTGTTCTTCCTTTATTTGTCCTGTCTACCTGTCTCATTTCCTTTATCCTACCTCATATTACATGTTCAGTACAGGTGCATTTAAAAAAAATATTTTGATTTATGATCAGTTGGATCCATGAATGTGGAGCCTGCAGGTAGAGAGGACTGAACTTCCCTTTCTACAAGGCAGAGGAGGGTCTGTGGAACTGGGATCTATACTGACATACGAGTCTCTTTAAATAGTAGTTGTTCCTCTAATAGGAAAGTGAATATTATATTTGTGAAACCTGAACATGAAAAGAACCCACAGTAAAGAAAATTTACCCCTTGAAGAGACAATATGAAAATATTTTTCAAAGTACTTGCTAGAAATGTCCCTATAATAACTAGTGCTTCTAGGCAGCCAGTTACTTTGGATTGTCTATTTTAAAAAAATTGCTTATAGATTTTAATTTTGAAAAATAAGCCATTATACTCTAAAATTATCCAATGCTTAATAAATCACATTTAGAAAAAAGAGTAGTATAGAAACTTAGGCAATTAAATAACATTTGTATAGGATTTATAGGTTTTAAATAACAGTAAAAAATCAATCTTTTTAAATGAAGCACCTGCCTCATCTCTTATGGGGAAAGACCTTAATTTGATTTATATGGGTAAATCAATTGAGCAGTTAGTTGTTTCTATTACTGCTATAGTCTTTGCTACTAGGGTATTTAGGGAGAATGTTAACTCGTCTTCCACTCTAGTCATTTAAATTCATTCAATTGATTTTTTTTTTAATGTTCACTATATACTGGGCAGCATTATATTCAGTGATTATATACCTCTGAAAGACTAGGACCTTTTATTTCTATTTTTTAATCCCTTAGATTAGAACATGTCTCTCTTACCATTTTTTTCTCTCACTTTAACAAAATACCTGAGACTGGGTAACTTATATTTATTTAGTTTAAGTTTTGGAAGTCCAAAACCATAGTGCTCGCACCTGCTCAGCACTGGCGAGGCCCTTCTGGATATGTCACAGCATGGCAGATAGCGCCATGGCAGGAGTATGTGCAAGAGGGAGAGATCACATATTTAGTCAGGAAACAGGAGATTAAAGGGTCAGGCTTGATCTTTTTATAATAATCCTCTCTTGTGGTAACTAACTACAGGGTCTCTTAAGAATAAAATTAGCCTCTTCTGGGGGCAGTGGCCCTAGTGACCGAATCACCTTCCACCAGGCCCCACCCCTTAAATATTTCACTCTGTCTCAACACTGAGACTCAGGGAACCAAGCTTTCAACATATGAATCTTTAGAGGATGCATTAAAGTCTTATCCATATCACAGCAGGTTTCTTCTGCAGGTTCTCAAGTGTCTTACTGCAGGTGTTCTGGTTAGATCTAGCCCATTCAGTGGTGAATGCAGAATGGTTATGGAGTGAGGTCTGCTGTGGTGATAACTGAGCCTGAGCAGGAGCACTGATCTTTAAGTAGTGTCCTGCACCTATCAGAAGGCACTAGCAACGGGAAATGGGGGCCCAGGGAAGTCAAGGAGGGTTGACCTTTTTGTTAAAAAAGGGTTTAAGCTGTTTTCAGCCACACAGTGATGTGTGTAGCTTTCTGGGTAAGGTATTAGGTCCAATTAAGGATGAGGCCATGACATCCATTGAGCAAGAACTTGTCACTTTTGGAAGGGTCCTGCTGTCTGTACATGGGTTTATATATTTTGTAGCTCAGTAATATTCATATACTCTTAACAAAGAATTGCCTTTTTGTGTGATTTCTGAGAGCACGTGGTTTCGTTGTCCTTCTTGCTTATTGGATTTAACTGTTATTTGTGGGACCAGCACTTGAGACCTTCTGAAACCTCACTTTATGTTACCTAACCAGTGTGGTCTTTTATGATGCCTGGGGGGTGGTGCTTATTCACTCCACTAGCCGAGTATGTGCCAAGCACTGGCCACACATAGATGAGAGCCCCACCGCACATCCCATGCAGGAGGCAGATACTTTGCATAATTGCCACTACTCCCTTTCTCTTGTCTGTGACAGGCTCTGATAGGCCACCAAGGTAGCCCTTTTAACCTTTTCTGTGTTCAGCCTCTACCTACCTGGCTGGTGGATATTTCCCGCCACCTCTTGTTTTCCTACCTTGTAACCTCTTCCCCTCATAAGGCATCTTCCTCATTCACTTTGGAACATCGCGGGCATTCTCTACTCTTGCTACCTGCATTTCCTCAGCTCCTTACTCACCCTTCTGCCTAATTCACCTTGTCAAGGTCTCATGGAACCACACAGTGGTCAAATCAAATGAATCGTTTCCAGTCTTCATCTGTATTTTCCCCTGAGCAGCCTTTGACAGATCTCACAGTTTACTTAAACACTTCTTTCTCTTGCTTTCCAGAGCACCATCCGGACCTTTTCCATTACTGTCTTTCTGGTCAGACCTTCTCAGTTCTTTTTGTCTGTCCATTTAAAGTCTGTCTTTCTCAGCCATCTTTTCTAATTTCCCTTCTCTTCTCTCTCTACATTCTTCCAGAGTGATTTTATCCGCCCCCATGTACCCAGATCCCTGTCTCCAGCCCAGGATTCTCTCCCACTCCTGATGCATACATCCGCCTACCAAAGGACACCTCCACTTGGTGATTCACAGGCACATCACCTCCCATGCTGAACTCATCTTTATGACATTAGCTCCTAACCTGGCCCCTTTCCATTGGCCCTCTCTCAGGGAAGGCATTGAGAAGTGCGATTTCCTACCCTAGAGACTGCAAGGCTGCTCTCTCCCCTTCTCTTTATCTTTCCCACTCTCTGGCCGTGGACTGAATTCCTGAGTCGTGTCAGTTTATCTCCTGAATCTCTCTCCCTTCAGTACTTCTCTCCACCTCCTCCACCATCATGGCTTCTACCCTCTCTGCTCGGGCTTCCTGCTCTCCCTCTTTCTTGTGTTCATCCATCCCACGTGGTTATGCACACTGTAGTTAGAGAGCCCATTCTAAAAAGCAGATCTCATCCTATCTCCCCTGCTCCCAAGCCATCAGCTGCTTCTCCTCACCTTATCTTCCCCCAAAGACACGAACCATTTTTTAATATCTGGCATCTAAGACAAGGAGATGACCAATCACATTTCACCAAGAGTCAAGCTGGTCTTGGATGAGGCCTCAGTTTTGACCACCTAGAGATCACCTAAGCCGCAGACTCCTGGGTGCTGCTGAGCCCTCTGCAGCCGGGCTAAAGGTTCCAGCAGGGCCTGTCTTCCACCTGCAGGCCCCGGTCACCCCTGAAAGCTACTTGGCCCCTGCTCATCTGGTGGAGATTCTGCTCTAGAAATTTGTTCATCAATTTCCTCGTTTCCAGCTCTCTTCAAAAATTCCATAAATGAGTCTGATTTTTACTTTATTTAAAATAGTTTCGATGTATGAACGCAGCGTGAAAATCTCTTGCATCCTTTTATATCCTGAGTGGACCTAGAACTTTCACCCTCACCTGTAGGACAAAACCTGACCAAGGCTCCCAAGGCCCCATCTGGTCTTGGCAGATGTATTGCCATCCTGGCTCTCAGCCTGAAGAATTCATGTGGAACTTATTGCTCTTTCTCAGGAACACTGTCTTCCCCTGCCCCCCTACCAAATATGGCATCTGTGGGTCTCTATAGTTCCAGCTTTCTGTCTGCCTAATTCCTTCTCATTCTTTTGGACTCAATCTAGCTGTTATTTATCTACTCCTAGAAGCCTGTAACCCAGCTTAGCCCCTGAAATCTGGGCTTGATGCCTTTCTAATGTACTTTCATAGCATATTATATAAACCGTTATCATTTAATTGTCTATTTACATTCCTATTTTCTACTTAAATTAAGAATTATTTGCAGGTAGCACCTGTGTCTTATTTCTCATTATATCTCCACTTCAGAGCAGAGGGGCTCGTTTTTGACAAGGTACGGTGAATAAATGGATAAACAAACCACGAAAACTGGGCATTTGGTTTTTACCTAAGCAACATGACGCATGGTGTATTTGGGTTTTTAAAGTACTTTTATACAGAAACATTCTTCATGAGATTGCTTCTTCTGCCAACCTTTGACAAAAGTTGCCTATACAATGTGATATAGTTCCTCCAGCACTACAGTAGGATTTACTGATGTTCTAGATGGAGAACCAATGTACTTTTTTTTTGCAATAGTAAGTCAGGATCAGTGGTTAGGAAAATCTGTTCATAGACAGTAACAGCATTTTTAAATAATGAAATATAGAGCAGAATAGAATAAAATGGTATCGGAGAGCATCCTATGTTGTAGGTTGTTGTCTTGTGAAATGTTTGTTTCACTTCTATTCTCTCTCTCTCTCATACACACACAACACACACACACACACACACACACAAATGGTTGCAGTGTGAATTTCTGGTTTTCTAATTATGTTACCATCAAGTATGTTCTTGACAATCACACCCTCGAGCGCTACCCCCTCTACCTCCCTTCCCCATCCCAGGCCCCGCATGGCAGGGCAGGTCAGAGGCGTGGACTTCAGTGAAGTGTGTGTGTGTTCTGTGTTTGGAAGGTACGACCTTTATAGTGTTTGAATGCAAGTGTCTCCTTTTTCCTTTCTTTGTTTGCTCTGTGGGAGTTTGGCTATTTGGAGAAAATGAGTCAAGTGGCTCTTTTCTTTTTTGAACATGTTTGTTTATATATATATATATATATATATATATAGAGAGAGAGAGAGAGAGAGAGAGAGAGAGAGAGTTTGGGCAGGAAGCTGTGCCTGGGGAGGTCATAACCTCTTGGAAAAATGACTTCACCCTTGGAAGAGGCCATAGGCAGTGTTACCCAGAGACATCCGTGACCTGCCCATCTGCTGGAGGCTGGAAGGCAGGTGTGGTCTTGATGCGTGTCATCTTCTGTGTGTGCTCTCCTATATCTACGGGCATGATGTTTTTGGGTGCGCCCTCGCCTCCCATTTCATTTTTTCTCATTTTTAAAATTCATGGATTATGTAGTAGAGGCAATGGAACCATTTACCTTGCAGCTTTTCTTGCCTTCCCCACCCCCTCCAGGGCTGGGGATTGAACCCAGGGCCTCCTGGTGTCAGGCAAGCACTCTATCACTGAGCCACATCCCCAGCCCTTAATCTTGTAGCTTTTTAACATCTTCTTAGTATTTAAAAGGTGGTAGATAGAGCAGACTGGTGTTCTTTTCTACCATCCTATGATTGGTAATTTCTCCTTTGGGGAGTCAAGTTGGCTTGGAAAGAACTCAGGAGCTTACTAATAATTCAATATTATTAAAGGCCCATGTGCACATAGCTGATGTGAATAATTAATGTGAAGCTGTTCCAAGTGAGTAGGCAAAAGCACAAACTAATAAGAAATTTCACGCTGACAGTTTATCTTCCTGTGAAGCTGGTTTTTCAGAGAGCAGACCAGAATCAAAGGCTGTCTTTTTCTTTCTCATCCTACCAGGAGCTGGCAAAATTAAAAAAGAAAGCATTGTTCACTGTGTTCTGTCAGCGCATCCCCCACACAGGCCATTTCCCTGGGGTGGGTAGGTTGAGGCCAACCTGGGGGACTTGGCACAGGTGTTTGACTCAGCCCCAAAGATATGTGACCTGGGAGGTGTTCACTGGTGGACAGTAGACTTTCCAAGAGAAAGGGCATTTCTGGTGGGTTTTCAAAGTTGCAGTTTACCTTTCTGTGTGATTGAATATTTCTTCTTTCTAAACACTTGTATTTCCCTGTACCATCTAAAATAAAGAACTTCTGTTATCTTGAGTAAGTCCCATGCCATTGTGACATCTGGTATCTTGCAAGGGCAAGGGACAAGTGTTCTGTGTGGTTGCTTCCTCAGTACTTGGTCTCAGGTATGAAACTGCATTGTACTGGTCTCAGATCGCTGTGGAAACTTCATTTTTGAATCGGATTGTATTCCAATCTGTCCCTTTTTTCCCTTCCTACCAGACTGACTCAGAACTCTTCCTCCGGGAAGATCTGTGCAAAGGCAGCTTTGTTCTCTCTTGTTTGCTACATCAAACTTTTATTGAGTGCCTACTACATGTGTGCAAGGCCGTATGTTTGGCTTTGGAATGTGTGCATGAATTTTAGGTAGTTTTGCCTTGGAGAAAGTCTTCAGTGATTGGGAATAAACTTGTGAACCATATTAATCCCTTTAGACCTGTCAGCTTTGGGGCTATTCCGAATCTGAAAAGATTACTATTATAGGATCAGAATGGAAACCAGAAACCAATCAATATTTTAAAAGAAGAGAATTTATTGTGGGAACTTGGTACCAAACTGTTAGAATGGGCCAGAGGGCTAAAAGAGAGCTGGTGGTTTTCCCTAGAGATTAGTAGCTGTAGAAAACTGCTATTGCCCCTAAGGCTGGAGGAGCAGAGAAAACTATTTGCTGGGCCCATTTCTGCAGCGTTGCTATAACTGTTGCCACTGTTGAATCACCACCTTGCATAAGAGCCAGGCCCAAGGACTGGCACCCTGCATATCTCCAGAGCACGCAGCTGCCCCTGCTGCCTGCCTCTGCTGCTGAGACCAGAACCAGGAGCAGATGGTCTCTGCTAGTATTGGGCCCATTGTTGTCTGTCAAAAGCAGGACTTAGACGGCAAGGGAGGCTGGAAAGGGATATTTCAAAATATTTTAGCAAGAGCACAGAAAGACTGGAATGAGGCTTGAGTTCCACCAGGATGCCTGTTTTTTTTTTTTTTTTCCCTCTATTTCTCCCCCCATCACCTTAAAGAAGCTTCTGTAAAATAGAATCGCTGGTACAATGATGTTTTTTTTTTTTTTTTTCAATCACATTTTATCTCCTTGTTAGTCATGACATGTGAGTAAGATTCAGTGTTTCTGAGTCCATCTCTCTGATGGGAACATTGGCAGAGTTTGTTATTCGTCTCACTGAGGATTTTGAAATTCCGGGACTATTCTAATATTCCAAATGTCATACTAAAACAAGAACATTACCTAGTGTGAGTTTGCAGAAATACACCTAAAGTCACCTAGTAGGTAGATAAACATCTCTTAGAAGTGATTTTGCTTTTCACAGAAGACACAGAAACATTTTCCCAAAGTCACTACTAAATGGAAGTCAGTTGATCCCCGTGTCATGCCTTCCCCAGCAGTGTGGCTCTGAAGCAGAGTTCTCTGTTGAGATTGATGGGCTCCGTGGAGTTGCTCTAACCCACTTCTCTGTCTGCTCTGGCTCCCACTAGCATGGTCTTCAGCCGGGAAGCCATCAGGAGACTTCTTGCCAGCAAATGCCGATGCCACAGCATTGACTCTCCTGACGACATGGTCCTGGGCATGTGCTTTAGTGGGCTGGGCATCCCTATGATACACAGCCCCCTCTTCCATCAGGTGAGATCATGGGTTTTATTCTTACAGGGGGAAGGGGGAATTTCCCTCCCATTTAAGGGCTCTGCTCCTTTCTCTTCTTATATTTTGGAAATGATCTTAAGAACTATATTGACAGGCCCCAGGGGACATTCTTAACGAATCTTGTGTCCTCCATGAATGCTATGAAGATGGAAAGCAAATACATCTAGGAACCCAAATGGTGCGGGGCTAGTGTCTTTGTGTGTAGGACCTGGCAAAAGCTTCTCTCTCTCTCTCTTTCTTTGTTTTCAGTTAAAACAAATTGATGACATTTAAAAAATTTTGGATATTATCTAAAAATATATAGGACTGACCTAATTTTGTCCTAGTGGTCACCAACTGTGTATAGTTCAACACTATCCTCAGGTTTTATACTATCCACCTCGCTTTGATTTAACCAGGACTTCTCCCTTTTGATTGTCATTAAACCAACTGGCTAACATCTATTAATTTCCAATATGCTACCTGAATATATTTTGAGGGCTACAGAAAAGAAAAGATGATATTTATCAGGCATGATTAGTGGTTATAGCGTCACCATATGCATTTTGGGGTTGGAGAAAGGAATCGTTCTGCATTGTTTTTAGTACTATTTCATGAATCTAGTCAGTGAATGTCCTTCTATTCTAAGACTAATAGCAGGTGTACATAAACTAAAAATAACCATAGATCTATACCCATCTAATGTTACTCCTTCAAGAAATTCAAAGCCTTTTGAAATCTGAATGTCTTTTAAGTGCCCTTCCTTACATCGAAAATATATTCTTCATGCTTTATTTAATAACTAGGAGGAAATGCTATCATAGTAATTTAGAAAATGGAGCATGAGAAAAACAACACTATAGAAAACAACTTGAACAAAGCAAAGAAAGTGTTGCATTATCAAGAAAGGCAGACTCCATTTCTGTGTCCTTGAGACAGTAAGGGAGGATAAAAGTAGACCTTTACTAAAAAGAAATTCATGGTAAACCTCCTTGCTGGTACCAGTATGAAGGCACTTATCCATCCTCGAGAAGTCTGACCCATTTTAAGCCAATGAATTGTGTTCTGATGACTCAGAAAAGCAAGATATTCTCTGTCTCTTCCTCTTTTGCTTTATCTCATTATGTTTCACTCATAGAAAAGGAAGGTTAATTAAATCTGCTGGTGTATAAGGAAAGTAATTTGTCAAGGTTATATAGTGTGACAGGTCTTAGATTGTTAGGGTCACTTTTTCTCTTAGGAAAGAACACATTAGTATATAAACTAATAAGGAGAAAAGAGAGAAGGAAAACAATCTAATCCTTAAGCAAAAGTCCTTTGAAGGTAATTAAAAAAAAGTTTGTTTTTTTCCTTCACTTTAAAACCCTTCTCTAAATCACATAATCAATTTTAAACCTTTCCAAAATCATAAAATATGTTTAAAACCTACCCTCCCCCAAAGAGAGTGCTGTATCTTCCAATCCTTAAGCCTCTTTTAGAGTCTGACATGATTTGGACAGTACTTTCAGTTTGTAATGTTTGAACACAGATCCAAACAGCTCTTTTATTCATATTGACAGTGACATAAGAGGCAAAGTAATAAAGTCTAAGAGTGCTGATGAGTCAGAGGGAGAGAGATTATTTGGAAACAGCCTGGCACTGTTGCCTGGGCCATATTCCTTCTGTTTCCAGTCAGGGGATATAACCGTGAAATCGTAGATTTAGAAGGGGACTCCAAGGGATGTCTCGTACATCCATTCAGTAAAAGCGAAGTATCTAGAGTGCATGGTTTTGTTCTTCCAAAATTATATGCCACTAATGGATCTGGTGGTGTCAATGGTATTGAATTCCCTGCACAAAGTACAAGCAAGCTGGACAAAATTGTCAAAATAACGATTTCAAGCCTCTGGAAATCAAATAAAGGCTAACAATAAATTGAGAAACATTGATTTCTGAAAAATTGCTACACTTCAAGGTAAGAACAGTAGATCTGAGGCTTTCTTGCCTGAAACCACTACCATCCTCAAGTCCTCCCCAGCCCCTTAACTTAGTGAGAACAGCAGATTTACCAGAATGGACCTGGATGGAATAAACAACACTTTGCTGCCAGAGGGGAGGGACTTGATTGGGGAAGGGGAGATGAACACCCACGGATATATCAGCTAAAAATGTTAATGTTGGTAGGAAACAAACAAAAACAATCTGCATCTTTACTGGTCTGAAGTTGCAGTCTGAGTTAAGGTGAGGGTGTATTAGCCAGAAATGTGGCATCTTATGCCCTAGAAATAAGAGTAGCTACATGGTTAGGTAAACTCTTCACACTTATCCCTAGCCCGTTTGAAAACTATGCAAATGTGTAAGAGTTGAGTCCAGCGGAAAGCAAAGTCAAGGCATGTTTGAAAACTGGCTGAAGCTGTAGATTGCTTTCCAGCCCACACACAGATGGAAGCCCTGCAGACTGGAGATGTTTAAGCACAACTTCTGTGTATATGTTAGTCCAACTAAGTTATTCAGGGGCAGAGATGACTTGATTCAGGCCAGGTCAAAACTAAAAGTAAGAACTCTAACTAATCAGCATTTGTACATGATAGGGAGAAAGAGCCCATAGTATAAGTCCACGCAAGTTACTTTAAAAGGAAAGCAATAAAAATGAATCAGATTTGTGGGTTGATATAATACACTATCTAAAATTACCAGTTTTGATCAAATAATCCTGAGACATACAAAGAAACATCATCGGGGAAAATGCAATGAATAGAAACTAACTCTTGAGTAGGGCCAGATGTTGGATTTGATAAGTGAATACTTCAGAGCACTAATAAAAATATAGTCACAGAATTAAAGGAAACTCTGCTCAAAGAACTAAAGACAAATATGATGACAATGATAATAAATAGGGATTCTTTTTAAAATACCTTTATTTTGTTTATTTGTTTATTTTTGTGTGGTGCTGAGGATCAAACCCAGTGCCTCATGCATGCGAGCCAAGCATTCTACCACTGAGCCACAAGCCCAGCCTAAATAGGGATTCTTAATAGAAAAAAAATAGAAATCATCATAAAGAACCCAACGAAGTCTATAAGTACAAAATCCAATAACTGAAATTAGAAATCATATAGCTGAATTTAACAGTACATTTGAGATGGCAGAAGAAAAATCTCAGTGAATTCGATGAACGATCAATAGAAATTACCTAATCTAAAGGAAACTGAGGACAAAAAACTGTAGAAAAATGAACAGACCTCCTAGACATATTGAGCCACAGAGTGCACCAACATTCACTTGAGGGCAGTCCTGGAGAGAGAGGGTAGGGAAAATGGGACCACAAAAATTTCTTTTTAAGAAATAACTGTTGAAACTTTCTAAACGTAGTAAGAAAGAACTTGTGGAGCCAACAAATTCCAAAAAAGGGTAATAATGAAAAGAATTACATGTCAAACTTTGAAAAGACCAAAACAAATAGAAAATCTTGAGAGCAACAAACTGATCATCATGAAGAGCGGAACAAATATGATGATTAGATGGGTTCTCATAAATAATGAGGCAAAAAGAAAAAAAACAACAACTGTCAATCAGTCATTCTCTATTCAGTGAAATTATGCTTCCAAATGAAAGTGAAATAAAGACATTCTCAGATGAACAAAAAAAGATTTCTTTTGCTAGTACACATTCCCTACAAGAATGAGATGGAAAAGTCCTTAATTAGAATTATTTGTATTAATCTGATAAGTTAGATGCATGTTGTCCCTGGAGCAACCTCTAAGAACCACCATTTGACTCAGTTATCCCACTCCTTGGTACAATGTAAAATTGTGTGAAGTTAAACATACACCTGTGGAATAGGATAAAGATTCTAGAAATAAGCCCTCCCATTGATGTAAACTGATTTTTATCCAGGGCATTTCAGTGGTGGAAAGAAACAAATGGTGCTGGAACAATTATATATCAATATACCATGAGAAAACTTTGAATCTTGCCTTACACCATGCACAAAAAATTAATTCAAAATGGGTGAGAGTTTACAATGTGGGAAGTAAAGCTTAAACTTTTAGAAAGTTAGGGATAATTTTCTGTGACCTGAATTTAGGCAAGGATTTCTTATTAAAATTAAAAGCATGACCCAAAAAGGAAAAATTAATAAGTCAAACTTCATATAACCTTTATTCCTTAAGAGATATTGGAAAAACCAAACCAAACCACAGTGTAGGATAAAATATTTACAAATTATATATCTGATAGGGGACACGGGTCTAGAATATAATGTTCATTTACAACTCAATGAGAAATGAAATCTTTTAGTTTGGAGTGGGCAAAAAAAAATTGAATGGACATTTCACTAAAGAAGATGAGTGAATGACTAATGAGCAAAAAAAAAAAAAAAAAGATTCTTAGTATTATTCACAATAATCTAAAATTAGAAGCAACCAGAATGTTTATCAACTAATGACTAGGTGAATAGAATATGGTATCTTTGTTTTGGTCAGTTTTTTCAATGCTGAGATGAAAGGACCTGACCAGAACAATTTTGGAGGAGGAAAGGTTTATTTGAGGGCTCATGGTTTCAGAGGTTAGCCCATAGAAAGCTGCCTCCATTTCTCAGGGTTCCAGGAGAGACTGAACATCATGGCGGGAGAGTGTGGTGGAGGGAAGCAGCTCACATCATGGTGATCAGCAAGCATAAAGAGAAACTCATTTCCAGATACAAAATATGTACCCCAAAACCATGTGCCCTAGTCACACCTCCTCCAGCCACACCCTACCACTTCAGTTACCACTTAGTTAATCCCTATCGGGGATTAATCCACTGATTGGATTAAGATTCTTACAATGGGATCATTTCTCCTCTGAACCTTGCATTGTCTACAATTGGGGGGCACTTCACATCCAAACCATAACAATGTTTATGCATGGTAGCATTAGTCAGCAGCACAAAGGCATGAACTACTGATACATGCAACAGTGCTGAGCCAGGAACAAAATATTCACATTGTGTGATTCCATTCTTAAGAGAAAGGCGACACTGTAGAGATGAGACAAATCAGGGGTTTCTTGGGGCTGCCAGTAGGAGTGGGGATTAATTGCAATTATACACAAGGAGATTGGTGGTGGTGGTGAAATTGTAATGTTCTAAAACTGGTTTTATGCTTGCCCCCAAATCATTTTTTTCTTTATTTGTTTTTGGAAATTTTTAAAGTGTTTCAAACACTGTTTCTCTGGGTGAACTGTAGAGTGTATAAACCATTCTTTTGGGGTGTATTGTATATCTAAGGAGATACAATTTTAATCTCCATTTGTGGAACTGCTCATTGAGCTCTAAAGAAGGATAAGAAGGTTTTAATGTTTCTCAATTTATGTCCTTGACAGTTGAAGCAGTCTCTCTTGCCTATCACATTCGTTGTCCTTCCCCACCCCTGTACCTGCCTGTTTGGGATTTCCTTTTGGCATTTTGGACAGAGATGGGATAAGAGGTTCTATAGACTTCTCTGTGTTATGCATGCTTCTGGGGATGGATTTTTTTTTAGTTTTGCCTTATTCTTTTCTGTGACCTCATGCATTGAAAACGACAGCACATTCTAATGCTTAATGAGCCAACTGTTCACAGGTATGCATAGGCTTGCTGAGATGCTATTAATCACTCCTGGAATCCGTGTTAACAGAGGGATTTTTTCCCTCCTGTTCGATGCATTAATATCTCTGGCAATTCATTTTCACTTGTGAAAAATAAGCCAGGATTTCTTTTCTTTGCTTTTACTTCTTTCTTCTGAGAACATTGTGGGAATTACCCCAGAACTGAATTGAGAGCCTGTTTCTCTCTGGTTTTCTTTCCTGCTGGTAAACTCTCACAGGGCCTCACAAATAAGCATCATCTAATATATGAATTCCTTCAACTAATATTTGAAATTTTCCCAGTGCATTAGACTATATTCCAGTATGGATTTTTATTGGTCTATCTTCCCTCTTAAAATTCCCTTCTTAGACTTTTAACTCCATGAGTCCTTAGAATCCTTAAAGGGCAATACAGTAGCAATTGTGAGAGTTCTTCCCCCGCATTATTTTAACTTTTCCTCACATTTGAGCTGTGTCTTTGTGTCACTCTGAGGAGCATCCCAATGAGGCTAGGCTCATTGAGGCTAGGTTTGGGTGTGTGGCTGGAGCAGTGGGCCAAGGACAGGCAGCAGGTGTCCTGGTGCAACCTTAATGGAAGCTGGCCACCTCTTTCTTGTCCCCATTCCAACATTTGCTAATTTGATTACTTCTGAGAGCTCCAGTTTCCTCATTTCAATAATATTCTGTCCTTCTTGGAAGGTTTCAAGGATTAAATGAGATAATATTTAATAAAACTAACACCATTTAAGAGAGTTTATTTAAATATCCACATCAAAAATGTAGGCAGATTATACTAAAATACTAGCCTAGAAAAGACTTGTTTTTAAAATGTATTATATTTAATTTTAATAGTCAAGATGATTTTCTGTTGATAAACCAATGAATTACTCTATAAAACAGATGGGCCATATAAATTCATAAGCAAATTAAGAAAATGGAGAGAAGATGATTGCTCTGTTTAGAGCAAACGAAATTGTCTAGCTCTGATTTTCCTTCTAACATTACAGTTTGTAACTTCAGTCTCTAAAACATTCTAGGTTATATCTGATCCTGCTTATGGTTTCTAAGTTCTAGAGAATTCTGAAATGATGATAACACAGAAAAACTTTACAGTCCTCTTGCAAAGTGCTTTGGTTAACTCACATTTTTTAAAATTCATATTTCTGGAACCAGAATTATATAACTTCTCTCTGATGAACCCCATGTTGTCTTTCTTTGAAAGATATCACTCCATTATGGTAGAGAATTAGATAGGCCGAGGGACCTTGAGAACTCCTCACCCCAGTGAACTGCATAACCCATGTGTGAAGGGGTTTCCCGAGAGGGACCTGGGAATTAATTTTGCTGCTTTTATTCAGAGATCATAATACTAAGTTAAATGACTTACCTAGGAAAACTTTTCACGTTTACTGCCATGCTTAAAGACTCTTCCAGAGACAAAACTATGGGATCTCCAAGCAAAAATCAAAGCATCTGGGATATTAAAGTAATTGGAGACTCAAAAGCAAGGAATCTGGAGTTAGAAGAAGATGGTAGAAAATAAGGTTCCCTCTTGCTTTTTGATTCCCATAACCAGTAACAAATATTGAAATGAAGCATTTGCTTTTTAAATTCAAATGTTATTCGGAAACAGTTATTTTTGATCACCAAAAGAGCATAATTCTTTGTTCTTCATGCAGGCTCGGCCAACAGATTACTCAAAGGACTTACTTTCTCATCAAGTTCCTATATCATTTCACAAATATTGGAACATCGATCCAGTGAAGGTGTATTTCACGTGGTTGGCACCCAGTGAGGAGGAAAAAGCCACACAAAAGACACAAAATGTTTTTAGAGAAGAGTTGTGAAGCCTGGCGGCCAGGGAGCATGGATTGGGGTAGGGAGCAGAAATGGAGACTTGACATTGATGAGAGCTGCAGCCGAGTCGGGATGGCACCTGGCATTTTGCCAGGGGGAATGGTTGAGAGGTGGTGCCAGCGAGCCATTAGGATGGTGATGGTTGAATTCTCGCGGAGTTCCCATTGAGTTCCGGTTGAGCTCTCGCGGAGTTCCTAGAGAGTTCGTGTGGGTTTGCGGAGTTCCCGTTGAGTCCTGGTAGAGCTCTTGCGGAGTTCCTGGAGAGTTCACGGGGGTGGCGTTCGTGGGGTTCAGAAATAAAGTTCGTTCCTGCTTGAATCTACAAGTGGCTCGTGACATCCCGGTTATTTGTGCCCAGCCAGACTGCGGCATTTGGTGGCCCATGCGGGGAGCGCCTGAAGCTTGGGGGTAAGTGAAACTGCTCGCCCCTGAGGGCAGGGCAAGAGAATGGGTGACCATTTCAAAAAACAATGTGTTCTTGTTTTGATTTGTTTTGTTTTTGTTTCAAGCTGCCTGTCCCTAGAACTTTCTCAGGCAAACTGGGGAAAGTGGTTGGCTCAAGGTTTGAAGTTGTTCGGCCCTGAGGAAGAGATAGAGATAGACCACGGATACACATGTCAAGAAAATAGAAAAACTGATACAAATTTTTGTTCCATTTTTGTTTCATTCTGTTTCGGTTTTGTTTTGTGTTATCTTGTTGGGTTGCGTTATCTTTGTAGCAGAAATATGGGATCAGAAATTAGCAAAAAACAAACCGAAAGAGTGTTAAGTAAATTGCTAGAGGAAGGAGGCACCCCAGTAAAACCGAGAACAGTTCGGGCATACGTTGATACCATACAAAAATGTAGCCCATGGCTTTTTAAGGAGGAGTTGTTGAATATATCACAATGGGACCATCATGGTGAAGACTTAAGGAAGAGGGAAAAGAAAAACCCAGGGACTTTGCCAGTTGGCACATTGTCATTGTGGATGATGATACGATTTTGTATGCCTAGTCCAAAGCTTTCAGTTCAGATTATGGTAGAAGACATATTAGATCAGGAAAAAGAGGAGGCCTCTTGAGATAGTCAGAAAGGGGAAGAAAGTTTAGAGGAGAAAAAGCTGTCAGGGAGAAGTTACAACAGGAGGCTGCTACTAACACCATTCTATCACCAGAGGGCATAATTCAACCAACAGCTCCACCTATGGAGACAACATATGCTGAGTGGCCCTCAACCCCCATAGTTGATAGATGGGATCCTGAGACAGGACCCAAAGATTAGCATGCCCTGTATTTGAAGAGGCAGGAGGGCAGCGAATTCACCATGTTTTAGATTTCAAAACAGTGAAGCAGCTGAAAGAGGCTGTAACAACCTATGGTCCTCAAGCACCCTTTACTGTAAGCATGGTCGAATCCATTACCAACTTGAACATAATGCCAGCAGATTGGGCTAGTATGTGCAAAGCTGTGCTAAAGGAGGACATTATCTTTTATGGAAGGTTGCTAATCAGGAATTTTGCATGGAGACGGCTAGGCGAAATGCAACAGCCAGTTATACTCAGAGAAATCTAGATATGTTGTTAGGAGAGGGACCTTATGAGGGTCAGCTGCAACAAATTAGATATGATCCTGACATATACTCACAAATTGCTTCAGCTGCGGTTAGGGCATGGAAAACTTTACAGGGGCATGGAGATTTACAAGGTCAATTATCTAAGGTAATACAAGGAGCTAATGAACCTTACACTGAATTTGTAGATAGGCTTATACAAACAGCTACCAGAATTTTTGGGGATGTAGAACAAGCAATGCCATTAATAAAACAACTAGCCTACGAACAGGCAAATAGATGGTGCAGGGATGCCATTAGACCATGGAAACATGGAGATTTAAACACATATATTAAATTATGCAGAGACATTAATGAACAAGGGCAAGTCTTGGCAGCTGTAGTACAACAGGCTTTAGGTGCCAGACCAAAAACATGCTACAATTGTGAACAAACAGGACATTTTAAAAGGAGTTGCCCCATAGGAGGAGGGTTTAACAAAACTAGGTATCAAAGGGGTAGAATACCAGGTATTTGCCCACGATGCCATAGAGGGAGACATTGGGCTAATGAATGCCGATCTCAAACCACTATAGAGGGTACTCTGTTATAAAAAAACGGACAAGGACCAGGTGTTTACCCACGATATTGTGAAGAAAAACATTGGGCTCCATTGCCAAAAAAAGGACAGGGGGTCCCCATGCTCCGGGGCCCATGACCACAAATACACGGGGCACTGGAGGAACCCAGCAACACCATCAGGGTAGTGCCCAGGACACATTATCCATTAGATCTCTCATCAGACAAACCAGAGGGAGTGCAGGGTTGGACATCTGCACCTCCACCAGAACAGTACTAACTCCAGAGATGGGAGTTCAAATCATTCCCACAGGGGTAAAAGGACCTCTTCCCCAAGGAACAGTAGGCTTATTATTAGGACGCAGTTCTTCTACTCTAAAAGGACTTATGATAAGTCCTGGGGTAATTGATCCTGATTATGAAGGTGAAATAAAAATTATAGCCAGTTCTCCAAGGGGTATATCAGCAATTTCACCAGGAGATAGAATAGCACAGTTATTAATAATACCCAGCCAACATGATAAATTTTCCAGTCATACTAAAGAAAGAGGTTCCAGGGGATTAGGCTCCACAGGTGTAGATTGGGCTATGCTTTCTTTAAATTTAGATTCTTGCCCCATGCTAAAACTAAATATTCAAGGACATGAATTTAATGGGCTACTGGATACAGGTGCAGACCTTAGCATCATATCTCGTCAAGAATGGCCAAAACATTGGCCATTACAACAAGCCACTCAAACGCTTTGAGGCCTAGGAGTGGCAACTAATCCCCATAGAAGTGTGATGGTATTAGATTGGAAGGATCCTGAAGGATATGAAGGAACTATACAGCCATGTGTATTGGATCATCTTCCTATAAATTTATGGGGACGAGATGTCCTAGATCAATTAGGACTAACATTAACAAATAACATCAATTCAAATGCACCCACTATTATGGCTAGACAAAGTTTTAGGAAAGGAAAAGGATTAGGAGAAAAAGGATAAAGTATAGTGGCACCAATACAAATAGGTCAAGAAATAGATAGACATGGATTGGGTTTTCAGGAGGGGTCACTGAGACAATAAAAATTACTTGGAAATCAGAAAGATCAGTATGGGTTCCTCAGTGGCCCCTGACTAAAGAAAAGATACAAGCAGCCCATGACCTGGTCAAACAACAATTAGCAGAAGGACATATACAACCCTCTGTATCTCCCTATAATACTCCCATTTTTGTCATCAAAAAGAAATCTGGTAAATGGAGATTATTGCAAGATTTAAGAGCTATTAATAACGAGATGGTTATTATGGGACCTGCTTAATCGGGGATTCCTCAATTGTCTGCTTTGCCAAAAACCTGGTATATTTTAGTTATAGATATTAAAGATTGTTTTTTTTTTTAATTCTAATTCATCCTGAGGATAGTCCACGTTTTGCATTTACTATCCCTGCGCTGAATCATGAAGGTCCCGATCAGAGATATGAATGGAAAGTACTCCCTCAAGGGATGGCTAACAGCCCGACTATGTGTCAAATTTATGTTAACAAAGCAATCCAGCCACTTAGAAATCAAAATACTGAACTACAAATATTTCACTATATGGACGATGTATTATTAGCACACAAAGATAAAAACACATTGCTATTATGTTATGCCACACTTACAAATTTATTAAAAAATTATAATCTAGAGATAGCAATAGATAAAGTACAATTAAATTTTCCAATTAATTATTTAGGAGTTCTATTATCCTTGACCATGGTCCGTCCACCAAAAATTCAAATACGAGTAGATCAACTCAAATCACTTAACGACTTTCAAAAGTTACTAGGAGACATAAATTGGATAAGGCCTTATCTAGGCATACCAACAGGAGAGTTGGGACCTTTATTTGATATCCTAAAAGGTTCATCAGATCCAAATTCAACCCGAATGTTAACGCCTGAAGCAAGAAAGGCATTAAAAATTATTGAAACATATATGGAAAATATGCATTTGGATAGAATTGATATAAGTTTGCCTTTATTATTTATTGTACTACCAACAAAAAAATATTCCTACAGGAGTATTTTGGCAAGAAGGTCCATTATTGTGGATACATTTATCTTACTCTCCTAACACTATTCTTACTAGGTATCCTGAGGCTGTAGGACAATTAATACTCAAAGGAATAAAAGCAGCAAAGGGAGTGTTTGGAATTTCTCCCGATAAAATTATTACTCCATATACAATAGATCAAATTGATGAGTTATATAATGAGTTAAATACTTGGGCAATAATCATGTGCAAATCTAATGTTTCATTTGATAACCACTTACCATCTAATCCTTTGTTGTCTTTTTGGTCTTCTCATCCTGTAGTTTTTCCAAAAATGACAAAAAACCAAAACAACAAAAACAAAAAAACACCTATCATGAATGCTCCAAATGTATTCACTGATGGGTCAAATAATGGTACAGCAGCAGTAGTTACCCCTGATCAAACTTTTACATTTTTAGTACCCAAATAATCAGCTCAAAAGGTAGAGCTTAATGCCCAGTATTACAAACTTTTGTGATGGTTAAAGATTCTGTATTTAATTTATTTTCCGATAGTCAGTATATAGTTAATGCTATAGTATCCCTTGAAGATGCTGGTAGGGTTTCCCCTTCCTCTACTGTTTTCTCTTTGCTTTCCACTATACAAAGTCTAATCTGGGACAGAAAAGATCCATTCTTTATAGGACATATCAGGGCACATACAGGATTGCCTGGAGCCCTTAGTTTGGGCAATGATTTAGCAGATAAAACTACACGTGACATACATATTTTTTCTACGCTAGAAGAAGCTACAAATTTTCATAAATCCTTCCATGTCAATGCAATACTTTAAAAAGGCGTTTTAAAATAACTAAGGAACAAGCTAGACAAATAATAAAACAATGTCAAAATTGTGTGACCTTTTTACCACAAGTTAATCTTGGAGTCAATCCTAGAGGACTGACACCTAACCATATTTGGCAGATGGACGTCACACACTTGCCAGAATTTGGAAAGTTAAAGTATTTGCATGTTACAGTTGATACTTCTTCCGGATTTTTGATGGGCTCCCTTCATGCCGGAGAAAAAACTAGAGATATTATAGCTCATTGCTTACAAAACTTTGCCACTGTGGGCGTTCCAAAACAGTTAAAAACAGATAATGGCCCTGGCTATACTTCTACCTCTTTTAAGCAATTTTGCTCATCATTTGGCATTACTCATATAACAGGAATCCCATACAATCCACAGGGACAAGGCTTAGTTAAAAGAGCTCATGAAACTATTAAAATGTACTTATTAAAGCAAAAAGAGGGAATTAGGAAGGGGTATATATCCCCCAAAGATAAACTTAAAATAACCCTTTTTACTCTAAACTTTTAAAATTTGGATTCATCAGGGCTTAGTGCTGCGGAAAGGCACATGTGTCCAAAAAATGTACATAAGCCCAAGGTACTTTGGAAGGATATTCTAACAGGACAATGGAAAGGTCCTGACCCAGTGATTTTCTGGAGTCGGGGATCTGTTTGTGTGTTTCCACAGGACGAACAGCAGCCAATTTGGATTCCAGAGAGACTAACTAAAGCGATTTCTACAGACCAAAAAAGAAGATGATTTGGCTCAAATCCATAACAGCTGATATCCAGAACTCCAGTTTGGCTATCCTTACATATGCGACAGTGGTTCTCCCACACCTAGAGGCTAATGAATAATGAACACCATTAAGGCCTATTTCAAATGTAAGAAACCTTGGGGCTTGCTTGTGGGAATACCTTCAGACCCATATGCAAGTTACAGGAAGAAGGATGGGATATCAAAAGAAGAGTCAAACCCAGGTGGTAACCAGGATGCTTTTTTCAATATCTATTTTATTATTGCCCTTTCCCACATCATGAAGTTCTATTTTGTTTTTTGAGCTCATACAGACCTAGGTTAATGTTTTTCTGATCAGTTCTATTTTTTGACTGGAGTTTTTGAGCATTGCAATGGGGATTTCACCTGTGAAAAGCTACAAGGCCTTTACTATTATGTTATGTGTTGTATGTATTGTGTTATGTGTGCACACTTGTGTTATGTGTTGTATGTCTGTATGTGCGTATGTCCATATATCATTTATGAGGAGTGCTCATGAAAAAATGGATCCAAATATTTTTTTTAATTCACGTGATTTAAATGGTTTAATTTAAATTAGGTAAATAGCTGTTGAGGATTGTTTTAAAAGGTGGTTAACAGATCTGTTTGTTTACTTTCACCTTTCCTTTTCATTATATCTAATTCTATTCAGGATACTAAATTGTTTAGAAAATTGTTTTGTTTTTTTTTAGTGCCTGCTGGAATGTTACATAATTTTTTTTTAGCCATCACTGCCAGAATTTCTATCTTCATCCCAGTGCTGGTGAAGACAAAGATAAAACCAAACTACAGCTTCTGCGATAGCTATCACTATAAACTGATGCATCAATGAATAATGTAACTCAACAAGTGATACTCAATCAAGGAGTCGATTTACTTTGGGAGGAAATGGATATATTAATGGATTCCTCTGCTTTGAACTACTTGCAAAACTTGCCTGGACTATGTATCACTTGTATGCATTGTGAATTATCTGTTTGTGCAGTGAATTGTGGTAGTGCCGGGGTATCTTTGCTGATGGTGTCATCAATGGTACAATTTTTCCAAAAGGAGCCGTCAATGGCTTGATATCGTGGTGTTTTGTATCCTCCCCTTTCTGCTTGTAGCAGGTTATTTATGGTGTTTGTGTAAAAACCACTATCCACAAGTATGGCTAAATGCTGGGCCGGTAGTCAATGAGGGGTAAGATCCAATTGCAATGGTACCAATCTAAGACAGGAGGCTGACGCCTTGAGGTCAGCTCATCCAATGATGGGTAAGGACCATATATAGTATTGGACAACCTAAGACAGGCACGGTCCCTAAGCCACATGCTTGTTGTTTAATTAAACAGAAGGCGGGAGATGTTGAGAGCCCCAGCCGAGTCGGGATGGCGCCTGGCGTTTTGCCAGGGGGAGTGGTTGAGAGGTGGCGCCAGCGAACCATTAGGATGGTGATGGTTGCGTTCTCACGGAGTTCCTGTTGAGTTCCGGTTGAGCTCTCGCGGAGTTCCTGGAGAGTTTGCAGGGGTGGTGTTTGCGGGGTTCGGAAATAAAGTTCGTTCCTGCTTGAATCTACAAGTGGCTCGTGACCTCCCGGTTTCTCATCAAGATCCTATATCATTTCACAAACATTGGAACATCGATCCAGTGAAGGTGTGTTTCACGTGGTTGGCACCCAATGAGGAGGAAAAAGCCACACAAAAGACACAAAATGGTTTTAGAGAAGAGTTGTGAAGCCTGGCGGCCAGGGAGCATGGATTGGGGTAGGGAGCAGAAATGGAAACTTGACATTGTCCCACTGTACTGAGCTCATACTGCTACTGTGTGCCACCTGGCATTGGATACTTCCTGACTTTAGGTGCAAATCATGTATATGGCATATATTTTTTTTGATGGGGGAAGAGAAGGAATGATGGGTGAAAACAATGTTGTTGTTCTTGTTTTCCTGAGAAAATCACGTTTTTTTGACTAATGCAATTATTGTAATACGGTGATTACTGCACATTTTTTAGGCTGTGATATAGCAGCTTTATTATTGTCACAGGAAAATAAATGGTACCAGAAGTCCCTTTCTTGTTCTTTCTCTTCATTAAATGAGTTTCATTTGGGCAAGGCACTGAAGAGAAGTGATTATCGTTCTGTATAAAGAAGAGTGAATGTCGTTTGACATGGATATTGCCAATGATATGAACTTTTAAACCTTTTTATTGAAGGTGAAAATTTTTTCCTGGGAACTCAGTAGGAATAATGTTGTATTAAGGATCATTCAAGAAAGCATCATAAAAGTCTAGCTCTGCAATTCCTTCTAGTCTATATGATCATGTTGTTTTATCTATTCTTTTACTGTTTGTACTTCATAAAGAGAGAATGTGAGGTCCGCTAGAGCTTCCTATTTCTTTAGAAGTTCATCTGTGCTCTCCTTTGACCCCAAAGCCCTATCTTTATGGCTACCTGTAACAAAAGTATTGGGTGCTGACAGAAAAGTGTTAAAGTATTTAAAAACAAAATGCTGATGTGTCATTCAAGTTAACAAACCCCATGTGAGTCTCAGGAAGTGATATTTGAATCTGATGTTTTTACTCTTGTTTTTCTTTTCATGTTACTTAATGATTCTCTTCTGGCTCGGAATAAACATCCCTAGCCCCAACCAGTGCCCAATGAGACCCTCCTGGAAGGACATTATGGTGATTTGACAATTTAGCTGGGATCTTAAAGAATGAAATTTAAACATAGCATTTTAAAACGGCTCTAATTTTCAGATCATATCTTCAATAAATAGTGATTTAGCATTCAGTGTGGATGTATAAAAGGTATTCTATTTTTCATTATAGAATTCAGTTTTGTAAAGATATTTGCATAAGATATGATTTTAATATGTCAAACTTATTTTGGTATAATAGCACACCTTCTTTTTCTTTATTTTTTTAATAACTGCTAATCATTAACTTTGCTTATAATGTTTTTTATATAGCTCAGCACAGGGTTTTAAAGTCATACCACCAAAAGAAGCTTTGTGTCTTTTACGCTAATTAATTTCAATAGGAAATCAATTTTATTTTAATTAAAGTAATGTAAATAGTTGGAATTGATATCTGATTTCAAGATATTGGGGAACTTCTTTATGTTTTTATTTGTGCATTATGCATATGCATCATATTCATACTTGAGTGGAATATAATTTGCTGTATTGCAATCCCCACTCCTTCCACTTTCCCTCCACTCCCATCTGCCCCTTCTCCCCTTCCTCTGCTCTACTGATCTTCTTTCTATTTATTTATTCTTTTTTAAATTGGTGCTTTAGAGATATACATGAAGGTGGAATTCACGGTGGTATATTCGTATCTGTACACGGCATAATTTGTTTGATTTCATTCAGCGGTTCTTCCTTTTTCTTGTCCCACCTCCCTCCCTCTCCTCAATTTCCTCCCTCTACTCTGCTAATCTCTCTTCTAATTTCATGGGATTCCCCTTTCTTTTTTTTTAATTCCTTATTTTTCTCTACCTTCCAAATCTGAGAGAAAACATTTGATCTATGACTTTCTGAGTCAGGTTTATTTCACTGAGCATGTTATCCAGTTCCAACCACTTACCAGCAAATGCCATAATTTCATTCTTGTTTTTATATAGCTGAAAGACCTCCATTGTATTTCTATATCACATTTTTCTTGATCCGTTCATCTGTCGACAGGTATCTGACTGGCTCCACAAGTTGGCTATTGTGAATTGCACTGCCATAAACACTGACGTCCCTGGATCACTATAATATTGCTGAGTTTTAGATCTTTTAGATAAAATACCAAGGAATGGAACAGCTGGGTCTGTGCTTCCATTACTTGCCTTTGAGGAATCATCATACTGCTTTCCAAAGTGGTTTTGCAGTCCCATCAAAAATGTCTATCTTTTTCACCAAATCCTTACCGACATTTATTATTATTTGTATTTTTCTTTTGACAGATGTCTGTTTACTTCTTTTGCCCACCTTATTGACTGGATTATTTCTTTTTCTGGTGTTAAGTTTTTTGAGTTATATATTCAACATATTAATCCACTGTTGGGAGAGTAGCTGGCTGGCAAAGATTTTCTCCCATTCTGTTGACTCTCTTTACACTCTTATTTCCTTCCTGTGCAAAAACTTTTTAATTTGATGCCATCCCACTTATTGATACTTGGTTTTATGTTTTGAGCTTTAGGGGTCTTTTTGAGGAAGTTGGTTTCTGTACCAGTATGTTGGAGTGTTGATGTTTTCTTCTAGCAGTTACAAAATGTTTGATCTAATTCCTAGGTCTTGAGTTCACTTTGAGTTGACTTTTGTACAGGGGGAGAGATAGGGATCTAATTTCATTCTTCCATTTATGGATATCCATTTTTTTCCCCACACCATTTCTTAAAAAGGCTATCTTTTCTGCAACGTGTGTTTTTGACAACATTTCCCTGATGACTATATATGTGAGTTTCTCTCTGTGTCTTCTAGTCCATTGCTCTTCATGTCTGTTTGATGCCATTACCATGCTATTTTTTTTAGTATTTATTTTTTACTTATAAGTGGACCCAATATCTTTATTTTAATGTGGTGCTGAGAATCGAACCCAGTGCCCCACACATGCTAGGCAAGCATTCTACCACTGAGCCACAACCCCAGCCCCCATGCTATTTTTGTTACTATAGCAAGGTGGTATAATTTGAGATCAGGTGTTGTCAGATGATCAGGTGATGCCTCCTGCATTACTCTTCTTGCTCAGTATTACTTTGGGTAATCCAGGTCTGTAATTATTCCATATGAATTTTAGTACTATTTTTTTTTTAATTTCTATGAAGAATGTCATTGGCATTTTGATGGGGATTACATTGAATCTCTATGTCACTTTTGGTAATGCAGACAATATTAATTCTGCCTATCTAAGAACATAGGGGGTCTTTCCATCTTCTAGTCTTTCTTTCCATCTTCAATTTCTTTCTTCAGTCTTCTGTAGTTTTCATTGTAGAAGTTAGATTTATTCTTAAATTTTTTTTTTTTTTAGGTTATTGGAATAGTTTTCCTTTTTTTTTTTTTTCTCGGCACATTCACTATTGGAGTACAGGGAAGCTATTGCTTTTTAATTTTTGTATATCTTCTTTTTTAAAGATATTTTAAATTAACTTTTTAATTTGTTTTAATTAGTTATACATGACAGTAGAATGCATTTATGCACTTTGATATATCATACATAGATGGGATATAATTTCTCATATTTCTGAGTGTACCTGTTGCAGAATTATATTGGTAATGGAGTCACATATATACGTGCAGTAATAATGTCTGTTTCATTCTACTATTTTTCCTATCCCTATAGCCCCTCCCCTCTCCTCCCTTAAGTTCCCTCTACCTAATCTAAGGTAATACTATTCTTCTCAAGTGCTCCCTACCTTATTGTGAATTAGCATCCTCATATTAGAGAAAACATTTAGCCTTTGATTTTGGGGGATTGGCTTATTTCACTTAGCATGATATTCTCCAACTCCCATCTATTTACTGGCAAATGCCATAATTTATCTCTTCTTTAAATCTTAGTAATATTCCATTAAGTATATATATAGCACATTTTCTTTATCCATTCATCTATTGAAGGATATCTACGTTGGTTCCATAGTTAAGCTATCGTAAATTGAGATGCTATAAATACTGATGTGGCTGCATTACTATGGTATGCTGATTTTATGTCCTTTGGGTATATGCCGAGGAGTGGGATACCTGGGTCAAATGGTGGTTCCATTCCAAGTTTTCTGAGGAATCTCCATACTGCTTTCCATAGTGGTTGCACCAATTGGCAGTCCTACCAGCAATGTATGAGTGTGCCTTTTTCTGTACATTTATTGTTGCCTGTATTCTTGGTGATTGCCATTCTGACAGGAGTGAAATGAAATCTTAAAGTAGTTTTGATTTGCATTTCTCTAATTGCTAGAGATGTTGAACACTTTTTCATATATTTATTGATTGGTCATATTCTTTTTCTCTGAAGTATCTGTTTAATTCCTTAGCCCATTTATTGATTGGGTTATTTGGGTTTTGTTTTGTTTTGTTTTTGGTGATAAGTTTTTTGAGTTCTTTATATATCATAGAGATTAACGCTTTATCGGAGGTGCATGTGGTAAAGATTTTCTCCCAGTCTGTAGGCTCTCTCCTCATATTATTGATTGTTTCCTTTGCTGAGAAGAAGCTTTTTAATTTGAATCCATCCCATTTATTGATTCTTGATTTTACTTCTTGCTCTGTAAAAGTCTTGTTAAGGAAGTCAGATCCTAGGCTGACATGGTGAAGATTTGGGTCTATTTTTTCTTCTATTAGGCACAGGGTCTCTGTTCTAATGCCTAAGTATTTGATCCACTTTGAGTAGATTTTTGTGCAGGGTGAGAGAGAAAGGTTTAATTTCATTTTGCTGCAAAGGGATTTCCAGTTTTACCAGCACCATTTGTTGAATAGGCTATCTTTTCTCCAGTGAATGTTTTTAGCACCTTTGTCTAGTATGACATAACTGTATTTATGTGAGTTTGTCTCTGTGTCCTCTATTCTGTACCATTGGTCTACAAGTCTATTTGGTGCCAATACCATGGTGTTTTTGTTACTATAGCTCTGTTGTATAGTTTAAGGTCTGGTATTGTGATGCTTCTTGCTTCACTTTTCTTGCTAAGGATTGCTTTAGCTATTCTGGGTCTCTTATTTTTCCAAATGAATTTTATGATTGCTTTTTCTATTTCTATGAAGAATGTCATTGGGATTTTGATAGGAATTGCATTAAATCTGTATAATGCTTTTGGTAGTATGGCTATTTTGAAATATTAATTCTGCCTATCCAAGTTCATGGGAGATCTTTCCACTTCTGAGGTTTTCTTCATTTTTTTTTTTTTTGTTTAGTGTTCTGTAGTTTTAATTGTAGAAGTGTTTCACCTCTTTTGTTAGAATGATTCTCAGTTTTTTTTTTTTTTAGACTATTGTGAATGGGGTAGTTTTTCTAACTTATATTTCAGTGGATTCATCACTGATGTATAGGAATGTGTTTGATTTATGGGTGTTGATTTTATATCCTGCTACTTTGCTGAATTCATTTATTAGTTCTAGAAGTTTTCTAGTGGAATTTTTTTTGGATCTCCTAGATATAGACTCATGTCATCAGTGAATAATAATTTTTTTTTTTCCTATGCTGATCTTAAAACTTGCTTCTTTGTTCAGTTTTTCTACCAGCTCTAGAGGTCTTCTGGTAGAGTTTCTTGGAACTTCTAGATATAGGATCATGTCATTGCAAACAGAGATAATTTGATATCTTCTTTTTCCTGTTTATATCCCTTTAATTTCCTTCTCTTGCCCAATTGCTGTGGCTAGTTTCAAGAACTCTGTTGAATAGGAGTGGACATCCTTCTCTTGTTCCTGATTTTGGAGGGATGCTTTCAGTTTTTCTTCATTCAGTTTGGTGTTGGCTTGGGTTTGTTATATATAGCTTTTATAATGTTGAAGTATGTTTTATCCCTAGGTTCTTCAGCTGTTTTAACCTGAATGTGCTGAATATTCTCAAAGATTTTTTGTTATCTATTGAGATGAAAACGATTCTTGTCCTCAATTCTATTTATGTGGTAAATTACATTTAATGATTTTCATATGTTTAACCTTGCATCTCTGGGATGAAACACTGTGGAGCATGGTGTACAATATTCTTAATGTGTATTTGAATGGGATTGCTAATGTTTTATTAAGTATTCATCAGGAATATGTTCTCTGTAGTTTTTTTTTTTTTTTTCTTGATGTGTCTTTGTCTGGTTTGGGTATCAGGGTAATATTGACTTCATAAATGAATTTGTCCTCTCCTTTTCTATTTCATGGAATATTTTGAGGAAGTTTGGCATTTAGTTCCGCTTTAAAGGCCTGGTAGAACTCAGATGAAAATTCAACTCATCCAGGGCTTTTCTTTGGTGGAAGACTTTTAATTGCTATTTCAATCTCATTGCTTGGTATTAACCTGTTTAGGTTTCTATATCCTCTGGGTTAGATTTGGGTAGTCATATGTGGCAAGAAATTTTCAATATTGTCTAGATTTTTTAGTATAATGGGATATAGTTTCTCAAAGTAGCTCCTAATGATCTTTTGAATTTCAGAAGTGTCTGTGGCGATAGCTCCTTTTTCATCTCTAATTTTGTTGATTTGGGGATCTTTCTCTCTTTTGGTTAGTTTAGCTAAGGGCTTATCTTATTTATCTTTTTGAAGATCCAACTCTTTGTTACTTTGATTCTTTGTATATTTTACTTTCAGTTTCATTAATTTCTGCTCTGATCTAATTGTTTCCTGTCTTATACTGCTTTTGGAATTTGCTTCTTATTTTTCTTGGGCCGAGGTATAGCATTAGATTATTTATTTGAGATCTTTTTTTCTTTATTTATTTTTTGTAGACAATACTACAAACTTTCCTCTTAGAATTGCCTTCATACTATCCCTGAGATTTTGATATGTTATACTTTTGTTCTAATTTCTTTATAAGAATTTTTAAATTTCTCTCCTGATTTCTTCCATGACACATTTCTCTTTCAAAAGTATATTATTCAGTCTTCCCATGCTAATATGTTTTTTTTGTTGTGTTTCTTTTATATAGATGTTGATTCTAGCTTATCCCATTATGTTCTGATAGGATGCAAGAATTATTTCTATTGTTTTGTATTTGCTAAGACTTGCATTGTGTCCTAGAATATATCCTATTTTAGAGAAAGTTTCATGTGAAGCTGAGAAGAAAGTGAATTTGGTTGTTGATAGATGAAATATTCTATAGATGTCTGTTTGGTCCATTTGATTAATGGTATTTTTAGTTTTGAAGAGCCTTTGTTCAGTTTATATCTGAATGGCCTATTTGTCATTGAGAAAGTTATGTGCATTATTGTATTGGGGTCTACTTGAGTCTTTTTATTGCATAGGACTTGTTTTATGTACATAGGTGTGTTGAAATTTTGGGCATAAATATATGCAATCATTGTATCATGTTGTTAGATGATTCCCTTAACCAGTATGAAGTGACCTTTTTGTCTCTCCCAATGAATATTTTTCAAATATGAGAGTAGTTATCCCTGCTTGCTTTCAGTCTTTACTCACATAGTATCCATCCTTTCACCTTCAGGCTTTGAATGTCTTTGTCTGGTTCTCTTGTAAACAACATATGGTTGGGTCTTATTTTTAATCACTCTGCCAATCTATGTCTTTTGTATGGAGAGTTGAAGCCATTTCCATTCATCGCTATTATAGAGATGATTTTTATTTCCTGCCATTTTGATTTATTTCTAATATTTCATTCAGATGTGAGTCTCCTTTAATTGATTTTTATTCCAGTGAGATTCTTCCATTTGCTGCCTTTGGTGTTTATTTTTCACTTCTTCTGCATATAACGTATCATTAAATATGTTTTATGGTGCTGGCTTGCCGATTATAAATTCTTTTAGTTTCTGCTTATCATGGAAGGTTTTTTATTTTATCTTCAATTCTGAAGGATAGCTTTGCTGGTTATAGCAATCTTTATTGGCACACATTATCTTTCAGAGCTTGATATATTTCATTCCAAGGCCCCCTGGCTTTTTGAGTTTGGGTTGAGAAATCAGAGGAAATTCTAAAAGCTTACCTTTAAATGTGACCTGCCATTTTTGTCTTGTAGCTTTTAAAATTCTATTCTTAAAATGAATTCCACCATTATGTAAAATTATAATGTACCAGTAAAAATATGGCAAAAGTGAAATAATATTCTATTCTTGTTCTCTGCATTAGATATTTTAATTATAAGGTATCTTCCTCAGTATCTTTTTTGGTCTTATATCTTGGAGGCTCTAAATGCCTCTTGTATTTGGGTTTCCATCTTTGCTTTCAGTTTGGTGTTGGCTTGGGTTTGTTATATATAGTATATATACTATATATATAGTGTATATATATATATATATATATATATATATATATATATATATATATATTTGAAATTTTTTTCTGATATAATTTTACTGAAAGGCTGTGCATTCCTTTAGTTTGTATTTCAATGCCTACTTCTATGCCAGTGATTCTTACATTTGGTCTCTTAAGGTTATCCCAGATTCCTTATATATTCTGATCATTGTCTCTTATATTTTTTTGTTATTGTTGTTGACTTTGTTTTCAAGATTATGTATTTTGTCTTCATGACTGAAATTCTGGCTTTGTGGTCTAATCTGTTAGTGATATTTTCAACTGAATTTTTAATTTGATTTGTTGAGTCATTCATTTTCAGGAGTTCTGTTTTGTTGTTTTTCAGAATCCCTGTATCTTTTAATGAAATGTTCTTTCACTTCCTGTATTTTTTTCTCTTAGTTCATCAGCTTCCTAAATTCTTTTTCTGGCATTTCTTCTACAGTGGTATTAGTGGGTATTCTGGCATTTCTTCTATGGTGGTATCAGTTGTGTTGTGAGCTGTTTGGGGGGGGGGGGCTTGCTTCCTTGCTTTTTCATATTGTCAGTATTTCTTCCAATATGCTGGGATGATTATCTCTTCTACTTTTATATGTGAGTTTTTAGTGAGCTGATTTCTCTTTATTATGTGTCCTAGGTTGGGTAAATGTCTTGGTGACAATATTTTCACCCAGTTTGCTCTTATGTTCAGTCTGGAACAACACACTAAGAGGAGACATGAATCCCCAATAATTACAGCCACTTCAGAACAGAGCCTTCTACTAATAAATCTTTAAAATAAAAACTTACTAAAATGTTCTTCAGCAATCTACTAATCTGAGAGGTAAATGGCAGCAATTTTCTTGAATTGGTTGAGAAACTGAATAATAAGAAAAATAAAATTGCTCTTGAGCTCTGTTTGGCTCTCTGATCAGCTATTCTCTCACTGCCTCAATCTGGGCTGGGGAACAGTTCAGACTTACATCTGTTTCACCTCCACCAGTTTATTTATTTTTCTTGCTGGGGTTTTTGAAATAGAGTCCCCCTTTTTTCTGGGGTTTAAGTTGTTGTGCCATTTATTTACTCTCAACTCTGATCCATAGTGGTCAAATTTGTTTGGAGAGTCTATACAGAGTTTCAGTCCCTTTTTGGCTGGCCAACTCTGGTAAGCCCCTCTCTCTGGAAGTCTCAGACCATGTACAGGGGCGAAGAGAGTGAATGTGTCAACCTATTCTCTAGCCCTTTCTAGGCTTGAAAGATGTGACGTAGGGATCACCAGATTTGCTCTGAATTTAATTGGTCTCAGTTCCCCAACCCCCACCATGAAAGGTTTTTTTTAGGCTCAGTTTGCCAGTGTGAATTGCTGTCTTGACTGAGTCTTGGGGAGATGCTGTGATAGTGATGCTTCCTTTGAACCGCCTTAGTCCTTTCCCCCAAAGGATAAACTCATAGATTAAATGAATGTTAAAAAAAAAAATAGCTCACTAGGAGTAAAGAAGTTGGGGTATGAAAGCAGAAGGAAGGTTGGAGTATTAAAAAGGTGAGAAGAGAGAAAGTGGAAGAGAGGTGATACATGAAGGCTTTAAAGAGGGAGGAATTAAAGAAGAAGAAAAAGGGAGAGAACAAGATATTTTGCTATTAGAGGTTGAGGCAAGGAAAGTAAGAATAATAAAACAAGTAGAGCAAACAACACCAACCCTGCCCCTAACCTGAATTAAAAAAAATCTATTAAAAAATCAAACAAATCACTGCCTCTTAGAAAAAGAAAACTAAATAGTAAAAGGTTAATAAAAGGAAAAGACATGATAAAATAGGGGGGAAATTATGTATATATGTATGTACTCATATATACAAATATAACCACAACAATTCAAATAATAATAGAAAAAGAATAAAAGAAAAATTCTTAATTAAAAATGCTGGAATTTTTTTTTTTCACTGAGATGTCTCTACCTCTTAGAGAGAGCAAGAGCTGGGTGATATTAAATCCAACCTCCTTTTATGATTTTGACCATTTCACTCACTGGAATTCACTGGAAGTGTAGCTGGTTAAAATAGCTCTCAGCTTCTCTGCTCACCAGCATGGGGGGTGGGGATAAAACTAGAAGTAACTTCTATTGAGATTTTGTCCAGATGTCTTAGATCTGTGCTCTTCCTATTTGGATGTGGTACAGAGAAATATTTGTGTAGTTCTTTTTGCTGGGGTAGTGTTCTAAATGGAACTTTGGACCATCATTTGGAGCAATACTCTGGAGATATTATATCCTTGTACCCCCCTCCCCCAGGGTAGAGTAGATGAGTATCTCAGCAGAACCTCAGGATTCTAGCAGCCCCCCAGATTTCTACTCATAGGGCAGGGTACCTGCCACTCTGGGTGGATGTTGCATGGTACCCCACCATTAAACATGAACTTCCAAGCCTCCATCCCTAAATATAATCTGATTCTTTTCAGCTGGTCATTTACTCCAGTGTTCAAAGAGATAGCTGGTTGTCTTCCCCTATAACACACTGACTTGTTCAATGTCCTCAATCCTTTTCAGTTGGTCTTTCATATCACAGAGCCCAGAGGGAGCTAGCAGGTTGCACTCTCCCCCATATCTCTGTCTTGAATCTCCTGTATCTACTACTGTTCTCTATAACTGCTTTTGCCAGGTGCACTTTTAAGTCACTTTGTAATCATTGGCCAAGGCAGAGTGGAAGTATTTGCCAAGAACCCTTGGGTTCCCATAGGAACAAAATTCATTATAAACCCCTCAAGCTGGACCTCCATCTCAGTTCTTCACTTATCAGTTGAGAATCATGGAGCACAAACAACTCTGCTGCGAGTCTTTGTTTCAGCTAATTACAGGCTGCCTTCTTCAGGTTTTTATGTGCCAAATTTGTTCACCACGTTTCTCTTTCCCTTTGTGTTGCGCTTCCCTTGTCAGTGACAGAGCAGCCCTGCTGCTGCTGGGCTCTGGTGTATTTCCTTAGACCCTTTGTTCACAACACCAGACTCTCTGGGCTTCTCCTAATCTCTGCCAGACAAATATTGACTCACATTGATTTTCTCCAGATGCCTACCTTGTTACGAAGCAGTATTCCTGTTGTTTCAATTCCAAACAGCAGAGTGTGGGAAGTGCCTTCTACTTCACCATTTCAGACCCTTCCCGTGTGTATTTTAACAATTTCTTTTTCAAGTAGCTTAAGTCTAACTCATTTTTCAGAATGATGCAAGAGCATTTACTATTTTTTCAAAATAGCAAGTACCAGATCTAGTGTGTTGCCATCCGGTGCGTACCTGGTGTCTCAGTCCTACAACAAAATCCACTGGACTCACTGTTGTGGGAATGGGTTTTGTGACTCAACCAAGGAGTGGATCAGGGACAGTCAGTTGGACGAGAGGCACCATGAGGATTTCAGATGGCATCAGCATGGTTGTCTTTACAGCTGGAATGGTGGTCACTGCCACCTTTGTGTTCTCTGCAGTGACACCCCTGGAGGACCCTGTCTTTCTATACCAGTGAACAGTCTTCAGTTCTTTCTGCTCCTGTCGACTACTTGTTACCAGCCTGAGAACTCCGTTTAACTTAACGGGAAGGAACCCGGCCTGTCTGCACTTGGAGGTCCGTCTCAAGCTTTCTTCTGTTATGATCAGTGCCTTCTGCTGATCCTGGAGAACCTCCTCTCGTATTTTTAGGTGTTTTGTTCATTATGTTTACTTTTTTGGAACTATGTAAGCCTGACCACAAATAAAACATTGTTGCCTAAATTTCTGATCTTTCAAACGTTCTATGTGTTGGTCCACACCTAGAGCGAAAGTTAGGAGGAGTGTGAGGAAAAGGGGTCAATGAAATCAGGGTGGAAAGTTGGCAATTCAGTAAATACAATTTTAAGAGAGAAAAATTAATAAAAGCTATGCTTTTTAGAAAAAGAACAGAGGGTGAAAGTTCAGGTTATTAAGCTATTTTCCTTTACTATATAACAAATCAGAAATGCTATTTGAGAGCTGATCCCCATTTAGTTCATATCTAAAGAATCAGTTTTGAGTCCGAACTTTCCAGGACAGCTACTGTCTGTCCTCTTCACCTTTCCTTTGGCTTTTAAACAAAGATTTCTTTCCAAATGGCTATTTTTATCTTATGGAAGTTAACCTCAAGGATTTAGGTGTGGAAGGTCATTTTTACTTTTAAGCCATTGCTGATGATATAGCTAAAGCAAGGATTTTTTTTATATCTTTCTTAAATCAGAAATTCATTGATACCGGGCTGGGGATGTGGCTCAAGCGGTAATACAATCGCCTGGAATGCGCGGGGCGCTGGGTTTGATCCTCAGCACCACATACAAATAAAGATGTTGTGTCCACCGAAAACTAAAAAATAAATATTAAAAAATTCTCTCTCTCTCTCAAAAAAAAAAAAGAAAGAAAGAAAGAAAACCCTTATACATTGCTTGGGAACCCAAAACAATAGTATGTACATGGATATTTTAATACTGCTCTCTACCTTTCCTGATTTATTGAAGACCTTTAAGTGTTTCCACATGATAGTTGACCATATATATATATATATATATATATATATATATATATATATATCCTAAAAAATTTACATGTAGATGTTTGTAAAAATGTTTTTGATGTCTTCCATTCATAATTAGAGTTGTAATTTCTATGGAATAAGATGAAGCAGTCAAGAAGTCATTCAAACACTGTTTAGTGAACACACTACTCCCCACTCTATTCCTGCCATCTTTGAGTGGCTATGATATGTCACTATTACTCTTGCAAAATATGTTTTCCTTATACCTACAGAGTGAAGAGTTTAGCTCATGGTTTCACTTTAAAGGCACTGATATTCTAAGAGTTTGTTCACCTCTTTTCCTACATTAATGGGAGTTTTTTGGGGAGGGGCACATCATGGACAAACCATAATATTCTATCTACCCTTTGACCACCAGAGTTTATGTCCATTTCACAATACAACATGCATTTTGTTCACCTCCAAGAGACCTGTAGTCTTGGTTTTAGTCAGCTTTTGTGTTTCTGTTGAACAAAAGACATGAAAAGAACACTGTGGAGGAGGAAAGGTGTATTTTAACACACAGTGCCAGAGGTTTAGTCCATGGCTGGCTGACTCCATGACACTAGTCCTCAGGGGAGGCAGAAAGATACCTTCAAGGTATCTTTCCTATTGTGTCTGTGCATCTTAGCATCTCTTCAGGGCCTGTGTGCTCTTCAACAAGCTTACCTTTCTTGTCCCCAGCTTTACACATAGTTTTCTGGCCAAACCTGAAATTTTTAAAAAATCCTTTAGCTGTTTTCTGCTCCTGATTCTCAGAGTAAACCTGGCTGAAAGCTTCCAGCAATATCCACTGATTGAATGCTGTGCTGCTTTTGAAAATTTTTCTGCCAGATTAATTAATCCATCACTTTTAAATTGAGCCTCATACAATGAATGTCTCAGGCATGGGCTTAACGTAGCCAAGTTCTTTAGTAGAATATAACACCAGTGGCCTCATCATTTTTCTCTAAAAGCTCATGAGCACAGTCTGCATTCTTATTAGTAATCTGGTTTTCTGAACTCCCACCAGAATTTCCCATTAAGCTCCACTTACAACATTATAAAGCTTTTTGCAGCCTGTAACTTTAAACTTTTAAAAATTTCCCCCACAAACCAGTTCCAAAGGCTTCTGAAACACATGGCCAGGTTAGTCAGAGCAAAGATCCCAATTCTAAATACCAATTTCTGTTTTAGTCAGAGTTTGTGTTGTGACCAAAAGTACCTGACAAGACCAACTTAAAGGGGAAAGAGTTTAGGGGATCATAGTTTCAGAGGTCTCAGTCCATAGATGGCAGCTCCCTTGCTCGGGCCCAAGGTGAGTGAACCCTGGGGGACAGGCCCAGTGGAGGAAAGCCGTTCAGCTCATGATAGGGCTCAGGAAGCAGAGAGAGAGAGAGAGGATAAGGAGCCACAGGAAACATGCACTCTTTCAGGGCATGACCATAGCGATTTGCTTCCTCCAGCCCCACTCCCCTGCCTATAGTTACCACCTCATTCATTTGAACTAGGATGAACTGATTAGGTTACAGCTCTCACAATTCAGTCAGTTCACCTCTGAATATTCCTGCATTAAAGGAGCTTTGGGAGGGACATCTCAGATCCAAACCATAACAAAGAGAGGAGAAGGGACATTAATGAACAAGATGGTTTCTGATAACAATGATGCTACAAAGACACTAAGAACAGAGTAGTGTGATGGTAAGAACAGGGTAGAACTACTTTGGGAGGAATGGGCAGAGAGGTCCTATCTGAAACAAAGGAAGCAGGAATACAGAGATCTATGGCAGGAAAAGGGAACAGCCAACATCAAGGCTCCACTATGGGAAAAAGCTTAGATGTCTGAGCAAAGAAAGCAAGCCTGTGTGATTATTTCTTTGATAGGAGAATTCACCATCAAATGAAAGAAGGGGGTAAGCACTGATATAGGAAGATTTTTTTTAGATTTGTTGACATAAACACATGGTGTTTATATCTGGTCATTTCTAATGTGAGATAATGTTATCTATAGTGTCTTTTTATATATGCTTGCTTTTATGGAGAACAGCAGCATGAATTTTAGTAACAGCAATGACCAACACTTACATCGTGCTCTCTAGATTTGGCACGAAGTGTCTCCTATGTTAACTTAATTAATCTTCATAGTAACCCTTTTAAGTGTCTATGTTTGTTTTCTCCAAACTATGTTGGAGTAATTGAGACATTCAGAGATTCTGTCATCAACTGAAGATTACATATCCAGTAAGTGGCAGCACTAGGTGAACTCAGACATTTTTGACCTCAGGGTCTATGCTTTTAATCCCTTTTCTCTTTCACCTCTATCAAGAACATGTAGCCCCCTCCAGATGGAATGTATATCCAGCTCTAAACACCTGCACAAGTAAAGATGATGGAGAATCCAAGGATTAACCATGCATAACAGAAGAGAGATTACAAGACAAAAATACGGCCATCTATCAAATAAATTATAAAAGTGGTATGTGCTGGGAGATTGAAAAAGGAAGAAACTGGCTAACTGGGGTTGGATTTTAAACATTTGTACTGCTCCTTTTGAAAATAACATATCTAGTAAAGGTAAATATATTCATACCCACTGACTTGTAGTTTTTCTCAGATACTCACCCTAGTGAGTTCTTCCATTCATGATTCAGGAAGCACGCACAAGAACTTTCACGGCCACAAATGTTGTTTGTCAGAGCTGAAAGCTGAAACCAACCTATGTCTCCATTCCTTTAGGAATGGGTAAATAAGTTGTGGCATATCTTTTATAGTATCTTTATATTGTACATATGTATATCTTTACAGTGTAGTAACTAACATGAATGACCTGCAGCTAAATGCAATATCTGAATGTGAAACAAATTAAAAAGTCAGAATTTGATTGAAATCAAATTCTATGCATGTATTATTGTATCAAAATGAACCCAATTCCTATGCATAACTGTAATTCTCTAATAAGAATAAATATTTTAAAATAAGACTTTTTGTAGTATTTCAATTACATAATTTAAAATATCCAAGATGAAAAAATAAGTATATATATACATATGTACACATATATCTTACATACACATATCTTTAATAAAACCCCATAAAGTTAGAGACGAAAATCACAGAATTAAAGATATTGGTTACGTCCACGACAAAGAAAGGGGTATAGAGTAAGCTCTGAGAGTGACACCAGGGGGACTCAAAGGTAATGGTCATATTAAAACGGGAGTGGAGGGCCATGCCCTCCGGGGTTGCAGCAGACCCCAGCAGTTCACCATGAGATTCTTCTTCCTTCAGGATTCTTGTCAGGTAAATTTGAAGAATGAAATCCACAGACCAGGATGAGTGAGTGTAAGGGTAGGATTTATTGACTAGAAACAGGAATAGAACTCTTACACTGAAGAGGGAACCCCAGAGCAGGCTTTTTCCTTCTGGGTGTGCTAGTCTAGGGGTTAAGCTAGCACTTGGGTCACTGCTATTGGACCAAACTTATGCTCATTAGGGTTTGAAAAAGTGCTAATGCTATCCGTCCAAAATTATGCCAATTAGAGTTTGGAAAGGAAATCGCGCTATTGATTACTCCTGAATCCCATTTAGGTTTGCCTTACTTCCATTTTTCCCCCTTACCAGGAGAGGGAGAAGTCATTGAATTGCCGTGCTCAGTGGGAAGGCTGGCAGGGCAATGCGCTTCTGCAACGGGCATCCCTACTGTGTGCAGGCCCAGCTACTGCAGGGTGACAGGGTAGACTTGTCCCTGCTCATCTCCGTGCTTCAGGACCACCACCATGCAGGCTCCACGCCCCGGTGGGCTATGCTTGCCACCTGCGCTCCAACCCACCAGGGTTGCCACTTGGCTGCTCCACAGCTCTGCGGCTGCTGCTTTGCAGGAATCAGTAGGCTGGCTACCAAGCTTGGCAGCCCTGGAGGAGTGTCAATTTCTATTTCTTAAACAGGTTGGTGTGTGTGTTTTATAAGTACTCTTTACACTATATCTATGTGTATGTTTGTGTGTTTATAAGTGCTCTTTATACTATATATATGTATATGTGCATATATATGCATGTGTGTACATTTTGAATATCACTTGAAGTTTGTTCAACACTTAATTTTAATGTAATTAGTATTAATAGTGACTGATCTAATTTTCTTAAAAAGTCTCATTTTGCACCTAGTGTGCATGAATGTATTTCCTGTGGCTGCTGTAACATTTATCACAAACTGGTTGAAATTATCATTGTTTTGTGTTTGTTAAAATTGTGAGAGTCCAATAGCCTTATTGCATGCTCTTCCACTTCTTCCCCTTTCGGTCCAAGCTGGCATGGTTTCTGCTGATATAACAATCTCAAAAACTTTGTGAGTCTCCTATGTACATTAAAGGCATCCATGTCATTATATAAGGGGTTGCTTCACAGATGGTTCTGATCATATCATCTCTATTCCTGAGTTCTACCCAGTTTATTGGGGAATTCATGAGCCATGCACTCCAAAAGAACCCTCTGTGTGAAGGAATATCTAACTTTTTGATCCTTTTCAAGGTGCTATCTTGATTGTCTAGATGTATCCTTAGAGTTTTTCTCAGAGCATGCTTTCCTAATAGTGAATCTCCTCATTTTAACATTTTTTACAATCGGGATCACCTGAGACTTTGCCAAATTGTCAAGGCCAGGTTCCTTTTTTGCTGAACAATTATTCACTTAATTTATCTCTTTCCTCTCAAATTTTACTATGGATTGAGTATCTCAGATTCCCAAATGCTTAGGAGCAGAAATGTTTCAGAATTTAGAGTTTTTCAGATTTGGGGATATTTGAATGGACTTTACCAGTTGGCACTCAAAGAGTTTCAGATTTCAGAACATTTCAAATTTCTGAATTTCGGTTTAGAGAAGTTCGACCTGTGCAGCTGTAAGAAGAAACCACATTGTAACTTCAGTACTTTGCTTTTGCACCAAGTATGCAAGAGTTAGTACATGGCTTACAAGCTCTTCTTTCCAAAAACTGTAGGACATAATTAAGCATCTAGCTTAATTATGCTCTCACTAGCATCCCCTTTCTTCCAGTTTCGAAAACCATTTTCTTTACTTCAAAGCTCTCACCCACAGTGCTGTTAAGGTTTAAATTTTGCCAACACTTGGTTTCTGATGTGGCATTTTCTCCATGCTCCTCCCTTCTCTTGCATCTTCCCCTGAACCATTAAGGTCCTTTCACAACAGTCTGTTTAAAGGAACGTAGGCTTTTTGTCACCAGGGACTGCAAACATTTTCTAAGATTTTATTCATTACCTAGTTCCAAAGCCACTTCCACATTTTGAGGCCTCCATTACAGTAGTACCTCATTCCCCAGCATCAAAATAGGTATTTTGGGTTGTTATAACAAATTACCCACAACGTTGGTTGCCTAAAACAATGGAAATTGATTTGCTTAGAGTTCTGGAGGCCAGAAATCTGAAGTCAGCATCGTTGCACCAAAAATCAAGGAGTTGGCGGGCAGTGCTCCCTCCAGATATGCGGCTTACCTCTAGCGGCTTCTGGTGGCTGCAGCATTCAGCCATTCATGGCCACATTGCTCTGTGGTCACATGACTCACTTTCCTCTGTGTGCAAATCTGCCTCTCATAAGATATGTGATTATGATAACGATAATCCCCTTCTATCTCTAGATCCTTTACCTAAACACATCCACAGATTCCCACGCTCCCTTTTTTGCCATATAGTTCATAGGTTACAAGGACTAACGTGGATTTGCGGGGTGGAGGAATGGGAGAGGCATTCAACCTCCTGCAGGATGCGCTCCTTGTTGTAGCTCATGAGGGAATTAGGGGAGGTTAGGGAAGACATGCTCATTTATTCATTCATTGGACAAATGTTCTTTGAGTGACTTAATTGTGCCCAGCAACGTACTAGACACTGTGCATTGCACTGGGGACTCAGTGGTTCCACCCAAATCATCCCACACCAAGAAAAACCACGTTTTCTTTCTTTTTTAATTTTAAATATAAGCCTAGTTCTTTGGGCAGAGAAGAAGTTAAAGACCTGCCTTGTGGCATTCTGGGCTTTTTTGCACACCTCTGCAGGACATTTACACACATCTCTAAGTGTAGAATTCCTTCCACACTCTTACCTTCCTGCTCTATTCCTTCTCTGGGTTTCTCTTAATCCCTTACCCAGACTGGAAGCTGTTCTGCTTCTCTGTATTGAGGTGGAAGAGCACTGGATTAGAAGGAGCCAGTGCTAACTTTCCTATGCAGTTTCGGGAAGTTTCACTTTGTGTCTTTGGGCATCTATTTTGTAATCAAATGAAGCGATTTGAACTTTAAAACATTATTATTTTACCATCTAAATATAGGACCTGCATCACATCGCTAAATATTCCCCATAGGTGCAATTTCTGCATCTGTACTGCTTTATAAAAAGACCTTAATTTCAAGACTTCAAGATTCTCTAATTAAAATGAATTATCTGCTCTATCACCTTGGAAAATCTTGTCATACTGAGTTTAATCAATTTGAATATAACTGACTTTGATTCATGGATGCACAAACATAGAAAAATTCTGTAATAAGAAAATTTTAAGACAACATGTTTTTATGGATGCAAAAGTTAACTTTGGCTTTCTCAGTAACAATTTCTTCAGCATCTATTATCTTCCAGTTTTTGGAGATGTAAGAGTGAGCAAAAGCAGAAAGTTTATGTCTTTGTTGAATTTATAATGTAGAGCATGGGTAGGAATTAAGAATGACTACTACTAATGAAATGTATAAACTTTGATAAGTGTATATTAGGAACTGTGATTTTAAAAATTTTTTAAAAAGCAATTATCTAGGGGGGGTCAGGGGAGAGTGTTCCAAGATACATCATGTACAAATGCCCTGTGGCTGGAATGTTCAAGGATCACACTTTACATACCCCTTTCTTCATTTAATGTATCATTGACATCTCACATTGTATGTTTATAATAGAATTTATCTAAAGAAGTCTGTATTATTATTTTAATTCTTTGCTCTTTTCACACTTTGAATCAATTTGTATAAGAGATTTGATTGAAGCAAGAAAAGGATGATTTAGCGCAGACATTATGGCAATGATTTTGACTTAGTTACATTGATCATATTAGGTGCGTGAACTATAGAACTTTTTTTTTTTTTTTTTTTGGTACCAGAGATTGAACTTAACCACCAGGGAAATTAACCACTGAACCACATCCCCAACTCCTTTAATTTTTAAATTTTGAGTCAATGACTCACTAAGTTGCATAAGTCCCTGGTATGTTTCTGAGGCTGGCTTTCAACTTGCAACACTCCTGCCTCAGCCTCCTGAACTTTTTTCCTTTGAATATGTTACTTTGAAATAAGTAAAAACAAAATAATAAAAACCACCTGAAATCCAACTCCTAAACATGAACCCATCTCCTAACTTCCTTCTCTCTTGCCCTCTCTCTTGCTTTATGTATTTACATGTGTGCTCATAAACACACACACACACACAAATGCAGTTGCTTTGTACATACCGATAGCAAAATTTGGGGTATCTGTTCAGGATTATTTATTTAGACTAAATCCCTACTTGTGAAATAGTAAATAGAATAATATAAACATTTTAATGCATTTATTATCAATCACCGAAGAGCAATCTAGCAATATACCAAGTTCTACTTCCACCAATTCCGTAGAAATTTTCATATTTCATGATAATCTTCTTTATGAGAGCCTTCTGTCTTCTTCTATGTTTCATTCTTCATTTTGATTTAAATCTAACTGTTAATTATTATACCGGAGAGTTCCCAAATGAAAGGACTTCAGCTCACTCATTTTTATGCCCTTGACTGAGAGCGTGTTCTCAAAAAAATACTGAAGACTATCACTCTGTAGGTCAGCCAGAATGGTCCATACAGGGCTGACTACCTGCTCCTTTTACACTGAGGATGCTCTCTCTGTCCTTTATTTAACATTTTAGCTAATGTAAGGGGTTTTCCCCCACATATTTCCGCAATATATGATCTAAAGTATTCCTCTTTTTGAGATTCTAAGGGTATTACGTATTGAAGTTAAGAGGGCAGTTTATATCCTTCCAAAAATAAATGGAGCAGATTTTTTTTTTTTTAAATTGCTGTCTGGAACAAAAGCCCCATCATAACAATGCATTGTGGGCAGGATTTGTTTCTACCAGGGAAAGTGCCTCTCCATCTCTCTTCTCTCATTACCTACCCCAGGCAGATCAGCTGCTCCCAGTCCACCATCAACCGTGGGACTCCTTTCAGCTCTTATCACCTGTGGTGAGGTGAGACACGCAAATAGGGCAGAAGAGATGGTTTGCCACCCATTGACCACCTGTAAAGCTGCTGCCCTCTGTGACGGCTTTCATCTCCTTTATAGACAGGCTTTGTCCCTTCCTCTGTTCTGTGTCTCCACAGGGGCCTGGCTGGCACCCTGCACATGCATCAGGCTTGTCAATTAATTTTATATATGGCTTTTTCCCTCTGGTCTTTACCCACTCTGGATATCTGGATTGTCAGGAGGGAATTTTCTGTTTTGATCTAGAAAGAATTTTGTCTTTCTTCTCTTGCCAACTTCATCCTGCCTTGGGTTAGATGAGATTTGTGTCTAATCATTGTAACCGTTGTTCCTTCTGATATCCCAGCTCATTGAACAGTGCCAACCCTACCGTCCAGGCTCAGGAAGCCTTGGAAGAGGGGATGAATAAGGGACTGGACTCTTTAGTGCTTCCCATGTCAGCTCAGCAAAAAAAGGGAAAGAAAAAGAGGCACCCAGTTCTCCCCCAGAAGAAGGCAGGGTAGCTGGCTGCAGCAGCCATGTGGAAGGGGGACGGAGACACCTCCTGCTGGCTGCAGGTCTGACTTCAGAGGGGACACGTCCTTCACCATGTAAAGCAGATCAGGAAAGGACGTCTTGGGAGCTGGGTCATTCCTAATCTTCAACCATGTTTCCAAGGGGCTTTAAGACCCAAATGTATTCAGCCATAGAACAGGTATTTTCAGGCTGCAATTCGCCTGCAGCTTGCAGACAGATTGCTAGGGTTCAGTGCCTGGGTGCTTCTTAGAACCTGATCCTATCGGAGCGAACACCGAGCGCGGGGCCGCCGAGTTCCGGCTCCCGGAACCGTCCCGGAACCGCCCTGGCCCACGGCTGCTGAGCCTGCGGAGGCTGCTTCTTGGACCCTGCTCCTATCAGAGCATACAACAAGCACTAAGCAGCCGAATTCCGGCTCCCGGAACTGAGCCCGCGGGGACTGCTTCTTGGAGCTTACACTTATAGGAACTTACACCGAGCACGGAGCGGCCGAGTTCCGGCTCCCGGAACTTCCCTGGCCCGGGGCTAGGAGCCCGCGGAAACTGCTTCTCGGTCCGGGTCCTGCTGAGGGCCGGTCAGGACTCACCCGGTGCTTTGGTTGCCCGGCAAGGGGAACGAAATGCTGCCATTCGCATAGGATACCAACATGGCAGAGATCTGATGTCATCAGAAAGCGGCGGAGGAGGGAACTTCATCAATACCAGTGGTGACATAAGCAGTTGGTCTCCTGGTAGGGGGGGTGAGGCACAGTCACCCGAGTCTCCTCAATTTGTCGTCGAGCCAGAGGGGAGGAGCCGGGCCGCCGCCAGCGCCCGGAGCAGGACCAGCGGCTCGCCAGCGTGGTGACCGCATGACCCCAATTGGAGAGGGGGCGGAGCGGAGCCGCCACCCGCACCTGCAAGGTGGGCAGACCTGCGACCCAGTGGTACATGGGTGTGGTAGGAGGGGCAGGGCAGAGCCGCCGTTCGCGCTTGCAAGGTAAACAGACCTGTGACAGCCTGGCGGGTCAGGCCCAGTGGCCTGCCAGTGTGGTACACACGTCACCCCAACTGGAGTAGGGGCAGAACAGATCCTTCTCCCACGCCCGGATCAGGCCCTGCCGGTGTGGTGGTCACGTGACCCCAATTGGAGTGGGGGCGGAGCGGAACCGCCACCCGTGCCGGCAGGGTGAGCAGACCAGTGATCAACCTGCAGATCAGGCCCAGGGGTCCGCAGGCTTGGTAGGAGGGGCAGGGCAGATCCGCCGCCCGCGCCTCCAAGGTAGGCAGACCTACAACAGACCGGCGGATCAGGCCCAGGAGCCTGCCGGCGTGGTACAAACACCACCCTAATTGGAGTAGTGGCAGAGCAGAGTCGCCGCCCGTGCCAGGAACAGGCCCAGCGTCCTGCAGGCGGGGTAGTCACGACACCCCAATTGGAGTAGGGGCAGAGCAGAGCCTCCACCCGTGCCCGAAAGGTGGGCAGATCTGCGACCGACCAGCGGGACAGGCCCAGTGGCCTGCCGGTACGACAGACACGTCACCCCATTTGGAGTAGGGGCAGAGTAGAGCCGCCGCCCGCGCCTGCAGGGTAGGCAAACCTGCAACCGACCGGCAGATCAGGCCCGGTGGCCTGCCGGCGTGGTACACTCGTCACCCCAATTGGAGTAGGGGCAGAACAGAGCCGCCGCCAGCTCCCAGAACAGGCCCAGTGACCTGCCGGCGTGGTAGCCACGACACCCCAATTGGAATAAGGAGAGAGCAGAGCCGCCGCCCGCACCTGCAGGAAAGATACGCAAGCAGTATGAAAAGACAAGGAAAGAAAGGACCACAAGCAATGCAGGTCAACGCAACTTTAGAAGAGGTAACAGCTGCAGCAGATGGAATGTCAGATAAAGAATTCAGGATATACATGCTTCAGATGATCTGGAGTATCAAGGAAGACATTAAACAGCAAAATCAGACAATGAAAGATCACTTCGACAACGAATTACGCAAACAAATCCAGGAAGCAAAGGATCAACTATACAGGGAGATAGAGGTTATAAAAAACAAACAAACAGAAATCCTAGAAATGCAGGAAGCAATAAACCAACTTAAAAACTCAATGGAGAATACTACCAGCAGAGTAGAACACTTAGAAGATAGAACATCAGACAATGAAGACAAAGTATTTCAACTGGAAAAGAACATAGACAGCTCAGCAAGACTGTTAAGAAACCATGAGCAGAACATCCAAGAAATATGAGATAACATTAAGAGACCAAACTTAAGAGTCATTGGGATACAGGAAGGTACAGAGCTCCAAATCAAAGGAATGAGAAGTCTATTCAATGAAATAATACAAGAAAACTTCCCAGACTTGAAGAATGAGACAGAATCCCAAATCCTAGAAGCCTACAGGACGCCGAATGTGCAAAATCATAAGAGATCCACACCTAGACACATTATAATGAAGATGCCCAACATACAGAATAAGGAGAGAATTTTAAAAGCTACAAGAGAAAGGAAGCAGATTACATTTAGGGGTAAGCCAATCAGGATAACAGCTGATCTTTCAACACAGACTCTGAAAGCTAGAAGATCCTGGAATAACATATTTCAAACACTGAAAGAAAATGGGTTCCAACCAAGAATTGTGTATCCAGCGAAATTAAGCTTCAGGATGGAGGATGAAATTAAAACCTTCCACGATAAACAAAAGTTTAAAGAATTTGCAGCTAGAAAACCATCTCTTCAAAACATCCTCGCCAAAGCATTACAGGAAGAGGAAATGGAAAATAACAATGAAAACCAACAGTGGGAGGTAGGACAGTAAAGGGGGGGGAATAATCAAAGAGGAAAACAAACCATGTTTAGTAACAGAAATAAACAAATATGGCTGGAAGAACAACCCATATCTCAATAATAACCCTAAATGTTAATGGCTTAAACTCACCAATTAAGAGACACAGGCTAGTAGAATGGATCACAAAACAAGACCCAACAATATGCTGCCTACAGGAGACGCATTTGATAGGAAAAGACATACATAGGCTGAAGGTGAAAGGTTGGGAAAAATCATATCACTCATATGGACTTCGGAAACAAGCAGGAGTGTCCATACTCATATCAAATAAAATAGATTTCAAGCCAAAGTTAATCAAAGGAGATAAAGAGGGACACTACATACTGCTTAAGGGAACCATACAACAACAAGACATAACAATCATAAATATTTATGCCCCAAACAATGGTGCAGCTATGTTCGTCAAACAAACTCTTCTCAAGTTCAAGAGTCTAATAGACCACCATACCATAATCATGGGAGACTTCAACACACCTCTCTCGCCACTGGACAGATCTTCCAAACAAAAGTTGAATAAGGAAACTATAGAACTCAATAACACTATTAATAACCTAGACCTAATTGACATATATAGAGTATACCACCCAACATCAAGCAGTTACACTTTTTTCTCAGCAGCACATGGATCCTTCTCAAAAATAGATCATATATTATGTCACAGGGCAACTCTTAGACAATATAAAGGAGTAGAGATAATACCATGCATCTTATCTGATCATAATGGAATGAAACTGAAAATCAACGATAAAAGAAGGAAGGAAAAAGCATACATCACTTGGAGAATGAACAATAGGTTACTGAATGATCAATGGGTTATAGAAGACATCAAGAAGGAAATTAAAAAATTCTTAGAGATAAATGAAAACACAGACACAACATATGGGAATCTATGGGACACATTGAAAGCAGTTCTAAGAGGAAAATTCATTGCTTGGAGTTCATTCCTTAAAAAAAGAAAAAACCAACAAATAAATGATCTCATACTTCATCTCAAAATCCTTGAAAAAGAAGAGCAAAACAACAGCAAAAGAAGTAGAAGGCAAGAAATAATTAAAATCAGAGCTGAAATTAATGAAATTGAAACAAAAGAAACAATTGAAAAAATTGACAAAACTAAAAGTTGGTTCTTTGAAAAAATAAACAAAATCGACAGACCCTTAGCGATGCTAGCGAAGAGAAGAAGAGAGAGAACTCAAATTACTAGCATATGGGATGAAAAAGGCAATATCACAACAGACACTTCAGAAATACAGAAGATAATCAAAAACTATTTTGAATCCTTATACTCCAACAAATTAGAAGATAGTGAATGCTGAGAGCCACGGCTGAGTCTGTATGGCCCCTGGCATTTTGCCAACAGTATTGATTGACAGGTGAGGCATTACTATCCGCCTCTGCCGCAACTTTTGAGTTCTCGCACTATTTTGGAGTTCTCGTGGGGATTTCCGGGGATTCCCCGAGAGTTCCCATTGGTTGGGGAAGTGCAGGAGGAGGGATTTCCGGGAGAGATATTTCCGGCTGGGGGTTCCTGGACAAGCCTCGTGGCGTTCAGGACGATTCCCCGGGAGCTGTGTGAAGTTTTTTCCTACAGTTTAAAAATAAAGTTTGTTCCTGTTTCAGTGGCTAGTGATTTGTGCCCAGCCAGACTGCGGCAAGTGAAGGCATAGATAAATTTCTTAAGTCATATGATCTGCCCAGATTGAGTCAGGAGGATATAGAAAACCTAAACAGACCAATATCAATTGAGGAAATAGAAGAAACCATCAAAAGACTACCAACTAAGAAAAACCCAGGTCCGGATGGGTATACAGCAGAATTTTACAAAACCTTTAAAGAAGAACTAATACCAATACTTTTCAAGCTACTTCAGGAAATAGAAAAGGAGGGAGAACTTCCAAATTCATTCTATGAGGCCAACATCACCCTGATACCTAAACCAGACAAAGACACTTCAAAGAAAGAAAACTACAGACCAATATCTCTAATGAACCTAGATGCAAAAATCCTCAATAAAATTCTGGCGAATCGGATACAAAAACATATCAAAAAAATTGTACACCATGATCAATTAGGATTCATCCCTGGGATGCAAGGCTGGTTCAATATACGGAAATCAATAAATGTTATTCACCACATCAATAGACTTAAAAATAAGAACCATATGATCATCTCGATAGATGCGGAAAAAGCATTCGACAAAGTACAGCATCCCTTTATGTTCAAAACTCTAGAAAAACTAGGGATAACAGGAACATACCTCAATATTGTAAAAGCAATCTATGCTAAGCCTCAGGCTAGCATCATTCTGAATGGAGAAAAACTGAAGGCATTCCCTCTAAAATCTGGAACAAGACAGGGATGCCCTCTCTCTCCACTTCTGTTCAACATAGTTCTCGAAACACTGGCCAGAGCAATTAGACAGACGAAAGAAATTAAAGGCATAAAAATAGGAAAAGAAGAACTTAAATTATCACTATTTGCAGATGATATGATTCTATACCTAGCAGACCCAAAAGGCTCTACAAAGAAACTATTAGAGCTAATAAATGAATTCAGCAAAGTGGCAGGATATAAAATCAACACGCATAAATCAAAGGCATTCCTGTATATCAGCGACAAATCCTCTGAACTGGAAATGAGGACAACCACTCCATTCACAATATCTTCAAAAAAAATAAAATACTTGGGAATCAACCTAACAAAAGAGGTGAAAGACTTATACAATGAAAACTACAGAACCCTAAAGAGAGAAATAGAAGAAGATCTTAGAAGATGGAAAAATATACCCTGTTCATGGATAGGCAGAACTAACATCATCAAAATGGTGATATTACCAAAAGTTCTCTATAGGTTTAATGCAATGCCAATCAAAATCCCAATGGCATTTCTTGTAGAAATAGAGAAAGCAATCATGAAATTCATATGGAAAAATAAAAGACCCAGAATAGCAAAAACAATGCTAAGCAGGAAGTGTGAATCAGGCGGTATAGCGATACCAGACTTCAAACTATACTACAGAGCAATAGTAACAAAAACAGCATGGTACTGGTACCAAAACAGGCGGGTGGACCAATGGTACAGAATAGAGGACACAGAAACCAATCCACAAAACTACAACTATCTTATATTTGATAAAGGGGCTAAAAGCATGCAATGGAGGAAGGATAGCATCTTCAACAAATGGTGCTAAGAGCCAAGTATATGATGCATGGCATTTTTGGTTGAAAGGTGACGCCAGCTAGCCATTGAGATGATATGATTATGTTAAGATTTGCATTCATATGGATATTGGACTCCTGCTGTTCACCTAGGCTGGCTACGGGACTCCTGGAGAGTTCCCATTGGTTGGGGAAGTACAGTAGGAGGGAGTTCCGGGGGAGGAGCTCGCTCGGCGTCCGAGAGGAGGCCGCGTGTGTGGAAAAAATCTTCCCGGGCGGTACCGGACATTGGCGGCAGTTTCAAAAAATAAACTTTGTTCCTGCTTGAGTGGCTCGTGATTTTGTGCCCAGCCAGACTGCGGCAACTGGTGGCCCGCACGGGGAACGCCTGAAGTTTGGAGGTGAGTAAAATTGCTCGCCCCTGAGGGAAGGCAACAAAATGGGTGACCATTTCAAAAAACAATGTGTTCTCGTTTTGATTTATCTTGTTTTTGTTTCAAGCTGCCTATCCCTAGAATTTTCTCAGGCAAACTGGGAAAATTGGTTGGCTCAAGGTTTGAAGTTGTTCGGCCCTGAGAAAGAGAAAATTGATACAACTATTCTTTGTTCGGTTTTTGTTTCATTCTGTTTCGGTTTTGTTTTATGCTATCTTATTGGGTTGCGTTACCTTTATAGTAGATTAGAAACTAGTAAAAAACAAACCGAAAGACTGTTAAGTAAATTGTTAGAGGTCCAGACTATGGTAGAAAACATGTTAGGTCAAGCGAAAGAGAAGGTCTCTCAAGCTAGTCAGACAGAGGAAGATTTGAAGAAAGAAAGCTTAGAGGAAAAACAACCATCAGGCGGGGAATTACAACAGGAGGCTGCTACTAACCCCGTTCTATCACCAGAGGGCGTAATTCAACCAACAGCTCCATCTACAGCTGAGCGGCCCTCAACTCCCGTAGTTGATGGACGGAATCCTGAGGCAGGACCCCAAAGATTAGCATGCCCTGTACTTGAGCAGGCAGGAGGGCAACGAATTCACCGTGCTTTAGATTTCAAAACAGTGAAGCAATTAAAGGAGGCTGTAACAACCTACGGGCCGCAAGCACCCTTCACTGTGAGCATGGTCGAATCCATTACCAACTTAGACATGACGCCAGCAGATTGGGCTAACATGTGTCGATCTGTGCTAAATGGAGGACAATATTTGTTATGGAAGGTTGCCAATGAGGAATTTTGCATGGAGACAGCTAGGCGAAATGCAACAGCCGGTTACCCTCAAAGAAATCTAGAGATGTTATTAGGAAAAGGACCTTATGAGGGTCAACGGCAACAAATTGAATATGATCCTGGCGTATACGCACAAATTGCTGCAGACGCAGTTAGGGCATGGAAAACTTTACAGGGGCATGGAGATTTACAAGGACAATTATCTAAGGTAATACAAGGAGCTAATGAACCTTACGCTGAATTTGTAGATAGGCTTATTCAGACAGCATCTAGAGTATTTGGAGATACAGAACAGGGAATGCCATTTATAAAACAACTGGCTTATGACCAAGCAAATCGTTGCTGCAGAGAGGTCATCAGACCATGGAAACATGAAGATTTAAACACATATATTAAATTATGTAGAGACATTAATGAACAAGGGCAAGTCTTAGCAGCAGTACAACAGGCTTTAGATGCCAGGCCAAAAACATGCTATAATTGTGATCAAACAGGACATTTTAAAAGGAGTTGCCCCATAGGAGGAGGGTTTAACAAGGCTAGGTATCAAAGGAATAGAATACCGGGTATTTGCCCACGATGCCGTAGAGGGAAACATTGGGCTAATGAATGCCGTTCTCAAACCACCATAGAAGGTATTCCGTTATCAAAAAACAGACAAGGACCAAGTGTTTACCCACGATATCGTGGAGAAAGACATCAGGCTCCATTGCCAAAAAACGGACTGGAGGGCCCAATGCTCCGGGGCCCAAAACCACAAATATACGGGGCAGTGGAGGAACCCAGCAACACCATCAAGGTAGTGCCCAGGACGCATTATCCATTAAATCCCTCATCAGACAAACTAGAGGGAGCGCAGGGTTGGACATCTGCGCCTCTGCCAGAGCAGTACTAACTCCAGAGATGGGAGTTCAAATCATTCCCACAGGAGTAAAAGGACCTCTTCCCCAAGGAACAGTAGGCTTATTATTGGGACGCAGTTCTTCAACACTAAAAGGACTTATGATAAATCCTGGGGTAATTGATCCCGATTATGAAGGTGAAATAAAAATTATAGCTAGTTCTCCAAGAGGTATATCAGTAATTTCACCAGGAGATAGAATAGCACAGTTATTAATAATACCCAGCCTACATGATAAATTTTCCAGTCGTACTGTAGAAAGAGGTTCCAGGGGATTAGGCTCCACAGGTGTAGATTGGGCTATGCTGTCTTTAAATCTAGATTCTCGCCCAATGCTAAAACTAAATATTCAAGGACATGACTTTAATGGGCTACTTGATACAGGTGCAGACCTTAGCATAATATCTCGTCAAGAATGGCCAAAACACTGGCCATTACAACAAGCCACTCAAACGCTTCGAGGCCTAGGAGTGGCAACTAATCCCCATAGAAGTGCAATGGTATTAGATTGGAAGGATCCTGAAGGATGTGAAGGAACTATACAGCCCTATGTATTGGATCATCTTCCTATAAATTTATGGGGACGAGATGTCCTAGATCAATTAGGTTTGACATTAACAAATAACATCAATCCTAATGCGCCCACTACTAGAGCTAGACAAGGCTTTAGGAAAGAAGAAAGATTAAGAGAACAAGAACAAGGTATGACAGCACCAATTCAAATAGATCAAAAAACAAATAGACATGGATTGGGTTTTCAGAAAGGGCCACTGAGACAATCAAAATTACTTGGAAATCAAAAAGACCAGTGTGGGTTCCTCAGTGGCCCCTGACTAAAGAAAAGATACAAATAGCCCATGACCTGGTCAAACAACAATTAGCGGAGGGACATATACAACCTTCCGTATCTCCCCATAATACTCCCATTTTTGTCATTAAAAAGAAATCTGGTAAATGGAGATTGTTACAAGATTTAAGAGCCATTAATAATGAGATGGTTATTATGGGACCTGCTCAATCAGGGATTCCCCAATTGTCTGCTTTACCAAAAACCTGGTATGTTTTAGCTATAGATATTAAAGATTGTTTTTTTTCAATTCCAATTCATCCCGAGGATAGTCCACATTTTGCATTTACTATCCCTGCACTAAATCATGAAGGTCCTGATCAGAGATATGAATGGAAAGTACTCCCTCAAGGGATGGCTAATAGTCCAACTATGTGTCAAATTTATGTTAACAAAGCAATCCAGCCACTTAGAAATCAAAATCCTGAACTACAAATATTTCACTATATGGATGATGTGTTATTGGCACATAAAGATAAAAACACATTGCTAGAATGTTATGCCACACTTACAAATTTATTAAAAAATTATAATCTAGAGATAGCAATAGATAAAGTACAATTAAATCTTCCAATTAATTATTTAGGGGTTTTATTATCCTCAACCATGGTCCGTCCACCCAAAATTCAAATACGAGTAGATCAACTCAAATCACTTAACAACTTTCAAAAGTTATTAGGAGACATAAATTGGATAAGGCCTTATCTAGGCATACCAACAGGAGAGTTGGGACCTTTATTTGATATTCTAAAAGGTCCATCAGATCCAAATTCACCCCGCATGTTGACGCCTGAAGCAAGAAAGGCATTAAAAATCATTGAAACATATATGGAAAATATGCATTTGGATAGAATTGATATAAGTTTGCCTTTATTATTTATTGTACTGCCAACAAAAAATATTCCTACAGGAGTATTCTGGCAAGAAGGTCCATTATTGTGGATACATTTATCTTATTCTCCTAACACTATTCTTACTAGGTATCCTGAGGCTGTAGGACAATTAATACTCAAAGGAATAAAAGCAGCCAAGGGAGTGTTTGGGATTTCTCCCAATAAAATTATTACTCCATATACTATAGATCAAATTGATGAGTTAGCTAATGAGTTAAATACTTGGGCAATAATCATGTGTAAATCTAATGTTTCATTTGATAATCACTTACCGTCTAATCCTTTGTTGTCTTTTTGGTCTAAACATCCTGTAGTTTTTCCAAAGATGACAAAAAAAACCCCTATCATGAATGCTCCAAATATATTCACTGATGGGTCAAATAATGGTACAGCAGCAGTAGTTACCCCTGATCAAACTTTTACATTTTTAGTACCCAAACAATCAGCTCAAAAGGTAGAGCTTAATGCAGTATTACAAGCTTTTATGATGTTTAAAAATTCTGTATTTAATTTATTTTCTGATAGTCAGTATGTAGTTAATGCTATAGTATCCCTTGAAGATGCTGGTAGGATTTCCCCTTCTTCTACTGTTTTCTCTTTGTTTTCTACTATACAAAGTCTAATCTGGGACAGAAAAGATCCATTCTTTATAGGACATATCAGGGCACATACAGGATTGCCTGGAGCCCTTAGTTTGGGCAATGAGTTAGCAGATAAAACTACACATGACATACATATTTTCTCCACAATAGAAGAAGCTATAAATTTTCATAAAAGGTTCCATGTCAATGCTAATACTTTACAAAAGCGTTTTAAAATAACTAAAGAACAAGCCCGACATATAATAAAACAATGTCAAAATTGTGTGACATTTTTACCACAAGTTAATCTTGGAGTCAATCCTAGAGGACTGATACCTAACCATATTTGGCAGATGGACGTCACACACTTGCCAGAATTTGGAAAATTAAAATATTTACATGTTACAGTTGATACTTCTTCCGGATTTCTGATGGGCTCCCTTCATGCTGGAGAAAAAACTAAAGATGTTATAGCTCATTGCTTACAAAATTTTGCCACTGTGGGCGTTCCAAAACAGTTAAAAACCGATAATGGTCCTGGTTATACGTCCACCTCTTTTAAACAATTTTGCTCATCATTTGGCATTACTCACATAACAGGAATTCCATACAATCCACAAGGACAAGGCATAGTTGAAAGAGCTCATCAAACTATTAAAATGTACTTATTGAAACAAAAGGAGGGAATTGGAAAGGGGTATATATCCCCCAAAGATAAACTTAAAATAACCCTTTTTACTCTAAACTTTTTAAATTTGGATTCATCAGGGCTTAGTGCTGCGGAAAGACATTTGTATCCAAAAAATGTACATAAGCCTAAGGTACTTTGGAAAGATATTCTAACAGGACAATGGAAAGGTCCTGACCCAGTGATTGATTGTTTGGAGTCGGGGCTCTGTTTGTGTTTTTCCACAGGAAGAACAGCAGCCGATTTGGATTCCAGAAAGACTAACTAAAACAGCTCCTACAGATCAAAAGGAAGATGATTCCACTCAAATCCATAACAGCTGATATCCAGATCTCCAGCTTGGCTATTCTTACATCTGTGACAGTGATTAACCAGGATGTTTTTTTCAATATCTATTTTATTATTGCTTTTTCCCACATCATAAAGTTCTATTTTATTTTTGAGCTCATACAGACCTAGGTTAATGTTTTTTCTGATCAGTTTTATATTTTGACTGTGGAGTTTTTGAACATTGCAATGGAGATTTCACCTAGGTAAAGCTACAAGGCCTTTACTATTGTCTTATGTGTTATATGTTATGTGTGCACACTTCTGTTTTGTGTTGTATGTCTGTATGTGCGTATGTCCATATTTCACATATGAGGGGCGCTCATGCACATGGATCCAAAAAAAAAAAAATTTATTATTCACGTGATTTTAATAGTTTAATTTAATTTGGGTAAACAGCTGTTGAGGATTGTTCTAATATATGAACAAATAGAAGGTTAACAAATCTGTTTGTTTACTTTCACCTTTCCTTTTCATTATATTTAATAATTCTGTTCAGGATAATGTAAATTGTTCTAAATATTGTTTTCTTAGTACCTGTTGAAATGTTACATATTTTTTTTTTAGCATCATTGTCAAAATTCCTATTTTCATCCCAGTGCCGGTGAAGACAAAGATAAAACCAAACTACAACTTCTTTGAGAGTTATCACAACAAACCGTGTAAGCTGATACATCAATGATTTATAACTCAACAAGTAATGCTCAATCAATGAGTCGATTTATTTTGGAAGGATATGGACATATTGATAGATTCCTCTGCTTTGAACTGCTTACAGAACTTGCCTGGACTATGTATCACTTGTATGCTTTATTTTGGGAGGATATGGACATATTGATAGATTCCTCTACTTTGAACTGTTTACAGAACTTGCCTGGACTATGTATCACTTGTATGCTTTATTTTGGGAGGATATGGACATATTGATAGATTCCTCTACTTTGAACTGTTTACAGAACTTGCCTGGACTATGTATCACTTGTATGCTTTGTGATCTATTTGTTGATGCAGAGAATTATGGTAGTGCTAGCGTATCTTTGCTGATGTGTCACCAGTGATGTAATTTTTCCTAGGAGCCGTTAATTGACTTGGTGTCATGACATTTCTGTATCCTCCTCCCTTCTACTAGTGATGGTCTAATTTTGGGGGCCAACAGAGGTGAGGTAAAGAACCTCATCCCCCCACCAGCACCAAGGCCAATTTTGGGGGCCAACAGAGGTGAGGCAAAGAACCTCACCCCCCCACTGGTACATAGGCCTATCCACAAGTATGGCTATATGCTGGACCGGTAGTCAGTGACGGGTATGATCCAATTGCAGTGGTATCAACCTAAGACAGGAGGCTGACGCCTAAAAGTCAGTTTTCCGATGACGGGTAAGAACCATATGTTGAATTGGACAAACCTAACAGGCACGGTCCCTAGCCAGATTGCTTGTTACTTAAACAGAAGGGGGGAGATGCTAAGAGCCAAGTATATGATGCATGGCATTTTTGGTTGAAAGGTGACGCCAGCTAGCCATTGAGATGATATGATTATGTTAAGATTTGCATTCATATGGATATTGGACTCCTGCTGTTCACCTAGGCTGGCTACGGGACTCCTGGAGAGTTCCCATTGGTTGGGGAAGTACAGTAGGAGGGAGTTCCGGGGGAGGAGCTCGCTCGGCGTCCGAGAGGAGGCCGCGTGTGTGGAAAAAATCTTCCCGGGCGGTACCGGACATTGGCGGCAGTTTCAAAAAATAAACTTTGTTCCTGCTTGAGTGGCTCGTGATTTTGTGCCCAGCCAGACTGCGGCAAATGGTGCTGGGAAAACTGGAAATCCATATGCAACAAAATGAAACTGAATCCCTTTCTCTCGCCATGCACAAAAGTGAATTCAAAATGGATCAAGGAGCTTGATATCAAATCAGAGACGCGCCGTCTGATAGAAGAAAAAGTTGGCTACGATCTACAGTCGGTGGGGTCGGGCTCCAAATTCCTCAATAGGACACCCATAGCACAAAAGTTAATAACTAGAATCAACAAATGGGACTTACTCAAACTAAAAAGTTTTTTCTCAGCAAAAGAAACAATAAGAGAGGTAAATAGGGAGCCTACACCCTGGGAACAAATCTTTACTCCTCACACTTCAGATAGAGCCCTAATATCCAGAGTATACAAAGAACTCAAAAAATTAGACAATAAGAGAACAAACAACCCAATCAACAAATGGGCCAAGGACCTGAACAGACACTTCTCAGAGGAGGACATACAGTCAATCAACAAGTACATGAAAAAATGCTCACCATCTCTAGCTGTCAGAGAAATGCAAATCAAAACCACCCTAAGATACCATCTCACTCCAGTAAGATTGGCAGCCATTAGGAAGTCAAACAACAACAAGTGCTGGCAAGGATGTGGGGAAAAGGGTACACTTGTACATTGCTGGTGGGACTGCAGATTGGTGCAGCCAATTTGGAAAACAGTATGGAGATTTCTTGGAAAGCTGGGAATGGAGCCACCATTTGACCCAGCTATTCCCCTTCTTGGTCTATTCCCTAAAGACCTAAAAAGAGCATGCTACAGGGACACTGCTACATCGATGTTCATAGCAGCACAGTTCACAATAGCAAGACTGTGGAACCAACCTAGATGCCCTTCAATAGACGAATGGATAAAAAAAATGTGGCATTTATACACAATGGAGTATTACTCTGCATTAAAAAATGACAAAATCATAGAATTTACAGGGAAATGGATGGCATTAGAGCAGATTATGCTAAGTGAAGCTAGCCAATCCCTAAAAAACAAATGCCAAATGTCTTCTTTGATATAAGGAGAGTAACTAAGAACAGTGTAGGGACGAAGAGCAGGAGAAGATTAACATTTAACAGGGATGAGAGGTGGGAGGGAAAGGGAGAGAGAAGGGAAATTGCATGGTAATGGAAGGAGACCCGCAGGGTTATACAGTGGAGGAGGTAGAGAGAGAGGAGGGGAGGGGAGGGGAGAGGTGGGGAGGGGGGAGGGGGGAGGATGGGAAAGGCAGCGGAGCACAACAGACACTAGTATGGCAATTTGTAAATCAATGGATGTGTAACTGATGTGATTCTGCAATCTGTGTATGGGGTGAAGGTGGGAGTTCATAACCCACTTGAATCAAAGTGTGGAATATGATATGTCAAGAAATTTGTAATGTTTTGAACAACCCACAATAAAAAATTAAAAAAAAAAAAAAGACCCAAATGTCCACAGTGGTCAAGAACCCAATCTCAAGGTTCAATGTCCTGATTTATAGCTCTCTAGATATATTTTGGAGATTTTGAGAGATCTCTGTGATAATGTTTGAATTTTTCCCCCCTTGTGGTTAGATAACGCGATGAAAATAAACCTTAGCATCTGGACAACCAGTGACAAGTACAATTTATTGTGCCTATGATTGTGTTGGTACCAATCACCCACCAATGCCAGAATGAAAACTATCATGTTCTTTTACCAACTACAAAGTTAAAACTTTCCTTTATCAGAGATAATCAATTAATTAAAGTCATTTCACAAAACATTATTTGATAGATTAATGGTTTGAGTTGATGCGGAAACAATACAGTAGTTTAGGGTGAGTAATATTAAACTGTGTCACTAATTTGTCCAAAAAATTGGGGATGGATTGGTCCATAGATGCATTTGTGTATGGCAAAGTCCAAGTGAAGTCATGATACATTGCAAAAAGTAGGGTTTGTATTAAAGACAAAATAGAAGCAATAACAATAAAATTAGATGTATTGTTTACACAGAGTGAATAAGCCATTTCCCTTATTACTGTTTTCCTTAAAGAATCTGAATGTTTTCATTATTTGTAAGCTTGCAAGTAAACTTTAGATAGTTTCTAGGTCTTTAATTCCCCTAATAATTTGATTAGAGATATTAATTGAAAGTGGATTTCAATAATATCAGAAAGCTAACCTGTCTTCAAAAGATCTAATTGCTGTAACAGTGTTGTCATATGGTCCTATTAGTGTTGTTTGGGTTACCTGAGACATTTAATTACCAGGAACCAGCAAACAAGGTGTTTGTAGAGAGACAGATGGGACGGTGTGCGCAGGATCCCAGAGGTCCTCGTCCGGTTGCCAGAAGTGCTAGATATTTTCTGGTTGCCTTTCAGATCCACTTCCTGCACTTCTTTGCATCCTTGGGCTAGGTAGGCGATTGGGCCAAAAACAGATGGGTGGGAAAAGGACAATGAAGGATGGACCTTAGGTGTGTGTATCGAGGAGAATCCAGGAGTCATAAACTGAGACTGCAGGGAACTTTCTCAGAACAGGCAGGCATCTGGGGAATGAGAATGCCCAACTTTCCCCCAAGTGGCAGGGAACTGTAATTTAAAATCAAGGGGAACCTTAATTGAAGCAGAAAAAGCAGGGTCTGGTATGTTAAAACCTCCCCCAGCCAAAGTTAATTATAACCCCTACTGCTTCCAGGCCATGTCATTATCTCTTGGAAGCAAGCCACCATGACCCTCTATTGTCACCAGAACTGCCCAATCACACTGCCGACCAGACCATGAAGACCCTCGCAAAGAAAGTTTGCTGAGGGCTAGTCAAAGGGTAATAAACTGACTGAGGAGGCAGGAATATTGAAGCAAAAACAGGGAGACTCAGGCTGGGGATGTGGCTCAAGCGGTAGCGCGCTCGCCTGGCATGCGTACGGCCCGGGTTCGAACCTCAGCACCACATACAAACAAAGATGTGTCTGCCAAAAACTAAAAAATAAATATTAAAAAATTCTCTCTCTCTCTTTGGAAAAAAAAAAAAGAACAGGGACACTCAATCTCCTTAAAAACTCCAACTCTGCGAGTGCCACAGGGCCCTCTGTTCCAGGTGGTTCGAAAGGTTCCTAGGCTGTATGTCACCCTTGCTTATCACTCTAATTGCTGTTATTACTAATTCTTACTAGATAATTATCTAATGGTAATCAGGACCAAAGTGGCTGCCTCAGTTCTGGAATGGGCCCATGTCCTGTAACCCTTGAAGGGTCACTGGATCTCTGGCTTCCTCTTGGGTTTGGCCACTACAGGGAGGTAGTGGGGAGTGAGGCATCTCACCTCTGGCTCCCTCTCTGCTGGTCCGATGAGGGTTGAGGTGCCACCTGTCAAGGGCCTCTGTACCTGGCAGGGAGCCTTTCCCATACAGCTTCTCTGTATCTGGTCCTGGAGCAGCTGCTATCCTGCCCCTTCAGGTGAGGGGTGTTAAGTAGCTCCGCACAGTTGCTCATATAAAAGTGCTGCATGATTCCTGGACATGTCCCTAGGCTCTGCATGCTCCTTTGCAAAATACCCAGCCCTTTTCTAACACTGCTCAGTTCTCTGATTTGACTGTTGCATGCTTATCAAATGTCTTCCCTGGCAGAAAGACCAGCGAGTTAGCTGGGCCCAGGGGCTCCCCTCTCCTCAGCAGGAGAGGCTGTATTTCCACAAGATGCTCTCAATTCTGTCTCCAGCATGCAGCTCCCCTGAGCAGCTGCCACTCAAACCCAGTCTGTTCCCAGCTTGCAATGCAGCTTGCATGTATGCAACAGAGAGCCAGGGCCGACTGGGGGAGAGGGGGTGGGGTGAACTGGTGGGTAACCTTCCTTCCTCTCTTGGAGCACAGCCTCAGGGCCCTCATGCATCCGGCTGTACTCTGCCCAAGCACATGTTCCCATGGGATGCCAGGAGGATAGGGAAGGAGTTAGGATCTGCTGTCCCTGTGCCTGTGATTTCCAGCCAGCACTGTGGGACAGTTCTTGGTGTCTGCCTGAACCCTTTTACTCAAAGTGTTGAAGTTATTAATAACATTTTGTAGATCTATGTGAACAAGAATCTTAGGTAATAGCATTATTAGAATCAGACTATGAAACATTCACAACAAAACAAATATGAGGTTCTGTTTTCTGCTATTAAACCTAACCCCGGCAACTTAGTTTTAAAACAAGAACTAGAGCAAAACAAGCAAATAAAAAAAAAAAAAAAACCCATCACATTTAATCAATGTTGTAGTTCATTTTATTGGCTTGAGGATGCTGTTTGTATTTTCTTTGCAAATTAGTTTTGCTTTTATGGATGTATAAGAAATGTACAATAAGAAATGTACATAAGAAATGTACAATCATTCTTATATTTGTACATGCTTAATAAAAATAATAATGAAAGTAATTTAAGCTAATGGTCAGAATCCATGAGCAACATTACTTGGGAAAGTGCCTCATATTATTCAAATTTGATAGACATGGATTGTCATTATAATATGAGAGTGCTGGGAATCACAGTCTATGGATTTTAATCCTGTTTCTACAACTCACTATGAGACAATGGACAAGTTAATTATAATTCTACAACTCACTATGAGACAATGGACAAGTTAATTGATCTCTCTGCACCACAGGTTTCTGTAAAATGTGTACAATAATAGTTCCTGTCTTTTAGGGCTGTTGTGAGGAAGAAATGAGTTCAATGATATAATGAATCAAAATATATAGCATGCTGTATACACATCGACTTGAAAGCGATGTATGGTCTTAAGAAATTACTCATGCCATCTTGCTCCTAATCTTCCAAATTCTAATAAATTTCCCTAGTCACACAAAAATGTATTGAGAGTACCACATATCTATTTGTAATCCATGTGGGTGCTATTATCTAATAACTTTCATTACTGAAAAATGAATAAACATCAATAAAGGATATAGACCATTCTGAAATTTCCCTGCACAAGGGATTTAGTAAGGTTGCCAATAAAAAATCCTGAAAAAAAAAAGGGCATGAGATGTGTGCCTGGGGAGGATTTTCTGATTGTAACAGGTATTAATTATTTGCTTATGAGCTTGCACATGCTCTTTTGGTATAGAAAAGGTGTCCTGGCTTGCTTCAATTGATGACTTTCCCAAGAACCCAAAGATTGATTAAAATTTTTGATTTTGTTTTCATATTAGTCACCATAATCATGAAACTACCTAAAGATACTTCACATTTAAAAAAAACATATTCATATTTTGGGGAAGGTTTATATCTCTAAATAATATGCTCAAGGTTTTAAATTGCAAGTGGGAGAATATGAAAATAAACGTGGAAACTTTTCACTGAGCCAGAGATTTCCAGGTGCCGTGATTACTAGCTTTCCCAATATATCATATTTTGGTGGCTTCACACACTCAGATTAATTATCTGACACCTCTGAGGTCATGAGTCTGAAATAGGTCTTACTGAGCTGAAAATCAAGTGGTCTGCAAGGCTGCATTCCTTTGGGAAGTCCTGGGGAGAGTCCATTTCCTTACCTTTTCCATCTTCTACAGTTCACCTATATTCCTGGGCTCCTGGCTCCTTCCTCCTGGATTAACCTTTGCTTTGCTGAACATTCCTGTTGAAATCACAATCCACGTTCTTGCTCTGGAGGAATTGCTTGCTATTGGATTCATCTCTCAGACAAGAATCCCCCTGGAAAACAGCAACGAGCTCAATTTTACCACAGCTTCTAAAACTGTTTGTTGGAACTTTATATGACTATAGTTTTGATTTCCTTCATGAAGTTATTTTCCCTTATGTGTATTTCCTAAAGAGTCACTGTGGAAATTGACTTAGCAGAAGCTGAGTATCTTAAGTGTGAGTCCAAAGATCCTATTATTTGAAAGCACCAGCTTAATGGAGGAGGTTGGCTTACAACTCCTTCTGGTCAGGTCAAGACCTCAAATCACTGCACATTTCTTTGATGAATTGCCCTGCCTTCCATGATGAAGTGTGAGAACACCAAGGAGTGATCATATGCACACAGACACGTTGATGAGCTGTTATAGAAATGTTAGTGGTCTCTGGTGTGTAGATTCTCAATCTTCTGTGCAATAACAGGGTTTATAGATATTATTAAAAAGTTATAGGATAATACCAGTTGCATTCAAGGTGCACATAAATCCATGTGGTATTGATTTGGCAGAGAAAGTACTGGCCAGACACATAACATAATCAAATGTGTAACCCAAAGCAGCATTTAAGAGAAGTACACCCAAGTAACTTTGACTTCCAGCCACTGAAAACACCAACCTCATCCTAGGGACTTGTAAATGCATTACTTTTCATAGCAAAAGGGACTTGTCATTAAGAATCCTGAGATGGGGAGAGAATCTTGAATTATTTTGGTTGCATGGCATCTTTGTGATTACAATGGACCTTATAAGAGGGAGGCTTGAAGATGCTAACACTGCTGGCTTTGAGGCTAGAAGAAGGAGCCAAGGAGCCAAGGAATATGGGTGGCCTGAAGATGCTGGAAAAGGTAAGGAAGTAGATTCTCCCCTAGGACCTCTGGAAGGAATGCAGCCCTGTGGGCCACTTGATTTTCAACCTAGAAACACCTATTTCAGACTTGTGACCTCCAGAGATGTCAGAGAATTAATTCGTGTTAAGACATCAAATGCAGCTGTGTTAAGCCAGTTCTGTTTTTATGTTATGTGATGATCAAAACACACATCCTCACTGCAAGACTAATGAATGTGTTTCCCTGGAAGGGGAACTCGGGGGTGCTGAAGAGGAAGCTTTCAAATGATCCTGTGTTATATCAATTGCACTTTGAGGGAATAAAGAACCAAATGCATTTTTGAAGAAACAGAAAGCTTATATGGGCAATGTGTTATCAAACATCAGAGCAAACAGGCCTACAGAGAAGTAGAAAGTTTTAATCCACAAAAATGAACAGTTAGAGGGGAAAAACACAAGTCAGAAAAACACCGTGCATGTTAGTCAATTTTCTGTCACTATAACAAAATACCTGAGATACAAAGAGAAAAGGTTTATTTTGGCTCAAGTTTTGAAGGTTCTCGTCTGTGAACAGTTGACCCCTAATGTTCTGTGCTTGTGGCATGGAAGCACATTGTGATGGGAGTTCATGGTAGAGCAAAACTTCTCACCTCATGACCAAAAAGTAAAGAGAAAGAAGCAGCTAACAGTTCCATAGTCTCCTTTTTGGGCATGCTCCCTAGGTACCTCCCAACAGAATTCACCTACCTAGGATTTCCATCCCCTCACAATAGCACCCCAATAGCTGGGGACTAACCCTTTAACACATAGACCTTTGGGGACATTGATACCTAAACCACAGCACTGTGCATTTCAGTCAGAACCATTCCTTGGAAGTACGACTTCTACAGGAAATGAAGGGGGTGGAATCTTGCAGTGTCTGTGCAGAAAGAAGGTGGTTAGTCATAATCGAATGATAATGAAACCACTCCTGAAAGAGGAAATTCCACATCAAGCAGGGAAATTCTAGAACAGGTCTGAGGCTTGGTACACCTAAGTACTGATGAATGAGGACATTTTTTTTTAAATGTTGGTGTTTTTCCTGCTATCTGGCAGATGGTTTTCACTTCTACCCAATGCCAACTCTGAGTCAGGCAATTTTTCTTAGGGATAGGGTAGAGAAGTTCTACTTCAAAGTTACCCTGAAGTTATAGCCTTTTGTGGTCCCAGATTTATTGGGGGTGTGTTTTTTTTTTTTTCTTTTTTTGTATTAGATTCCCCAACCTGAGCATGCCCTGGTATTTATCTCCTATTCCCTTCCGAAAGGAGGAGGATGCCTGAAAACCAATATCAAGTTAATCCAATTGGGACAAGATCCCTCAGTGTGAAAACAACCTGCACCATTCCATTGACTTCTTCAGTTCCCATCTCCAGTTAGTTTTCATCTTGTACATTCTTTACTTATTTCCATTCACCTTTGTATTTAAGGAGATGTAAAAAAATATTTTATCCATTCCATCCTAGTTATTTTCAGCAGTGTGGTTGACACCATTCTACTATCCTCCTGGGAACAGAAATTCCTCATTTTTCTTAAATATTGCAAAGGCTTTAAAAAAATAAATGCAGATAGGTTAACATTATTATTCTAAAATGCAAAAAGCAAACTTATGGCTTTTGTTTGCTTTGAATTGATATAATGATTTGTTTAAAGGTTTGACGTGGCAATGCCATTTACCAAACCAAAGGGAGCAGGTTTGCCATCATGGGCTGGTTGAAGTTACCAGGCTAGAGGTTTAGACTAGGAACTGGTTACTCGGATTCAAGATGAAGACACAAGAATTACGTTAGCTACAGAGGAAGACTCTGACAACCAAGTCATTGATGCCTACGGTGTAGATGGTTACCCCCAAATGGCCATGTCTCTTGGCTTGGCTAAAGTATGTCGTTGGGATCATTGATGAAATCTGAATATGAACTGTGGGTCAGCTAATACAATTATGTCAAATTTTCTGAATCTTGACTCTTGTGATTATTTATATTATTTTTCTTAGAAAATACACACTGGGCAAAATAGCCTACCAATCTTTTTAAAACATAGCTAAAAATAAATCACATACATCTATCAGCAGCAGCATTGTTCATGCAATCCCTAAAGGAATTTTGAAAATTTGTTTCTCTTCTTACCTTTTAAAGCTGACATTTAAAATATTCCATCATCACTTTTACTGAGGGGAATTATACAAAACTTGTCAATACTAAAAAAAAAGTTGATTATGTGACCTTTCAATGTCTTGCTGAGAGCATTCCCTAACATGTACATTTCAGGATAATCTAACTTTCAGGGAGTGTAACTTTGTTAGACTTGGCTTTGTGCTTGATTAGGGCACAGTCCTTTTACGCTTCTGTAAATGCAAAGGTTAGCTTGTAGGAAAATGCTGAGTCATGTTGATTTTTCTTCTCTGTTAGAGCAGATAACTTTAAAGGTTACGATTTTATTGCCCTGTGGTTTATTAGTTTTGCTTCCAATTTAGCAATCTTACTTCAGCATCACCCCCGCCCTTGACTTCATAAACTCTCCTTTCTCACATCCTCTTTTAAATGGTTTTGTCTCCTGCTGGTTCCTTATGGATTAACTGAAATGTTGGCTCATCTATTTGTATGATATTTGACATCTATTTGTATGGTAATTATATTTTTAACATTTTGTGAGTTATGCTTTGACAATTCAAATAGTCATAAAACTTGTAATTATAGTATCTTGAAAAAAGCATTTAAATAAAACTGTTAAATCACTCTCTTGGTCCATCCACACAAATCTAAATACCATGGTGATTTAATAGCCACCATCATTCATTTAAAAAAACACAGGAACTAGCTCTTCCTGAAAAATCAAAAGTTTTAAATTTTTGCTTTTTCTCCTTGAACTCATGCCCAAGATTCTTTCAAGAATCATATATTAATAAATCCTATCATACCTTTTGGTAAAACAGTGTGAAAAAGACAATGAGAATTTGAAAATTATCTTCTGGCTCTGAGGTTTTTAAATATTAAAAAAATTCTGGTTTGATTTACCATTAAAATTATTAAGAATGTATAAGTTGATCCAAACTAGAGTTGTATTAGATTATTTGAAAATTATTAAATATAAAAAGCTTTTTTGGGGGAAATGCAACTCAGTAAGATTGACATATTAAAATTATATTTTAATATATTCGTGGATGAATGTCATTTATGGCTCTTTTAATTTTTTATTGATAAAAGCACATCAGTAAGTGGATGGGGATGAAAACAATATTGCTATAGCATTGTCATTTAATCCTTGGAAATCCTCCTGAGTTATGAGCAAAGACTACATAATGTCATTTTTTTTCATCTGAAATAATCTGTAGTAATTTATTAGCTAGTTACTCTGTCACCCTTCAATTTTGTTGGTAGCAAAGAATTGCAAACTATCCGACTTACATCAGGATTTTTACTTAACCATTCTCTTTCTCATCACTGAACCCAAGATTTGAAAAAGGTCCTTTGGCACCCAGAGTTTTGTCCCTCTCGAGTGATGGGTGACAAAACCAGGCCCGGATGTAAAATAAACGATAAGAACTAGTGCCTGGGAAAGGGGGAGTTCTCTTCCTCATTTAGTCAGCCCTTCTTCAGAAAACCTAATTAACACCTTTTGTATTATAAATAAATACTTCTAGGAATCTAAGGACTTCCCTTTGAAGTATAACCGTCCCTGTTGAGGCTTTGTGAGAGGAGTCAGTTTTTCCCCTTATCACCCTCGGCTTCTGTAAACCCCATCCCCCCAACACACACACACACACACACACACACACACACACAGCCTTCTAGAGTGTAGACTCAGAAATTTTAAGGCATCAGATAGCCTATAAAGGTTGTGAGAAACTGGAGATGGGGGCTCAGAATTTGGAGTCTGATCTCCTCTGGGCTTGAGTTCTCCCACTCTGAGTGCCCTTTGATGCCTCTTGACCAGTCTGATTCCTGCAACATCAGAACATTATAGTTATCCTCTCGTATCTGTGGGGTTTGGTTCCAGGACCTCTTCCCCCACAGATACACAACTCATGGAGGCTCAAGTCCCTTACACAGCATGCTGTAGTATTTGCATATAATTTATGCGTGTGCTCCCCTACTGCTCCTCTACATCCTCTCTAGGTGATTTACCGTACCTAATACATCATAAATCCTGTGTAAATAAATAGTTGTTATACTGTTTTGTTTACAGAATAAAAATGGCAAGAAAAAAAATCTGTATATGTTCAGTACAGATGCAGTTTTAGAAAATATTTTTGATCCAAGGTTGGTTGAATCTGTAATTGCAGATCCCACAGATACAGAGGGCTGACTCTATTCTATGCTGAGATTAGGGGTTGGAGGGATGCAGACCTTTCTCTTGTTGAGTGAGAAAGGAGATGAGGAAGGAAATCCTGTACCTGTAGCACAAAGTTCAGAATGTGTGTGCAAGTGCAGGTTTGCAAGTGGATGCGATTAAACAGCCATAGCTACTTACTAGATTTGAAGACTGCGGCTCAAGGGAATTTGGTTCATGATCTTGTGATATGTAAAGTAGAATTCCTTTTGCCACTGATGCCACCTGTCAGTGGATTTAAGTAACTTCCCAGTACTGATGCACTGGATCCGCTATATCTGCTGTGTATTTAACCCAAATATGCCTCCTAATAATAATAGTCCCAAAGAAATTTACAAAATAAAGAAAATACAACTTATAAATTTATATCTGCTTTTGGAAAAAAAAAAACCTAGAAACTTTTATTTTTTTTTTTTTTACTTAAAGCACTTTATAAAAATGAAAACTACTCCTTTTATCAGATGGTGATATTTTATTCTGAGGTAGCAATAGAGAAACTTGCCTTGACTCACTTGCCTGGAATTAAGATTCAGAGATAACTTTATTTCACCAAATGATACGAAAAAGGCATTCAACCACAGACAGTTAGCTGAACGCATCGAAGTCTGAATGGTCTAATCAGAAATGTATCATCCTTTGCTGGATACTTGGTTCAGACAACACAAAAGGAAAAAATTGTTTTTCTCCCTTCCTTTCCCTTCTTCCTCTCTCAAAATGCTTCCAAGAAGTTTAAACCTAAATTCCAGTAAGCGGTCAGCTTGTAATTCTCTCTCCAAAACTAGAAAGGTTTTCCCTTTCTCTTGTCACAATCCATTCCCAAATCATTTTATCCCATAACCTCACTTGGAAGCCAGACCTGATTTCATTAACTGGAAAAAAGAAAATACATATAAAACCCCCCTGAACCCATAAGAAGGCATGCTATGTGAACTCGTCAGCTATCTCGCCTCTTAATGTCTTGCTAATGAGGTCCTGCATGTATATTCCAGGATTCCAGATTGTGAGATTTATCTGCCTAGTTATTTTAAGAAAGTTAATTAATCCAAGAAGATGAAGAGGCTTCCCTACCACGGAAGCATTCCTGGACAGTTTAAGACTAAAATAGGTATGGGGTGGGAACAGACCACTGTGGCAAGAGGGATGCTCTGTGGCATCTATGAGGGGCTAGTGAGCAATATACTCTCATTCACTTCTTTCTTTTTCTGTGACTCCTCGATGGTTGCATAAGACCAGCTGGGAGAGAAATGAGGCTGAGGAGCCTCCTGCTGTGATAGTAACTGGCTGAACCTCCTGTTTGTTTAGCAGTGAGGATGGAGGGTCTCACAGTAGTAGCCCATGGCTCAGGGGCAGAAGTGAAGTCAAGATATCCCCTCTGGGATCCCATTGCAGAATGCCCCCTCCTACCTACCTCTGACTCAGGGAGCAGGGAATTAGGGAGGAGGTGGTATAACTTTTCAAGCATGTAGAATTGAGCTGGAAGGGAGAAGAGGACAGATTGTTCTCATAACTCTTGTCTTTCCTTACCTCGAGATGGGACTTAGGAAGGGAAATTATCCATTCACCCATCTGAACAAATGACCTGGGTAGAGACAGAGGATAAAAACAAACAAACAAACAAATAAAAACAAAACTGTTACCCAAAAGCTTTTTTTTTTCTCTTTCTCAAATAATTTTTTCATTAATACCTGTTGGTCCCTCCAGCACTCTGAATCAGACAAGGCAGGAAGGTAGAAGAGGAGGTGATATGAGAGGAGGTGATATGAGAGGAGGATGGCAGAGGCCAGGAATATGACTTCGTCTTGAAGAAAACCCTCCTCTATTTAGTCACCAATGTCTTTTTTTTTTTTTAAATGTTTAACTTAGAGATTCAAATTCTCAACTTTGGATAATTAAAAGGGTTTCCTATATGGCTTTCCTTACAGATTCCCCGGCCTCATTCCTGGACAATTTAAGAGTAAAATAGGTAAGGGGTGGGGACAGACCACTGTGGCAAGAGGGATGCTCTATGGCATAGCAAGGACTTGAGTCTATAGATTAGGTCCCTTTGGTACTTTCCCTGACATGACTTGGGTGGCAGGAGGGGGACCTGCTCTTCCCTCCTGGAAAGTTGGGTCCATGGCCTGACACTGCCTAATGGTGTTTAGTTTGTTTGGGGCGATGTTGTCCCACTTAATAATAAAAAGACTTTTTCTTCTCTTCTGAAATAGTTCCCAGCTACTCTAGGAATGACAATCTCCTAAATTTATAAGAAATATTTTTGTTTTCTATTAAAAAAAAATAAGAAGCATTTCTATGGACTGGAATTTTTTGTCCACTCAAAAAATTGAAGCCCCTGTAATATTATTAGCGGGTGGGTGATTTGGGAGGAAGTTTGGTCATGTAGGCAGGGCACTTACTGATGTATATGACTAGTGCCAGCATAAGAGGGACCCCAGGGTGTTCCAGCTGTCTTCCCCGCCAGTGAGGATATGAGGAGCCTGGGGTCTGCATTCCAGCAGAGGACCCTTGCCGGAACCTGGCTGTGCTCTCCTCTGAGCTCAGCATTCTGGCCCCTAGAACTGGGAGGAAGAAATTGCTTTTGTTTACATGGCATTTAGTCGACGGTACTTTGTTATTACAACACTGAGGCCAACATCTTGCTTTTCTTTCTGTTTCATTACTAAACCATTGGAAAATATAGAATATGGAATGAGGGGAAAAGACTTTGAAGATAATAAAAATCAGAAGTAATATCCCTACCCGTAGAAACTACAGCTCATATATGTTGTACAGCGTACGTTCATTGTGTAAAATTATTATGGTATGATATATGTGGTGCACAATGGTTTATTACTTCTTTTACCTGACAGAATATCAGGAATATATGTAAAGCCAAGAGATGCATACATGCACGTGTGAGTGTGAGTGTGTTGGATTTACCTGAATGATTACATAATATTCCATAATATACTACAATTTATCCCACCTTTTATCTTGTTGGATTTTTCATTATTTCCAAGGATTAATATTCTTTTTTTTTTAATTAGTGCCTTATAGTTGTACATACTGGTGGGACTTGTTACATATTAGTACACACCCACAATAGAACAATAGAGCTTGGCTAATGTCCCTCCCATCCTCCTTGTCCCTTTCCCCTATCTATGGATCTTCCTTTCTTTCTCGTGTGATCATCCTCCGCCTTTCTTTTCCTTTTTCCTCCCTAGCTTCCTCATACGAGAGAAAACATACAACCTTGATGATCTGAGTTTGGCTTATTTCACTTAACGTAATGTTCTCGAGTTCCATCCATTTTTCCTGTGAGTGAAATGACTTCACTTTCCTTTATATCTCTATAAACTCCACTGTGTATAAATGCCACATCTTCTTTGTCCAGTCATACATTCATGGACATCTAGGCTGGTTCCATAGTTTGGCTATTGGGGGATTTTGTCAAGGTTGATAATAAAAACACTTTTATCCTGCTAAATAAAACATAAAGACCCTTATGTCCTGCTGTAAACATGGGTATGCATGTATCACTGGAGTAGATGACTTTGATTCTTCAGGATAAACACTGAAGAATCAACTGGGCCATATGGTGGTACCCTGCCTAGGCTTTTGAGCAACATCCATACTGATTTCCATAGAGGTCGTAATAATTAGCAATCCCATCAAGAGTGTAAAAGTGTTCCCTTTGCCCCACATTCCATCCAGCATTTATTTTCTTTTGTATTCTTGATGACTGACATTCAGACTGGTCTGAGATGAAATCTCAGTGTAGTTCTGATTTACATTTCCCTAAATGAATATGATGTTGAACAAGTTCTTTTACATATTTGTCAGCCGTTTGTATTTCTTTTGAGAAATGCCTGTTTGATTCATCTGCCTATTTATCAATTGAGCTATTTGTCTTCTTAGTGTTATATTTTTTTGAGTTCTTTATATTTCTAGATATTAATCTGCTGTAAGAAGAGTAGCTAGCAAAGATTTTTTTCTCACATTCTATAGGTTCTCTCTTTGCATTATGAATTTTCCTTTTCTGTACAGAACTTTTTAATTTGACACCATTCCATTTATTAACTTTTGGCATTGTCTTCTGAGCTTTTGGGGCTCCATCTTCTTGTTTCTTCTTCAGTGTTACACAGTTGTCATTGTAGAGGTCTTTCACCAGATTCTTGGTTACATTAATTTTTAGTTAGCTTTTTTTGAGGCCATTGTGAATGAGATTGTTTTCTTGATTTCTTTCTCAAGGAAATAGGAAAAGCTAGAATATAGTACATAGGAAAGCTAGAAATTTTTTGATTTTTACATTTATTTTTATTTGTTATTTTTAGGTATAAGTGTCAGTAGAGTATATTTTGACATATTATACATGCATGGAGTATATCTTATTCTAATTAGAATCCCATTCTTGTAGTTGTACATGATGTACATTCACTGTGGTATATTGATTTATGAGCATAAAAAATTTATGTCTGATTCAGTTCATTATCTTTGCTATTTCTAATCCCACCTCCCTTCCATTTATTCCCCCATTTTCTAATCCACTGAACTTCTATTTTTGTCCTCCCCAATTCCCTCATTTGGGGAGGATCCACATATCAGAAAGAACATTCGACCTTGCGTGTTTTGGGATTGGCTTATTTCACTTAGCATGCTAGTCTCTGGATCCATTAATTTAATGGCAAAATTCATAAAGTCATTCTTTTTTATGGCTGAGTAATATTCCATCGTGTACATACATTTTCTGTAACCATTCATCTGTTGAAGCACACCTAGGAAAGTTCCATAGCTCAGGAATTGTGAGTTGAGCTCCTGTAAACATTGATGTGGCTGCGTCGTCGCTGTAGTATATCTTATTCTTTTTTTTATTTTTCCGAATTAGAATCTGATTTTAACTCTTTTAAATATATACTGAAGAGTGGTATAATTGAGTCAAATGGTAGTTCCATTTCTAGTTTTTTGAAGAATCTCCATACTGCTTTCCAGAGTAGTTGCACCAATTTGCAGTCTCACCAGCAATGTATGAGTGTAGCTTTCCCCCCATATCCTCTCCAATATTAGTTGTTGCTTATATTCTTGATTGTTGCCATTCTGAATAGAGTGAGATAAAAATCTCAGTGTAGTTTGAATTTGCATTTCTCTAATTGCTAACAATGTGGAACATTTTTTCATACATTTGTTGATCATTCGTATTTCTTCTTCTGTGAAGTGTCTGTTCAGATCCTTTGCCCATTTATTGATTGGATGATGATGATGATGAGATGATGATGATAATGATGAGATGATGATGATGATGATGATTTTTGGTGTTAGGTTTTTTTTTAGTTCTTTATATATGCTAGAGATTAATGCTATATCTGAGTTTCAAGTGGCAAAGATTTTCTCCCATTCTGTATGCTCCTTCTTCAGGCTTTTGATTGTTTCCTTTATCGTACAGAAGTTTTTTGTTTGATACCATACCATTTATTGATTCTTGATTTTACTTTTTGAGCTTCAGGGTTCTTGTTGAGGAATTTATTTCCTAAGCCAACATGATGTAGAGTTGGACCTTTATTTTTTTCTAGTAGGTGCAGGGTCTTTGGTCTAATGCATATGTACTTGATCCACTTTGAGTTGATTTTTTGTGCAGGGTCAGAGATAGGGGTTAAATTTCATTCTGCTACATATGGATTTCCAGTTTTCCCAGCACCATTTGTTGAAGAGAATATCTTTTTATTTTTTAAGAGAGAGAGAAAGAGAGAGAGAGAGAGAGAGAGAGAGAGAGAGAGAGAGAGAGAGAGAGAGAGAGAATTTTTTAAATATTTATTTTTTTAGTTTTTGGTGGACACAACATCTTTATTCTATTTTTATGTGGCGCTGAGGATCAAATCCAGCGCCCTGTGCATGCCAGGCGAGCGCGCTACCGCTTGAGTCACATCCCCAGCCCTGAAGAGGATATGTTATGTACATTGTATGTTTATGGCACCTTTGTCTAGTATGAGATAACTGTATTTATGTAGGTTTGTCTGTGTCTTCTAGTCTGTTCCACTGGTCTTCATGTCTTCTGGTGCAAATACCATGGTATTTTTGTTATTCTAGCTCTGCAGTATAACTTAATGTCTGTCATTGTGATGCTCCTGCTTCACTCTTCTCACAATGAATTGCTTTGGCTGTTCTGGGCCTCTTATTTTTCCAAATGAATTTCATGACTGTTTTTTCTATTTTTATGAAAAATGTCATTGGAATTTTAATAGGAATTGCATTAAATCTGTATAATGCTTTTGGTAGCCTGGCCAGTTTGACAATATTAATTATGTCTATCTAAGAACATGGGAGATCTTTCCATCTTCTAATCAATTTTTTTTCCATCTTCTAATCAATTTCTTTCCATCTTCTAATCAATTTCTTTCTTTAGTGTTTTGTAGTTTTCACTGTAGTTTTTGGTAGTTTTCACTGAGGTATGTTCTACTATCCCTGATTTTTGTTAGATTGATTCCTAAGTATTTTTTAAGGCTATTGTGAATGGGATAGTTTTCCTAATTTCTCTTTCAGCTGATTGATTCATCACTGATATATAGTAACACAATTGATCTATGGGTGTTAATTCTATGTCCTATCACTTTGCTGAATTCATTTATGAGTTCTAGAAGTTTTCTGGTGGAGTTTTTTTTTGGGGGGAGGAGGTCTTCTAAATATAGGATCATGTTGTTGGCAAATAGGGATATTTTGAGCTCTTCTTTTCCTATTTGTGTCTCTTTAATTTCTTTCTTTTGTCTAATTTCTCTGGCTAGAGTTTCAAGTATATGCTTATAGAAGTAGTGAAAGATGGCATCTTTGTCTTGTTCCAGGTACTAGAGGAAATGTTTTCAATTTTTCTCCATTTAGAATCATGTTGGCTTTGAGTTTAACATATATGGCTTTTACGGTATTGAGGTATGTTCCTACTATCCCCGGTTTTCCGTGTTTTGAACATGAATGAATACTGTATTTTGTCAAATGCTTTTTCTTCATCTATTGAGATAATCATTTGATTATAGTCTTTAATTCTATTGATGTGGTAAATTATATTTATTGATTTCCCTATGTCAAACTAACCTTGCATCCCTGAGATGAACCCCACTTGATTTGGTGCACTATATTTTTAATATGTATTTGCATGTGATTTGCCAGAATTTTATTGAGAATTTTTGCATCTATATCTAATGTTCATCAGGGATATTAGTCTGAAGTGTTCTTTCCTTGATGTGTCTTTGGTTATGGTGTCAAGGTGAGACTAGCTTCATAAAATGAGTTTGGAAGGGTTCCTTCCTTTTCTATTTCATGGAATATTTTGAGGAGGATTGGTGTTAATTCTTTGAAAGTGTGGTAGAAGTGGGCTGAAAATCCATCTGATCCTGGGCTTTTCTTTGTTGGTAGGCTTTTGATGGCATCTTCAATTTCAGTGCTTGAGATTGATCTATTTATATTTTTATGTCCTCCTGATTCAGTTTGAATAGGTCATATATCTTTGGAAATTTGTTGATGTCTTCAAGATTTTTTATGTTATGGGAGTACAAATTTTCAAAATAGTTTATTGTCTATATTTCAGTCATGTTTGTGGGGATGTTTCCTTTTTCATCAAAAATTTTAGTAATTTGTGTTTTTCCCTTTTTTTCTTGCTTAGCTAAGGTTTTATCAATTATATTTATATTTTCGAAGAACCAACTTTTCATTTCATTGATTTAAAAAAAAATTCTTTTTTTGGTTTCATTGATTTTGGCTCTGATTTTAATGATTTTCCTGTCTTTTACTGCTTTTTTAAAAATATTTTTTTTAGTTGTTGATAGATCTTTATTTATTTATATGCAGTGCTGAGAATCGAACCCACTACCTCCACACATGTGAAACAAATGCGTGACCACTGAGCCATAGCCCCAGCCCCTGCAAACAGTGATAATTTTACTTCTTCCTTTTTCTATTTTTATCCCTCTCATTTCCTTCTCTTGCCATATTGCACTGGCTAGAATTTCTAGCACTGTGTTGCATAGAAGTGGTGAGAGTGGACATCCTTGTCGTGTTCCGGATTTTAAAGGAAATGCTTTCAGTTTTTCCACATTTGCTGTGAGGTTTGCTCTGGGTTTTATGATGTTGAGGTAAGTTCCTTCTATCCCTAGTTTGTTCAGTGCTTTTTCATAAATGGGAGCTGAATTTTGTCACAGGCCTCCTCTGTTATCTATTGAGATTATAAGGTAGGACAGAATGAGTGCTACGGATTGGAGTTTTGTCCTCACAGACCAGCACGGTGCACTCCCAGGGTAGAGTTCTAGGAGTTCCCACAGGTGGGATCTATGTCTCATCAGGTCTTAGGGACTTGGCTGGGTGGTATCTGCTCTACGGAGATTAGATCAACACACCCCTAGGGCCTGGCACTTGTCAATCTCTGCTGGGAGTCTGGATCTCAGGAACTTTCCAGAAACTCCATTCATTGGCAGGGGCATCAATCCTCCACCCCCTCTGGCTGCTCACAAACAGAGCCTTCCACAGCCCCTGAGGGTATTCATACCCACCAGTTCAGATTCCTGACCTGCTTCTGCTAGGTACACCCTAGGCCACACAGTAGGTGCTTGAAAGACAGTGTGGCAGTGTTTGCTGTGACCTCCCTGCTGTGCCCAGGCGCTGCAGTATATCCACCTCAAAATGGTGTTGCCTCAGCTCTCGGTGGCCTGATGGAAAAGAGCACTTTTCAAACCCCAATTCATGGTGCAGCTCCTAGATCAGTGATTTCAGGTTGCTTTTCTGCTTAGGTTTTTCTGCACCAAATCCGCCTGTTTCCTTTCTCTCTGTGTTCCCCCTCCCCGGGTGGTGAACCAGCCCTGCTACAGCTGCTGCAGCCATAATTAGCTGGGCTGCTCTACTCTGTCTTCTTTGTACTCTTTCTTCTTTGCTCTATGTACCCAGATTTGAGTCTCTAAGACCCTCTGACTGGACCATATAGAATTTTGGTGATTCCTTCTTTCACCTACCTCACGGTGAAACTACTGCCCTGTTGAATCCTGAGCCATGGAGCCACTAGGAAGGCAGCCTTCCTCAAACCTGCCACCTTCCCAGTGATCAGCATTCTTATACAAATGGTTTTACACAGCTGTCCAGTTATGTTCTCAGTGTAAATTCATAATCACTAGGGCAGCTTGTGATATTTGTGGCCAAATTGTACTCCAGAAAGTACATTGCTGGGACCCCCAGTAGCAATTCATGAATGTACCCATTTCTCCAAAGATTACCTAATTCGAGTATTGCCATACATTCATTTATATTTGAGTAATCCGTGCCTTTTAGTCTGATGGGTGAAATTGGGGATTCTACATGATTATTGCAATGTACATTTCTTCTGTGAGTTACCTGTTTGTGACCTTTGCCATTTTTTCCATACGCTTATATATTATCAATGCATAACTGATGTCTTTGAATGTTCTAGACATGAATATTTTATGTCATATATTTTTACCAGTTTGATGTTTAACTTTTGTATGGGATCTGTTTGCTTTTCTTTTGCCATAGGGAAATTTTAATTTGTATGTAGTTAGACTTATATTTTTCTCTATTTCTCCTTTATTTTTGCTCTATTCTTGGAAAGGCCAAACACATGAAAATTGTTCACTTCTTCCTTATGTTTTCCTCTTCACTTTGCTTGCATTGTCAGGCAGACAGGCATCTAATACCTTTTGTCCTTTTCCTCTTCAGTAGTCCTCCTCGTCCATATCTTTGTCAACATTGCTATTTTCAGTCTTTTATTTTAGCCATTATGATGAGTGTGTAGTTAATTATATCTGTTGTTTAAATCCTTTGTGAGGATGAGCACATTTATTGACTATTTGGATAATCTCTTTTGTGAAGTGCTTATTTAAATATTTTGCTTGTATTTGAAAAATAGTTATGTCTGTTTTCTTCTTCTTGGTGTGTAGGAATGTGTTATATATTCTGGGCATGAACCTAGGTTGACTCAGCATTGATCTTTAATATCTAGACACTTGTCTAAATTCACATATTAGTTCTAAAATTATTTATATGGATTTAAAATATTTACTATGTGTGTGTTCAAGTCCTTTTAAAATAATGAGTATAATTTTTAAATTAATTTTAAAAATTAATTTTTCCTTTTCTTGCCTTACTGTACTGGTTAGGACCTCCAATGTAGTGTTGAATAGAAGTAGTGATAGTGGACATCCTTATTTCTTTCCTAATATCAAGGGCAAAGAAAGCCTTCACAATTTTATAAGTATTTATTGGTGTTTACTGTTGTGTATGTGTGTATGTGTACATGTATATACTTTCCATTAGATTAAGATTTCAATATAAGAAAAGTTTTCTTATTCCTTACACATAGCTTTAAAAATAACTAGACATTTGGAAAAAGTAATAGCTGTCAGAACCATCCACACATGAAATCCACCTGAAACATACAAAGAGTGATAATGTTTTCCCAGAAACCAATTACTGCTGCATCTTCTCCTGGTCACCAAGATTGGGAGAACTGGAGACATAAAAAACAAAGTAAAAATATATATGACAGAAGGGTCATAAATATCACGTGTATTCTCAGTGGTGGCATGAATTCTCCTGCAAGATGATCTATACCCCAAACACTCAGACACGCAGTTTCTACATGTCAAATGTTACATGATGGCTTTTCTCCCATTAGCCAAACTCAACCTCTGGCCTTATTACTTATTACATCAGTTTGATGAATAATGTTCCCTTCATTATTTTATAGAACTTGATTTATACATTTTCATCTTAAACGAACCTGCAGAAATACTGGTTTAAATCATTTTGTCGACCTGAGACTGAAAGATACATCATTCAGGTCAATGCACACACTCTCTCTCTCTCTCTCTCTCTCTCTCTCTCTCACACACACACACACAAACAATAGTAGCACAAAAACTCACGTACAGCCATCCCCAAAGAACCCACTATAGAAATTCATTTGGCATTAAGTCAAATGTAAATAAATTATGTAAGTTTTCCCACAGAGGAGCAACTATTTTTTAGATGGATCTAGACAGAAATAGTCTTGAGTGTGGCAAAACTAGATGAGAAAGTCCATGCAGGGGACTATGGGAGGTGTGACCTTATTATAGAGTCTTGACTCGCTTTCATGTTCCTTCAGAGATCCCTTTTGAGATTGGGTTAGTTGAGGAATTTTGAAGAAAATGTAGAGTGGTGGTGCTTTTCTGGCTACATTTTAAACATTTTATAATTTCACATTTATGAGGGGACATTAGCCTACGTTGTGGTTTGAGATACCGAATTACAACTGTCTTTCCATAGTAAAATAACTAGAAACCAAAGATTCACTTTTAGAAATCCAGAAATATTTCCTCATGAAACCAGGAACCATTTGGGGCATAGGGAATGTTGTCTTGGGGAAGAAATGCAATGAAATTCAGCAAGATCCCCCGACTCTAATTCTTTTTCAATATCTGTTTGCTGTTGCTTCGTCCCATTTGGTCTTCTGATGCACTGTGTTCACAGAGAGCAGCAGCAGCTTCCGGACGCAGGAACACTATTTGCGAGAGAAAAATCTAGAATTGAGCAAATGCTTTCCATCCACCTAGGCCCGCCCTCAGGTCATTGGAAAAGACCTGTTGTAATTTTAGCAGTCGAACACATTTGCCCGTCTGAACTCTGAAGTACCTTCTTGAGCATCGCTATTTCAGCCACTATGGAGAGCCGTGCCTGGTGTCAGAAGTGTGTGACTATTGAGTCTTCAATTTCTTTGTCATTGTTGCTGTCATAGCCAGCAAATTCTGTCTATATGAAATGGTTGAAATAATAGAAAAATATATCACCTTGCTTTAGAAATTCAAAACACTTTGGGGTTCCTGCTGTGCCTTAAAGTAAATAAGTAAAAGTAAATTAGAAACTGCCATCACCCTCCCCACACTGGTTTGCAATATCTAGAATTCAGGTGAGAGGGAGATGTCAGCCTGTATAAGGTAAATGCAGTAGATCTCAGGTGAAATGGTGCGGAAAGCTGGCCACGTGAAGACTAAGAGAGGAGGAAGGGAGGAATACGAAGAGCACAAGAGAGAACAAAAACATGCACAAGAGGTTCTGAGTTTTGGAAAGAGATAAAAAAAAAATTGTCAAATTTCCCTTTAACAAAATGTTACCTTTTTTGGTCTCCCCTTCAAATCTGGCAGGGCAAGGAAACAGGGGACATGATCTTGGATCTAAACATTATAGGATTCATCAGACTGGAAATCAAATCCACAGAAAGCACAGTCTCAAAGCACCTTACAAAGTCCATGCAAATCCAAGACAAACCCTTGTCCCTGATCCTCCCTCCTGCTTCACACCTGGGCAGAGCCATGTGCTATAGGTCCTCTCCTTGGACTCTCAGGGTTGGCTCTGCAGTGCTGAGGAGGCTCTAGCAAACTCACACAGGGCCAGACAATGTCTGTACTCACAAATGTCTACACCCGTCCTCAGGAGAAATCTTCAAGATGGTCTTCTGGATGGAAATAGGCCCAGTGTTCTCTTCATGGTGGGAGAACCTTCACTAAGCCTGGGTTGACTTTATGGCTACGCTCTCCTGAAGGCTTAGCCAACCCCTTTGGTCAAGTCCTTGGAGCGTGCTAGAACACTGGAGAAACACTGGAGAAATAGGCAGAAATACTCAGGCCAGATGGTGGGGTAAGCACACCCCACGTTTGTTTTTTTCTCTATTTCTTTTAATGTAGGAATGTGCCTTCCTGTGTGTTAGGCCACTATTCTTGACACTGGAGATGGTGTGTAAAGTCTCAAGGATTTTGCATTCATAAGGAGGGAAAAGAAAACTTAAGATATACAATTGAAATTTTTTCCAGACGTACATTTCTATGAAGGAAATGGGATCACGTAGTAGACAATAACTTGTAGACAGATGAATCATGAATGCCCTTTCTGGAATGAAAGTGGCCTGATATATAAACCCTATGACAGTGGAGACCTCCCTTGACTTATGACTTAGTCTGTTAGTTTCACGGATGCTGACAGAAGACATGAGACCCTGGTTCAGAGACAAAGGACTTTATTTTTCACAGGACAAACAGCAGCATGCAATTCATGTTTGTATCAATTCCCCTTGTCAACAGTTCCAAAGGGGATGTGGGTATTGCATACACAGTGCATTTGTACCATGGGTAAGGAACTCAAGAGTTTAGGGAATCCCAAGATGTTTAATGGGATCTAGGAAAACTGGTCCATCTATTGCCTCAGAACAAGACAAAAAATTTTTTCTGCTATGCTAGATGATAAACAAACCTGTCCCAGGATCCAGAATGAGGCATAAAGAAATAAAGATATATAACTGTTCAGAATAGCCCTTCTCTTTCCCTAAGGTTGAACAATGTTCTAGATACAAGGATTCCCCCTTTTGGTAATCTGCCTTCCATTCATTCTTTTCTGCCTTGCCCCCTCTGTTCTCCTAGCCAGATATGACTTCAGACACAGTGTAAGACATGTATGCCTCTTCTCAGGGCTGTCCCTGGAGTGCACGAACCCCCCCCCAAAACATTTTGCACACCTCCTGTCTATGTAAACAAATTGCTTTAAACATGTATTACAAAATTAATGGGCTTGTGCAAGCTGTAGTGACTTATCAATGAAGATTTAGATTGATTAGATTGATGGGTAGAAAAGAGGTACTTACATATTTGTGTGTCTTCCAGTATGTGTATATGAACATCCCTTGTCCTGTGTCCTATGTGAGTGAGAATCTCCAAAAATCAACCATGACATCTCCATTCTGGTGACCTGTTGAGAGTCACGGCCAGGTCAAGATGGTGCCTGGCATTTTGCCAGAAGGAGCAGTTCCTGCTGCCTCGGGTGCCCGCTATTTTTGAGCTCTCGGGGAGTTCCTAGAGAGTTCGCATGCGCAGCATGCAGCGTGGGTTCTAAAAATAAAGTTCGTTCCTGCTTGAATCTTCAAGTGGCTCGTAATTTGTGCCCAGCCGGACTGCGGCAGTGACCCAAGCTCATGTGATCCTATGAGAGAAATATTATAGCAGCCAACCAGTGAGAGGAACATGCTCTCCAGGTGGCCCTCTTGGAACTGGGTCCCACTACTGGGCCCTCGCATAACTCCAGAAATGTAAGTTTTGACCTCCGCAGGGATTTTGTTCTACTGTACATGTGAGGTACAGGACTGGGGAGAAGGCTTCTGAGAGATAAAATGAGGGACAGGCCCACACGGGCCATCGTCTGGGTTTGGGGCACCATGTACAGATGTATGGCTGGTTCTAGAAAGTGCCAGCACTCAAAAGGGAGCCTCTTTCATAGAAGACACCCCCCAAAACCCTGAGTCCCAAGGCCTGGGGGGCCTCTGTGTTCCTTATCTATGGGCTGTGGTGCCTCAATTCATGTCTGTCTCATTATATCTTACATCACGGAGATTATCCATTAATTCTTTTTATTTTAACTGAACATGTGCAAAGCATTTAAGCCACACTTCACCACTCACTACCTTGTGGTAGGACTAGACCAGAACTCTGGTCCCCAAACCCGTACTCTTTTCTTTATGCCACATTGCTTCTATATGTTTTTCTCTGCTCCTTTCTCCTTGATATGTAGCACTCAATTCGGTTCCCTGGTGTTATGGAATGATTGTGTTCTCCCCTATGTTAGCACATGTTGAAGTGCTAACCCCCAGTATGACTGAATTTGAAAATGGGGCCTCTGTGGAAGTAATTAAGGTGAAATGAAGGCATGTGGGTAAAGTCCTGATACGGTAGGATTAGTGTCCTTTCATGAAGATTCTACACCAGAGAGTCCTCACTCTCTTTCTTGATATACCTACGCCAAGGAAGGACCGTGTGAGGATACATTAAAAAGGTCTCTAAGATCCAGGAAGAGAGCCTATACCAGGAATTGAATTTTCTGACCCATCGAACTTGGACTTCCAGCCTGTAGCACTGTGATCAAAGCCACCCCATCTATGGTATTTTATCATGGTAGCCCAAGCAGATGACTCTACTTGACTTCCTAGAGAATATTATTTTCCTTCCAAAACCTCCTTTTTTTCAATATTTATTTTTCAATATTTATTTTTAGTTGTAGTTGAACTCCATACTTTTATTTTTATGTGGTGCCGAGGATTGAACCCTGGGCCTCGCACATGCTAGGCGAATGTTCTACCGCTGAGCTACAACCCCAGCCCTCCAAAACCTCCTTCTAAACCTCCCTTTGAAACATCTTTCAGATTCTGCCTGTTTGTCATCTAAATACTTCCAAGACTTGCTTTCAGATCAGACTCTTGTATACAAACCCACAATGGTGGTTATCGATGTTTTACCTTAGATTTTCTCACACAGTGTTTCAAGTGGACCTTCAATCCCTCCATGAAAGCAGCTGCCCTTCTGTGTTCACTTTTCATCACTGTGACAAAATAATCCAACTAAAAAGAGGAAAGGTTTATTTTGACTCATGGTTTCATAGTGTTTAGTCCATGGTCACTTGGGCCTCACTTCTTTGGGCCTGTGGCAAGGCAGAAGATCACATCAGAGAGCACGTGGTAGAGCAAAGTTGTCTGCTCATGATAGCCAGGAAGAGATGGGGGGAGGAGAAAGAGAGAGAGAGAAGACGCAGCCAGAATACTCTTAAAGGGAATACCTCCAACAACCTACTTCCTCCAGCTAGACCTCAAAGTTTCCACCAGTTACAAATAAAGCCATCCGCTGAGGCCCAAGCCTTCAATACACGAGTTTCTGGGGAATATTTTAGATCCAAACCATAAAATTTTATCTCTGGCCCCCAAAGACTCATCTCCATTTCACAATTCAGAATGCATTCAGCCCATCTCACAAGTTTCTATAGTCTTAACACACTTCACAATACTACTGAAAAGTTCAAAGTCCACTGAAAAGCCTTCTCTGAGATCTGGGGCAAGCTCTTAGCTATGAGCCCCTGTAAAATTTTTTAAAAAAATTATATGGGTTCTAACATAAAATGATCCTGTATAAACATTCCCATTTCAAGTGAGAGGAATAGGAAAATAGCAAGAAGGAATTGGAAAAAGCAAGACTAAAAACCAGCAGGGCAAACATTAAATCCTGTAGCTCCACGTCTGGCGTCCACGTGGTGTGTGACGTGAGCTACAAAGGGCTTGGGCAGCCCTGCCTCTGTGGCCTCACCAGCCAGCCAACATGACCTCTCCCTTGGGCTGGCTCTGCTTTTAGTGGTAGCCTTCCCTCAGCAGATACTCCACGTTACTGGCATCTCTAACTTCCTGGGGTTTCCACTGCAGCTTTGGGTTCCTCCGTGGGGCTGTCTGCAGGGACTCTGACTCTGCCACTCACTGCCTGGCTCCCAGGTGTTCCTTTGAAATCTCTGTGGAAACTTTCATGACCCCACGACTCTTGCATTCTGAATACCCGCAAAACCAGCACCATGTGGGTGACAGCAAGTGTCACTGAACCCGGATCCAGAAGCTCATCCCAGGGGAAAACTTCCATCTGAGAGATGAGCATTGGAGGGAAAAAGCAAGACTTTATTCGGTGGCCAAAGAATGGAGAAGTAGGGGCTCATCCTCACAAATCATCTTCTTAAGAACTTGGGGAAGTTGAGGGGTTACTGAGATACAGGATAAGAGTAATGAGGGAGAGAGAGAGGCTAATAAAGGGGAGGAATATTCATGTCTTTTACAGAAATAGGTGAATGTTGTAAGATTAATGTTCCCTTTCCTGTTAAAGTTAAACCTGTAGTCTGAGTTTCCTACTAGGTGACAAAAAATGTGTTTGCTGTGATCTGAAACTTAAATTTCACAGTGGGCAGTTAGGTGGGGGTGTTTTCCAGTTGCAAACCCCAGCCCCAACATACCTCCCTTTGCCCTCAGTCTTCCAGTGTAATGCCTACAGTGGCTAGCTAATCCAGTCGTAACCATAGCCTTTCCCCTTGCCTTCCCCAATTTTAAATTAGTCCATCACATAGATTGTAACCTTGAACTTCTCTTATCAAGAGTAAGAGACAGTGCTGTGTTAGGGATAAAAACCTGGGCAGACTTCCTGCCCAGTATGCTTGCTTGCCAGATGATTTTTGGGTAGCATACCCTTCTACAGAAGAAAAGTGTGCCTTACCGAGTAGCTTTGGAGCAAATGTCTGATTTCTTGCAACACCCTGATATTTCTAACAATATCTTTCAAGAACTTTGGTGCCACATCTTCTCTCTCTTTTCATGGTTTGGTATTTCCAGTTATGGTGACTAATTTGCCAGGACTGGCCTCAAACTTGCTATCCTCTTGCCTCAGCCTCCTGAGTTGCTGGGATTACACATATGCACCACCTTTAAGTTCAGCTTCACATAAAGTCTTAGGGCATGGGCAAAGTGTGGTCAAGTTCTTTGCCAGCAGGTAAAGTGAATGGTCTCTGGTCTAATTCCCAATAGCGTCCTCACTTCCATCTGAAACTTCATTAGCAAAGCTTCACTGTTCTCATTTCTGTCAACCTCTGGTCTTCTGAGCTTCCACCAATTGTAATTGCTCATTAACTCCACTTATAGCATTCTGGGCTTTTTCTGGCCTGCCCCTCCAAATGTAACTCCTTCTGCAAACCAATTCCAAAGGCTTCTGAACCACATCCATCAGATATAGTTATGGCAATGGCCCTTCTGGCTACCAATTTCCTGTGTTAACTTTCTGTCGCTGTGACAAAATACCTGAGAAAAATCAACTTAAAAGGAGGAAAGATTTATTTTGGCTTGTGGTTTCAGAGGTTTCAGTCCATGGTCACTTGGTCCCATCTCCATGAGTCTGTGGCAAGGCCAAAAAATCATGGCAGAGAGCATGTGGTGGAGCAAAACTACTCACCTCATTTAGCCAAGAAGCAAAGGATGGGGGGTGGGTCAGGGTCCTCATATGCCCTTTGAGAATATACCCCCCCCCCCAGTGATCTATTTCCTCCAAAGAGACCTCAACTCCTAAGTTTTCCGCCCACTTTATTAGTGCTATCATCTAAGGACCAAGCCTTCAACACATGAGATTTTGGGGGATACATAAGATCAAATCATAATACCTTCTATCTTATAAGTGCCATCAAACTTCATCTTAAAACTGCTTTGTCTCTCATTTTTAATATCCAGGCAGGGAAAACTTATTTATCCACAGAAAACAGGAACAATTGTTTTTTAAATAATCAGATTTAGAAATATTAGTGTTTACTATTGCATAATTAATCTGAAACGAGACTTTCAGATATCATGTGTTCACTTTCACTTTTATTGACATTTTCTCTTTGAAAGATGGTGTTGTAGTTCTTCAAGGTAAGACTCAGGTTGTGAACTCATTTCAATAGTTAAAGAAGTGATGTAAAATCCTCTGTATGACAGGTGTCAAAAATAATCTGCTGACTAAATAACTGAAGCTGAACTGAAGTATCAGTCATTCAGTGAGTTGTAAGAAATAAAATTAAAACTTACAAGATTTTAATTGAGCTTTGTCTCACATATAAAGTATTCTTGAAGTAAGAGTGTTTGGATTTGAATTAGGTGTTCAAAAATGTCACCAGGGAAACATATATTTTACCCTGTAATCCTTAGTATGCTGACTTTTCATTTGTACTTTATGATAAAAACAAACAAAAGCCCCCTAAACAAACAAACAAACACAAACATCATCGTCTGCAAACACAGATTTCATACCTGCCACATCTGTGATCAGTAGCTATTAGTTGCTAAGGAGGCTTGGAAGATTTTTTTTTTTTTTTTTTGGTACTGGAAATTGAACTCAGGGGCACTTGACCACTGAGCCAAACCCCCAGCCCTACTTTGTATTTTATTTAGAGACAGGGTCTCACAGAGCTGCTTAGCACCTTGCTTTTGCTGAGGCTGGCTTTGAACTCACAATCCTCCAGTCTCAGCGCTCCAAGCCGCTGGGATTACAGGTGTGCACCACCACACCTGGCAGAAGATGGGCATTTTTTTTAAACTGTTAAGGCAGCAAGAGCAGAAGATAGCTAGAAGTGGGTGTTGAGTGAACCACAATTGGGAGCAATCAGTTTGTGTTTAGAAATAAGGATGTTCTCAAAAGTAATAGCTTTTGTACATGATGTTTCAGAAGTTTTCTCTAAATTAACAGAGAATTTTTTTTTCATATTTATTTTTTGGTTATAGGTGGACACAATATCTTTATATTATTTTATTTTATGTGGTGCTGAGGATCAAACCCAGTGCCTCATGCAAGGTAGGCAAGTGCTCTTCCTCTGAGCTACAACCCCAGCCCTTATTTTCTTATCTTTGAATGAAAAACTAATATTTTTGACCTCTGCCTTGAGTTAAGATGTAGAAAGTAGCAGCACACCATGGTTTCTACTATAGCAAATAGAAAATATTGGAGGAATTACAAAATTTGGTGTTTATTGATACTGTTGATAGAAAGAGATCTAGAGGGATTGAATTCAAGAGTAGAAATGCCTCCCAAATCAGTGTAGATCTATAGCTTCCCCCCCCCCCTTTTTCAGGCATTTGACAAGTGTGAGCATGACTGAGAATTGGACTTATGTATGGAGGATTACCAATTACTAAGTTATATTCCCAGATCTTTTAAAAAATATATTTATTTATATTTTGAGACAGAGTCTTGCTAAGTTGCTTAGGGCCTTACCAAGTTGCTGAGACTGCCTTTGAACTCACAATCCTCCTGCCTTAGCCTCTCAAGCTACTATGGTAGGGTACATCATCTTGTCTGGCTTTCTCATAGAAATTTACATGAGTGTTTTTTCGGTAAGAAGTATAGGAGCTTGAAAGGTAGAATATAAGTTTTTACATTCTCATGGAGTTTAAAAGCCAAGATCATTCTAGACAGGAGTCCACAATAAACAAATCACACATTTCACCTTCAAGGTATTTAAAACCAGAAATGAATTGAATTCGACAGTATCTATAACCTTAGCCCCACTATCTTCTTGATTGGATCAGAGTGACTCAGCATCTCCTGCTGTCTTCCTGAGGAAGGAAAAGGCAAGCCTTCTTTGAGGGAAATAGTATCTACTTGGTCCTTATGCAACTTCTATATACAATTTCTGGCACAAAAAATTTTAATACATGAAAAAAGCAAGAAAAAATGTAACCACAAACAAGAGACATAATAATCTAGAGAGAACAGGTGACTAAGATATTGAATTTATCAAACAAAGGTTTTAAAATATTATTAATGAAACTATTTTAAATATTGTCTAATGAAACTAGGGGTTAATAATGAGTGAAAATGATAACAAGACAGAGATATGGAATCTACCACTATCCATCCATCCATCCATCCCAGATATATGTTCTAAACCTTAAAATTTCAAAAATAATATAAAAAGGATATATAATAATATAAAATTAAATGGGCTTAAATAACAGACTAAGCATGTGAGAATATAGCATGAATTGCTCTGAATGAAATGTCAGTCAATAAAAATCATCCAAATGTAATTGCAAAAAGACAAAGACATTTAAAATAAAAATTGGTGAATAAGAAATGTGAAGAACACAGTCAAATAATCTAACACATGTAGTTGAAGTCCTAAAGGCCAGGCAAAATACTTGAATTTTTCAAATTTGATGAAAGACAGTAATGCACAGATTTAAGAATATCAGTGTACTCCTATCAAGAAAAGTGCTAAATACATCAAACCTAAGTACATCATACAATGATGACATCATAGGAGAATATCTTAAAAGAAACAAGAATAAAAAGATACGTTAACTTCAAAGAAGCAAGCATGGGACTGACACTAGACTCTTCAGTGAAACTCTGGATTACAGATGACAATGGAATCTATTAAAAAGGTGCCAAAGGGAAAAAGAGGGTGGGGTGGTGGGGAATCCTGCCATTTAGAATTGTTACCTCAGTGAAAATAATTATTAGACGTAAATGGAAAATAGAAATGTGAAGATAAGAAATCTAGATATACCATTGCCAATAGTTACAGAGGTACTAAAGAAATAATTTGTCTAGATAGATGAATTGTGAAGAAAACAGCACTGCAGAAAAAGGAGAGAACACTTAAAACAGTAATTATAAAACACTATGAAATACTATTGACTGCTTAAACAACAATAATAATGTCTTGTGACTTTTAAAATTGCTACAGAAATAAAATATATGACAGCCAACATTCAAAGAACAGAAGAGAATGAAGAAAATTGTACTGTAAGATTCTTGCATTATTTATGAAGAGGTGAAGTGCTAATTTATTGTACATGTGAATAAATTAAGGGCGCATATCGGACTTGTTAGAATAAACATTAAAATTGAAAAGTGAAACTAGAAAAAGCTAGTAGAGGAGATAAAAATGGAATATGAAAACAATTTATCACCATAAAAGAAAATATGAACAAAGAACAGATGTGATAAATATAAATGAAATAAAAAGATCTAAGCCTAACTATATCAGTAATTCCCTATGTGCAGATCAACTAAAAATGTTCATTAAAAGATAGAGATTCTTATACAGTATTAAAAATAAATTTTCAACTTAATACTGCTTAAAAGGATCGTACTTTTAACTAAAGGATTGTGAGTTCAAAGGCAGTCTCAGTTTTACATAAAACTATGTAAAAATATGCCAGGCACATATTAACCAAGAAAATAAAACCTTATTTGCTATATTATTATCAACACAGTGAATTCTGAGGCAAAATAATACTGATATTTCATAACTATAAAAGGGGAAATTAATTGGAGTGCATAACCATCCTAATTATGAATGTGTCTAACAACATAGCCTGAGAACATACAAAGCAAAAATTGAAATGAAAGAATAGATAAATTCATAATTATAGCAAGTAATTTCAGCAAAATCATTTTGGTAATTTATAGTTACTAGCAGACAAAAAAATAAAAGTGAATAAAACTACTACCAAACTTAGCCCAACTGAGGTTCGTAGACTCCCCCCTCCAACAGCAGATACAGGTTCTTTTCAAACAGAAACATTATGGAACATTAACCAACATAGATCCCAGTAAGTCATATGATAAAGAAGTTGATCATGCAATTAACCCATTAAGTCCCATGCTTTTGAGTCTGCAAATATACCAAAGACACTAGTGTATTAAAATACATTGGAAATCAATCATAATCTACAACTTTTATATTATCAGAACAAAAATACAGGTAGTCCTATTCAAGGGACACTGGAACAATATCATATCTTTTACACATTTATAACAGGACTCGTGCCAATAAAAAAAGATATGGGCATTCATTATGTAATATACAAAGAAGTGACTTTCACAACCAAAGTTGAATTTTGGTGTACAGACCAAATGAGAAGGGCAACTGGAAGTTACTTCTGTGGCCCAGAATAGCCAGGTAGTACACTGCACCTTGCTTTGGAGTATATCTTGTCTCAGTGTCTCTCATTCACAGCACAGCTGTTTTCCACCATTGATCATTTAAAATACAGTGCATTTTTAAAATTGATTTTTTAAAAATAAATGACAGCAGAATGTATTACAATTCTTATTACCCATATGCAGCACAATTTTTCATATCTCTGGTTGCATATACAGTATGTTCATACCAATTCATGTCTTCATACATGTGCTTTGGATAATGATGTCTATCACATTCCACCATCCTTGCTAATCCTCTACCCCTTCCCTTTCCCTTTTACCTCTCTGCCCTATCTAGAGTTTGTCTATTCCTCCCATGCTCCTAGTCGCTACCCCACTATGAATCATCCTCCTTATATCAGAGAAAATTATTCGGCATTTGTTGTTTTGAGATTGTCTAACTTCACTTAGCATTATCATCTCTAACTCCATCCATTTACCTGAAAAATGCCATGATTTTATTCTCTTTTATTTCTGAGTAATATTCCATTGTGTATATATGCCACATTTTTTTTATCCATTATCTACTGAAGGGCATCTAAGTTGGTTCCACAGTTGAGCTATTGTGAATAGTGCTGCTATAAACATTGATGTGGCTGTGTCCCTGGAGTATAACTCCTTTGGGTATAGGCTGAGGAGAGAGATAGCTGGGTCAAATGGTGGTTCCATTTCCAGATTTCTAAGGAATCTCAATACTTCTTTCCATATTGGCTGCACCATTTTGAAGTTCCACCAGCAATGTATGAGTGTGCCTTTCCCCCCACATCCTCGCCAACACTTGTTGTTGTTTGTCTTCATAATAGCTGCCTTTTTTTGAATAAAATGACAACCTGGTTTCTAGTTTTATAAAATGCTTTCATGAATGCATTTCTTATATATCAGATATTTATGTAATATTTTGTTTGGTTGAACATTTAATAGAAAGAATTTGTTTTATTAGTTGCTCAAGATAATACAATGATCTTGACATATCATACATATGATTCAAATAGTTTATGCCATTTTCATAATGAATTTAACAATATTTTCAAACACTCTAATCATTCACTTATTATTTTTCTCAAAAGAGTAGGCCTCTGACAACAATGGTCATCTCAGAGTTATATCAATTTGATATTGTTGCTCAATGTAAGTTTTTATAAGTGTTTCACGTCTGCGATGATGGGACAAAATGGATTATCAATTTTCTGACGAAGAAAATTCCAGCTCCAAGTGGCTTCATCGATGACTTTCCCCAGGCACTTGAGGATGAGGGATTACCTAAGGTTTATGTCACGGAACCTCTACTGGAGCAGAGTGAGAAAGGAATAATTTTCCTATGTGGTTTATGAAAGCCAGAATTTCCCTGATACCCAAACTGGACAAATAGAAAGAAAATCACAGACCCTTGTCTTTTGTGAACATGAGAACAGTGATCCTAAACAAAATGAAATTTGGCAATGTATAAAAAGGATATAAATTACAGCCAAAGGATTTATTCCAAGGGTATAATACTGGTGGCAGTATTCAAAAATCAAGTAATTCACCACAGAAACAGAATAAAGGAGAAAATGTGACCATTTTAAGAGCTGAAAGAGAGCAAGAGAAAGATATAGAGAAAGAAGTGTTTGCTAGAATTCAATAGCCAATTGTGATAAAAAGTCTCAGAAAGTAAGAATTAAAGGTAAATTCTTCACTATAATAGAGTGTTGACAAAAAAAAAAAACACCTATAACTATAATCCTACTTAATGTTGTCATATTGAGTTCTTTCTTTACTAAGTTTTGGGAAAAGACTCAGATGTTAACAATCCACACTCTTAGGAGATCCCTGTCAAAGCAAAAAAGACAGAGAAAAGAAATAATAAAAAGAAAGAAGACTCATTTTCAGAGCAGCATATGATCAATATAAAAATATTGTGTTTCTACATATTAGCAACAAACAATTGGAAAAATAATTAGGAAAATAATGTAATTACGTGCCATCAAAAATAAGAAATATTGAGGTCTTAAACTTTTTCATCATCCAAAAACAATGGATATATTAGTTTAATTGTGGTAAGCATTTCAGAATGTATACATGCACAAAATCATCCTGTTGTATACTGTAAATATACACAATTTTCATATGTCAGGTTGATTTCAATAAAGCTGGAAAAATGATCAAACATCGAGAAATAATTTAATGAAATAATTGAAAGGCTTCCACACTGAAAACTATGTTGAGAAACATTAAAGAGGAACTCAATTAAAAAGGGGGTTATTGCCTCCTGTACCAAAATCTTCCATATTCTATGTTATTCTATGATCACAAGTTGATCTATATATTCAGTTCCAATAAAAAATCTTAACATTGTGTATGTGTAAAAATAGACAAATTGATTCTAAATATATATGGAAATGTAAAGGATAGCCAGGTCGATCTTGATGGCAAAATTTCAAGATTTACATTAATAAGTTTCAACACTTCTCAGAACAGCACTGTGTTTTATTGGCATAACTTCTGTTACGTGAATCTAACAGAACAGCATTCATATGTAGACCTTTTCATCTGAGAAAAAGACAATGAATGCAACTCGCGAAGGAAATGATGGTCTTTTCAATAAACATTGTGGAGAAATCTGATATCAATATTGAATTCATTGTGGAACAACCACAAACTTTGATGAACTGCAGACAAATTGAAAGAATAAGGTGTAAAACATCTAGAACAGTAGTTTTCAAGTGGTTTTATTTTTCTTATTTAGTTTTTTAACATCAGGAGGCATTTGGCAAGGTTTTTTCTTGTCAGGACGAGGGAGGAGATGCTGCTGAAATCTGGCGGGCGGAGGCCAGGGATGCTGTCAAACACGTTACAATGCACAGGAGAGTTCCCCATGACAAACTTACCCAGCCCACAATATCAATACTGCCTGCCGAGGTTGAGAAACCCTAGTCAAGAAGAAAACTAGATCAGGAGAATATCTTTGTGATTCTGTAGGTAATGAGTCATTAAGCAGGCCATGGAAAGCACTCTTTGTAAGATTAAAAAAAATAAAATTAAATAAAAATAAATTTAAAAATAGGTAAGCTTTAATGTATTCTGAATGAAACCACTTATTTTTCTATCAAAGCAAAGGAAAAGTCAAGTTATAGATTGGCAAACTATGTATGATATACAAATTATGTATCATACAAATTATGTATGATCATGTGTATGTGCAGGCACAATCTAAAATATTCCCCATGTCAGGACCCCTGAACTCCTGGTACTTGTGACCCTATGCAGTCCTGTCACCTGTGATTTGCTTCTTAGAAGAACTTGGCAAGCATGAAGAGTTAAGTATGATTATATTCCCTGAGCCTGTAATGTCCATCTCATGAGCAGGCATTCTCCCTAGATAGCTTTGAGAAAACAAGCAGTCATGTTGAGAAAGCCGTGTGGCAAGAAAGTGAGGGCACCTTCCTGGCAACAGTCAGCAAGACACTGAGGCTCAGAAACTGACAGTCCACAGGAACTAAAGGTTGCAATTAAACACGTGGGCTTGCCAGCAGATCCTTCCCCGTTTGAAATACATAAGAGACCAGAGTCCTGGCCTATGTCCTGATTGCAACCTGTGACAACGCCCTCAAGCAGAGTGCCCAGCTGAGCTGTGCTCAGACTCTTGACCCACAGAAACTGTCAGATAATAAACGTATGTTGTTTCGCACTACAGGGTTTGTGGTGACATTGCCATGCAGCCATCGATAATATGGATTCATAGCCGGGTTGTCTCCTAAAAATCTAAGACAAACACATCCCAATCAAAAAAGTCCCAAAGATGTGAACAAGCACGTTCCGAGAGAGGACATTTAAGTGGCTCACACATAGATTTTAAGTGCTCATCATCAGTAGCATCGTGGAATCACAAGTTAAAACCCACAACTAGATATACCACACGCACATGACAATGACTGAAACTAAAACTAAAACGATTGACAATTCTCTGGAAAGGAGATGAAGCAAAGACTGAATTCTTGTAAAGTGTAGCTTAGAGTGTTAGGTGAATAGACCCAGGGAAAAACTATTTAGCATTTTTCTATTAAAGCAAAACAAACATCTACACCAGGGCTCAGGATACAGTAGCCCCTGGACAGAATTCAGCCAACTATCTGCTTCTGTAAATGAAATTTTATTACATAGGCATATGTATTGTCTATGGCAAAGTTAAGTCATTATGACAGAGAATATATGGCTTGTAAAATGTGTGTTATTTACCATCAGTCTTTTAACAGAAAAAAAAAAGTTTGCTGGCCCTGGATTTCATATTTTTCTGGACTCTACATTTTCAAGAGAGATCATGAAGCTTTATGATAATAGACCCCAAACTGAGAAAACAAATTCCCCCAAGGAGAAAATGGATGAATTATGATATATCCACACAGTGGCCGACTTCATAGCAATTAAAAGGAGCAAACTATCAGTAGACATAATAACAAATAAGAAGGCAGACTCAAAAGAGAACATATTATATGATTCCATTTATATGAAACTCACAAAGAGTTAAAAAATAGTTGATAAAAGTTGATTGAAGACTGGTAGTTGTATATAAACAGGGAAACCACCTCAGGGACTCTTCTAAGGTGTTGGAATTAATTGTTCAATGTTGTGATCGGTGTGCACATGCAAATAATCAAGTCATATACTTTATGTATATTACTATATTATAGTATTCCTCAACTAGAAAGTGCATATCTATTGTAGGATATTTGGAAAGTATTGTGAAGTTTTAACAAAGTGTTTTTCAAAAAGTCATACATCATCCCAGCTCTCAGGCCAGCTACTCTTAATATTTTGGGTTATTTTTTTTCCAGTCTTTGTTTTAGTGCTCCCAAACCTACTGAAAAATTGCAAAAGCAGAACAAACATCTATCTCCTCCACCCAGATTACTTACTACCATGAAAGTATTCTGGGAATGCTATGGTTTGAATGTGACCCCAAAGTTATGTGGGTTGGAAATAGGATTCCCAATGTAGGAACTTTAATGACTGATTAGCTCCCAAGGGATCTGCCCTCATGAAAGGATTAAGACCATTGTCGTGGAGTTGGGGATGGGTTCCTTATTGTGGAAATGTTCCCTTAGGAAGGATCGGCCCCCTTTCTTATCATTCTCCACTGCCCACCCCACCCCACCCCGCTGCCTTCCCTACAGCTATGGGATGATGCAACAAGAAGGCCCTCCTGCCAGACGCCAGCACCTTGACCTTGGACTTCCCAGCCTCCAGAACTCTGAGGAACAAATTTCTGTTCCAAGTTACCCAGTCTGTGGTATTCCATTATAGCAGCACCAAACAGGCTAAAGAGGGTGGTACTTCCCAAACAAAGGCACTAACTTAACTTACATCACCACTGTGCAAACTTCTGAAAATCAGGAAGTAGACCTTGGCACACACGACCCTGCCGTCCAGACCACAGACCCCATGCAGCTCTCCCCAGCTAACCTGCTTGTGCCTCTCATTTCCCTTTCTGGCCCAGAATCCTAACTGGGAACATGTGCTGTATTTCACTGCCTTGTCACAGCAGTGTCCCTTAACCTCAGTCTTTTTGTGTCACCTTAGAGAATACAAGTGATCTGTATTTTATTTACCTTAATGTGGATTCTTTTATTCAATAGTTTGTAACCCCATCTTGTGTGTGTATTTCAAGAGAGGAAACTAATTTCTGACTGAATTCATTTGGACTATTTCAAAAGGTGAAATACCTTTCTTCATTCGTCAGTAAACAAAATTAAACTTTCAAAACAGCATATGTCAAACCAATTGCTTTAAAGGTCACAGATACATATCTGGCCCATTCTAGCAAAGAGGAGAGGTGAGACAGTTCCATCCACTTTTACAGGTTTCATCCAGCCCTGGACCCACTCAAGGTTAGAGAGAACAGGAAACTTTCAAAAATGAGTATGTGCATTAGCCTACGAAGCCCTAAGTTTTCAATTCTGTGAATATTTCAGTGACACAGGTGCGTTAAAATAGATTGGAAATCAATCTGTAGCTTATATATCCTTTATCATCAGTGAGGGCAAAAATATAATCCTATAAATAGGTACATTGAGACAGTATAGCAACTTTTACAAGTACAAGCTCTTCTGTTAATAGGACACTAGGCACTCTTTACCTAAGTGACTTTCATGAACTGTTCAACAATTATTTTTGGTGGAAAGGGGCAAAGCACTTCAAAGGGTTGCATTACATTTTTTGACAACCTGCTGCCTGTTTCCCAAAACGTGGCTTGCTTCGTTTGTCCTGGTCACCCAGGCTGCCCAGCCTGTTACTGTGCAGTGTAAATCATCCACTATGTAGGACTATGTCCCTATGTAGGACACCTGTTTTTTTACCATTGAAACTTTGACATATAGTGCCTTCTTTGAAATAAAATGACCTAGTTCTAGAAAACACTTCCAATAATGCATTTCTTCTATTACATATCAGTTATGTATGTGATATCTTGTTCAGTTGAGCATTTAGTGGAAGCCCTTTTGGCAGCCAAGTTTATATCATTTTTACAATAAATTTTAAAATATTTTCAAACACTCTAATCATTCACCCATGTATTTTTTTTTTACTCAAAAGGAATAGACCTCTAAAAATATATTATTTCAAAGTGTCCAATTTAATTTTTCTAGGTGTTTCATGTCTGGGCGATGGGATACAATGGGTTAAATGACACATTGTATTTTATTTTTCTTCACAACACCTTCCTGATGGCAAGTAATAGCACCAGGTGAAGATAGTATATCTTAAACTAGATCCAGGAAGTGGCACTGAGTGCTCAGCCCTTCCTCCTCTCTACATCTACCAGTTAATTTAAAAATAAGTAAAAAATCAGTTTCAACAATTCAAAGCCAAGATTTTCTCTCTTATGAGTCATCACAAGCATGCCTTGCTTTGAAACCAGTAAAACTCTTTGAAATAAACAAAACAACAAATGGTCGTGTGGGCTCCTCTCACCATCCACAGCAGGGCAACGTTTGCTAGTGTGTGTGGACTGGGGGCCGGGAGCCCACGCCTGTGGGGCTGGTCTGACAGGAGTGTGCGTGGAGATGGGGGTAGGGGAGCCATTGTCATCATCACAAGAGAAAATGTGTGACCTTCAGTTTGATTGAACCATGGCTTCTAGTGCGATACTGACAGTATCCTGCAGCAGGGCTCTGGGGGAGGCTCGCAGAAGCACCCTCTCATGGCTCGTGTGTTCTGGAGCCTCCGGGGCAGCCCAGGGGTTTGTCAAATGGACTCTGGGGCCTTTATATACTAGAGCAGAACACTCCACATGCTTCATCGCCTTCAGGTCAGGGCCAGGAGCTGTTGCCAGGGCTACAGGCTTTTCTTTGTTCTTAGGAAGTTTTTCAGTAGTAGAGGGGCGTCATCTTTAAGTTCAGTGGACGTCCCAACAAGCAACAAAGGAGTTTCTGCACAGTGGGGGCCCAGGTACCCCCATTTCTTTCATAGTTTCTAATGAGGACAGAGAGAAAACTGAAAAACAGACTAGAAATACGTCTGTGTGTGGATAGGTGAGAGGTGACAGTTTGTCTCCACTCGCCTGGTAGTATCAAAAAAGCCCAAGAGTTCCTCGTTGTCCAGCGGCCGAGACTGTAACTGCATGACTGTCTCATACGGCTGCTGTATATTCAGGTGAGGACTTGCATGTCAGATGGGCTGTCATGTCAGGTGACGTGCCTTACCAACGGCTCTTTCAGTGACATGTTTCAAATTCAGTATTGGCCTGAACTTCTCCACCAAGTCCTTAGCATCCCTGTGGGCATTTTTCAGCTGCTGGACAGAGGCTTGCTCATTACATACTCAAGATTCTCACATTATTCTAGATTTGACCAACTTTTTTGTCATCACAAATCTCCACAAAGCTGTGCTTTTCCTAAGCCAGCAACGCAAACCACCAATTTCTCTGAGGAACTCTGGTTCTTTCTAGTGAAGGTTAGTATTTAGAAACCAAGTTTGAGTACTCAGTGTACACATTGCTACTGGACTGTCATTCCTTCCCTACGTCTATACATATCCAGGAACACATATGTGACATGTGTAACTGTTTATATGTCTATAAAACATTAAAAATTACTGAGTTAATACTAATATATCTAATCTTAACTTGATACTACAGTTATTTCAGCCTTTCCCTTCTCAGACCCAATATGAAGGTTATTTTTTTTCCCCAAGTGAGATTTAAGGAAGAGGGAGAAAAGTCAAAGTCAAGTCTATTTATCGTAGATGGTTTATCTCACATGGAAATTAATTATTATTGGCTTTCTGTAACTCACTTATATACCTAGTATAAGCACTTGCTGAAGACATAAAGGCTCAGAATTGTACTGACTGCTACACAGCGTAAAGGCAGGAATCCTAGAACCCTAATGTGGGGCAGGGTGTGGCAGGAGGTACGAGGTCATACCAGGTAGAAGGTTGACCTTCTCCAGCCTAACCTTTGTATGCTCTAGATTGCATGCACCCACCTGCAGCCGCCCAGAAGTGGTGTCTGGTTTCCTGAACTTTTTGTGTATCACCCAACATCTGAAGTCTTATTTTAAGGTCAGGTTGATCAGAAGTGCACCTGGGTGCATTTCCCCTCTGCCCCTGTCCTCTCCCTTCCTTTGATGCTGGCTGTTCAGGAGGTGCCCAAGACTGACTTCCTCTTCTCTCTTATCAGATGCACAATGGTGATGAGGTTAGAGTTCCTGGAGTCACATTCCAGAATGCAAGTTAAAGATGACATGGTTAGCCTATTGATGGAATTTGGCTCACACAAAACTTTTGCTTGAGCCAAGTTTTTAAAACACGGAGTGTGTTTTCAAGTAAAAAAAAAAAAAATCCCAATATCTGGCTTTTCTTAAAAATAGGGACAATCTAGCAATAAGGGGCCCACATTTGCATGCACTGAAGGGCAAGTATTCTGCAGTGTCCCCTGGTTTCCTGACTTCGCTACTCACCGAAATCCCTTAAATGACCACCTTTGCCAGAACTGCCACACAGGGGAGCCTTCACAGGAGGCATGGTGCTTTCTCTTGTTAAGTGTTTCCTTTGATCCCATAATCACTTCTCTTATTTCAGGGCCAACAGAGGACCACCAGTTTCCTTGAAGGCAGAGCTCCAGCAGCATTGCAGGTCGAGGCCAATTCTGGGCCAGTCAGGAGAGGAGGTGGATCAGGGGAGGGATGAGAGGCTATATCAAGACTGAACTTCAAGTTCATCTTTGAGACAAAAGAAACAAAGAAACCAAGAGGTTTGTATCTGAACCGCTTCATTAGTGAGCAGAGGAACAACAAAGGGTCATGACGGAGGGGCTCAAAGAGAGGGGTAACTGTGTGTTACTTCTCTTCACATTTCCCAGAGTGCTCTCTGGTGAGAACTCAACTCCCGTTGGAGTAGCAGCCAGACACCCAGGAATGGAAGTGATGGACATCATTTCTAAGCCCAGCCCTCACTCCACCCTTGCGCATCCTTGTCTTCTACTCCCAGCTTGTTCCCTTGCTTAAAGAGTAAGAGATTCAACAGAGAGAAGGTTCTGAGTTCTTAGGAGATGCCTGGGCAATCCTCCTGTTAGAAGGAGTCTAGGTCCCTGGATGACTGTGTGGAGTAGAATGCTCTCTCTTCACAAGCCTGGTTAGACTCTAATGAGAGCAAGAAATAAATGTCTGAGGTTCAAAGTGTTTTGGGGGGGATGTTAGATATTTGGGGACCTATTAAAGCATCTAGTTTTTTCCTTATCTGGTTCACTGGCCTTGACCAAGGATTACTAAGATAATTCCAGAAAATTCAGTTTCCTTTGAGATCAAATTTCTCAAATAAATGTTACCTACCCAACTGCTTCCAAGTCCTTTCCATCCAATTACTGCCTCATTACTAGTAATTTTGTTTCTGCTTCTGCAATTCAACTTGAAGTGCACTTTCCAAATATTTTAACTGCCAAATCAAAAATAGCTCCCAGCCCTCATCTCACTTGTGTTCCCGTGTATTTGACACCATTGACCACACTCTGCTTCCTGAAGCCCTTCCCTCACTTTGGTACCTCCACACACAATTCTAGAGTTACACTGTTTGATCTTCCAATGCCACCGCCACTTACTTGCTGTGTGACCTTGACTAATTCCTTAACCTTACTATGCTCATTTGGAGGCTCCCGTGAACATTCGATAACGTCAGCCTTCTAGGAGAGACCAGGGCTTGCTAACAGTTAGCCACTGCTGCTATTAATAATGTAGTGTCTTGGGTTTCTCTTCTGTTTTTTTTTTTTTCTCTGCAATACATACTGATTTTGGTCTTCTTTCTCCCCTTTCTCATTAAGTATTGATTCCTCCAAAGGTTATTGCCTTGGATCTCTGTCAGATTCTCCCCAACTTTATTTCCGATTTGCCTCCTCTATTCCTCCTTCCCTCACATGTCGTCAAAGTCATCGTCCATATGTAAGAGTTGATTAACTAGGTCTCTTTCCTCATGGCCTGGGAGACAGGCCCCAGCAGAGACAGGAACCAAAGGAAGGATTACTTAAGGCAATGAATATTGTGCCAGGTATTCTGTTTATAGAACCAAGTGACTAAGCCGCTGTATACCCTACTGATCCCAATGACCCCATTGACATCAACAAATGAGATCTGTTGATGGAGAGAACTTTATGTGCCAAAACCTCAAAAATTCTCATTCATGGTCCTTGAAGAGTTCCTCTCTTCTTAATACAGCTCAATCTAGAATTGACTCTAGTTGGATTTTTTTTTTTTTTTTTTTAGAAAATGGGTTTCCCAGGGTGTCCTCACCAGAATATTTGACCCTTAAGATATTTTTCTCAAAATGTTATTTTCATAGTTAAAGTGATTTTGAAATACTCCTCTGAAAACTCACGGAGCATGCTACCATATGAGAGGTTCTAACAAGTCCACTACAAAGAAACCTAGAACTTAAGTCCGCCTACCATCTTCCACCCATGTTTGGCCACAGAACCCTACCGATATTGGTCTAGGGTTGAGCCCAGTGTGTAGAGGTTCTTTAGTTGTCACTGGAGGGCTCAAGAGGGGTAGAAAGAAAATAGCTGGAATTGCCTAGCAATCCTGACAAACAGGACACCTGTGGCGGATCCACGTCCATGAGATGCAAAGATAAACAGACTATGTGGTCAATCATGGAAAGTGCGACAGACGTCAAAGAGAATTAGTTCACTCCTGCATCAAGCTGTTGTGAAAGAATAGCCGGAGTACTAGCCCCGGGAGTTTGTGCTGGACCCCTGGCTAAGGTTTAGCTGAGTCACATTGGATAAGAGGAGACCAGGCTCCAGCTCCTCCCATAGGGGAGGCTGGTGGCACTGTGGGTACCAGGGACAGGCTGAAACCCAGTGTGACAGCTCAGACTGAGATGAACCGCTGGTCTGGGGATCCCTTAGAGCTCCAGGAATGGGGCACCATAGTGCAAAGCTAGAGGGGCATCAGGTTCCCCAGAGTCAAAACAAAGAGAATGCCAGGGAAGTTGGTGAAGGGGGCGACCCAGGCACAATGGCTGCCCGAGAAGGAATCTAAGAAGTGTTGAGCATAATCTTGCCTCTTGATCACTGGTTCAAGGGGGTGATTCTGGGGAACGGTTATGGAGTTTACCCTTTATTTCCTCTCACTTTTCCCAGGAACAAATAAAGCAGGCATCATCCAAGAAGTGCTTTCAAAATGTCTTGAAAGAAACTCCAAAGAGGAGAATGTCCTCTGTGCTCACTGTGGCTCACCAGAGGGAATGTGACTCACCACCAGGCTGGAGCCCTTGATATGCTGCTTCTCTGGTTTTCACAATGCCCGGCCCTTGCAGAGATCTGGGCTTGTGACGTTTATCATAAAGCATTGTTGGGATTAATACTGAGATGGCTCCATATCTATTTTTTTAATCAACTTTTCAGGTGCCATTCTTAAGCCCCTAGTACTAAAACTATAAATTTTAAAGTAGGCCAACCTAGCCCCTTAGAAAAATCTTCTCAAATATATTCAAGATCTCTTTGCAATTAACATTTTTTCTTTCTTGTCCTGACTCGCAGGGCCCAGAGCTATAGAAGCTATGACTCATGTCTCCCATCTGAAGTAGAGATTTCAATAATATCCATGTCACAAACATTAGGACAAATGAATTCATGTTTGCAAAATGCTTCATTCAAACAGGGCCCAGTATACCTAGTAAGCAAAATGTATCTGTGTTTTATCAAATTTACTAAAAAGCGCAATTTTGTCAGTATTTAATGAGGTGCCTGGCTCAGGAGCTCGTAGTTACTTCTCCTACTACTCTCTCTCCAGTCTGGGTTCAAGCTGAATCCAGAGGCTTATTCCTCAGGCTACTGTGTCTATTCTTTGTCCTATTGGAAAAAAAAAAAAAAAAAAAAAGACCTGTCACTGTGTCTGTACCAGACCCCTCCTGTCTGCCTGCCAAATCACAGTAAAGTAACCAAATATGAACAGAAACTTTCATCGTACTCATCGGTACTTATTAAAGAAGGGATATTGCTGTTGAAGAGACCACGCAGAATATTAATCAAAGAATACCTCATTCCTAGGTAGTAAATAAGCCATAATAGATATTATATGTGGTAAATAAACTACATGTAAGTAATATTTTTATGGTTTATTTTTCTGAGAATAGAGAATTATCTTCCTTGTCTATTTTTCTTTACACTTTTAAGAGATTATTGATTTCCCTTAAGTATTACATTTGATTGTGATATTAAGATACCACCACAATGAAAGGATATAAATATTCTATTTAACATTAAAACTTTATTTATAATGCATAAATATTAAAAGTGGCATGTAGCCATAATGCTTTAGGGGAAATGATATTCATAACTTTGTGCACATGTACTTCTGTGAACAGCGATCAACATAAACTCAGCCATAATGTGATGAGTGCTCAAGAGGTACTTCAGTGAAGATCCTGCTTCTGCCTAGTGAGCAGGAAAACCATTTCCCTTTTGCAGATGAAAAAACAGTTCAACAGATTTAGTGACTTGCTGAAGGTCACATTGAAGGTCAATGGCAGAGTTCAGGTCCATCCTCTGTTCTGCTGGGACCCAAGTCTTAGACCCACCCCCCCGCCCCCCGTGAATTGCCAGCTCTTCAGCTCTCAACCCAAGAAGAGACACAAGGCTCTGAGACCCAAGACAGTGCTTACAAAACACAGTCGGATTGACTGTTCATAAATCTACAGCCAGGCTGGGTCTCTGCCCTGTCCCCAGACATCATGCTCAACTATGTTGTTCGATTATAAGAAGAGTATACTGCCAGCAATTTGATCTTAGAGGAGGGAAAATAAACTTACTAGTTCTTTTGGAATTTGAGAAATGGATGTTGGTAGAATAAAACATAGGTTAAAACACTTTCCAAAAGGACCTGGAAACTAAGTCAGTGATACTCTTCTTTAAACGATCCAGTTCTAACAAATTCAGTTTCAATACTTTCATTTAAAGGGTTTGTTTGGAAGTGCTCTAGGTGAAGTCAAGAACACACCTGCAGACTCTCTGGACAGTATAGGCCAAGGGACCCAGACATTGAGGGAGGTGGTGGGGCAGGTCCTGGCTAGGGAAAAAGTTTGGCCACACTCAGTGCATCATGTAGATCATTGTGAATTATTGTAACAGAGGACGTCATGGTTTCCAAGATGTGTTGGTGATGTTAGAATACACTGCTCTACCTCGAATATTGGGCGGCTCCTCTGAATTCCTCAGATACATATTTCTAAACCAAAATAGCCTGAGACCTTCTTCCCTACTTTAGTGTGTGGCATCTTTGGACTATTTTAATATTAGCCTTCTACATGGGTCCTACAGAGGGATGTAAAACTAAAAACTGCCCTTGACACTCAGTGACATATACATATAGTAGGAGTGTTTATATTGTTGTTTCTTCCAATGATTGGCAATAAAAACTCGTAACATTAAGTGGAAATTGATGATGATAGTTTGGAAAGATATTCTTAAAGGTATCAATTTCTCGGGGGGCTCACTGGATTATATTTCAACATGTTTATCTCATTTCTCTCCTTTACATCAAAGTAATCCTTATTCTGCTCTCTCTTGTAGGCCTAGTCGAAACTTCAGTGTTCATCATTACTGAGATTTCTCACAGGATCTTGCAAGACCTCACCCATTCCCTTGTACAGAACAGAATGTTTGGTGTGGGCCTCCGTCTTTGCCCACACTAGTTTCTTGTGACATCCGGACCAGAGACCCAGTTGCCTCCCGTGATATCTTTGCCTTGCTCCCACTTAGCTAGGCCGAACTACATTTCCCAGAATTCCCTTTTTAAAAATCTGTTTCCAGTTCATATGGGCCACGGAGGGAGATTTTCTCTTGAGGTTGAAGGAGGGAAGGAAGTCAGTAGCCATTTTGTAACGCACGCACATTATTTTTGACTTGTTAATCCATTTTGTTGGCCTGAAGCAGCAACTTGGCCTGCAATTGCTCTCCCTTGTCCCTTGATCTTCCTTTGGTTTTTCTGATTCCTAAATCAGTGGTGTGTGTGTTCAGCTCCTGACAGAGAACCCTGGTCTCTGCAGGATACTCTTGTTACCAAGGTCAGAGGCCACAAGAACCCCTCATGGATCAGAGTTTGGCCTTGTGGGGTTCCGGCTCATGCTTGTGAGACTCCAGTCTGCCATATTCTACCTTCCTGACTGGGCTTTCAGACTAGCTTTGGATGTAGAGACAGCTTTGCAGAGGCAGCTTAGCAAATTCCCATGAGGACTTAAGCCAATTCTGTTTTTTTTTGTTGTTGTTGTTGTTGTTTTTTGAGGAGGGGCTGGGTACTAGGGATTCAACTCAGGAACGCTCAAACACTGAGCCACATCCCCAGCCCTTTCTTTGTATTTTATTTAGAGACAGGGACTCCCTGAGTTGCTTAGTGCCTTGCTATTACTGAGGCTGGCTTTGAACTTCAGATCCTCCTGCCTCAGCTTCCTGAGCCACTGGGATTACAGGAATTTTAAAATAATCATTGTGCATCTATCTCCTATTAATTCTGCGTCTACGGTTGAACCCTGACTAATATGATCTACCCACAAGCCTTTGCCAAGGATGGAACCCAAGATCTAGAAAAGGGAAGGGCTGCCTATCCTTAGACCTGCAGCCTGTCCTTGCTGAAGCCCTATCACACCCAACTCACTATAGTTCTCTGCCAGGGTAGGACCTGCGGCTTCTGTTTCTCTGCCAGGGGGAAACACTGCTGCACCATTGCTTCATCATCTTCCCTCTGGAATGGCTAATGTCACTTCCTGAGTGGGTCGAGCCTCTCACAAAAGGACAAGAGAGTGGGATTCCAGTTATAGTTCTTTCAGCATCAAAAGTCCCACAGCACCTGGCAAGAATCTGTGTTTTTAACTATACACAGATTTAGTTTTAATGTTCATCATTAAATGTTTCACATGGTTCACATGGTTTCACATGGTTCTTAGGCACAGCTGAGCCAAGAATGACTGCCCCATACCATCTTCTCTACCCTGAATCTCAATGGAGACTTTGATGGCAGTGGCTAGCAAATAACCAGAATTATCCTTCGAGGCTTTATTTAGTATGTTGGACACTCCACGTGGATAAATATATATTCGTATGTTCCGGAAGCCAGAAGAGGCACAGATAGGGTTGGCCTGGTATGGTGGAATTTAAGAAATGCTTGTATCCAGTGTTCTTTTACAATTAGGGGACAACCGCAGCTGGGAGAGAACATGGGTGGTAGAAGGTGTAATCAGATAACACAACATCGGGATCCCACTGATCAGTCAGTGTATTAGAAGCCTATGGGTCCAGGGATCCGGGGTCAGAACGGTGCACAGTCTCCACTTGGGCCTCCCTATGTGCCTGAGTGCTCTTCCATGGTGAATGGGCTGAGATTGAGGTGCCTTTGCCACCGTGGACCAGGTTGCCCTGAGCTGCCCTGGCAGGGTTGAGAGAACTGGAGGAGTCTCAGCACAGTGAAGGAAAACACCCAGGGCCATGATGGAGATCGTCCAGTGGGGAAGCTAAGTCCTACTGAAGAGGAACTCTGCACTGGCTCCCAATGGGGACATTCTTAATGGATATTAGGATGTAGAGGGTCACAGGGTACTTCCACACTCTAGTGGCTTTTCTGCATTTGGCATGAGAGGGCTTCTTTGTCTAGAAAGGGACCAGGCAAATGGAAAGTCTCACCATGGAGGTTTCCCCTGGGAAGTTGCAGGAGGTTGAAGACAGAACAATTAATGAAGCAGTTGGAGATAACAGCAGAAACGTTGCTTCCTCCAGTCTTGTCTTCAAAAGAATTTGAAGAGGGAATTGGAAAAAGTTTCTACAAAAGAAATGAGCGAGTCCACGAGTCTCTGTTGCATGGAGTTTGTGGCCTGGGAACATTTCCAGGAACTTCTTTTGGTGTCAAAGCTGTCACCCAGAGCTACAAACTCTGTAGAAAGACAGCCCCACGAACACATTGCTGCTGCCCCCTCAGCAAAGAGGGATGCCTGTACATTGGTTCAGAGGGAACTTCTGGCACAGAAGTGGTAGGTTTTTAGATGGCTTCTGTGGCCATGCGCCTACCAGCCTGATACAGGGACTTGACAGTTTTTTGAAATGGGTGTCATAATAGCGCTACCTGCCATTTGGACTGAGGCTCTTCTTAATCTAGGTAGTCAATTTATTGAATTCAAACTCTTGCCAAGGAAACTTGACTCAAAAGCTGTTCTCTAGGAGGTTTACTAAAGGCTTGGCAGATTGTGGTCTCTGCAATGGCAACCATCACTTCTGCCACATGCCCCACTCTCCAAACCATCAAAACCTATGGAGAACCTTCTCTTTAAGATGAAAGGGAGGCTTTGAGAAAGAACACGGCTCATGCTCCAACGGGGCCTGCATGCTGGGTTGCACCCTAGCTTATACCCTAGCTGGGGGCTCTGCTTACCAGTATGACCCTTAATGTGATCCGTGAGAAACCAGGAAGAAATCAGGAATCTATCCTCTTGTTTGGACATTGAATGGAGGCCCTGGAGTTTGTACATTAAGCTTGTTGATTAAATCCCAGGAGAACCACCGGCTCGCCTCTTTTGACTCTGAAAATGCAGTAAAAGTACAAAGAAGAGTTCTCCCTCCAAGGTTTATTTACTGTATGCTTGAGTTTTCTTCCTTGCTTTCTCTTGCATAATTGACAAGCCTGACTGTTCATTATATTCTCAACTTAAGGTTTAAGTGATCCAAAATTGGGAAGGGACTCAGGGACCGACAGGCCACCAGAGAGGGCAACCTGGTTAATCCTGATTAAATGCCACATCAGCCCCACCCAGTATCACAGCGTCTATAGAGAACAAAAAAATGACATTTCCATTAGCAAGCTGAGTTTTCATTGAGGGTTAACTTGGAAAATGATTCTCTTAACTGCAAATGCATTGGCAAGTCACTGAGACTTACAGAAATTGTCAGTTTGCCTGGTAGTCGATTGTTTGTTCAGTGGACCCTTGGTGGTTTCAGCTGGCAGGGAAACATCTGACTGAGGTGGCCTTTGGGATATGTGGGATCGAAGTTTTTAATTTCTCCAGAATAGCTCTTCTGTGGGGAAAGAACACGTAGTGAAAAGTGCAATGACAATTCCATGACAGAGGTAGAATATCTGTTGTGACATAGCTGGCCCTTGTATCACACAACAGGAAGCCATTCCCATTTTTTTGTTCTCTTTCTCCCCCTTAGTAAGAATCGAATTGACTATTTGTACAGAAAAACAAAATGCCAATAGAGATGGATTTTTAGAAAACATCCCCGAGTTCTTCTTGACACCCAAGCTGAAATCTTGTCCCTTGTTGCAGGTGGCATAGAAGAGGCCCAGGTCTGTTCATCCAGTGGATTTCTTCTCTCCCCTGGTGTCCCTGCTCCTTCCATTTCTGTCTGCATGGTTAGGGAAAACAAGGTAATGCTTACTATTTAAAAGCAACATTTTATGTCAATGCAGTAAAACGATGCAGACTGCATACCAGTGTTGAGCAGGTGTAACCTACTTCAACTCAGGGGTGGATGTAAGCTGTCCTTCTCCAGAATGTGTTTGCAAAGCTCCTGCCTCAAGATCAATGTCATGGGATCAACTTTCAAAGGTTTTTTTCAGAGCTAAAAACTCATTTCAGACAACTTATGTTTTTCTAGATTCTTTGAGATTTTCATTGGCTCTAAATTCAGTGAAACACTCAGAAACAGGTAATGAGCCTCTAGTCTATCTGATCTGTATACTTGTTTCACCCCCCTTTATTTGCATAGTTCCCTGTGCACCATGACGGTTGCCCGTATTTACAAATTTTGTAATGAAGTATCTTGCTTAAGGAGCACATCTTTCTGTCTTTATGCTGTTAGAAAACCTGAAAAGAGCCAATGTCATTCTTACAAACTCTCAGAGTACTATAAAGCATTGAGAAACATTCCCCCTTCTACCAGATGACTTTCTGTAATTTGTCCATGTGTGTTGCCCTGATCACCCTTTGGCTTGCTATATCCTCCAAATAGAAAATAAATTTATAATATAAGTAGAAATTAAATTTGTATAAAAGATGGGGGGAAAACCCCCTCATTTTAGTACTAGAGCGCCTGTCCAGTGAGTGTTAGGGTAGAAAGTGTGATGGTGACTTCCTAAAACATGACTAAAACACGATACTGTTCCTATGGAATCTAGGACAACTGTTGGACAGGCCTCTGAACAAAGGTCTGTACAACTTGAAGGAGGAAAGAGGGATCTCTAAACAAGACTGTCACACTGTAGCTAGAGAGAGGAGCCAAGGAAGATTATTACTGTCCAGACAGAATTTGTTTCAGGTGTCTTTTTCTAACATGACATTTATTTTCTTCCAGAAAATAATTGTCTTTTTGCATGTATTTGTGAAAGGTGATTTCCTTCTTCCTGTGATATTTTGCTAGTTTATTTCATATTTCATTTAGGTATGACTTCTGAAGCATAGATTTGTGCCTGAAGAAAAAAATATATCGAAAACAGATAAAGTTTAAGTATGGGAGCAGGACTTTTTTTGGGGGGGAGGGGTTGTTTTTATTTTTTGGTAATATGAGAAAAGTGAGCTCAGTTCTCTGAAATAGAAAAGGAGAAACAGCTACTTATTCTTGTACAGGCTACAGATGCAAACCTTGGAAAAATAATTAGGCTTGTAGCCAGAGCTACGAGAAGAAGGTCTACTAGTATTTTTTTTTTTTTTTTGAGTTGTAAAACTGTTCTTTTAAAAATACTAACTAGAATTGTGTAGTAGTAGGGAAATTCGGAAGATCCTGTCATTCTTTAAAATGAAAATGTCACATTTGTTACATTTTTCGATGAAACTTTATATAAAGATTTGGAGGAGTTTAGTTTCAATATCATCTTTGCTGATTGTTTCAAACACACATGAGGGATAGCTGTATTCTTTGTTTAATTTTAGGTTAAAACTGGAGTATTCTGGAATCCAGACAAGAGTCTTGGGTCTGATTGAGTCACTAGCTAGAACAGACAGCCTCAAGAGTATCTGAGCTTGTTTCTTCTTAAGTGTCACTTAAGTGTTGAGTATTGTAGATTTCTATATATTCTATGGACTGGTACTATCATCAGCACCACTCGTTCTTTCTGATGCTCAATGTCCCAAATTTGACCCAACGGTGGGGCTCAAGCTGGGTTTTGTGTCCTTTTTGACATGACCCATTATTATCTGGGGACTTGCATGTTTTCTAGAATAAGATTCACCATCATTCCCCATCCCGCATCTGGAATTAGATTTCACCTAGTGGCCAAGGAGTAGGATGGTGGCTTGAAACCAACATCTTGGCACTGAAGGTATATGATATGAAGGACCCAGCATCACCAATGACATACATTTTGCAAAATCTTGAGCTCAAATCTGATTAAACCTTTAGAACTTAATTTTAGCTTACTAGAAATGGGATGTGTGGAGGGAATAAGGCATAATCTGGAATGAAGCAAGCAGACAAATGCAGACTCTCAGGCATTCTACAAGTTACCTGGTTTGGTTTTTTTGATGATAATGTCATAAAAAATGTGGGGTGTATTGTAACACATTTAAAGGGAATTTTGAGACAAGAAAAGCAAAATGAGATCATTATGGGAACTCTGTTTTGAAAAAATAGTATAAAATGAAATTCTGGAGACTTAGGGAAATTTTAACTTGGACTCATTATAGATGCCAAGAGGCAATGGTTAATTTTTTCAAAGTGTGATGATGTTATTATGATTACTTGGCTAAATATATTTTGGTGCTACATGCAAATTATTTAAGGGTAAAGGTAATGATGTCCACAGTTTATTTTAAATGATTTGACAATAACCCCCCCCCAAAAAATATTGTATAACTGTAAATATATGTTATGTAGATGTGAAGCAGATATAACTAAGTAAATACGTTATGTAGACGTGAAGCAGACATGGCAAACTTCATAGTTATGGAAGAGTTACTGAATCTAGGTGATGGGTAGTTTTTGGTACTGTTTCTTCTACTTTTCTATGTATTATTTTTTATTGTAAAAGAAAGATAAAAAACAGGGATAAGGAACTTTCCGAGTCTGGGACAAAGGCAGCTTCTTGCTCCTGAGAGCCTCAAGCCAACTCTTCTTTCCACAATTCCTGCCTGGGAGATGGACGACATTTCCCCCAGCTCCACATGAGAAGCCCGGGAGACTTTCTCCCTCTTCCTATCAGTCTTTTCGCTCAATTGGCACCAGTTTTTTTCAATTCTACCTTTTAAATATGTTGTGAATCTGTCTGCATTTGGGGGCATGATCCCAGGGGCACCGGGTGGAAGTCAGAGGTCAAAGGTTGGGAGTCAGCTTGCCTACTGACTTCCCTGGTCCCTGGTCATCTTCCCCAAGTCAGTTCAAGCCTCAAGAGAAATCCTACTAGAGTGCACTTCCTGTCACACTGCTTCCCTGTGACTCCCCATTGCTTAGAGGATAAAGTCCAAGCCCCTAGCATGGTGCCCCATGCTGCATGACCCGCACCAGCCTGCTGTTTTGGTAACTCGCAGCCGCTCACCCGCGCCTCCTAGCTCTGTTCACCTTTTCTTTCTGCTGCCCTTTGCCACCTCTTCTCGTGCCACCTCCTCCAGAGCACACCGAGATTCCCAAATGCAGAAGTCACCCTTCCTCGCCTCCCCGTAATAGCATGTGTGCCTGATGGCCGTCCCATTTGCTCACTCTGTGGCAGCAGAGTGCAGCGATTGGAGCCAAGCACCTGGTTTTCCATCCCAGCTTTGCATTAATTCACTTTACATGTGAGTGACCTTTGGCAAGTCCCTTAATCCTTCCATGCTTGAAATTCTCATCTCTGGAGTCGGGATTAAAAAAAAAAAAAGTCAGAACCCAACGTCACATGGTGTCTCTGCGCATATAAGGTTTAGTACAGTACCCAGCACATTATAAGCACTCAATAAATATTAACCATCATCTGAACTGCATTTCTCTTCCTCACTCAATGGCGAGCCCTTCAAGGGCTGTGTGTCAGGGTTTGCATTCCATCCAGTCATTCCAAATGCAGTAAGAACCAATTCTTTCTTCCTCCTTCCTTCCCCTCTCCCTCCTCCTTCCTTTCCCTCTTCCCACTTTCCCTCTCCTTCCTTCCATGACTAATTTCCTGCCAAGCCTGTGTTAATCATCCCCATTTTACAGATGAGAAAACTGAGTTGCGGAGACTCTTGTCCTTTTGCACATAGCTGGTTAAGCAGCAGCCCCTTTGGGTTGAATTTCTACCTGCTTAACTCTGAGGTTGGTACATACATGCCTGCACTATATTACTACTCTTCTAACACCACAGCATGTAGCATCCAGACTACCATTAGTGCATATTAAGTATTTGTGAAATAAATGAAGGAATGCGTCAATTAAAATAAGGGACATTTGACGGGGGGGGGGGGGGGTACAATGAACTTGGGTTTGGACATAGGCCTCCTGTGTTCTGAACACCCACGTCAGTGGCCTGCAGTGCAAGTATTTGGGTTTGGGGGACTCAATGTCAAGTTGACAGTCTGCTGAGCGGGCCAGAGGATCCCCGAGGACATAAGCACTAGTTCCTCACAAGCCAGTCCTGCATTTGGCTGAGAATTCTCATTTATGTCTGCAACCTGGACCAAACTTCTTCATTCTCTTCCCTTGTGGGGAATAATCAAGCATAATTGTTTTGGGCTCCCCTCCTGTCCTCCCCAATTCCTCAAAATCATGCAGTTTCCAGGATTATGTCTGTGAATTCCCTCCAGATCTTAGCTCTTCTGAACAAGGATTTAAATCATTAGCTGCTGGGGCTCTTCTCCTACTTCCACGGTCCACCGTCTTCTTCTCTGCCTCTGCTGGGAGTCTCCATTCTCCTCCACGGCACTACCTGGGGAAAGGGAGGCTCATTTCCATTTTGGTTGTAGGCCAGTGACCAATGCCACTTCATTTGGAAAGACTCCCTTGAATGTCTTTCCCAAAGTTGTCCCCAGGTCCCATCGCTGACTACATTATCACATCCTACCTTACGGCCTTGAGAACATCTAATTTCTTATAAATCATCTTAAGCCATTAAAATGGTGTGATTTCAGTCCCTTCCCATCAGAATGTAAGCTCTTTGAGGGCAGAGACTGGAATGTCCTGTTCACCACAGGTGTGTCCCAGAAGCACCCGATAAATACTTGTTGAATGAGTGAGACGGTGGTGTCTGGGGCCAGGACGGTGGTGTCTGAGGCCAGGATGGTGGTGTCTGGGGCCAGGACGGTGGTGTCTGGGGATAGGATGGTGGTGTCTGGGCTGGGGATGCAGAAGGGCACATGTAGAAGGGAAGGGCAGGCAATGAAGCTTTTCCATGGGCTCCCAGGGTGCTGTGCTTATTGCAGCCAAAGCACTTTCCTTCTCTGTTAGAATTTTCCCTTTTATTCAATAATGTTTCCTATACTCTTCTGTCTCCCCTACAGGATCTTGGTAATGTATGCTCACTTTCTCATTCATTTCATTCATTCCTTTTAATGCACTCATAAAAGGTCTATGGACTGTGACTATGGGCAAAGCAATGTTCTGGGAACCGAGTATCTTTATGTTGTTGATAAAGAGGGACCAGATGTTGTAGGACCCTCTTCTGACTTCATACTTCTGTTTCTGGCTAAGCCTGTGATATCACAGAATTAAAACCTGCCCACCACCCCTCACCCTTTGGGACAGGAAGGCTAGGTTTAGAGACTGTTAGCTATAGGAACGCCATCAACTCCCTGTACCCAAACTCAGCTCCCGAGGAAGCTATAATCAACCTATTTGAGAGGATTATGTTTTTAAAATTAATGTAACTTAATCAATTCTGCAGACATCACACATATGGGCTTTCCTTTATCTGAATGAGGCCAGCAATTTATATTCCTTTGTGTTCTAAGTGGAATGATTTATGTGTATCAAATTTAAGCATAGGTTAACAGTCCAAACTCAATGATGACAATAAAGTATTTTCCTTTTTCATGTTTTGCTGTAATAAATAATTTAGAAGTTACTTTTATTTTGGGGGGGGATGGTTAAGACACATCATGCTTAGGATATATGAAATATGGAAAAATTACTTCTAAGAAATCAACTATTCATGTGAAACAATACTCTCAGCTATTAGATTCATGAGTGTCAGGTGTGGACCAGACGATGATGTTGACACGTGTCGAGAAGAGCTAGGCCTGCAGTGTCTCTCAGCAACGGTCCGATAACTTATAGGTTCTTCTTTTTATTTTCTACCATCACCTCCATCTGGACCTCCAGGGTCTCCATCTCTACTCCAGCCTCCTCCTCCCTTCGTCACTACCTCCCGTTTCGGAAAACTCATCACATTCTTTCCATCACTTTCTCTTCCTACCGTCCCTCCTCCCCATGGTCCAAGCCACTTCTTTTCCTCCCATCCCCTTTCCCACCTCCACCACCACCCCCCAAACGCCCCCATGGCTGTTTGGTGTCTTCCTCATCTCTACCAATGGCCAATCACTTCCCCTCAGCCTTCTCCCCGGTCACGCACCTTTCCCCCCAACTAATTCCTTAAAAATGGAGTGGGGAAACCTCCCCTAGTCAGTGCCACTACGTGTCCCTGTGACTGATCAGGTATCCACTAGGTGTCCAGGAACACATAGATGGGCCAGCAGAGTTGTCTCAGTTGTCTCCACGGACACTGGTAAATTCCTCCCAGGTTCACCTTTGCTCTGGGGCAAAGGGTCACAGCCTCACATCTGTTTCATTAATATCTGAAAATGGCATTCATTTTCACCCATGTGAAAAGACAAATGTTGATTTCTTTCACTTCTGTTGGATTTAATTTGTGTGTGTGTGTGTGCGCGCGCACGCGTGCTTATTTTCCCACTTATTCTGGACTCCTGAGAGAGAGCTGTCTCTTTGATTCCACCTGGTTTAGGATGAGAGGAGTTCAGAAATGGATGATTTGGGTCTATCAGCAGTATCACAGATCGCGCTAAAATACTTGCTCCTGCATTGCATTTTTAAATTTTAATTGGATTTTATTGTTTCTTATTCCATAACATCTGTAAGGTGTAAACCTTTGCTTTTGAAAGCAAAGTTTGAAACATTCTTCAAAAATTATCTTTGATATCTTCTGATGTGAGGGCAGAACATGGACATGAGCTTTCTAGATCATCTCTTCCAGGTGAAGTGATCCTTCTCCCATCCCACATAACAGGCACATTTCCAGAGGATAACCAAATACCGTGCCTCCCATAAGGGGGGCAACAATCATCCTTCTAGTATGTCCAAAATGACACTGTCCATCAGAGGGTCAGCACTCGACTCTACCAACTCCTGTTCCTTTTGAGAAGTGACATTTTAAATGGGGGAAAAAAAAGTTCATGTGTAGAAGGGAGTTGAAAGGAGATCCATCACCACCATAAATATCCAGAATCCCTTACCAATGGGCAGAGAGGGAACTCAAGCCGAATTGAAGTTTTAAAATATTCCTCTTTTCTTGCACAGTGCCCTATGGCAGTGCCAATGGAGTCATCCCAACATATCTGAGGCCCGAGTCCAAGTCAAAAACCAGAAAATTTCAATGCAAGAAACTAACGAGCATGAGACTTCCGTAACAAGGCTATGCAGATGGCTTTATCAAGCAATGCGTAGCAATGTTTCAGAACGAGGGAGAGCGAACAGGAAGGGACTATCAGCACTGGTTCAGAATTCATGCCTTCTCCAATTTCAAGACATGAAAAATGGTCGTTTTTAATTCCAAGTCTAAGCATCCAAACTCTAATCCCTTCTAAAAAATTGCAAGTAAACATCTTTGTGAAGAATAGTGTTAAAGCTATGACATCCGGGGCTGGGGTTGTGGCTCAGTGGCAGAGCGCTTGCCTTGCTTGTGTGAGGCACTGGGTTCGATTCTCAGCACCACATAAAAACAAATTAATAAAGGTCCATCAACAATTTAAAAAATATTTAAAAAAACCAAATATGACGTCCCAAAGATGGCTTATGTCTTCCCTGCCTGTGCCCTGTAAATTCACTCAAGTCAGGGTCTTCCAAAGGTCTTTCTAAATCAAAACCTCGTCCATTACTCCACTGACTAGCATCCTTCCCACAGTTCCCCATGGCCTTCTGGGTAAAGTCTGAACTCTGTCCCCTGACGGGCGAGGCCTACCAGGTCCACCTCTGCTCTCTGCTCTGACCCCATGAGGCATCACCCAACCCAGATCCCCAGGGTTGTTCTGAGGGATCACACTCCCTGCCTGGGCTTGGCCCGTGCTCCCTATCATGCCACTCCTTCCTGTCTCTCCCTCTTCTACCCTACTCATTATTTTTCTCTTTAAAGACAGTTTTATGGAGGTATAATTGACGTCCCTCAAGCTGCATGTTTAGATAGTTTAGTCAGTTCTGACACATGTGTTACGCATGAACCTGTCACCACAATAAGGAGCAGGAACATATCCACAACCTCCCTAGGTGTCCTCGTACCACTTGGTCATCCTATCCTCATGGTCCTCTGTCCCTACTACAGGCAACCACTCATTCACTTTCTATCATTTATAGATTGGCTTATCTGTTCAGCGGTTTTATATAAATACAGTTGCATTATGTATACTCTTTTTTTGTTTGGTTTCTGTCATTCAGCATCTAACTTTTAACATATATCGTACAAATTAATGGGCATCATTGTGATATCCCCATACATGCACACATGGTAGTGATCATGGCCAGACAGCCTTTGAACTTTCCCCACCTCCCTTCTTTTCCTCTCTCCAGTCTTCTTCCCAGTCCTTAGCTATCCCTTTCATATACTTTCATATCACTTTATTTTTTTGGTGGAGCGGAGGGTATCAAGAGACTGAACTCAGGGGCACTCGGCCACTGAGCCACATCCCCAGCACGATTTTGTGCTTTATTTAGACACAGGGTCTCACTGAGTTGCTTAGTGTCTTGCTGTTGCTGAGGCTGGCATTGAACTCACGATCCTCCTGTCTCAGCCTCCTGAGCCTCTGGGATTACAGGCGTGTGCCACCACGCCCAGCTCATATCCCTTTAGTTTTTTGGTTTCCACGTATGAAAGAAAACACTCCTTGTCTTTCTGCATCTGGCTTGTTTTACTTAACATAATGTCCTCTAGTTCCATCCATTTTCCTGCAAATGATAAGAGTTTATTCTTCTTTCGTGCTATAGTTTAGACATTCTTCAGGAAACCTTGACTGTCAATGATAAGGTCATACACCTTTCTCACCGGGTTATAGCATATTTATCACTGTGTCATTATGTCTTCTTTCGTCTGTCTGCATCAGGAGGCTGTCAGCCCCAGGAAGGCAATAATATTTTATTCATTGTATTTCAGAATCTGGCAAGAAAATATTTGTTGAATGGATGAACCCATCAGATGCCATAAAGGAAGTTGTGTGGTGGGTTCAGTGCTTCCTGAGGGTCTCTTGAGAATAAAAAGAAAAAGGCTATGAATATGATCTATGATCGTGGAACAAAATAAGTTAACAGTTTGGTTGATAAGAGTTTCCGTCCTGGTAGGGCAAGTTGTACCACAGTCAAGAAAACCTTGGAGGTGAAATCAATGAGCATCACAGAACACCCTGGAGACATACCAACCACCACACTTCCTGGGGCTGAGGCCCTCAGAAACTGCATGGAGCTGAGTTTACACCTGAGGGTCTTCTTCAGTCCCTGCAACTGGATCGAGTTGAGGAGAAGACCAGAACTGAGGAAGGTCATCGTTGGAGCCCTACCCACACACACCACCCCTTTTCGAGGATTATACAGAGGAGGGTTTCATTAACCTATTCCGTTTCCATTTGTGACTGAAGAACTGTGATTTGGAATACACCAGAGGACCCATGCAGTGGGATACAAGGAGAACAGAAGTTTATATGGGTCTGGAAACCAAGATAAAATAAGCACTGAGTGCCACTGACTCCCACAGAGACAAACAGCAGTAGAAAATATGCGGAAATTCAGACATTTGAAGCATACATCTACTCTGTATGTGGGGTGCTGTAAGGAAAGAGCCCTCTATAGCCTTGTAGGAGTCTCAATTCTCCACGTTCTGCTTCTGAATATAGGAAGTTCTTATCACTCCAAAGTATTTTGGAGGCGCTTAGAGACTCCAGCCTTTGTAATTTAGGGGAAATACTGAAAAGACGAAAGTCTCACAGGAACAGTGGGGCTGGGGATCCGTGCGGAAGGTTGGAGTCAAATCCAAACAGTTCTTGCCATCCTGCCATCACCTTGAGCAGGTTTGATTGCTCTTAGCTAAATCGGGCGAGCAGTGGGAGAAAAACAAAAACAAAATCCCTCCTTGATGGTCACTTCAGCGAGGCAATCTACAGCCGCCTCGATCGTGCAACCCTAATGTTAGGGTCAGGGTCAGGGAAGACCTGCAGAAATAGAGTCACTTGGGGCCTCTGGCTCCACAGTTGCCAGCTTACCAGGCTCCTCTGGGAATCTGAATCCGTTTCCTACTTCCTCTTGAAAACCTCCATTCATTTCCCCAAATCATCATCATGATCATCTTCCCCTCTCCTGGTTCACTTCCCGATCCTTTGGCAGGTCATCCCCGGTGCTCACCGTGGGGTCTTGGTACTCCGTCCAACGTCCAGTCTCCCTGCCTCTCGGCTCCTGAGATCATTTTCTCTTTTCACTCTCTATTTTTGGCTCCTGGGCCACCTCACACACAGCACAACTTCAGCTGCCACCTGCATGTTGATGTCTCCCAATATTTTGTTTCCTTTTTAGATCTCTGCTCTAGTCCCTGGCTAGCAGAAGTATTCAACAGAATGTTCCCAGGAACCTCATATCCAGCATGTCCCACTCCCCGCCGCTCACCATACCCCCTCAGCGCTCACTGCCTTTCCTAGTAAAACTAGTGAATGGCACACTTCCATATGCTCAAAATGTCCAAATGAGCCTGCAGCAGATTCTCCCGAACCTCTCGCCTGCTCTTTAGTCAAGCATTGCACGCAATGCTCTTTTGCTTTCACCTTCCAAAGTTCTCTAGAATTCATCCATTCCTCTGAGTTTTGTTAACTCATGTGGCCTGGATTGGTAAGTAGCTTCCTTTCCGGTTTCTCTACTTCCATTATCACCACCTTCCAACTTGTCTTTATTGCTATCTTTGTGAATTTTTCTAACTTGAAATTCGTTAAGTGGTTCCCTAGCTTCAGGAGAGCACTGTCCCACCGTAGACCCCGCTCTCAGGACTAAACCCCCTGGCGGGTGGATTCCCACTTCTATAGAAGCCTGCTGCTTTCTGCTCCCCACCCCTGAAATGTTGCTACAATACTATTTTCTTTGACCTCCCCCTTACCAAATAAACATCTGTCAGACCATCGTGGACTGAAGGGTGAACAAACATGACATTATTTTCAAATACTCAACCCTGTAAAAGAGAACTCATTCTTTCCTATTCTAGCATATTCAATCTAAATCCATTTTTTTTTTCCCCAGCCACACTTAATGTGACTTTCTCAATCACTGTCAAGTTCAAAGCATATCTTTACAGGATAAATGCTCTGTGTTTCGGGGTTTTTTTTTTTTT